>NC_140580.1:637115066-637715066 GCF_964204655.1 Triturus cristatus | reverse complement strand
TTTAGTAGTGGTTTGTGCCTTCAGTAAATGGGTGGAGGCATACCCTACGAAAGACAATACTGCAATGACTACAGCCAAAATGCTGTTGAAGGAGTTTTTCCCTCGATATGGTGTTTGCAGATTGTTGTGGAGTGATAACGGACCTCATTTTATAGCAGACGTTATCAAGTATGTCCTGAAAGGCCTAGGCATTACTCAGAAGTTCCATGCAGTGTTTCACCCACAGTCTGCGGGACTGGTTGAGAAATATAACAGTACTTTGAAGCTTAAGATCGCGAAGATCCAAGCTTCGACTTCTTTGACTTGGCCAGATGCTTTACCGCTGGCATTATTGTCAATTAGATCGATACCGCATTCTCGGACCCGTCTCACACCTTACGAGATTGTGTTTGGACGCCCAATGAATATTTGGGGTCCACCAAAACCGCAGTTAGTGTATGATGTACCTTGTGTAATGATGAGTGATTATCTGGCACAGTTAACGGATAATTTGGTTTCTATTCATCAACAGGTTCGAGAAGCGCTCCCTGATCGGTCCACAGGTGAAGGTCATAACCTCCGACCTGGCGATCAGGTTATGATTAAGGTATTCGAAAGGACGAACAGTCTGGAGCCGAGATGGGTTGGTCCTGAACAAGTCTTGCTCGCAACGAGGACAGCCGTGCGAGTTTCCAATCGGAAGAACTGGATCCACTCCTTGCACTGTCGTAAAGTGCCGCCTGGATTGGTGGAGCCTGCTGTGTTGACCGACCATCGAGAAATCCTGACTGCGGAGAAAGGCCGTGCTGTGGAACCGAACGACACTGAGGAGCTCTTCCCGGACCAAGCGATCTCTGGAGGAGGAAGATATCATCTTCGACCAAGGAAGTGATATTTTTTTTCCTGTACCCAGATACGTTGTCAGAACGGCCCTTAGGTTAGTGAAACGGAGAGCCAATGAGGCAAGGGGGGGGGATCAGCCTTGCATTAGTGTAGTGACACCCGTCTTGGCCCGCTGGTGAAGAAATCAACGGCTGCCTAAGGGGAAGAGTTCTGACAACCTTTTAGTTTCAGGAAGATATTGACTTTTTACTACAAGATGGAAAAGAAGAAGATTCTTTGCGCGACAAGCTTTATTATCATTGTAGCTATTGTTGGTATAACCACATGGTTTGTTGAGGATGTGACTCCTGCCCGTGATTTGCTTGTTTTGACCACTCCAGTGCCTGAGGAGCACTACTTTTATACCCTTCCGTATCAAGAATTGAAGCATCGTCAGTCTTATTTGAATAACACTTTCATCCAGATGTTGCATCATACCCATGTTGCCACGAATGCTACGAACTGTTGGATATGTGGTATGATGCCAGCTCATCAGAAGAAAGGAGGAACACCGTTCATACCTCTTCCTTTCTCTCATAATGGCTCTTGTAGAGCATGGTATACTCTGCTTTTTGCCACACGGAAACCCACAGTGGGACGATTACTTTTCAGACTTGATAAGGTGTCATCAAGATAAAGATGGCTACCCACAAGCGAATGGGACAATATGGGAATGGGAAGAATATCGACCAGACAATGAATCGATTCCCCTACATTTTCACGAATACCAGAGACACTGTAGGGAAGGAACGGTTCGTGATTCAAGTGGCACAAGCTCAAGCGGACCTGTGTGTCCAAAGTGTGGGTTATATTCCAATTGGTGTTAGTGACTGCATTATTATACTGAACATCGATGGATTAAATAATAGTACTTTCTTAGCCTCCCATAACACATACTTCGTATGTGGGAATAAGGGCTATTATCGCTTACCAGCCGGCTGGTCCGGAGTATGTTATGTAGCGTTTTTATTACCTCCTGTATTCTTAGCACCTGCATCTTATCATAAAGATTTGAAGTTGTTGAATAAGGTGTCTTTAAATAGGTATAAACGTACTCTATCCATTGATGATGTTGATCAAACTGATACTAGCTTACAGCAGTATGTTGATTTTAACTTAGGATTGTTTTTTTTTGTTGGAGCTGCCCTAAATAGTAGGAAGGTTCGAAGATTGACAAGAGTCGTAGAGGCTGTGACGAATCAAACCGCTGCTGCTCTTGGGAATCTTACGGAAGAATTACAAATTACTAGAATTGTTGCATTACAGAATCGTATGGTATTAGATGTTATGTTAGCTGATAGAGGTGGAGCATGTAAAATTATCGGAAGTAGTTGCTGTGTGTTCATTCCTAATCATACGCCATCAGTTTATAACGCTATTAATAAATTGCATAAAATCGCAGCTGAGATTCATACAGAAAATGGCACTTGGTCCTTTTCTGGATGGTTTTGGGCATTGATCACTACATGGGGATGGAAGGTTTTAACTGGTCTCTGCATTATTGTAGCAGTTCTGTTTTCTTGTTGCATCTGTGTCCAGTGTGGTCCATTACTCTGTTCTCTATGTGTGTCATTCTGTATTCCTGATAAGAGAGCTATCGCCAATGTCACCTATCAGAAACATTTGAACAAAGAGGTGGAAGAGATGATGAAAATTGACATATATGATGATTATCCTAATAAGTCGAATGTCTTCAGGAAAAGCTGAAAGGGTCGTCTGTTGAAAACTAAAACGGCGATATGATTAAGCATTCACTAAAGACATGAATTCTCCTTCCTTAGAACATGTTTATCGTCTTATGTTGACTAATGTCTGGACTCCATTTTGTATTGTCATGTCTTCACGTGCTTTGCACGAGAAGAGTCCTATCTTTTTGTTAGTTGCTCTTGTAATCTGCCTAGTAACAGTCTATAAATAGCTCCTTTGTCCGTCTGGCGCATGCCCAGACTTGACCACATCTGTTATCAGTTAGTCCTTGCTTGACCATGTTTTCGCGGGCTCAGGAAATTGCTGCCTCCGCCCACATATTGATTCTGTATCGAAAATGTCCATAAAAGGTAAAGAACTTTGCCTCATGTTGTATCCACCCACTTATGAGCCCCTCTGTTGTATATAAAAGGGGACCGTGTACGCAAGTTCTTTGTGCTACTCTATGCAATACTGAAGAGTGTTGTATAGGTTGTAGGACCACCCTTAAGGGTTAATAAACTTTGTCTTTGTATTTGCGGTTTCCGTGCCAACTTCCTTCTAGTTTTCGTTACAGGAGAGCGAACCCTTGTATTCTGCGGGCCTAGCTGGGGCCTGTATTCTTCAAAAGGAGATGGGAAAAGTGCAGATTTTGATTTAAAAATGAGTTGCAAATGCATCATTTTAAGGGGGGGTCCTGTTTCCTGAAGAAGTAGCTTGGCTCTAAAATTAATTGAAATAATATCTTTCCTCATATAAAGTTACATGATGAAATGAAGTAAACATGAAACAATTATTATGTATATTCATGGTAAATATTTAAAGGAGGCTGTTGTGCCCTTTACATTCAAATCAAAACACACAGGAGGAACTATGAATGCAATTTCAACTTTGCCATGAGGTCAGGTGGCTTGCAACAACACAGGCTAAAAAAATAAATCATCAATGCTTATTTTTTTAGTCAAATGGAGTTTCACAATATTTGTTTTTGTTCTTCAAATGCTCTATTTACATTCATGTACTTCATTATTTTGTACCTTTTAAACTGACTACAACCACGTTAGGTGAACGAACATTATTAATAAATTCATGGGAATTACAAAAGTTGCTATAAAACAAGCACCATAGTTGAATATAAAGAAACAATATAGATCAGTATAGGCAAAATCTATCAGCAAGAGTGGGACCATGGTTTGTCCTTGGCTAGGTTTCTTTCTCAGACTGCACACAGTATCCATATTGTGAATAATTGAAAATTCAAGTGTTGTTCATACGCCATAAGTGCAGAAGCAATCTGCACAGCTTTGAAATTTGAAAAACATTGTTAAATAGATCCTTTTGTACATGCTAAAATAATAAAAATACAGATAGCAGAAATGTTTCTGTATCTTCATGCGCACTGAAAGTGTTCATTTTGTAAATATTTCCTCTTAGCCCCACCCCTAGCTCCGCCCCAAACTCCACCCTTTGTCCATGGCTCGATTTGGTGAGTACTTGCACTTATATTTTCCCAATTAAAGCACTATGTACTACTATTCAATGTGGATTAGTGGGCCCATTGTTTTTATTTAACACAATCTCACAGATTTGAGGCAACAGCTTTCAGAGGCACGCTACCACTGACGTATCAGGTCTGGAGAAGTGTGGGAGCACACGAGTTAGGGAGAGGGAATGTCAAGCAGGAAGGAAGACCCGGGCTCGACGAGGCTGGGCTCCCTTAAACGGTGTAAAGCAGTGAGCATATAAAATGTAAGTATTGCCCTTTGTATTTAAGAATAGATGGGCATCCAGCACTAAGTCCGTTTGTATAGTACGTGTCTACCATTTTGATTGGTTTTGGGATTCCCATTGACAAGAATCAAAGTGGTCGGTTAGCGCTTGTACATGGCCGTGATTCGAGACGTCTGAGGGTGCATGGTGTTTGCAAGTGTCTAGTAAAATCTCAAGAGGTGCAGAGTTATACCGCCATGCTGGATGAACGGTCTGAGAGAGCGCTCCCGCCAGCCCAAGAAATATCAGCTATCCTGCAGCTTGGGCACCCATCCTACCTGCTGATAAGCTGGGAACAGGGAGCAGTGGGACCTGAGCTGTCTACATGACTTTGCACTTTGTAGCGGGCCTCCTGTGTCTGCCGGACGGTTCAGCCCATAGAGACGGTCGCCCTCCTGCTCTCCCCGTGGTGCCTACGTGTTGCGGCCATTATTCCTCTGGAGGCGAGAGGCCCCGCCTCTGTGGAAGACAAAAGAAGCACCACACTGACTGGTGCATACTACCCTGAAGGCTGACGCGGTGAGTGTAGACCAGTGCCTGGCCCCGGCTCGCCAGGGCCATAAATCTTCTGCTTTGTTCCACTGACCTCACATCTTGGCCGCTCCCAGCCTGGGGATGTGCATGGTGGCCACTGTGTTCTAGCATCTTCAACACGACTAATGGATTGTCTACCTAGTCGCTGGGCATCCAGAGCGTCCTGCCTGAGCCCTGCTGACAGGCGTATCCACATTCCCCCTGCTCTGGGTCACAGCTATTGCTTGAACCTCTGCACATTCCTTCTTTACCAATCTGTGAATGTGGGTTGCCTGACCGCTGATCATCTTTTTTCCCCTGTTGCCCTGTGGCAGGAGGCCCTTCTTTGCAAAGTATTGCAATGATCCCACCTTAAGTTCATTGTACCCCAACCATGCCTGCCGCTGACCCCTGCTCTACCAAGTCCGACTGCGTCCAAATTGCAGATGGATTCTTTTTGACCATGAGCAGAATCATGAGGCGCTCCCACCGACATAAGGACTCTGTGGCTGGTACTGTTTAGGCCCCTCTTGACAAACTGGACACAATCTTGGCTGCCATAAACTCCACCAGAGATACGCTTCAGAGTACAATGGACTCTTTGGTTGTTGACATGAGGCTATTGCATAATGACCATAGGAGGATGGCGGACTGCGACAGACATGTGAAATCAGAGCTGTCAGACCTGGGTCCAGCTTCGAAATCACAAGCCGCTAATCTGACCGCAATTTCATCCAGGGTCAAGACACCTGAAGCCCTGATTGAGGGTCAGACAGACAGGGCCCGGTTTAACAACTATAGAGTGGCGGGCCTGCCTGTGCAAATCGAGGGATCGTCCATGATCTCATTCCTGGAGGACAGGCAGGAGGTGGTGGCCCCGGAGCGCATGTCCAAATGCTACACTCTTGAGCGAGGATACAGAGTACCAGCATACTCCCCATCGCTTCGAGCACCTCCTCACCCAGTGGTGGCAAAACATTTGCATTTTAGAGCCCGGGACTTCCTGTTTCGACAGATACGTAGTCATGATCCCTATCAAGTGGACAATGCTCGAGTTTCAATTTTCCCCCGATTTCACTGCCACAATTCAGAAGCAAGAGCTTCATTCATGACAGCGGACAGAAGGCTTCCAGACCTCGGTGTCCCAGACACACTGTTGTTCCGGGCAAAGCTGCGGATCCTCCTGGATGGGAAATTCATCTTCTTGTTTACACCAGAGGAGGCATGACAAAGGCTCAATGACACAAGAAATCTCTTCCACTTCGTGGAGGGGGTCCCGGCTCAAACAACAACAGGCCCATGCTGGACGTGATGAGAAGCAGCTGCCACAATCTCACAATCTGTTGGCAGGCTCTAGCATAACCGGAAGCAGTACAAACTTGGATGCTAGGACGCAAAAAGTCAACTCTGGCAGCATTGATGAACTTTTCTATCTTTAACTTTGCCATTCTGATACCTTTTCGTCCAGGTACGGACTCCTTTGTACCAAGTCCTGGCACTCATATGATTGACATATTGGACCTCACTTTCCCTCTGGGGTCAGGTGGGAAGTTCCCCTAACTTTCCAATTCACACACCCTCCCCCCCATGCCATAGACTAGTAGCTGTACTTCAACCTCTCTGAGGGCACCTGGATGGCATGTTCATTGAAAAGATTGGATAATATGCATTGGTGTTATCATCCTGGGAGGGATCAGTTGGGGGTTGTTCATTAAAGTTTCTTGTTTGTCTCTGCTGGGGCTCCCCTTACACTGTTTGCTTTGGGGTGTAAGATATGGGGCATAGACCAGGGCCCGCGAATGATGACCATGGCTCATCCTGGATCCACAGTCCTTCTCATCAGCTGGAATATGAGGGGCCTCACTTCCCTGAGCAAGAGAAAGTGTCCAGGCCTAAATGAAGAGACGCAAAGTACAGGTCATTTTTTATTACAAGAAATGCACCAACTTAAGAGGGGCTTGCCTTACAAAAAAGGTGGTGGGGTCGCCTCTGCTACACGGATTTCACTGCTTTCTCCCAGGGAATGCTTATTTCAGTGTTGCCAAGGGGTACCCTTTCTCCCACGGATTGAGAGAGAGAATTGACCCAGAGGGCAGGTATATTGTACTTGGGGGTAAATTATTGGGGAAGGATTATTGCACTGATAAACCTATATGCCCTAAATGTTGACTAACCGGCCTCCCTACTGACCCATATTTCCACACTGACGAACTACCCATTGGTCAGAGGGAGTGACTCCAATTGCACTGCAGAGACATCCCTGGACATGTCCTACCCACCGCTGCCCACCTATCAGAACCACGCTATGGCAAACGTTTTCAGAGACTGGATGCAAGATTGGGGGCTGATTGACACATGGAGGGAACACAATCCACTGCTTCAGGAATACTGGTATCACTCTGGTTTACACAACTTTTTTGTACACCTTGACACCACTATGCAATGGGCTTTCATGTGGTCGGGCAACACACTCGGAATACCTTGATAACACACACTCTGATCACAATTACTTTCTGTTGACCTTGCGTAGGGACTCCCGTAGACTGCCAATCACAACTTGGAAACTGAGCATGGAGGCCCTCAAGGACCCTGTCTTCTGGTACTTTCTGGCGATAGCTCTCCATAATTACCTAGTGGAGAACATGAGTACTGCTTCCTCTTTTCTTGGCCTCAAAGTGGTGGTTTGTGGCTATTGCATAGCCTCATCTCCTGGTATCTGATCGGAATTTCAGCGCAAAACATTTCAGCAGGAAGGTCTCCTTGACACACTGAACAGGTTGGTGCTCCATGACCCCCCTGTATGCTGACGGCCTGGGCCCGAGAATGCAAAGCTGCTAGTCTTAATCAAAAGACTTGGAAGCCATGACTACCATCACTATATTACTAAGTCACAAAGCAAACAGGACAAAATTGGGTGTTTATTGGCATGGCATGCTAATCGCAACAGACACCATACACCTATCCTTTCCCTAGTTGACTATGCAGGCCATAAAGTATACACACAAGCAGCCATAAATGCCACATTCTGCGACTACTATGCTAATTTGTACTCTGCCCATCCCAGGCCAGGCCCACAAGAACTGCACGCCCTGACTAAAAGACTGCAACACGACATGGCTGCCTTACTTGGCTGAGACGCACGGGTTCAGGAAGTGAGGGATACTATTCAATCCCTGGCCAGGGGGGAAGTGCCAGATGCGGTTCGGTTACCAATCAAAGTTTATTCAACCTTTGTGGACATATTGGCTTCCCCGCTCACTAAGTTCTATAACTCTGCCAAGGAGAGTGGTACCCTCCACCTTCTATGCGTGAGGCCCTGCACTTCCCACTCCTTACACGGGGAAAGGAGGAATTCCAGGTCTCCTCCTACAATCCACTTTTGATATTGAATATGGACTTCAAAATACTAAGTAAGATCCTAGTCACCCAAAGCTCTGCCAGGTCAATCCCAAGCTACTCAGCTGCAGTTCCCTCCATAGGCATCAGAGCATCTCCCTGGGGAGACTTCTCCCCTGATCCTAAGACCTCTTAGAAGCTGTGTCACCAATCTCTTCCCCTTCCTCTTTTTTCTGAAGTTTTGGGCCATTGTTCCAGGCTCCAATTCTTCTTGACTCCCCCGACGTGCAGCATGTGCACTAGTTGCCACTCACACCCACTCATGGAGACCCAGCATTTCTGCATCAGTTCTCTTCTCTACTTCTGCCCATGCAGTCTCCAGATCATTGCCTAACAGACACAGTACTGGTGTGGCAGGAGACACAACCAGCTTCTTCTGGCCAGTAACTCCTCCCCATTCTAGGTTCACCAAAGCCATTGGATGAAGCCTAGTGTCATTATCAGCGTTGGTAATTTGGTGACTAACACTAGGGATCATTTGGTCTGGGGAATCCAGTTGAGCTGGCACCATGTTGACACTGGCACCAGTATCCCTCAGAACCTCTACTTCAGTCTCATTGATTCTTGGCCTTTGTCTGTACCTTTCCAAGCTGGGGGTAGGTCTGCCAAGGCTTCAATGTCCACCCCTCCCAGGGAAACTAAAGTAGCCTCAGGGTAACCTCTGGCCTCTCCAGAGTACACTTCCACTTCCATCCCAGCACTAACTATCCCCTTGGATTCTCCACCAGTGGGGGACTTCTTGGTGCATATTGCGCCATCCTTCTTGTGCCCTGACTGATTACAGTCATAGCATGTTCAAGCCTTCTTGGGATTCCAATTTTTACCATGATACTCCTTTCTTCTGGACTGGGAAGAGTCCATCCTCCTGAGAAGTCTTTTGGGAACCTTTAGAGAAATCTTGCTTTTTACCCTTGCCAGTGCTCACTTCCTTCCCCTCTTAGAAAGGCTGAGCACTCTTCTTGGGGTCGCCCCCAACTTGGGTCTTTTTCTGGGATACCCTGGATCTGACCCATTTATCTGTCTTCCTCACCAGCTCTCTGGGAGAGGAAAGTTCAGAGTTTACTAGATGCTGTCACAATAGCTCTGTGGTACAATTAGTCAGGATGTGCTCTTTCCTCAACAGATTACACAGCCCTTCAAATGTGTCTACCCTATTACCTTTAACCCAGCCCTCTAGTGCCTTGACTGAGGAGTCAACTAAGTCTACCCAAGTTTGGTTTGGCCTTTTTGGGTCTCTCTAAACTTTATCCTCGGTGGTGAGTTCCAACCCTTCTATAAGGGCTCGTTCATGTGCCTATAGGACTCAGCCACATCCTCTTTAATGGTCAAAAGTATATCTCTGACCTTTACTGAGAATAACTCCCAAAGTAGAGAGCCCCAGTGTTGGCGACCTTCTCTCCTCATTTTGCAGGTCTCTCAAAAGTGCAATTCCTTTATCATTGTTGCCTCCTTCACTTTACTTGGAGACAATCCCTTTGGGGATCATAGGGTCAAAAGACTCCCCTTTTTTCCATATTTACATTGCTGCAAACATCTTTGGGAATTACGCCCAATCTAAACCTTTATACCTCAAGGGCTAGTCTCCTCTAGTTTAAGCTTCCTCTCCACCAGGGAGATTTAGGCAAGCTTGTCCTCGAGATGTCCTACCGACCTACCGTAGGAGGGTTTCTAGAGTGACTTTGGTCACTTCCTGGTGATGAGGGGGGCCAGGGGAAGGGTTCAGAGACGTGGTCTTCACCTTCTTCCCCATTGTCTATTTGGTCTAGGATTTTATCCTCATCCTTTATCCCAACCTCAGAGGTATGACTCTCCTTATCCTGCTCTTCCTCGTAAGCACAGAGTGCCTTCTCGAGGTCCTCTTTCTTGGCAGTAGATCTTAAGGAGATGCCTCTAAGTTTGCACAGGGCTCTCAGATCGTTCATCTTGAGAATGGAGAAAATGGGCATATCAATATTCTGTCCATCCTCCATTGTGCTTACTTTATCTAGAAAGTTGGGATCTTATTAAAAATCACTAGGAACTTTTATCGTAACTTGCTAAATCACTAAAACGTAAACTGTTGCTATTGGAATGGAGGTCTGTAGAAGGCCCTAACAATTCCAATGAATCTCTGTTTTAGAAAAATCTACCAAAAACGTAAAAAGATTTTTTGGGAGGATTTCTTTGTGCATGAAGAATATACTTAAAGACAAGTGGTACTGCACAATGCAAGTTCTAGATCCCACCGCTGAAACATCAATGTAGCAAAGTGGTAAGACTGGGAGGCCTTACCATGTAATATTGACATTCTACCCAAAGGTAGACCTCAGATTCACAGTAGTAATGCTTCTCTCAGTCCTGGTAGAGTGGCAAAGAGCAGACAGGCTTACTTAGAGGAACATGTGTAAAGTATTTTACAATACCAACATTGACGATAAGCAATTGACACAATTCGAAAGAAACCTGACAGAAATTTATAAAAATAGAGCTTCTTTTTGTATACATTTAACACCAACACAAAGTCAATACATGGTGGATAACCACAGTTATCGATTGTAAAGTGTTCAAGAAATCAATATTTTGTAGAACTGTCAAATTTTACTATTGTGTTCAATGCTGAAAATCTCAGGTGACAGTCACTTGCGGGGTAAGGTCAACAGAACCCACATTAAGTTATGGTCGTGCGGGTCCACAGACCAAGCTGCGACAGTCAGAATGATTTTATCTTGCCCAGGGAGCCCGGGTGCAGAGGTGACTTGCCTGTCCTTGGTGCTGAATGGGAACCGCGGGAGCTGTAAAAAACAACACTTGACAAAACGATGCATGCAGATTGAGTTCAGAGGAGCCCCTTGAAGGTGAAGCTTGGAAGAGCCCAGGGACCAGGAATCACTAGGCAGAACAGCTTGCCTAGCTCGGGCGTCTTGGTGCAGAGGTGTAACTTTCTATCCGTGGTGCTGAACAGGACTGCAGTTCCTAACTTTATCAGGTGTGCAAACAAAGCCTTCTTTGGGATGCAAAAACTCTACAGCTGTGCCACAGAAGTGGAGGGACTACACAGACTTTCTCAGCATGTGGGACTTCAAGTGAAGCGGTTAGAAATCAGCTTGACCACCAACAAGCTTTGGCCCCAGCAAAGGTCACGACCGAGTCAGTCTTATACCAGAGGTCCTGGGAATGTTGTAGGGAGCTGAGACTCGCCGGTTTACTTTCAGGCTGGTCCACAACAGAGCCAGGTGGTCGGTCCTTCTTTGGAATGTGGAAGTGAAGTTTGTTCCAGCTGACTGCAGGGTACTAGTACCTCTAGGTCTAGGGATATGTTATGCTTGCCCTCTCTGTGGAATCTTTATGTGATGTCACCTTACAGAATATTGGGAGTCAAATAGCCACAATTGGCTGGGCTGAGCAGCATGCTGGCTGCTCCTGGTGGGGTCTCACTGTGATCTTGTACCATCTTGAATAAAACCTCTTTGAATCACCTGAACCTGTGTGGACCTGATCACTACAATTTTTGGCAACGAGGATGTTCATGTGACAGTGATCTTCAACATGCCAATCAGCCCGTGGATCTTTAGTTGGCGTCGTCCTTCTCGTAAAGTACTTACTTGCTCATCTATTCTGGATCTTTTTCGTCTCAAGTTGTTGTTGGGTCCAGTTTCATCTGCCTGTTCCAATCTCAGAGACAGGCACACCTATGACTGTTATGTTATAGTTAGCTTATAGTGCGGTTTGCTAGATTTCAGATGTTTTACTTGTACATGTCCATTGGCACCACATTCTCTCACACTGTCACATGTACGTTGGCAGCAATGTTTTATCTGTATACATCTGATTTTTAGTCACTCACCGGTACTTGGTGAGTAGTCGCTCACCGGCGTGGGTGACAGGTCTTCTTCCAGTGCAAATGTTTATGGACCCTAGGTATACCCCAAGTTAGTAGACGCCGTCAAGAGTCCATTATGCATGCTTTATGCTGCACGGGTTCCTACCCATGTATTTGGGTTCCTACCCAAATATTCCTTTCACTGTTTGGAATATGTCATGTGTTCCTACTCATATATGTTTTAAGTTAACACTTACATTACTCCAGTTCTACCGTTTCACAGGGGATCCATGCAAGGGTTACAGTCCTGTTGCATATGTGTCTTTCTCTACAACCTAGAGACTGCTTACGGATTCTTACCCACACATGTTTAGTTGCTGGGTTCACACCCAAACACTTTTTCACATGCGTACAATTTTTAGCCTTTCTATGCGAGGGTGTTAGTCCCTTTGCATCTGTTACGCATCTCCATACACTTGTTCACATGCGCACCATTTTTAGTCTTTCTATGTGAGGGTGTCAGTCCCTTTGCATCTGTTATGCATCTCCATCCCAAGAGATTTGCCATGGGTTTCCACTCATGCATTCGGGTTTAGATATTTAGCTTACGTTTTATACCCTTTTTGAGTGCATTTCATGCTTTCAATGCTAGGTATGTACTGTTTATATTGAATTTTCATTTGTGAGATATGCACTGTTATGTTTGTATTACAATCTTGCCATGTTGTAAGGATAATGGTG
This sequence comes from Triturus cristatus, assembly GCF_964204655.1. NCBI lineage: Eukaryota > Metazoa > Chordata > Amphibia > Caudata > Salamandridae > Triturus > Triturus cristatus. The sequence goes on along the minus strand of NC_140580.1, from coordinate 637,702,300 downwards.
TTTGGATGAGGAATCCCCTCTTACTTTTCCTCATCCTCTTTGTTTCTTTCTGCATTTCTGTTTTCCTTCTGAGGTCTTCTTCTCGTGTCTCTTGTGGATTCTGAGCTTTCCTCTGCTTTTCTGTTGTGTTTCCTTACTCTACATTCATTGCAGCCTGTAGCCCTGTGTTCTGTTAGTTTTCCATTTTCAGCCTCCTTTCATTCCTGTTCTGGCCGGTGGGTGCGCATTGGGGCAGTCTTTTGTGTTTCTTTTTCTCATTTTCTCTGATGTTGTTATTTCTCTTCTTTTCTGTTGTGTATAGAACGGAGGATGGTTTCTATGTTTTTGTTATCCTTTCTTCTCTGCTTCTCGATTTTGCTCATGTTGTTCTTCATTCGATGGTTTTACGGTTCTGTTTCCTCTGTGTCTCCTCGTTCTTGGTTCTTCACTCCTGTTCACTCATTGTTGGTTTTTTTCGTTAAGAGGAAAGGAGGATATGTTGTACCTTGACTCCATGTTATGCTTGCCCTCTCTGTGGAATCTTTATGTGATGTCACCTTACAGAATGTTGGGAGTCAAATAGCCACAGTTGGCTGGGCTGCGCAGCATGCTGGTTGCTCCTGGTGGGGTCTCACTGTGATCTTGTACCATCTTGAATAAAACCTCTTTGAATCTCCTGAACCTGTGTGGACCTGATCACTACAATTTTCCTGATGAAGTCTTTGGCTTGCAGAGGGAGCTCACCTTCCTCTGGAACTGGTCTCGTCAGTGGACTTAGTCCAGCGGGTACAGGGGGCTGCCACAGGTGTAGTACTTTGCGCATCTTCTCCGTGGAGTCTTGCCTCGTGCTGACATGTCTTCTCTTTGTCCTCTTCTTCTTTATAGCAGATCTGGACTTCTGGTGTCTGGGGTGCACCTTAAATCCTGGATTTAGGGGGTGTTTAGGGGAGTAAGGGCTAGTAGCCAATAGGATACTAGTCCTGCGGCTACCCTGCCACTGTGGTGACAACATCTGGTGGGTGTATGTATCCAAATTACCCAGAACCCACTACTTTTAGGAGTTTTCAAGATGACACTGGCCATCCTCGACTGTACAGACCTACTAACCCACCCTAGAGGCGTGGCTAGCCTTTGGGCGTGTACCCCTCCTGAATGCTTAATTTCCTGCCTTCCCGCATCTACGAGGGACTGGGAACAAGGTGGAGCCTTGGTCTCCAGTGGGAGCCAAGTCACTTTCATATCAGAGCCGGTGAAGCCTTTGAGGCTCACCGCCCTGATGGGTCATTCACTAGTTATCCAGGGAGGGCGGAGGTGTGACCTTCTTCTTGCCCATGCCATTTGTCTCACATCCTCTGGGAGTATAGCACTTACCAGCAGGAGATCCGACTTCTGTCTTGGCAGCAAATGGCTCGGAAAGCCCACCACAAGGGAACTCAGTATCCTGGTGGGTACCCTCTGAGGGTGCCACCGGGTTGCATGCCAGCTCACCCACGATACAAGAATCATGTCAGGGGTAAAAAAGCACTATGTTTGATACCAAACATGACTAAATTCGATGGTACCATTGTGGAGCTTTTTTTCTCAGCTTTTTCCGGTAGCCAGTTCACATTAACCTATGAACTGCCACTCACCTACAGTAAACATGAATGGCAAGGATACTGTAGAGGCATATATGTCTGTACATATATGGCCTCACTATTAAGATAATGCACCCTTCCTACTGGGCTTTAGGAGGCCTACCCTAGGGGTGACTTACGTACCTTAAGGTAGTGAGGTGACTTTGTCACACATGATGTGTGCAGAGTCGCATTGAGGATAGAAGCTACTTCTGCAGGCTGCATTAGCAGCCCTGCAGACTTTGCTTTTACTTGAGTCACTCAGGGTGGCGCATATAGTGCAACAGCCCTGGTGACCTCCTTAACACCCTTGTCCTGGGTACCATATACTGGACTTACAATGCGGGGTTAATCTATCATGCCAGTGGGGGCACCAATTCACATCACCATTTGAGAGAAAGAGCACTGGCACTGGGGCCTGGTTAGCAAGTCCCAGTGCACTTTCAGTTCTAAAAACCCAACATCCAGAGCAGAAAGTTGGGGGTGACCATCCAAAAAGGACACTTTCCTACAGCCATATTGTTTGTAATGTTCTATAAGTGGGTTTCCGATTGTCACAGTAGATTCTGCTGTAATGCTGAAGTATGAGTGCCTTTATCTTCTGTGAAGTCTGCTCATTAAAGATTTTTTGACATCGGCACCAGATTGCATAAATTAAACCACTGGTATAACAGTTGGAGAAATCATTAATTTCAATCTTCACATCATCATGATCGAAAAACGTTGTTTCCACGCAATATACTGCTATACATCTTCCACATTTAATATGGACCCTTGTGATTGTAAAGTTGGAGTACTGGGGAGAGAAAGGGCAGCCCTCACAACTTTGTCCCTAATATTAGGCCCTCTCTTGAAAGATGATAGGGGTAAATCCCTACATTTAAGAGTGTCTTGAACCAGATGCCACTATTTACATATTACTTTTTAATGTACTCACAAAGATCCTTCGATCCATCTCTATATGGTGAGTTCTAGGGAACAGTAAGTGTGCCCTATTGGAGTACCAGGCCCTTTTATTTGCTTAATAGTCTCAGTGGATAACCCCAGTCTTGTAGCCAGGATATAAAGGAGTCAGATTCTCGGGGGAAAAAAAAAATTCTTGGTGCAATTCCTGCACACCCTAAGCAATTGTCCATAGGGCAAAAGGTCTCGAAGCCCCTTAAGGTGATGACTAGAGAACATCTATAGGGAGTTTCCCTCTGTGGGCTTCCTAAACAAGGCGATGTACAATGAACCCTCATCCACCTTAATGGTCATCTCAAAGACAGTGATGGTGTTTCTGTCATATTCAAAAGTGAATTGTATGTCAGGTGATCTGTTGTTGATCCACTGGAAACATTTTCCAACTGATGCAATTTCACCCCCCCCCACATCATAAAAACATAGGGGCTGATTAGGATGGCGGGCCTCCTCGCCATCCTAAGTAGCTTTTCCACCCGTCAGACCTTGATGGCGGGCAGTGTGCAAGCCTGACCGTCATGCATCCAATGGGCTCCTTGAGCTGCTGGTGCTGCGGAGGGCCTCCCAATCCATACAATGGTACCAGGCACCGCTGTAGGGATTAGGATGGTTCTTCCCCACAAGCCTTTCCATGGCGGTTCACCCGCCATGGAAAGGCTGGCGGGGATGGACATTGGGGGGCTGTAGTGGGCCCCCCTTCACCCCAGGCCCTTTCCTTTTGGTCCCCTCCCACACATCCCTGTACCAAGTGACAGGCACTGAATGGTGCCTATCACGTAGTACAGGGTTGTGTTACACTTCCCTTTTTACCATTGCGGCGGGTGCTGCAGCCAGAAGCACCCACTTTAAAGGAAAACCTGTACAATGTGACTGCCACCGTGGCGGTCGCATTGTAATTTGGCCTGCGGGACCCCCAACACTATGTTGGGCGGTCCCCATCTCCGTTAGGGTGGCGAGCGGACGTGAGTCCGCCCGCCATCCTAATCAGGCCCATAGTCATATATAACGACACCACGTGGTTTTATTCTATCTGAAAGGTTATGTTCACTGTACAAATGTATATATTCATAATCATCCATAAACAAGTTAGCTAGATTGGGTGTAAAACTGCCCCCCATAGCTTCTCCTTTTCTTATATAGTCGAAAGCATTCATAAATTGAAAAACGTTTTTGAAAGTGCAATTTCAGTGAGTTGGACTAAAAAGTCAGTGGGAACCCAATCTGGGTGTTCCCTTGAATTCAAAGTCTTAGAGATCATACGTAAAGCTTCTTGTTGAGGAATATTTCTATATAGAGTTTGTATATCCATTGTGACCAACAAGGATTGGGAGGCATGAGCCGAATCAGGTTCACACTGTCCGAGCATAAGAATGTGTGAGAGGAACAATTGGTTTGAGGAAGATGTCAATGATTTGACAGAGTGGTTTTAGTAAAGATACACATCCTGATACAATCGGTCGACTGCAAGGATTCATCAAATTCTTATGTATCTTGGGTAAGATATATATCGCAGGAATTCTGGGATATTTGACATTAAGAAACCTTCCGGTACTCCTTTGTCAGTGATATCTTTAATCAACGACTGCATCTCAGATGAAGGGTCAACTTTCAGCTTGGTGTAATGGTCTGACCAGCTACCTAGAGGAGAACAGAATCCTGGACCTGTCCAAGTCCGGGTTCCGCAGCAACAACAGCACCGAAACTGCCCTCATCGCTGCCACTGATGACATCAGGGCCCTGCTAAACAACGGCGAAACCACGGCCCTCATCCTCCTGGACCTGTCAGCCGCCTTCGACACTGTCTGCCAACACACCCTACACACACGCCTCATGACGCTGGGATCCGAGACAAGGCTCTGGAATGGATCTCCTCCTTCCTCTCTGACAGAACCCAGAGCGTCCGCCTCCCCCCTTTCCGCTCCGAAGCCACCGAGATCATCTGCGGCGTACCCCAGGGCTCATCCCTCAGCCCGACATTGTTCAACATCTACATGGCACCGCTCGCCCACGTCGCCCGACTGCACAACCTCAATATCATCTCCTAGGCCGACGACACCCAGCTGATCCTCTCCCTCACCAAGGACCCCCTCACCGCCAAAACCAACCTCCACGAAGGAATGAAAGCCTTCGCCGAGTGGATGAAGAACAGCCATCTGAAGCTGAACTCGGACCGGCATACCTCAACAGACGACTCATCTACTACACCCCCAACTGCCAGCTCTGATCCGCCGACCTCACCCTCGCCACCGTCCCCCGCATCCAAAGAGGGACCTCCGGCGGCAGATCGTTCTCCCACTTCACCGCCAGGACTTGGAACACCCTCCCCATCCTCGTACGGCAGACCCAGGACCTGCTAACCTGTCCTTGGCCACACCCTCTTCCTCGACCATGACCTTTGCCTCTTGGGCAGCCGCGGCCGGTGCAGGTAAGAGTAGTGGGGCCCGTTGGGGGGATATCAACAGACGTTGAAGAGGGAAAATTAAATTATTAATTTCCCCTCATCATCGTCCATCGAAATCCCCACCCCACCCCCCCACACCGGGCCCCACCACTCTTACCTGCACTGACCGCGGCTGCTCTTGGGGTTCTGCAGCTCTGTCCGGGGGAGCCACTGGTCTCACCCAATTGTGTCTAAAAAAGTGAATTATGCAGATAATCTGGATGTGGGATTTCTTGATGGCAAATGAGCTGTACTAGTGCTTGGTTCAGAATCTGAGGCCTCAGGGTAAGAGGTATCAGAAAAAGTCACAAATCATTTTTGGTATTGTTACCCCTTATTAATGAATCTCCCTTTCCCATCTTGTTGATAGTACTCATCCAGAGGATACAGAGGAGCCACGTTTAAAAAAAAATAGTTTCTAATATCTACAGCTAGTTTGTCTATTTTGCTTGTTTGTGTGACTATTCTAAACTCAGAGATGGTCTTCTCCAATGCAGCTGAAGCTTACTTTGCATTAATCAATGGTTGATCATTGAGTATTGGCTTCACTAGTTTTACTATTTCTTTTTCAAGTCTTTTCACATGTTCCAAGGCAGCATCGATACCTAGAACAATCCACTGACGTGAACAATTATTGCTCATGTAATTGAAACTCTCACTGTGCGGACGTGCGCAGAGCCTGAATTGAAGAGGTAATGCAGCTAGCTGGTGATTAACTGCTCACAACTTTTATCGTTTTAAAAATCAAAACCATTTGTGCTGCTTTTATTTTATTCTATTGCTGCACCCATCTCGCTGCTATTCTTAAAATTGTTCTGCTTATTTGCACATTTTACCTGCTGCTTCCCTAGAGTGCTCTTTAAGCCCCGGTCCGACTCGGCAAGTGCCGTTGAGCGGAGGGCTGGTCGGAGTCACCTCCTGGGCAGGTCATTTCCGGGTCAGCCAGTCAGCGCTCTAGTTCTCACGCTGACTCTCTACTTAAACAGATGCACTTCCAATCGCGCAGCGGACTCGTGCAGAGCCTGAATTGAAGAGGTAATGCCGCTAGCTGGTGATTAACTGCTCACAACTTTTATCGTTTTAAAAATCAAAGCCATTTGTGCTGCTTTTATTTTATTCTATCGCTGCACCCATCTCGCTGCTATTCTTAAAATTGTTCTGCTTATTTGCAAATTTTACCTACTGCTTCCCTGTAGTGCTCCTTAAGCCCCGGTCCGACTCGGCAAGTGCCGTTGAGCGAAGGGCTGGTCGGAGTCACCTCCTGGGCAGGTCATTTCCGGGTCAGCCAGTCAGCGCTCTAGTTCTCACGCTGACTCTCTACTTAAACAGATGCACTTCCAATTGCGCATCGGACGCGCGTAGCGGGCACGCCGGAGGCGCGCCGATTGGCGCGCCAAAGGCAAGCCCGTCTGCGCCCGTCCGTGACCAGCCGGGACCTGGGGCCATAACCCCTGGCGGTTTTCGTACCCCTATCCGCTATAGAACCCACTTTCTTAAAACCCTAAGGGGCTCCATCCCTGCGCATTGCGCACACTCCATAAATCCTATTAAAGAGTCCTCTGATTGCCCTTCCTGCCACTTCACACTGCTACCCAGCTTCAAGAACCCCCACACACCCGCCCCACCTCTAAAGCTGCTCCTGCTGAACTGTCGCTCCCTCCCCAGACATTCTACGGAATTCCACCTTCTACTAGAAGATCGTCAGCCAGACGTTCTATTCTTAACAGAAACCTGGCTACACAACAACTCTGAGCCAGATATTGTCCAGACCCTACCCCCCGGTTATCTTATACATAGAGATGACCGTAAGACCTCCAGAGGCGGAGGATTAGCCATAATACATAAAATGTATATCAGCTGCCGTTCATCTTCAGAGGGCCCCCCCGACTGCGAAAGTATGCAGTTCGCTCTGGAAATCTCCTCCACTTGTACCTTCTCTGGTCTTTTAATATATCGACCTCCCGGACCCACAGGACAATTCCTTAAGTCCCTTCCTTCATTTGTGGCCGAACGAGCTGTAAATCTCGCAAATTTCACGTTGCTCGGTGACCTCAACATCCACTTAGATGACCCCTCTAATCTTTCCGCTATGGAGCTATCTACTTGCCTTTCTGCCCTTCAAATTATTCAAAAGGGTTTTTCTCCTACCCACGACAAGGGCCACCTCCTCGATCCCGTTTTCAGTAATGCACAGAAACTATCAGTGGCCGCACCTATCCCACTCCCTTGGACTGATCACTTTTTAGTTCCCATGACCTGGGAGGCTACGTCCCCAATTCTCGTTCAGCAGTCTACAATCACCCTGGAGAGAAAATGGGCGAAGCTCTCTGCCAGCACTTGATCCACTACTCTGGCCATCAACAGACCCTCCCATGACCCTAACCCTGATCTGGCAAATAACAACTTCAATGCATGGATCCGTAACTCGCTGGACTCGCTCCTACCTAAGGTACCGGCCCACAAGAAATTTAGGGAGAAATCGGCCCCGTGGTACACTCCTAGCCTAAGGAAAATCAAACAATCCTGCAGACAACTAGAAAGAAGATGGAGACTAAACTACGAGGAATGTAGTAAATCTGAATACAAAGAAGCTTTAAGGTCCTACAAAGCTGAGATTAAATCAACCCAAATACACTTCTACGAGGACAAGATCAATGCCGCCGCTTCTGCCCCTAAAGAAATATTTAGAATAGCCAAATCCCTTTCTGCCCTTCCCCAGGAACCTCCCAAAATGGAGGATGCCTCTCATCACTGTAACAAGCTAGCCGAATACTTCCATCAGAAAATTCAACTAATATGTCACTCTTTTTCTCCTTATGTGCCTGATCCCTCCGACTCTAGTTCCAGAACCAGAATGACGAATTCTCTAGAAGAATTCCCCCTGCTAGACGAAAAAGATCTGGATATTCTCCTTACTAGGGTTACGTCTGGCTCTCCTACTGACCCTGCCCCTCCTCAACACCTTTCCCTGGTGCAGCACACGGTAGGCCCAGTTATCATTGACATACTCAACTCCTCCACTACTTCTGGTAGAGTTCCCCGGGCCTGGAAATGCGCCCAGGTCAGAGCTCTTTAAAAAAAACCTAATCTGGACCGTTCTAACCTGGCAAACTATCGCCCCATCTCTCTCCTCCCATGGCTGAGCAAATTGATTGAACGTCATATCAATTCTACTCTAGTCAATTACTTTGAAGCCAATAATTTACTCCACGCCTCCCAAACAGGTTTCCGTCCCTAGTTAGGCACCGAGACGGCCCTGCTTGCTGTTACGGAAGAAGCCAGAAGACTTCTAGATCAGGGCGGCTCAGCAGCTATTATTCTACTTGACCTCAGTGCCGCCTTCGACACTGTCAACCATAACATCCTACTCGAACGGCTGACTAACATGGGGATAGGAAAGTTGGCATTCACTTGGATTCAGTCCTTTCTAAAGGATCGCTTCTACCAAGTATTTGAGGGGACATCCATGTCCAAGCAGTGGCCTCTTAACCGCGGGGTCCCGCAGGGATCCTCATTGAGCCCCACCCTTTTTAATTCTTACATGGCCCCACTAGCCGAGATAGTGCTTCCCTTCGGCATCAAAATAATCACCTACGCAGACGACACCCAACTGGTGGTGGCACTTAACCACCCTGAGGGTTCATCTGACGTCCTAGGCCTCTGCCTAGAGGCAGTCTCCCAATGGATGCGCCACTCTCACCTCAAATTAAATGGGGAAAAGTCAGAACTTATGTTCGTAGGAAAGACCCCCTCGCCCTCCTCTTCTTTCGTCTGGCCACCCTGTCTTGGACCTATGCCCACTCCTAAGCAACAAATTAAAAGTCTCGGCATATGGCTTGACAGCTCCCTCTGTTTTAATCATCAGACCGTGAAGCTTTCAGCCACATGTTTTGGACTGTTACGAATGGTCAGGAAAATCCTCCCCCTACTCCCTTTCCAAGCCAGGAGAATCATGGTCCAAGCCTTGATTCTGTCCCGTTTGGATTATGGGAATGCACTTTACCTGGGCGCTCCTCAGTCCCCCTTAAATAGTCTGCAGGTGATCCAAAACTGCGCCGCGCGTCACCTGGCACAGATTCCCCGAAGACAGTCAGCTAAGCCTGCCTTAATAAACCTACACTGGCTGCCCATCCGTGCCAGGATCCAGTTCAAAGCCATGTGCTTAGCGCACAAAGCCATCTGGAAATACGGCTCCCATATTATTCAATCCTTGGTTGTGCCCTATCAACCTACCAGGACGCTTTGTTCCAGTGCCACTTTCCTTGCCACGCCTCCAAAAGTCCAAAGAGCTAGGTGGGGCGGACGCTCCTTCACTCTGAATGCCTCTAACCTCTGGAACACCCTCCCACTCACGCTCCGTAGTGAACCCAACATCTCACTCTTCCGTAAACACCTCAAGACCCACCTTTTTCTATCAGCATTTCAGTGATACTCCTTCTTTTTGCGCTCTCCGTGTCCACAAGCGCTAGGAGGACTCCGGGTAGCTACGCGCTATACAAATACAATTTCATTCATTTCATTCATTCATTCATTTTGTATCATCAGTAAATATTGCTGGTTCATTTCTAATCTGCAACCCCAAAGGTATGGTTTGACTGTAAATGCTGGGGCATACGATGACCATGCAACTGGGTAAAAATTATTTTTTTCTTCAATTTCTCAAGCTTCTCAATTTTCTGGTTGAGGGGGCAATCTATTGGAATAGGTAAGGACCATACAAAGAGGATCCCTTCAGTAATATTTCATTTTTGTACATATCAAAGCCGAAAATGGTGTAGCATAAATAAAAAGGGTTCCCAAAAAAAGACACTACTCAATGGCCCTCACAGTGGATACTTCACTACAAGATCAGGAGTAATCAATGGCCCCCTGCATTCCAATGGAATGAAATAATTATCAATTAATAAATCATTATTATTCAATCATTAATTAGCTTCCCACCCTATAACTCTACAAACCCAGCAACCTGCACCAAAAATAAAACTTAAAAAATAAGCATTCCACAAGTTACATATTTACAATTAATTAAATATTTAAAAATTGATAATTACTTTTTACATACTTATTTCTTAATTACCTGCTCAGCTCACACCCCTGCAAACCTTGTAGCCCAGGGTTAAAATATAATTAAAATAATTAGAATTCCATCATTTAAATATTTAAAATACAATTGAATAATTAATTTTCAAATAATAATTACTAATGAATTCATTAATTTATGAGCTTCCCATGCCATAGGCCTACAAACCTAACATCCTGCAACTAAAATATCAGTAAATTAAATCAGTAATCCATATTTTACATAATTAATAATTAAATAATTAATTAATTATTTATTACTTAATAAACTCCTTACCCTAGACCCCTCCAAATCTAGCAGCCCGCATACAAAATATAAATATCCCATAAATTACATAATAAAATCAATGAGAAAATGATTAACAATTACTAATTCATTGTTAATTATTTCTTAATTAACTTCCCACCCTATCCCCCTATAAACCTAACAGCCTTTTATGACACTGTAAATTACTATAAAACACTAAATTAAATATTTTAAATCAAATAAAATGACAATCTATATTAAAAAAAAAATACTTTTAAAAAACGATATTAGTAGCCACTATATTATTGAAAACGATATTAGTAACATTTATATTATTTAAAACGACATTACTTACCTCAAAAACATAATATTCTTGTCATCGATAATTATGCATCACAATACTTGTGTATCACAATGTTTATTTTCTGATATTTTTGCCCCTCGATATTTTTTTTTTAGTATAGTATTTTGAAGGAAGAAAAAGAAGTTACACATTTGTTGCGGAATATCATTATAATTTGGAATAGAAATGAAGACGAGAAATGGAACACAATCCATGTAGGAAAGTATGATCGGCTTCTTATGGTTACCCCCCACGTTTTGCTTGATGTGATGCTGTTTTTGACTAGTCTGACTGGGATCCTGCTAATCAGGACCCCAATCTATCTGCTTTCTCCCTAAATTGGTAAATTCAGTCCTTAGGTACATTCCAGATTGGATACTGAGGTACCCTTGTCAGTCCCTAGTATATGGTACCCATGTGCCCAGGGCATAGGTTCCCCAGAGGTCCCCCATGGACTGAAGCATGTATTATACCACCCATGGGAGACCATTCAAATTGGAACTACAGGCCTGCCATTGCAGCCTGTGTAAGTTGGTGCTTGCACCATTTACTAAAGATATAGGTTTTCTATATCTTGGGTCACTGCACTTAAAATCTATAATTCACCCCTATAGCAGGCCTTTACAATCCTGAGGGCAGGGTGCTTGGTTCTAAGTGAGAGGGTGCCCCTGCATGAGCAGGACACCCCTGCAGCCTACGGAGTCCATTCTCCCAGGTTGTCAGTGAAGCAGCAATATACTATATAGAGGGGCACCGCCTAATTATGCGAGGACCATCTCGAAAATGTCTGCAATTAATCCTATCATGTTTGTATTGAACATGTTGGAATCATACCCCCACATCATAAATGGTGTGGGAGGTAGGATTCCAAGCACTGGACGAGCCCTTCGTTAGGTTCTGTGTTCCCAGTACCAGCCTTCTTGACCTGGACAGCACAAAATGGTTGCTGCCGACCGGGGACACATTTCTGCCCTCTTGCTGCTGAGTCAAGCTCGAGCATAGGAAGGTGGAACAATAGGCATTCTGTCACTGGGCGGTGTAACCACCTCCCAGACATGATAAGGCTGGGTGGGTGCGGTTGCCAGCGCCAGAAATTCTGCATGAGATGCACCTTTGGTGTCCCTGTGCATATTCCAGTTCAAACCAGTCTCGGGAGCTGTTGGCTTCCGCTCTGGTGCAAAACTGGACAAAGGACATGGGAGTAAACTCACCCCTGTCCAGTCCCTCCCCTCGGAAGGTCCTCTGAATCATCCCAACCCTTTCCCTAGAGTACTTAAGGGCTTAGCTGAGTGTAGGTCCCTAGATTCGCCATGGGATAAGATTCAGATCAGACAGCATTGCACTTCTACCATTTGGGTACTCTGGACTTCGCTGGACTTCGTTTGGGCCTGACTTTGTCTCCCCTCCAGTCTGCTGCATCATTTGTGCCTGTGCATCATACAGGAGCCTTCCAACCTGTGAAGCATCAAGGACAACCAAAGTAATCTCCCTTGGAGTGAGGAGTCACTCCCTGTAACGATGTGGGTTCATCCTCGGGGTCGGTCCGATGCTCAATAGGTTCACCTCTTGATAGCCTCAATTATGCATGCCATTATAGACCAGAATTTTAGGGTGATCAAGTGAGGGAAGGAAAGGGAGGGACGAGCAGGGAAGGAGACCTGAAATATAAACAACACACTATCAATATGAGTAGTTTTATCCACCTGTAAAGAACATATCATGAATGCCTTAATGTACCTGTAAACAATAAGAAAGCCTTTGTGTCAACACTTAAAAGTGAGTCGATCTTCATGTAGATAAACATTGGTATAGGTTTTGTGTAACACAGCTCACTCTTCAATAACGTGTGGCTTATAACCTGGAAAGGATACCTCATTTAACTGTAACAACAAAGAAAAAACAATATTGGTAACACATGTCCATTCTCCAATGAATACTCACTCTTCCCTCTTTATGAATCCCTCTTTTGAAATGTTATTTGATGTACCCACCTAACACTTAATAATGCCTTGCATCACAGGGAGTGAACCTTAACTTGACAGGACTCACGTTGTACCCTGTTAATAAACAGCAAAGAATAAATGCAGGTTAACAAAAAGCATACTACCACCTCTTAGGCTTTGGAGCCATATTTGTAGAAGTATAAGATGATTGGGTATTTCGTCATACCGCTAGGATAGTCTGTGAATGCCAAGCAATGGTAGTCTGAATGATGCGACTCAAGAAATGTCTTGTAGAATTATTTGCACTGAAACTCTGTAATGCACATGGTATCCTTAGAATCCGAAAATATCCATATATAGAGGAAATCCTATCCCCTCAGCAAAAGTCAGTATATATTTTAGAACCAAATAGTGTGATCTAATAATCCCAAGAACAGCAAGTTCTCATTGTACTGCACTGTCTCCAAGCGCACTCATAGATTGGGACATTTACCATGTGGGAAAAACAAAACAACACTTCAGACACCCACTCATGGACCAGAGCTCAGTGCAAGGAGTGACTTAAAATACTAACATGGCAAAAGCCCCAAAAAGAATCAGAACATGGTGCAATCACCCTTACGATACTGGGAAAAGATCCCAACGAATTTCTGCAGCGCATCCACGGGCCTCGTAACTGGAATAATCTGCCCACCTCGATATCTGAGGCCATTTAAATACTACCTGGTTGAACTTCCAAACCTGGAAGAGGTTCATCTTCCTGGTTCAAGATGAAACAGCAGAATCATGAGAATTGTATTCTTCATTCCCATTTATACTTCCCTTCACATGTAATTCCATGCTTCGAGCAGTTAAGGAACAGCGAACCCACCCTGGTGAGTTCGCATAGCGGTTCTGATGTTGATCTATCCTTAGCAAGCTCATTAGTCGCGCTTTGTCTATGTGTCCTAGCTGAGTGTGTAACACTCCCCTGCAATTGCAGGCACAGCAACTAAGTCAACCGGTCTGCAGATTCTGAGCTCCTTCTTACTCCATGGGCTCTGCAACACAGGTGGTGGTTTTCCACAGCTCCCGAGGCCTGCTTTACCCTCTCACCAAGTTTGAGGCCAGTAGTCCCTGTGGGGGTTCCAATAACCAAACCCCTGAGTACTGTGTCCCCTTTGCAATTGCAAAAGCTTGATGTCGTCTTTGCAAGAAGATCATCGGGCTCCAAGTAGCCCCAACCTCGAGCACCTCCAGTGACCAGAAACTTCGGCCACTCTGCATTGTGTGCATTGGGGCCTGCATCTTTTGGTGAGCTGCTTGAGGTCCTCTCATGGCTCCAGTGCCTCTGGCCTGTGGTTCCACTTGAGGGTCACACTTGTTTCTGTTGGGCTCCCCTGATTGCTTGGGGTCTGCCCTGACTCCCCTGCTTTTGACGAGTCTCCTGGACCTTGCTTGTCCCGATTTTGTACTTTCTTGATTTGCTGCGTGGGTTGCATTTGCCAAGGCTTGTTGGTGCTCCCGCCGGACACCGACCCCTCAGCACTCAACATCCTTCATGGAACAGCTCGTATCCGGCTCCTGGTTGTTCTCAGCATCACCTGGTCCCCACAGCTGCAGAGTCAAGTTCCTCGACATTATCCCTGAAGCACCTGACATCGGACGGCCTTCATCTTCCAAGTCTCCTGGTCACTCCAGAGTGACATAGACTCTGTCCCCTCTGCTTTCAGGTACTCTTCTTCAAGAATCCACGTTTGGATTCCTCTGGACACTTTCTCCTCTTCCAGCAGTGGCACTTTCCTGAAGACTTCCAGAGGGTTCGCCGGAGATTTCCGATCCCACTTCACTCCTATGCACCCGGCTCCCCTGGGATAGGTAACTTGGGTACCATGGTATCCACGGGTGGGATGGCTCTCCAACCTTCTGTCTTCCACAGGGTTTCTTCAGGGACCACTGTGAAGGGTCCCTAATCTTTAACAATCCAACCGCGACTTGCACATAGACTTGTACAGAGCACGCGGTCGTGTTCATACACTGCACACCCTCTCCGTGGGGTCCTTATTTACTTACCTTGGGTGGTTTGGTGGGTCCTCAGCAATTCTATATCCTCTCAACATTGTCCTGACTCGAGTCGTAGTTCTTATACTACTTTCATAGTATATGGTTTGGTCCCCCCGGGGCCCACTGTGTATTAGTGCCATTTACTGTGATTTCTTTGCTTAAGTATTGTGTGCTTTGTGTCCATCTCCGTGTGGGAGATAAAGTAACGTATGTCCATCTCCGTGTGGGAGATAAAGTAACGTACTAGATAATATTATGTAATAAATACATATTTTTATAAATACTTTGTGTGGTTCTTTTTCATTTAATCTATACTATAAGATTGCATTCTGGTAAAACAAGCTGCTTTACACTCCTTCAAGACTAAGCCGGAAGGCTTCTCTCCACAGCTACCACTTGAATAGCTTTCTAAGGTTGTCTTAGACCTCTTAAATCACCATAAGGGTAGTCTGGACTGATGCAAGGTGCCCACTTACATTAGTGGGCATCATATACCAGACCAGCTTCTCACAATCCACCATAAGAAAAAAAACAACAACAATATATAGGTAACCAGATTATATAAAGAATGATAAAGAAATATGGAAAGAAATAGCTACAAAAAAGAAAGATAGAAAAGGGGACGAGAAAAAGAAGCAAAGATAAAAAGAAAAAGAAAGTATAATGCTAAAAGGTAGAAGAAATATAACTATAAAATCTTATTAATAATACATAATATAATGAACAAAAACAGTTGTTACTTATAAAAAGAAAGATAAAGAGTCAACAATTAACCATTCAAAAGCTGAAAGTCAATATACAATTAAATTGGAGTACAAACATGTGTGGACAAGTATCTAATCAAAGGTTCCCAAAGTCCTTCACGTTTTGCCAACAAAGATGTAGAGTGTAATTTATAACGATCCAAACGATGATTGTGACATACTAAATTCCAACACTGTTGTAATGTGATATTATCTACAGACTTACAATTAGTAGTGATAACCTGTAATGCAATGGCAAAAAGTAGACTAGATCAACCAATTTACAAATAAACTTATTCTGAGGCCAGATACTACTTAAGCTGCCCAAAAATAGTGCATCAAGAGAGTGAAGAGT
Organism: Triturus cristatus; assembly: GCF_964204655.1. Classification (NCBI taxonomy): domain Eukaryota; kingdom Metazoa; phylum Chordata; class Amphibia; order Caudata; family Salamandridae; genus Triturus; species Triturus cristatus. The sequence goes on along the minus strand of NC_140580.1, from coordinate 637,686,552 downwards.
AAACTTTGGTAATATGTCCTTTCTTTGTCCACCAATGCTCCCAAAATGTTGACAGTTTAGGACATAGGAAGAACATGTGAAGGTAAGTGCCAGAGTTTTAGTTGCACCGCCAGCAAGCATTACTTATAAGGAGTTTGCATTTGAATAAAAATGTAGGTGTACCATATAGCCTATTACACATATAACAAAGCGTTTGGGTAAGGTTGGCAGGAAGAGCTGTAGAGTGGTATTTCTCCCAGATCTTCTGCCAAAGTGACGAGGGCCAACTAGAGATCAAATCTGATTCCCATAGAAGCTCTAATTTAGATTTTGGCCTATCTAAAGGAGGGGAAAGCATTGATCTATATATTAAAGAGGCCTAGGATATTTGTAGTATTTGGCTAAAAGGGAGTTGCGGGGAAGAAACCTGAACGGAAGGGGTAGGGAGTGACTGCAACATAGGGATCAAAAGAGAATCTAACATTTTATATTGTTGGAAAAACTTCAGGGAAAGATTAACAGTAGAGGAGAGACTGGAATAATGGAATTGTTATGTTGAACCACTTAAGAGACAGTAAAAATACATTTGTTAATCCAAGTCCGCCACACTAGCAGTTTGCCATTAACAAGTAGGCTTTTATTATACCTCATTGAACTGTGGAAGAATTGAGAGGCTAAAGGAAGAGAAGCGACCAGGTAAGGCTTGAAGAGAGTACACAAATGAGATATAAATGCAGGCACCCAATATTTGGGTGGTTGTGACATATGAGTAATGTGGGAATGAGAAAATGGGAAAATAAGTGCTAACTTCAGTTGAAACCCTAATTAGGGCGGACAATCTGAAAGATTGAGAAAGCAGTTTTACATTAATATTAAAATCGGGAAAGTTAACATCACTAAGTGATTTTTGTGATTTGAGTCAAGAAAGACGTGAAAGTTTCCTATTCCATAAAAATTTAGATAAGAGTCTCTCAATAGCTGTAAAATATTTTACAGGAATTTTAATAGATAGCATCAAAAGATAAAAATTAGTAATTGGAAGTAACATCATTTTAATAGTATCCAGGTGGCACAAGACAAAAATAGAGGGAACCAACTCTGCGTCAACTTAGAAATGTTTGCCATTAGAGCATCCGTATTACAATTTAGGGTGTCCTAGAGGGTTTGGCGGTACACAATACCTAAACACTTGATCTTATCAGGCTTCCAGTCAAGACCCTTCTCAGCAAAAGGTACATTGAAACAGAACTTATTTAAAGGCATCATTTCAGACTTTTCTTTTTTTTTTTTTTTTTTTTTTTTTTTGAAACCGTTTATTGCAATCTCAAGAATATACAAGTATGGGCCTACAACCTTCCGGCCGGCCGCTAGAATGACAGGAGCATAGGACATACGCTCAAGGACACTTGGCGTTGCAGAGAAGCAAAATCAGGAGGTATCAACGTCGTGGGCCACATCACTCTGACCCCACAATACGGTTTCATTTTATGCAAACAACACGAAAAACCACACCCGCAAGGCAACCCGCAATCGAAAGTAACAGCACGTGCTCCCCAAATGGGGGACCCCAGCCATCCACAGGAGTCTAAAGAGGGGAAGGGGAACAGATCGAGGACTGGGGGAACCCTGTGCCCGGGGCTGGGGAAAGGAGTCAACTAAGGGGACGGGGCTGGTGAGGCAGCAGGCAGCAGTGGCGGCGCGCAGATACTCCCGCGGTAGGCGTTCCAGGGGCCCCATACTTTCACCCATGTCCCAGGCTTACCCCTCGCCACATACACCACCTTTTCTCGGAACATGCACCAATCCATGTGTTCTTTCCAGGCCGACACCGCCGGGGGCCTCTGGGATCCCCACAGTTGAGCAATGTCACGCTTAGCTATCATATATCCCAGAGTCACCCATCGCGTCTGCGGAACCGAGTAGTCAGTTGGTTCCCACACATTCAGCAGGCATCTCCTCGCTTCAGGCAGCAGCGCGACATGCGTAACCACTCGCAGGACCTCATGCACACCACGCCAGAATCGCTCCACCTTCGGGCATTCCCACAGAATATGCAAAAAAGTCGCCAAAGCACCACACCCACGCTTACACAACCCATCCTCAGCATAGCCCATACGCAGAAGCCTTGGCCCCGTCATGTAAACCCGGTGGAGTATCTTAAGCTGGACGAAGCGAAGGCGAGCCGGTATGGCCACCTCCTTTGGAGAGGCCACCGCGGAAATCCAGTCCTCGTCGTCCAACTCCAGCCCATCGGCAACCCAAGCCTCGCGGAGGCCAGTCAGCAAGCCCGAGCGGTCATTAATCAATTTTTTGTAAATAAGGGAGATCGTGCTGTCCGGAACGTGGCCATCCAGCACTCTATCCTCCAGGGGGGAAGACTCCGGGATGGAGGCGACGTCTGGGAAGACGGAGCCCAGTGCGTGACGGACCTGCAAGTACCGAAAGTATTCTCTGCCGTGCAGCTGAAACTCCGTCTGCAGCGTCTCGAATGTTTTAAATCTCCCCCTCGTCCAGAGATCCCCCACTTTACTGATGCCTATCGTGTCCCACTTCTCGAAGCCCTTCGAGGTCCACAGGGAGCCCAACCTCTCAGACGCGTACAACGGTGATGCCCGGGTCAAACGGTCCTTCCACCCCATAGCTGCGTTAGCCGCGTGCCATACTCGCACCATGACACGCGTAGGTCCCGTCAGGCGGGGGTCGGGCGCGCCAGAGTAGAGCGCTCGATTATAGTCGCCACCAGGCAGGAGCATCTTGTCCATTTCAAATGCCGGGTTTAAGGCGGGCCCGTAAAGGCCATGATTAATTGCAGCTAGCTGGGAGGCCCAGTAATACCGTTTAATATCCGGGAGGTCAATCCCCCCGTCGTACCATGGGAGCGTCAACTTCGCCAGGGCAATACGCGGCCTCCCGTCCCAGAACAGGCGGCGCTGGAGACTCTCCACCTCACGGAAGTAGCGCGCCGGGACTAAATCCATAGTGTTCTGGAGAGCGTACAGGAAGCGTGGCAACGACATCATCTTAAACAATGCCGCCCGGCCGAGCGGCGAAAGCGGCAGGCGCCGCCAGCGCGCGACGTCCTCCTTCAAGCGCTGGAGGGGGGGAAGCAAATTCCGCTCGTAGCGGGCCTCCGGGTCCAGAGTAATATAAACACCCAGGTACCGAAACCCCTGAGAGGCAATCTGGATCGGACAGCCCCGCGGGAGGACGGGAGCCTCCCCGGAAAGCACATACACACATGATTTAGCCCAGTTGATGACAAGGCCTGAGTTGCGGCCGAATGAGCGCAAAACATCAACCAGGACAATCAGTGATTTACGCGGGGAGGCTAGGTACAAAAGGATATCGTCAGCGTATAGGGACACGCGGTCCTCATACTCGGGGGTCCAACGGAGACCACGGATGGAAGGGTGCCACCGCAGCCACTCCGCCAGGGGTTCCAAGGCCAGCGCGAACAGGAGCGGCAACAAGGGGCAGCCCTGTCGCGTGCCCCGTCCCAGCTCGAATGGGACCGATACTCTTCCATTCACCACCACCTGCGCCAATGGGCCCGAATACAACAATTTGACCCAGCTGATGAACCCCGGGCCAAATCCAAACTTCGCCAGCATCGCCCAAATGTATGGCCACTCGAGCGTGTCAAACGCCATGGTGGCGTCTAAGGACGCCAATATGGCCGGCTCCCGCACAAACGGGACACGCGCGAGCACCCCGTGCAAGCGCCGCAGATTAAGGGCCGTGTTGCGATGGGGAATAAAGCCGGACTGGTCTTGGTGGACCAGATCGCCCACCACACCGACCAGCCGGTTGGCTAGCACCTTGGCGAGGATTTTGGGCTCCGCATTCAAGAGCGAGATAGGCCGATAGGACGTAACCCGGTCTCGGGGTCTCCCCTCCTTGTGGATCACCACGATTGTAGCCAGACGCTGGTCCGGCGGGAGGGAGCCCAGCGAGTGGGCCGCCAGGAACATCGCGCGGAGGTGGGATGCCAGTACATCCGGTCGCAGCTTATACAACTCGATAGGGATGCCGTTCGGGCCCATGGCCTTGCCGGATGCGACCGAGCGTATGGCGAGGGCAATTTCGTCGGAGGTAGGAGCGGCATCTAACGACACCCTGTCCTCCACCGAAAGGGAAGGCAGCGCTATATCCCTAAGCAGGGCATGGGAGTCCTCCTCCGAGCAGGGAGAAACCGGGGAATACACCTCGCGGAAATAATCCGCGAAACAAGAGACAATGTCTTCTGGCTCGGTGACACGCACACCATCCATCCTCTCAATCAGCGGGACCACACGACTCGCTCTCTCCTTTTTATCCAACCACGCAAGCAGTTTACCAGCCTTATCACCCACATCATACAGTCGCCCCTGTTGCTCTCTATAGAGGCCCCTGGCCGCCTCCGTGACGAGGGCCCTGTAGGCCGCCTGCTTAAGTTGTAGGACATGTAGTGCAGCATCCGTCACCCCACTCTCTAGATCACCCTCCAATTCAGCAATTGCGGCCTCCACCCGGGTCACCTCCTCCTGCTCGCGCCTCCGGGCATGGGAGATAAGGGAGAGGGCCTCCCCTCTAAGAACTGTCTTGAAGGCTTCCCACAGGGAGATAGCCGAAGGGACGGACCCCACATTCTCATCAAAATACCGCTGCAAGGATTTAATCAAATCAGCGCGAATAGTGGGGTCGCGCAGGTACCAGGCATTGATTGGAGCTACCCTGCCCTCCCCCCTCGGGAAGACATCAAAGTGCAACAGGAGCGGGGAGTGATCTGAAATACCCTGCGCCAGATGGCGCACCTCTCCTACCCTCCCAACATAGGCCGCAGGGACAAGGACATAATCAAGCCGTGAGAGGCTACCATGGGCACCCGAGTGGAAAGTGTACTGCAGCTGCGTGGGATGTTTTAAGCGCCAGCAGTCCACCAATCCCAGTGTATCTAAGAAGCCGGACAGCCACGCCTGTGCCCGGGGGAGGTCCCTAGGGGGGTGACGATCCACGGTCCCAGAAACCACCGCATTGAAGTCCCCCCCAACCACCAGAAGCCCCCCCGGAAGGTCAAGGAGGAGGCGCCCCAGGTCCGCAAAAGTGGTAGACTGTAACCCCGGTGGGACGTACACTGATACAAAGACAACTACTTTGCCCTCCATTCTCCCCACCAAGACAGTGTAGCGTCCCCTCTCATCATGGCGCACCTCATCTATTTCCAACGGGAGCGAGTTCTTCACCATGATGCCCACCCCCCGTGAGCCCGACGTGAAGCCCGAGTGGGCCACCAAACGATAGCCACGCCGATTCATGGCACAAAAGGAATTACCAATAAGGTGTGTCTCCTGCAGAAAGACCACATCTGGCGAAATTCGTTTCAGATACTGCAGGACCACACCTCGCTTGATCCTATCCCCCAGTCCATTAACGTTCCAAGACAATAAAGTCAGGTCCCTACCCCCCATCACATACAGAAGCCATCATTCGTCCCCCGGAGAGCACCTTAAAAACACCAATACAATAAAGGGTTTGCCGTGCGGTAAAAACGAACAACACCCCACCCCAACCCACCCATCCCAACAGAACTCCCCCCTCCCTGCACCCCTGCATGAGCCCAAACAGCCCCCCCAAAGTGCAGTGTGCCTGTCGCCCCATAGAAGATTAAACTAACTAGTCCCCCAGAGGAGGAGGGAGAGCCCCCAAGAGACCCCGTACTACCTCCATAGGAGGGGAACTTACACGAACAGTCAAAAGTGACAATAATGTTGTCCAGAGCGAGGCCTACTATTAGTCCCTCAGTCCTGATCCGGCGAGCCCTCCCCTCCAACCGCGCCCCCCCCACCCCCCCGGCCCCGATCCCGGGACAAAGAATCCAACCAGTCCCCAGCCGCTTCGGGACGATCAAAAAAGTGCGTGCGGCCATCCACCTCCACCCGCAACTTAGCTGGAAAAAGCATCGCATACTTGAGGTTCAGGTCCCGTAGACGACGTTTGACTCCGAGAAAGCTCAGCCTCTGCTTCTGGACCGCTGGGGTGAAGTCAGGATAGAAGTTTACGTCCATATTGTCGAGTCTGACCGGTCCTTGTAGCCTAGAAGTCTGCAGGATAGCGTCTCTGTCCCGAAAGTTGAAAATCCGGGCAATGAGAGGCCTCGGAGGGGCTCCGGCCTTAGGTCTTCCTCCGGGAACCCTGTGGGCACGTTCCACCGCAAAGAATTTACTCAGCCCCCGGGGCTGGAGATGGGTGAGAATCAGGTCCTCCACAAACAGGTCCGCCGCCGCCTCCTCACGTCCCTCCGGCACCCCGACAATGCGGACATTGTTCCTCCGGGCCCGACCCTCGGAATCCTCCAGTCGACGATCCATCAGGGCGCTCGCCTGGCCAAGCCGGCGCACCTCCTTTTGGAGGGCCGCCACGTCCGTTGTGAGGCCCGAGGTGGTGTGGGCCAAAGAATCAACCCGGTCATTGGTCTTGGATAGATCGGCCCTCACCAGGCCAACATCCACGAGGACCGAGTCAATCTTCTGCGCCAGTGTGTCAAAGCGCTGGTCCACCGAGGCCTTCATCTCGGCGATAGCGCCCATGACATCTCGCAGGGTCAGATCCGCGGGCAGAGCAGGAGCATCAGTCGGGCCCTCAGGGGACCTACGCGGCACCTCAGGAGATCCCTTCTGGAGGGTGTAGCGGTCCATGCTGTTGGACTGATGGGCTGCGCCACGGCGGGTCGATTTCACCTTTGCCCGGTCGCCATCTTGCTTTGTGGACATGGTTTCAGTCCCCAAATCGTGCCAATCACCTCGGAAAAGGCCGACAAACCGGTTCACGGGCTCCGGGGGGGGGGCAACCACAGGTCCGCAGGACGGCTCACAGCCGGCGGGCCGGCAGGGCACCCCAACGAGGCCACACCACCGCACACCGCCCCGCAACCCAACCTCGCCTACGCAGCAAGGAGGGTGCAAAAGCGAAAGTGAAAGCGCGGGGTACGCGAGTCGCCCAGCCCTGCCCGCCGCTGTTGTTCACTTTGTCTCCGGATCGCCCCACAACTCCAATCCGGGGGGCCGGCGTGGAAAAGGCCGCAAACCTCAATCGGTGCTCCCGCCGGTGTCCGAGGTCCAATTTGGAAGCGGAAAACGGATGACACCTCAGCTCGGGCTCACCAACACAGTCCCCTCATCTAGGACAGGATATTGTCAGGATTTATGTAGGAGGTCACGGAGGTCCTCGGGAGCCTCGCACCTACGCGGCCATCTTGGTTGCGCGCTAGGCTCCTCCTCATTTCAGACTTTTCTACATTAAGTTTATATCCTGAGACTTTTGAGTATTCACTAAGCACTTCAAAAAATGTAGTGAGTGATGTTTCAGTATTAGAGATATGAAGATGGATGTCATCCACATAGGCTTTACATTTTACATGAACCTTATTCAGCTGGAATCCAGAAATGGCACAGAGTATTTCAATTTATATAAAAAGGGTTTGAGTGCAAGAATAAAAAGCATGGCTGATAAAGGGCATTACTCCCATGTGCCTCTATGGAGGGGAAAGTAAGAGGATTGGATGCCATTGACCAAAACAGAAAGAGCATGGGGAGGAATATAGTAAGGATATTAAATGAAGAAACTGAGGGCCAAGCCGCTGCCAATGGAGAGTGTGTATTAAAAAATGCCAGTCTACTTGATCAAATGCCCTTTCGGCATTTAAGGCCAGTGCTGCAAGGGAGTGATTACGTTTGGCTGCTTTACCAAGGATATTTAAGAAGACACAATTTGTTTGTAATGTTCCTATTCTTAACAAAACCGGATTGCTCCATATCAATTAAATCCAGCAAAAAGTCATTAAGACGTAAGGCCAATGCTTTGGCGAAGATTTTACAATCAGTATTTCTAAGTGATATGGACCGATAATTCTTGAATAAAGAAGGATCTGTGTCTTTCTTATGATTGAGACAAATAACAGCCTCTGTAAAGGAATCAGATGAATTATTCAATGAGAGGAAATGAGTAATTAACTTAAATAATTTGGGAGAATGTAATTTAGAAAATTGAAGAAAAAAATTGACTGTGAACCCATCTGGACCCAGCACCTTACCCAATGGAAGGCGTTCAACAGCATAAAAAACTCTTCCTCTAGTAGCAGAGACTTGCGAGGGGATAAAGCTACTGGTACAGGTTTGCCCATAGAGGGATGTGAGAAGAATGAGCAAAGGAAATCCTCAGAATGCGAGGCTTCAGGGACATAGAGTGGTTGGTAATAATCAACAAAACATCTAGCAATGTCCGAGTTATGAAATGAATGAATTCCTAACTGATTGGTGATAGAAGCAATAGAGGATTTTTCTTTTCTACTTTTAAGATAATTAGCTAGCAGAGTGCCGGTTTTGTTGCATCCCCCATAGTATCTAGCATTAATTTTCAGAAGAGTACCACATGCCTTTTCCATAGAAGTTTTATTAAACTGAGGCTTGGCTGTGACGAGCGAATCCAGGTCCACTATATTATTCTTAGACGTAAAATATTTATGCTCTCATTTCTTAATGTCATAAAGAATGGGAGACGATTCCTTCTCCAAAGCTTTCCATTTGTTAGAAACATAACCAATTATAAACCCTCTAGATGCAGAATTAAACGCATCTCAAACAAATTGAAAGGAAGTTTCTCCTGTGGCGGTAATCTTGAAATATTCCTTAACAGATGCCTCATAAGAAGAAATAAAAGCCTTATCAGAGCATAAGTGATTATTGAATCTCCAGCTTGATCTAGAAGGAGGATTACGAAGAACATCCAAATCAGTAGACACTGGAGCAAGATCTGAAATTAAGATTGAACCAATATCAGAGTTCACTAAATGTTGAATGAGATTCTTACTAAGAAAGATATAATCTATCCTAGTCTGTGTTTTATGAGGAGCAGAGTAAAAGGTAAATTCTTGAAGAGCAGGGTGGGCTAATCGCCAAGAATCCGAAATAGAATTATGCATAACAGCCTGAGTAAAAGCTTTGTGAGCTCTATGAGGAAGAAATCTCGAAAGTGAATGACGATCAAAAAAGGGTCTGTGATTTGATTGTAGTCACCCCCTAAAATAAAGTTGTCAGAATAGTGTTGAGTAACCAATTGTGAAATGTGTCTCCAAAACATAGGTTCAGGGTTTGTAGTGCCATATACATTGAGAATCGTAAAAGTGACACTGTCAATAATCAGCCAAACTAAAATCCATCGACCTTCCTTATCACTATCCTTAGAAATAAGGGAAACTTTACAATGTTTATGACAGAGAATGGCTACGCCATTTTTATGCTGCATAGAAGAGGAAAAGAATAGGTCTCCCACCCATTGTTTTTTGAGTTTGGTGATGTCAGCGTCTGTAAGATGTGTTTCTTAAAGCAACGTGAGCTGGTAGCACAATCTAGAAAGATGTGACAAAACACATTGGCGTTTAATAGTATTTTTCAAACCTTCAACGTTCCAAGTTGTGACTCTAAGCAGTATACAAGGTAAATTCATATGTAAACAGTAGACATAAATAGATGTATGAGCATAATATGAAAATGAAGTTTCAGCAGAGAATACGGAGAAAAAGGGATAGAATTAAGTGAGGGGAAAGAAAAGCAAAAAAGTAGATGGGGTCAAGGAACCCCAGCGAAAGGAAAAAGGCAACACAAGCAGAAAAAACCCTAGTTGCAAAGAACACCTTACAAGTAAAAATAGACATCCCAAGAGATGAGGAGAGTGCCGAGCACCTAAAGACGATGGAGATGGACAATACCATATCTAATATTCATGGCTTTTAATTGTGGGCGAAGATCTAAGAAGCGTTTTCTCCTTGAAGCTGTTGCATTAGATACATCCTGAGAGAAATACACCTTATTACCAAACCAATGGAGTGGGCCCACTCGTTTGGCAGCAGACAGAATATGCATCAAGTCAGTGTGCTTTAGAAAAACAATACTGATGCCTCTAGTGTCATGTAGTTCCCACTACTCCGTAGGATCTGTGCATTTGTTGGACAACATAAACTTTGGGTGAGGTGCTTAGACTGATTCCGGGCACCCCCATAGGATATGCTGGTCTAGAGTGCAGCTAGTTCACAGTGCCGCCATAAGCCCCCCTAAGCTTACCAGAGAGCTAATGGTTTCTGGCAACCACTGAACATGACAACCCTTACCCCTCAATGATTGTAGAAACAGATCAGAACTTTTCGCTCAGTCACTCGTGCTTACTTGTGCTCAGAATACACAGTGGGACGTTTTCAATATATTTATTGAGCCAATGTTATTCTAGTCTAGAATAAATGTGCTACGATAATCAGTAGACAGAAGCAAATGAAAGTGATTACAAGCACCAAAAGAGTGAATAGTAGATATAGTTCTACCATGATGCTAAAACAGTGAATGTATGTAGGCATATAAACAAGTCAGTAATCAGGCGTACTCCTACTATGCAACTCTACTCTGAGTACACCTAGAGTGTGTGAGTAGGTGTGAAGCCAAGAATCTTCCCAAGGGACGATCCAACCCCATTAACTGGTGGCAGAGAATGTAGGAGCCCGTCTTGGTCATGAACTGGACACCCCTTCATGGAGATGTTAGACCGCTGTATGGTGAAGTCTCAGCATGCAGGGACCCTCAGTGTCAGCTGAAGTGCCTCCTCTGCTAATCTTTTGGAAAGCTCTGTATTTATAATAGAAAGCATCCTTGTGATATACATATAGATTAGCGATGTTATGGCTATGTAGATAGCCCTGTTGCCACATGGATGAAGATAGAACGACATTTGTACATAGTGCGTCAAGAGGCCTTGTAGATGGTGTTCGAGGCATCGTGATAATGTTATGTGGAACTAGCTGCGCAAATAAAGTAGTTTCAGAGAAATGAATCCAACATTGTTGCACACGCAAATATGTGCAAATGGTCACAGCAGAAATGTTAAGGGACAAAATTAGGACAATGTAAGAAAAATGTGTAGCTCCGTTACTTGGGCCTAACCTGTGCACATAACACTAGGTATGTACTGAGAAGAACTTGCAGATGGTTTAGGTGGGCTCTCTGAATATTGATCAGGTAAGTGCACAATAGTAGGAATGATGTTTTGCCGAAAGGAAATCATGTTAGACCCTTCTAAATTTTCCAGAATTCCATAAAGCCGTAAGTTGTTTCTCCTATTTCTATTTTCCAAATCTTCAGTAGATCGTTCGAGCAGCTCTATTTCCTTTGTTAACTAGGAGATCCCCAGACTGGAGTCCTCCACATCACTGATCCTTTGTTCAATAGCCGTAATGTGCTGGTTGCGTGTGGACCATTTCTCCTCAATGCGGATAAGGGAGGCATTAGTGTTAACTTAAAAGGGTTTCAGAGACCTTATTTCCTCCATTACATCATCAAAGGTGAAAGGAGGGGGTGTTTTAGATGGTGAATCTGAGTCCTTCTTTGGTGTTTTCACTGAAGAGGAGAGCTTATTCGACAGAGCTGTAGATGAAGAAGAGGAGCACCCCAAACCTAGGTCAGTAGATTTCTACATAATTGCTGTGAGAGACCCAGGGGCTAAATCTCGTTGTTGAGATTTAGGACGGGTGAGACGTTTAGTAGAAGATAGAATTGATGGCAATCTATCCCTCTGTTTCTGACCCCTACCATAAAAACAGAATGAATAGCAAGTTGACCTCCTATATGGTGAGGAAGTGAGGCAGTGCACTGTCACTACTTAAAATGAGTATAATTAGACTCCCTTTTCACAGTATGATACAGGTAGCAGGAGGGCGTGCGCAGATAACCCTGTTCAGGCAAACGTAGTAATATTGTAGTGATAAAATTCCTCCATTTAGCACAATAGCCCCTACACCCCCTGACGCAGGAGCAGTCTGTCAGTCAGTGTGCTTCAGCAATATGAGAAGGCTGTAAAAGGCAAAGAACAACATTCCAGAGAACAGCCTTAAGTATAGATTAAGCACACACCCTATATGATGAAAAAAGGACAATTGTACCTTTAGCCAGCAAAAGTGAACATGAAGAGAGGTCAAATTCGTGCAGCAGAAAGGTTTAAAAAAGTGGAAATTGCAGCCCCCTCAGTCATGATGCAGCATAGCAATTCCTCACAGGAACCAGAAGCACTTCTGATAAGTTGAAGCTCTTGTGGATATGTTGTCCAAACACCATCCCACTCACTTTACCAAGGTATTCCTTGAAAGATGGGGGCTCTGGGCAACTGGCCACTTTACCCATGCCTTAAAAGGTCTCTGCCCAAAGACCAGGGGAACATATATCGGCCCTAACAATTGAGTCGGGCCGGCCGAAGGGGGTGGGGGGGTGCGTGTGGAAAACACTGCAGCTGCTTTTGTTACAGGGGGCCGATATTGCAGAAACCGGCCCCCGGTAATAAAAACATCCCCCCAGGGGACCAAAACTGGTCCCCACCCAGTCTGGCCTTGCCAAAGATCCATGTATCGTAGTTTGTTTAAAATTTTTGTGCGATCCAAAGACCATTGTGTCACAGTATTACACATGTGTGAGACCCCATAGACCCATGTGCCACAGGCTGTTTACCATATGTGTGTGCCCCCAAAGGGCCATAGTAGCCTAGTCTGTTTTCCAACCGTGCACCTGATAACATTGAAATCCACCACCCATGCAATAATGGAAGCAAGGGTCACAAATTTGTCTCTTTTTTTCAGACCGCCACTCTGGAATTATGAGAGCCATAACTCCAAGGAAAAAAATTAAAATATTTGGAATTCCAAAGGTTTTTTAAAACTTTGCCTGGATAAAATGTTTTTGACACCTGCGAAATTTGCTAAATTCACATATTTCATCTTACAGGAGTGAAATCTCGCACAATTGTCCTCTGGAGACTGGTTTGCACAGAAAATGTCTCAAGGAGACATCTCGTTTTTGACCCAGCCACATGTCAATATTTTGCATGAATTTTGAACATGCGAGATGAAAGTGAATTATTTGAAATTTCTTGTAATGTGCGCAATTTCGCATGCCCCTACAAACAAGCATTTGCAATGCAATAGGTTTCGTATTTACGCGAGTTTATGCTATTGGCATTGTAAATGACTGCGTTTTATTTATGTTTCACAAACGAAAACATAAATTAAAGGCATTGTCATTCACAATGTCAAAGCTCAAACTTGTGTAAATGTGAGACCAGTTGCATTGCAAATGCTTGTTAAACTTGATAAGGAGTTATTGTATCATATAGAAATCATAGCTCCAGTGCAATGAAATAGCATCGATTCATATAAAAAATGTAATTAATACGATTCTATGATCCGATGAAATGATAACTATACGCCACAATCACCTAACAGTGATTACATTTGCAATATGGCGTTCAACAAATGCACACACTCCTCACCTAGTAACCATTGTGCTTGTTAAAACATAGTGCAAAATGCATACAGTATGTTCTTGGGTGCCTCTTCAGGGGCATGGAGTGATGTATAAATGCAACAATCCAAAATGCAAAGGCAGTAATATATTTTCCCTACATATGCAGGCACAGAGAAGTATTGAAAATGTCTTCTTCCTGATTGTCTTAATTTTTTACTATTTCACAGAATACATAGTCACCACCGCTAAATTTACTTCTCATACAATGCACTGTACTCGCCCTTCTAAACGAGGAGGACATCTGCAAGTCTACACCAAACACTGGTGCAGCATAATAAAGCCTGTTTTCATGCAAGATGACAATACAGGCGCCTTGAGGCCACGTCTTCTTGTGGGTGAGTGACTGTTGTAAGATCACACATATCACTGACAGAGTCCATAACACCAGCTGACGGAGGCTGTGCATTCTTGAAAGCAGTTCTTCTAAAAGGGGGTGGTGAAAGCAGGTCTTCCGGTAGGGTGCGGTGTAAAGTGTATGTATGAATGAAGAGGCGATTTGTGCTCGAGGGGAGATGCTGTGTGGAGGCTTGAGTGCCGGATCTATGATGGGAAGGGAACTGTAGGGAAAGTGGGGTGGGAGGTTAGGAGAGGGATGGGAAGGGCATGGAAGGGAAGAGAAGGATAGGGGAGGGGAGGGAAGAGAAGAGAAAAGAATTATAGGGGAGGAGAGGAGAGGAGAGGAGAGGAGAGGAGAGGAGAGGAGAGGAGAGGAGAGGAGAGGAGAGGAGAGGAGAGGAGAGAAGAGAAGAGAAGAGAAGAGAAGAGAAGAGAAGAGAAGAGAAGAGAAGAGAAGAGAAGAGAAGAGAAGAGAAGAGAAGGAGAGAGGAGGGGAAGAATGGTCAGGGCATTGGAAGGGAGTGGATTGGAGAGTTATGGAAGGGGGTAAAGGGATGTACAGGTGGGAAGAAGGAGGAAGTGAAAGACGAAGGAAGAGAGGAACAAAAGACGGTGCCAGCAAGATGGTGAAAGGAAGGAATAAATGACGGATAGCAGCGATGGGAGATCGGGTGAATGTACTCTAAGCCTCTCGGCTACTCCTCGCCTCCCTCGTGATTCCAGACATTCATTAACCGGTGCGCCTCGAGCCTCCGTGGCCTGCCTCGTACATGGGACAGCCCTGGGCGATCTCACGCCCCTCGGTCTGGTCCCTGCCGCCCTCACCACTTGAACTTCGGAAAGGCCTGGGCCAGAGTCTGAGGGAGCAGTGGCAGTCCTGTCTACTGTGACTGGAGACCACCGAGGGCCCTCCCCAAAGAATCCCCAGAGGGGCCGCGCCCCTGCAGCAGGGGCTGGTACAGAGGGTAGGGTAGCGCCCGCAGCTCCAATTCTGTCAGAAAAAGCAGACTATTCGCATTCTCACTGAGCTTTTCTCGAGTGTGTGCTAGCGCCAAGAAGTGGTGTCTGTGGCACTTTTCTAGTACACACTACATACACTCTGACTGAATATCTAGAAGATGTCCGTCCCTCCAACTGTAATTGTTGGGATACCACACGGTTTAAAAAGCAGGGATTTTTCAATTAAAGCCTTCAATGACTTCAGTTAAAGCGGCACAGAGCAAATGACGAGATGCGCTGGCGCCAGACTCTGTGCGCCTCACTGGATTTAGATTTTTAGGCGCATTATACAAAGCATGATGGGGCCCACTTACAACACGTGCAAGTTACAGATTAGAACAACATGGTTCTGTGATTTATATAGTTTCACATCGCAGCTGGTCCGATGGCTAGATCGTACACTGGGAATCAATAATCCGGAGTTTGAATCCTGCTATGTTCACTTGACACCGTGTGATCCTGGGCAGCTCTATGTATCTCCCCATGGTTCGCCTGGTGAAGCTCAGCGTTTTTGCAATCAGTTTCGACTAAAGTACAGAATCTAAAGTCATGCTTAGCACCGTACTGGAACTTAAAAACAACTAATGTAAATAGCCCTGGGTCCTAATCCTGCTGCTCACCTGACGACACTGTGTGATCTTTGGCATCTCTGGTCATCTCCTCATAGCTCGCGCCCCTTAGTGGCTGTTTCATCTGACTAGTTATAGATGAGTTTGCACTCTGTCCAGCTATCAGCACGGGGGCTTTGGGATGCTGCAGATCTGCTGTGGGGGAAATTCCAGTTAAATATTGGAACTGGTAATTGGTGCCCGATGGTGCCCTGTGGTTTCAATTTATCTACGTTTTATTTAAGTAGCTCTGCTCCCACTTATTACTAGACATACATAAGGCACTGTCAAAAGATCCACATACCACAAATGTACACAGTGGAAACCATTTTTGACTGGTCTATTGGAATTTTGCACCGTGGACCACTGTGAGCTTAGAGTAACCTTTCAAGTGTGGTTATATTAGCATAAAATGTTATTATTTACCTCTGTACGTGACAAACTTTTGCGCACTGGTGGAGTGGGCATTTCTTCGGACAGGAGGCATCGCTTCCAGTGCTCACAAATGCTCATATTAACCTGGTGCTGTGTTGCCAAAAGGGCCTTTTTCTGAGTTTCGAGGCCGGGGCTCCCCTGGTTTAAGTTCAGAGCGGAGTAAAGAGACGGCTGTCGGTGAATCTGACAGCATAACGTGCTGTCGGTGGAATGACAGAGCACCTGCCCCTGCGAGGGTCTCCGAGGGGGGGAGATGTTTTTACATCATATACACACAGCTTTAACGGCTGTTTGTTTTGGCCACGGAGCCGCATTCCTTCCAATAAATCACAGCACTGCTTTTATTTTTTGCTCACTGCTTTTTTTCCTTAAGACATGGTTTGGGGCAGAGTCAACGAGCAGGAGGTAAGGCCGCGAGTGGTGCGCACGTGCGCACCACACCGCTGCCATGTGGTTTTAATTATCGTGCCCGTGTCTGGGCACGATAATTGAAACCACATGGCAGCGGTGCACGTAATAGACACCAATAGGCCATGGGCGAAGCAATGCGCCTGCCTTTGGCCAATTGCGTGCTGTCTTGGATAAAAAGACGCATGCAAAGGCCAATAGCCTGGCCCAAAAGGAAAAGCACACGCACGAGCGTGTGTGATTCCTAGGGCCGTTTTTAAACCCCCTACAAGAGGTCTCTTGCTGCGCGATCAGTGCTGCGTACTGCAACGCTAGGCGCGAGACATAAAAATATGTTTTGCCTTTCGGCGCTAGCACAGAACTGAGCAGAGACAGAGACAGTTGATTCACTGCATGATTAAGTCTGTGAAGTGCGTTACAGATCCTTGAGTCAATTAATATCAGACAGGCATCTGTTTAAATCCATCCCTTCTCAAAAGTTGAGAGCCATCATATTGGACTTCTTAGGGCTCACAAACAATCCAGTCATCTTTTAATCTTGAGCTACGCATAGACCTTGTCGTCTAACACCTAAATACCACTGTAAATGACAGGTGTGGTCATTACCACAACTCAATCGTACAAGCTTTCTAAACACCAACCTGAATCAACCCTACAGGCCAGGTCTTGGATATATAACTGAGTGGGTTACGGTATCTGTTGTAGAGAGTCACTTGTTAACCACATATGACATATCACATTTTCGAATCTGCGCAGGGGCAACTCTGCCTCGTATATTAATGTTCCCTTTATAGAGACATTTGAGGACCCTGTAAGTCACTAATTTAAATAACAGCACAACCAAATTATCGTTTCGCCTCCTAATGGTCGACATAACGAGAACTATTTGTTTGGTTAGGCGTTCTCTTTGTTGTTTGCAACAAAATGCAAAGATCAGTAGCAGAATGTGCTTCACAAAAATACAAGTTATTGTTATTGAAAAAAACGCCAAGAGTCTATTTTATTTTTAGTGTGGTCCAGAGCAATCAAAACAGGAGTATCATACCCGTAGCCCCACGCTTTATGAAGGCATCGGCACCTGCTTCAAAAAAATATTCTTTACAATTCAAAGAAAGCTTATTTGTTTAATAATAAAGAGGCTGCTAAACGTGGCATCACCACTAGATGGCGATCTATTCTAGCACTGCCTTTTTAGGTCTCGCCAGCATTGCAGCGCGCATGCGTTGCTCGCTCTGCGAGGCTTCTTGTAATCAAGCCAATTTCAGAAGTGGAGTCTAGGCTCCGCCACTTTGTTTCAATTGCCTTGCTTCATCGTGCATGCTAAACCCTGGCTTTCCATTGTCAGTGAGGCTTTTTAGTCCCTCTTTGTTACTGCCCTGTCTCCTTTTGGCCCCGCCCACCCGGACTGGATCATTTACTTGCGGCAGTACACATAGTCTTTTCATTATTGTGGAAGCATTTTTTTTTTTACCATTCGTGCCATTGTGTTTTTTGCCTGGTTCCTTTGTCCGTGGTTTTAAGTTTTAACATTTCTTTGTGCAGTTTTATATAGCGGGAACTAGACTGGAAGGTATTGGAGCGCTTTAGATGAGCACAAGTTTCATTACACAAGGTCACGTTAACTTTTTATAAAAAAACATTTTCTTCAGATTTATATAGCGCAAACTCGACCCGAAGGTTTCTGAGTGCTTTACATGAGCACCAGTCATGTTAGACAAGGACACAGGATGTCGAGCCGACTCGAGCTGATGCCGAGACTTGCTTCCATAATACCGGTGCAAAGGCACGTTTTTGTGTGCCAGTGTGTATCCTTTACACAGCGTGTAGACCCCGTTTATTTGGTTCTTGTTTTCCTAGTGCCCGTGGCACTGCGTTTGTGCTTACTGTCCCGAGGGGGAAGGGTCCTCCCTTTCGTCTCAGGGTACAGCTGAGTTAGGGACAGGCTGCCCTCGCCGCTCCATCCTGCACATGGACGACAACGAGAAAGGCTCAGAGAGGGGGTCAGACCCACAGATGGCTGCTGAGAGCCGCCAGGAGAAGGTCCCGGAGAGGAGTGCAGAAACAAACCCGGAGAGGAGTTTGGAGAAGGCTGCAGGGAGGGGGTTCAGAGAAAGGTGCGGAGAAGGGCCCAGAGAAAAGTTTGTAGAGGATTCCGAGTATGGAGAAGGGCCCAGCGAGGGGTTCAGAGAAGGGACCAGCAAGGGGTTCAGAGAAGAGTGCGGATAAACCAGCGGAGAGGAGTTTAGCGAAGGGCCCCGCAAGGGTCTTTGAGAGGGGTGGAGCCCGCCACGGGTCCTTCTTCAAACGGCAGTTCTCTGAGGATGTCAATTCTCATTGGCAGATGCTCAGCCCAACCTACAAGCAATGGAACGAGGACTTCAGGAAGATTTTTAAGAAACTGCCCGACTTGGAGCGGCTGATCGCGGGTGAGTGCTGTCTGTGTGTTTTCTTTATGTTCGCTATCTTGTTTCCCTGCCTTCAAATGTCCCCCTCTCCTCCCTCCGCTCTCTGTTTTCCGCCTGTAAGTCCCTCTCTGCCCCAGCCAAATTTACTTCACTCATCCCTGTTCTCCTTTACTTTTCTGACCCGTCCTGTCTATGTTCACTTCCAGCTTCATATCGTCCTCGTCCGTACCCTCTCACTAGACCTCTCTTTTAGGCCTGGCATCAGCGAAGACCTTCTATTTTAATACAGTTACTCATATAAAATATAGTTACTCGTATGGACTTTAAGCCAGCCCTCCTCCTTCACTGGTCTGTTGCCATGCAACTGCCAGCACCCAACATCCCCTCCTCCTCCACTGCCCCCTCATGTGGTGTTTGGTAACACACTTTGATTGCCTTTTGAATGGGGGAGAAAGAACACAGGAGGTTTTGCGCAGGATAATTTCCTTTATGTGGGAAAGCCCAGATTGGAACTAGAGTGTTCTGGGTCCACAGCTCAAGTCAGCATTCTGTTCAGCACCACAAGCAGGGTAGAAGCACTTTAATGATCGGGTTGGTTCTCCGTGCAATAGATCTGAACTGGTTTAAAGAGTTTTTTTAGAAACGCACCTAGGGTAGATGCAACATTTTGAAAGAGGGACATTTTTTTTAAAAGCATTTGACAATGCCTTTTATTTATGTTTCATGTTTTAAAAACAAAAATAAAAGGCATTGTTATTTGCAATGTCAATAGCTCAAACTCACGTAAATGCGAGACCTATTGCATTGCAAATGTTTGTTTTTTCTTTTTCTTTGAGAATAGTATTATTCTGTACTTAAAAGCAAGTCCCTCTTGGTAAGATCTATCCTAAGGGGCAGATTTAGTATTCTTTCATGCAACGCAACAAGACAACTTCCTGCGCTGCTTTGCATGAAAGGGAGAAAGCAGAAATGCACCAAAGAGATGGCACATTTCTGCTGTCTCCTAGCGATGGCACACTTTTTTTTTGGCAGATTCATACAACACGAACTCGACCCAAATATATTGGAATGCTTTACATGAGCACCAGTTACATTACACAAGGACACATTCATTTTTGGTAGGCACGGGGAGATTATGTGATTTGCCCAGAATCACAGGAAGCTGAGCCGACGCCAAGGCTTCAGAGTCTGCAGCACTGGCCGTAAGGCCAGAACCTCTCCCCTAAGAACTTGTGGCTCCTGGAGCAGCATAATTTTAGCTCCCCCTCACAGTCACAGAAGTGCAAGAGTTGCAAGCACTTACCACCATATATTCGATGTGCCTAACTTTATTAATAACAAGTGAAGTATTTCAAACTATTACTGAACTTCATTCACTGTAGAACCTATAAATTCATAAAGGTGTGCACATTTTTAGCTTAACCATGATGAAGAAATGTAGTTCTCATACATATTTACGCTTATGTCTCAAGTTATGTGGCATATATTTGGAAGTGCTTTACTCAGTGTAAGCATGAACATAAGTAGTCTTCACATTGTTGCATTTATTTTGAAGTTATACGTGCAGATATAATCATGTAAACGAAGTGGACATTTTAGTGTTTAACCAGGCTAATTTAACTAGGCCTGAATTTGAAATGCATTTGGTTGCCTTGCATGTTCTCTTTATTCAAATGTTTTTGATTAGCGCTGGCAAGACCCAAGGGTATCAGAGCACTTTACATCAAAACATGTTCATAACAGATCACTCATATAATCAGTACAGCAGACTTAAATCGAAACATATAGCTTAAGCACGAGTTAGGAAGAAAATTAACAGTGGAGGGGAATAGGTCTTGTGGGTGGTGGATGTCCTGCTAGTTGAGATGGTGGTTGAGGAGGTGATCCTTCAGCTGCCGCTTGAAGCTCAAGAAGGAGGGCTTCGTCCTGATATGTACCTCAATGGAGTTCCATATTTTAGAGCATTGCTCGAAAAGGGGTGTCAGGGTTTTTTGTTTGTGGGTTTTAGGCAGAATGAGAAGTAGGGTATTTTAGCCTCTTAGTTTTCTTGTCTGGCCTGTCCTTTTGAGTTTAGGGGCGATGTAGGCTGGTTTTCCATTGTGAAGGGCTTTGTGAGTTAGACAAGCAGTTCTGAAGCCCAAGTTGTAATTGGGAGCCCATTCAGTTCTTTCAGAGTAGGGGAGATGTGGTCATATTTTTTGATTCCTGTGACCATTCTGGCTGCTGCATTGAGTGGATCTCAGGGGTGACAGATGGGCTTTCTCCATACCTGTGAGGGTGGTGTTTCCGTTGTCTAGTCTGGACA
Organism: Triturus cristatus; assembly: GCF_964204655.1. Classification (NCBI taxonomy): domain Eukaryota; kingdom Metazoa; phylum Chordata; class Amphibia; order Caudata; family Salamandridae; genus Triturus; species Triturus cristatus. The sequence goes on along the minus strand of NC_140580.1, from coordinate 637,665,710 downwards.
GCACCAGTGCTTGCTTGGTGGTTTTAAGATCATTTGGCAGCAGGTAGGGTTTAATTTTGTTCAGAAGGTTCAGGTTGTAGAAAGACTATCTTCGTACTGTTCTTTATATGATCTTTTGTTATCAGTTTGTGGTACAGTGTGATTCCTAGAGATTTGATGGAATCAGCTAGGATTCAATTGCAGTTAAGAGCGTCTATAGAGTTTATCCATTCTTGCATCTTGGGGGACAGCTCTGTCTTTGATATGACAAGAATTTCTGTCTTATCTTGGTTGAGTTTTAGGTGGTTGTGGGATAGCCATTGTTGTACTTATTTGAGGGTGGCATATTGCCGGTGTACGTCCTCTAGTGAGGAGACTACTATGTAGAGCTGGGTGTCATCTGGGTATAGATAGAAGGGGATGTTTGCTTGGTTGAGAAATACGGGGAGGGTCTCATTGTAGATATTGAACAGTTTAGGCAAGAGGACAGAGCTTTTGGGGACACCCCTGATAATTGCTGTTGTGTCAGAAGTTAGATTCCTTATTTTTATTTGTTTAGAGCAGTTCAGAAGAAAAGATGTGAACCAGTGTAGGACCAGCGTGCCAATCCTTTTTTGGAGGGAATCCAGGAGAAGCTTGTGGTTGACCATGTCCAAGGCTTCCGATAGGTCTAGGAGTATGAGCAGGCAGCCTCAGTCTATATCCATGGTTTTGTGAAGGTCATCTACTATATTCAGAATAGCTGTTTCTGTGGTGCATCCTTTTCTAAAGCCAGATTTATTGTTTTTAAGGGTGGTTTGGAGGTTTGTTGGTTGATCATATTGAGAAGCTGTTTGGGGTGGTTTTTAGCCTTATTTAGAGCGTTGTGGAAGAAGGTGACTTTTTCTTTTGTGGTGTGCTTTTTGTAGTTTCTGCCTTCTCTTCTGAGTTGATTAAGGTGGGCTGTGGGTGGATTTGCTCACCAGTCTTTCTGCCACTCTAAACTGCCTTCTTTCAGTGTTTATGTCTTTATTGAACTCTCGAACGTGTGTTTCTCACCTTGTCCAGTTTCATAGGGGCTAATTGGTCCAGTATGGAGGACATTTTTGAGTCGTAGTGGCTGGTGAGTTTGGTTTGTTGAGAGGTTATCTGATGGAGGGGGAAGAAGTGATCTCATTTTTCCATCGAGGTCTGCTAAGGGAATTTGTCTTATGTTTCTAGCCCATAAGAGTGCTTTTTGCATGTAAGTTGGGAGGTGAAACACTTTGTTGTTGTAGAACAGAATGATATGATGATCTGACCAGTCGACGGGGAGGATGTTGTCAATAGTTAGTGTTCATTCCTGAGCTTTGATAGCATACAGGGTTCAGCCTTTGTTGTGGGTTTGACCTTTGCAGTGCTGGGAGAGGGCCTTAATGAGTAAGAGGTCCCTTAAGGATTAGATTAGAGTATTGCTTTCCTTGTTTCAATGAAGGTTGAGGTCCCCTAGGATGATGTTATTGGCACATGAGAGTGAGAGGTATGTTATCAGGTCTTCCAGGTGTTCAACAAAGGAGAGTGTGTTACGTGGTATGTGTCAGAGTAGGTGACAGATCATATTTTTGTTGTCTTTCATCCATTTGGTGGTGCTGAGATAGTCAAATGAGTTGTATTTGAAGGTGTCTGTTACCTGTACTTTGATGTTTTTCTTGTGAATAATGGTCATGCCTCCACCGTGGCAGTCCTTCCTGTCTTTTTGATGATTGAAAATTCCGGGGACAAGTGTGTCCATGATCGGCTGTGAGGATTAATTTAGCCATGTTTCTGTGATGAATGCAATGTCAATGTTGTGGTTCAGGATGACTACTGCTAGTTCTGTTGCATGCTTGGATGCAGACCTGTAGTTTATGAACATGCATTTGATTTGTCTGCCTTTCTTAGGATCTTGAGGGGCGGAGGTCAGTGGGATATTGATAAATTGTGCTGGTGGTCTACTTGTGCCAGTTGGTGTGTGATTTCTTCCTAGCCTTTGATAACCTGGATCTTAGATGAGGGGTTGATTTTGGCAAGTTCCAGGTTGTAAGATTTGGCTAGCTCCACCACCCTGCGCCAAGATATTGTGGCGCTCATTCTTTTTGGCCTCTGAGCTTTGTAGTTGAGAGGCGTTGTGGTCCAGCTGACTGATTGCGACTTGGCTCTTCCTAGGGGTAGTGTGTTGGTGCCTGTAGGGGGGTGGTGCGGAAACATGTTTAGGTTCCTGATGATATTGTTGAGACCCTGTATTACTATCTCTAGTTGGTTTTCTAGGCAAATTAGTTGCTTTTTTAGTTTGGAAATGGACATGTGATTTAATGAGGGGAGAGTATGCGTGTTTCACTTCAGATTGTATGGGGTATGGTGATCCCAAGTCTGAGAGTGTTTGTTGGTGGGAGTGAGATTCCAGTCGTCGGTGGGCGTGTGATTAGAGAAGTCACTGGGTTCTTTATTTTTGATGACGGGTCTGGTGGGTGAGTTGTGTTGGTCCCTTTGCAATGAGGACATCAGTGTATTGGTGAACATGGATGGTAGGTAGTAGGAGATGGGAGCGTGAGTGACTCTGTCAATGTCTAAAGTGGTCTGTGGGACAGGGGATGGGTTGAGGTTTGTGTGGACGGGGATATGGTAATTGGGAGATGGGATTGGTGTTGGTATTCTGGGCTGAATTGCTGGCCTGGGCTGGGGTTGTGAGAGTGTTGGTGAGTGAGTAGACCACATTATGCAAACAAGAGGTAGTGGGTAGCCAGGTCTGCTAGATTCGGTATTTGCTGGGATAAGGGCAAGGTTAGTTGTGAGGGAGAGAGCAGAGTTTGTGGTGTAACTCATGCTTGTTTCATTTTGTGTAGTGTCCTGTGGGGTGAGTGAGGTTTGTGTCAGTGATATGGCACTTTTTAGTGTAGGGAACACAGATTCAAATAAGCGTAGGTTAGCATCATTGGTTTGCTTCGGGATCGATCAGTTTCTGAAGATGGTAGTAGCAGCATTGCCTTTGAACCTAGGCAAGATTGAGATTGACAGTTTGCATCCTTTTTGGATGTTGGTGGATTTGGTGATGTGAAGATATATAGTTAGGAATGTGTTCAATTTTGCAGGGCGTGTAGTGTAAAAGATGAGATCTGTTGTCTATAGGCTTTTGGATACATTGTAATAGATATCAGCGATGAGCAGCTTGGGGTGTTATTTGATCAATTTGTGTTTGAGATTTTTGACGCTGTGGAGGAGAGGTTAGGGGTGAGAGTGATAGAGAAGGAGTTTAGTCCATGAGCTTTTAAAGGGGAGGCTAGTGCAGAGGTGGAGGCCTGCATCATAAGCCCTTTTAGGAGGAACTCGGAGATATTATAAGAGACAGGGCAGACGAATTTCCTAGCTTCTCTTTAGTAGGCTCAATATATATTAGGGGTGGAGGTCTGCAAGCTTCAATTGGCTCTGCTGTGGGGGCAGTTCTTAGGGGTAATAAGGGGCGAGCTCTTTAATGAATATTAGTGTATTTAGTGTAGGAAAGAGATGCTAAGAGCAGCGTATTGGAGTTGAGATGAACTTGAGCCAGTCGATTCAAAGACGACCACCAATCTGGTAGTGAGAGAGGCGCTTGTGTTCAGGTGGTCCTTTTTTTTATTTATATGGTGTTTCTATGGCTTGAGTTCAAGTGGTCCTCTTTTTATTTCAATGGTGTGGTGGTGGAGCCAGAGAGGTCGAGGAGGGATTTCTACCTACTTTGACTTCTCTCTGTGTTGTTTGTATGTGGAGTGCAAGGGACACCCAGGTATCGCTAGTCCTTTTTCTATGTGTGTGCAAGACCCTGTGTTGTTGGGTAAATGAAGGGGGCCTACAATGGTGGCTTTGTAGTGGAAGCCAACCCATATAAAGAGTGGAGGGGTGGGTGGGGCGCGAGGGGAAGTAGTGCGGGGGGATTAATAATAAAGAAAATAAAACATTCCTGATTTTGCTTCTGCAGCCTCGTGCCTCGGTGCTCCTCTGCTTCCTAGTCTCAGCAGCCCCTGGGACAGCATCAGAGACTCCCAGTGCAATCTCCCGGCTGCTCTAATGTAGCATGAGAGTAGCACGGGTATTGGCCTGAGTGGGCTTGTTTAATGCTCACTCGGGCAAAGGAAGTCCGTGCTGTTTCTCCAACCCGGCTGTGCAATACAGCTGGCCTGGAGAAACATTATCTGAGCATGTCTGTTTGGCCAGCCTAAGATGGCCAGTCAAACAGACATGCACAGTTAGCAGTGCACATCATTTCGCCCCCTCTGCCAGTCCCGGCCCCCCCCCCACACACGTTGGCTCAACCGTCACCTGAAAAATAAAACAATAGTAAAATAACATTTTACTATTGTAGCTGCTGGCTCTGAGCCAGTGGGGCAATACTCCTCCGCCATTGCTGAGGAGTCGCCACTGCGGCTTTGTTTTGCTCGTGAGCTCAAGGGAGCCAGGACAGCATGAGGAGGTCAGGACCTTCCCTCTCTGAGAGGGAGCAGACAGGCTGAAGTGGAGGACACACAACCGCGCATCAAAGCAGATGCAGTATCAGGGCTTCCTTCGCTATAGAAAGAAGTAAAATATATTAGAAAGCGAGGCCTGGGTAAGTATATCTTGGCAGAGACATGATGAGCTAATGAACTGAAGAAAAGGTGTCTATTCATCACATATCAGTAATGGTGTTCCATTAAAGGTCATGTGATTGTCCAGATTTCATGAGATGGGAAAGTTTGACGAAGTTGCCAATGTGCATTTTAAGTGCAAGCCTATTGGTTCCTGGATGGGTGGTGTGACGATCACACTATGAGAATGTATCTGTATGTTTTAAGTAATGTATGCACTGTTAGAATTTATCGCAGATGCCTTTAGACTTATAGAGATACAGCTCTCTCTGCTTGCCCCATTCTTGAGAGTATAAAGCTATATGCTAAACACTTGTCCTCTCTTATTGGTTTTTTACTAAATTCCTTGTTTTACTGCCACCTTCCTATTTCACAATTCTATTCTTTAAATACCCTTGAGATTTCCCCATTCTAAATCAACCTCAATGTAAACGTAAAGCCCTGTTTAAATTACTTAGGGGCATATCAGCAACAACCGGCGATAATTATGGCTAAGCGCACTTAGCGCCAGGATAATTATCGCCGGCTAGCGTGGATTTTTATCGCTGAGATAGCGTGCTATTAGAAATGCTTATCTCAAAAGCGATAAAAATCCTAGCGCTAGCTGCCAAACGTGAGATTATCGCTGGAAACCCAACGATAATCCCACGAAGTTTGGCGATAGCTTGCTGATAGGGCCTCACATACTTAGCCATGATATCCACCTTCCATAGGATATCATGGCTAAGTCAGTTTCAAAGCAGGCGTAAGGAAAGTAGCGATAACAGAGGTTATCGCTACTTTTCTTGACGCTATGCTGCTTTGCGTGAGGCTTGATAATAGGAGAAATGTCGCTTAGCGACATTTCTCCCGTTATCCTGGGCAGGAACGCCCACTTTGCATCTCATTAGAGATGCAAAGATGGGCTGGGAAATGGTGATAAGGCAAGGTTTCACGCGATAGCGTGACCTTGCTGATAAGGCGATAAAATTATCGCCGCTTTTCGTCTGAAAACGGACGCAAAAGCGGCGATAATTTTTTATCGCATGCTTGCTGATATGCCCCTTAGGACTTTTGCCATTTGTACTTATGTGGCTGCGCTTGTCACATATTGATGCTAATAAACTGGATTTACTTTAATGACTAACACTTACTTTTGAATTCTGTATCTGAACAATGCTTAATTTGCAGTAATTTAAATTGATTATTAATGTGTAATAAACCCTTTTGACTGTAGCTGCTAATTCCTGGTCCTTATTGTGTCTCCAAATGAGTTACACAAATTTGAATTGTTTTGTTGAATGTCGATTCTTTTTCCTCAGTCAATCACAAAGGTCTGTTGCGTGGAAATTATAACCGTGTGCCAACACGCCATCAAGGTGATAGCGGAGGACAGCAGGTTACTGAGGTAGAGAGAGTTAGACTATCCCAATACTAAATTGGCCAAACAAAGTCTGAGTCCCTAAAGCCCATGTCTTGCGTCAGAGAAGTTGTGGAGTTTTCGCAGTCTGGGAGACACTTGTGACCGTGGAGAAGTGAGTATTAAGCACTTTGCTATTTCTTATGTCTAGCCTGCGGTCTTATGTGGAGATTGTGTGGCGTGATGGGTTCATGTTTCCAGTTGTTGTGTGAGTGTAGCGCTTATTGCTAAGAATTTGAAGTTGTTATCAGGCTCGACGTAGCCGAAGAACCCGGGATGATATTGAAAGTGTGGAAGACACTATATTGTAACTGTCTGCTAAGTTTTATGGTGCTAGTCGTGAGATGTTGTTGATGGGCCAATTGTGATTGAGACATTTATCTTTGTTTGAGAGTAAGGTGTGGTTGGTATAATATATCCTAGTGCACATGGAGGAGCTGTATCAATCCAGGTGATTCCCTCTGGTCGAGGTTTCCCTCGGGTGTGTATCTGACTAGGTCGGAAAGTGTTGCTTCTAACTAATTCTTTTGCGATTGAATACTATTTATTTGTGTAGTGGATCAAATAAAGTTGTTTTGTTGAATTTCTCTGTACTTTGTTTTGCATGCTACGTGCTGAGAAGAGAGTGTTCATGAAAATTGTAAAGGAGGGTGAACTGCTGCAAGGAGTGAGGTTGACATCATAGAGTGCTGCACCAGCCTTGGATGTTGATACCAAACGAGAACTGTGGGGAAAGAAATTATTTCCTGGTTTGGGACGAAAAGATTTACCTTCATTGTTGATTATTGTTGGCAAAAATGAAATTCTTTAAATCTGTACAAGATCTGTTCAGGGGGGATGTGAGAATACCTATTTGAGAGCTAGAAGAGGCACCCCCTATAGAAACGCCTGGTCATTATATGACTATAAACATGGGACAGTCACTCAAAAGAAGAGAGGGGGACTACGAGCAAGATAAAGGTTCAGAACCCATGCACCCATAAAGCAATGTATAAATACAAAAATGAGTGTATCTGTTTCTGTTGAAAGACACAATGTAAAGTGTAGGTGGATGTTCTTAAGTTAAGTGGAGGGTCTTCCTAAATGGAAGATTGAGCCCTCAAACACCCAGATGGGTGTCATGCTTCGTCATAGGGTTTAGCTGCTCGTGGGGCCAGTGCTGCAATGCCCCATGTGTCCTGTTAGAGGGCTCTTTGGCTGAGATTTTCTCTTTAATCCGAATGGGTGAGTGAGGGTCTGTGAATATACGTTAGAGTGTACGTGGAGAGAACTGTGAATAAAACTACCTAAGGAGTATCCAAACAAGTTTTTAATATATGATCTCCTTGGCAGGGTTAATAACAAAAGTGTAAAAAAGCTGTCACTGATGTGTAATGGGCCGTGACAGTTTCCACACGTGAAATGCTGTCAGAAAGTCGCCATGTTTCACGCCTCTTGGTCCAGGAGGGATTCGTGGCATTTTGTCAGGATCAGAAATATAATATATAAGAGTGACTTCTACCCTACACCTGGGTGGGTTTGTGCGTAGTAATAAAAAAAAGGGAAGAACCCCTGAAAAATTATTTTGTGTATATCTCATTGGTCATTCATTGGTAAACTGTACCTGATAGCGAGGTCCCTAAATGAGTAAACGAGATCCAACCTACACAAAGAAAAAAGAGATTTGTTGAAAGATTTTACAGATACAGTTTTCATACATCTAGGCATTCTGTGCCGTCACTAAAACCCTCCTTAAAAGAGATACAGGTACGTTTTTAGCAATCACTTTTTGTGTATTTACAACATAACCAAGTAAGAGCACAATGGTTACTCTGTGGTGAGTCTAAAGAAAATAGGTAGCAACATCATAGGCAGATGACATAATAGTAGTGATGCCTAATAGTATCTTTAAGGTGAAACACTGAAAATGAGCAGATGTACTGTATTGGGTGAGAGGGTTAGTAAGGGTGCATTGACACAAACTGATGGAAAAAGACAAACAAACATTTAATCCATTTGTTATTATGTGGCCCAAAGTCGGAGCACATGGTGTCTCCCAGAGTTGGTAAGGAAATACGACTTAACCTGTGCCTGTGTCATTTCAAGCACTGTAGAGTAGGGCAGAGGACCGCGTAACAACTGCGGTAAGACACTAAAGAGATAAGAACAGTTATGACAATGTAGCATCTCAAGCATCTGCGAGATGTGCGGCAATGGCATTTTTGAGATCTGAATGGTACTCGCATGACCAGGTGCAGATTGTACTGGATCTACCCGTCTCTGCCTGTCCGGAGGTGGTGTGTGCATTAAAGAGGGGCTGCCTTTAAATGCTAGTTCCTTTCCAGGTGTTGCTTATCAGTTACGTCACTCCCCGGTAGTTAGTGGGTCAGGTGACTTCCGATGGGGATGCGGTGGTCATCTTGGTCTTGTTCGGTAAATGTAGTTCTCTAATGAGTGTCATGGTGAAAAAGGAAAGAAGAAGTAAAAATAAAAATCACAATGTGACGATTTTTGGTAACACAGGAAGTGTTGCATCGTAGGCCTACTTGGAGATGTCAAATTCATTGTATCATTGTCTGATGGAGAAGGGTCATGTGATCACGAATGTCGGTGACCATTGGATGTGTTATTTGCTACCCTGGGGAAATACAAGTAAGCTGATGTTAGAGTAACAGGCAAAAAAGCATCACCAATGAGTTGCCCAAAGGAGATGGTAAAGTAAAAAATGTCTATCTATTTTGAGTGATTGAGGCAGGAGGGAATAAGTACGCAAAAATGTGCAGGGATTTAGCACAGGGGAGAGGATTTTCAAAACACCTCTATTTAGTATTAGAGGGAGGAGGTCAATTTTTCCTTTCCCTTATATAGGGCTGTGGTAGTCCAAGGGCATTGCATTGTAATCAAGTGCTATTCTTCTGCTGAAGTGTAACTTAAAGTACAGGGAATTATGGGTGCTGCATGGTGGTGGCATGTTGATGAAGGTCAGCAACCCTCTCAGTCAGATGAAGCAGCATAGTAGGGTGGACATACTCGTCTCATGTCGAATTGTCATCTCAAATCAAGGGCAAGGAATCGCAGTTGGAGCCCTGTGTTGGTAATACCATCTCTTTGTTTCTTGCCATGTGGAGATCTCATTCCATCTGTTTTGGCGACATGCTGCCGTTGTGTGGAATGGTTGGGATCCCATGATATGATTTCATCTGTTAATTTCATGCCAAGGAATTTCATCAATCAGTCCAGTTAGGTACGTAGTCAGATGGAAAATACACCTTTGTTCCCTATTGAATAGTGACTGTTGGCTCCAGCGTTCACTGACTTCCAGTGCAGTCCATCTGAAGACCTGGTGTATTATTTTCCATGAGAAAATGTGTTGACATGGGGCGTGGCTTGGACGGCAAAGGGGATGGTTGCCTGAGTCAGCCGCTCCGTCATACCTGGGAGGGGCAGCGGCGATTTCAACACCTCGCGCCAAACAAAAGTGCAAAAATATGGCATTCCTGAGCGTCGGAAAGTCTGGGGGAGAAGATGATAATTGAAACGGATGGCCACAACGGAGAATAGAAGTTTTACAGCGAAACTTTCCAGGAGATGAGGCGGGACACAAAATGGTGGCGTGAACCTGAAACTCAGCCCACTGTAGCCCCAAGTAGGGAGGGACCCGGACTATCAAAGCGCTGGACTACCTGTCAGCGAGGGTCACGCAAGAGTAACACCCCCGCAAAGCACTCTTCACAACGCGCCGGTGCAAGAAGGGGGGAGTTGACCACCGGATACCTCACCAGCAATACGGGAATGCACAGCAGAACGCAAGCTAGAGCGCAGACGAGAAGAAACTGAGAGTGCACAGCGGAGGGCAGTGCGACAAAAGGAAGAAAAAAAGAAGAAGAAGCGAGACAAAAGGGGGGCTAACAAGGCCAGCTCGGTCGTCCGCCGGTCCCCAAGCGGGGAGAAGACGAAACCAAAACTTAAGGTGAGGAGGCTGCCATCTTAGGGGACCTAAGGTCTGCTGCAACCTTCAGAGGACCAGGAAGAGCAAAAGCGCTTGCCTAGCCGACAGCGAGAGTAACATACAGCAGCACCCCCCACAACACGCCAGCTTAAGAAGGGGGGAAAAAAAAGAAAAAAACGAGAGCGCGCACGTTTGAGAACAGACGAGACGAGGCCGCCATCTTAGATCCCAAGCAGGGAGAAGACGAAACCGAAACTCAAAGTGAGGAAGCTGCCATCTTAGGGGAGGCCCCTCTGCATTCTGAACCACGGTCCGCTGCAAGCATCAGAGGACCACGATTCGGGGCGGCAAAAAGCGGGAGCCTCTACCCCTGCACTGGCTACTTTCCCTGCTAAAGAACGCCGCAAAAGACAGGCAGCGACCAACACAGTGGAACGGCGATCGTCGAGCTCTCGGTAGAGTCATCTACCTAACTGAGATAACAAGCACTAAGACCCAGACCCAGCAGGCCGCCGCAAGTGCACCAAGAGCCAGACTGAGCCCTATAGAAGGAAGGACCCAGGAAGACGGCAGTGCGAAACAAACAGAGGCGTAGACAGCCATCATCTTGGGTGGGGTGGACCCTAGCAGCAGTTACCCAAGAGCAACGTTGGAGGAGGGTGATATGACTGTGAAGCCCTGAACAACAAGCCGCGGAACAGTACAACCCTGCGGTAGCAGGCGACAAGGTCACAAAGGGCTGGCTGGCCGAACATTGACCACATTCCAAAAAGCGACAAACACACAAGGGCTAAGACTAAAGAGGACTAAGGTGCCCCATCGCTACAAGAAAGCACGCAGTATGACTAGCAGAGCACAGTGGGTCATCGTCAATGTCAGAGCGGCCCGTCAGCCTAATCCAGCTTAAACCAGCTGAAACCAACTTGCAGACCCTCTACGAAGGCCGCAGAGCACGGGCTCAGTGGAGTGGGAGCAGGGGGTGCAAGGGTGAGTCGGCGTGAGCCCCGCTGAGGTCAATGGGGGGTCCACAAGGCCATACTGTAGACAGGACACAAAGTAAGCAAGGCCCCGAAGCCAGAGGCCAAACAGCGGATACACACACAAAGGAAGACAACTCAGGATCTCGACTCCCTACCCGCAAAGCCAGGCACTAAAAAGAGATTTGGCCTACAACAAGCGAAGAGAGGGCTAATCATGGCTGGGAACGAGGCAAGACTCTAACAACAACTTAAAAAGAACAAAGTTGAGTCCACCCTAACAGACTCACCTATTAAGCAGAAACCGAACATTAGCAGCACACTAGAAATGATACTAAAGAAACTGGCGGATGTTCATGACCTGGCCAGGTCCACAAAACAGACCACGGATGCAATACAACTAGAACTGGGAGCAGTGAGAGCAGACATCCACGCTACTAACAACAGACTAGCCATAGCGGAGCAGAGAATAAGCAATATAGAGGACGCAGACCTTGGGGTAAACCAAGAACTAAGAACCTTAACCAAAGCCACAGCAACACTCCAGAAACAAATGGTGGAACTCGAAGACCGAAACCGACGTGGGAACATACGAGTCCTAGGGGTCCCTGAGGGGGCAGAAGACAAAGCGGGGTCATGCCTGTCCTTTCTGGAGGAAATGATACCAAAAATCACTAACCTCAAACTCGACCACCCCTTCAAGCTAGATAGGGCCCACAGGGTACCTAACTTCAAATCCACAACAAAGAACGGGGCTCGACCTATAATTTGTAAACCGCTTAGAACACAACACACAGAAGCCATTTTCAACTACGCATGGAAAAACCACCAGATCACGTAGAACGGCCACCAGATAATCTTCATGCAGGACTACTCCAAGCTCACAGTGGACATCAGGAAGGGTTTCCTGTCCTAACGAGACAAGCTAAGGAACAAAAACATACTCTTCTCATTCATTGGCCCGACAAAATTCAGGATAACCGACCATGGCAGAACACACGTCTTCGAGGACCCAAGAGAACTAGGCAGATACCTAGATGGCCCTGCAGCACAAGGTATGGAAACCTCCCAAACAGGCACCAGCAAAAGAAGAGCCTCACCGGAGCTGAGAGTGGTATGATTAGGCCGTAGCCAGTAAGACTTGAGTAATTCACTAGCAACCCACTAGTATGTAACCACAACTACCTCATAATCTAACTATCTAGGAACTAACCAACATGCACCAGCCACCTCTACCTCTAGAGGCTATAAGGACACGAACAGCACAAACCCCAAGCAAGAACCTCGATGGGATCAACAGCCGGGAATCACAACTACCTCATAATCTATCTAGGAAACTAACCAACAGACACTAACTACTTCTACCTCAAGAGACTATAAGGATACGAGCGGCACAAACCCCATGCAAGAACCCCGATGGAGCCAACAGAATGCGGCTACAACATCACCTATCTCGCTGAGACCCCCTCTGCCTCAATGGATCGGCCCCTCGGGCTGCAGGCCACATGAAGCACCAAGCAACGAAAGATCCACTGAAATGAACAATATCTCCATATCCTTTTCTTAACCAGACATTTTGGCATCTGCAAGGGATCGTGAGTAGTGGGGGGGGGTGGAAACTTAACACTGCCCTATGCAAGGTGGTGGGACTGGAAAAATAGACTCTAGACCATAAAACATCCCTACTCTCTCTTCCCTTTAGCAGTCATCCAGGGAACCGCAAGAAGCGCGAGAAGGAGGAGGGGGGGCCGAACATGGACCGTCGCATGGCGAAAAGTCTGTTAAAATACACTGTAAGATTGCGCACTGGGGTACGGCGGGGAACAGCATAGTATCTAACAACTCCCAGGGAGACAGAACGGCAACCTTGTCGTCGCACGTTCAACATACGATGTTTTTTTGTAGAGGGGAGAGAGGGGGGTTAGGGGGAGGGCACCTCTATCATCTTATTTTCTTTTCTTTACCACTACTATCTACTAACACTTCACTTTCCTATCGTCACATTCATTTACAAGAAGTCACACCATGACCCGTATAGAAACCGCTAGAGATGGAAATAACACCAAGGCATACACGGGGCACACACTTGACCGACTACAAACAATTGACCCAAGCTGGGGAGTCGGAACCACAACAAAGGTGAGCTGGGACCGCAGATTGGAACCACCAGAAGTTACCCACTATAGATAATGGCCCCCACCAACAAGCTTATCCTGGTGTCTGACCTAAAAATAGTTTCCCTCAATGTCAAGGGGCTAAATCACCCAGTGAAGCGTAAGAAAATACTCGACTACCTGGCTAAGAGTAAGGGGGATGTGGTCCTGTTACAAGAAACCAAACTGTCCCTAGAGGACCTCAAACTAGTAAAGGCTAATTGGATCTCACAGATGGCATGCTCCCCTGTGGAGGGGAAGAAACGGGGGTAATCACGCTGATATCTAGAAACTCCAACCTGACAATAGAGACACAATACCACGACGAAGCAGGAAGACTCTTAGTAACATACCTGAGAAGAGGGGAGGAGTATTTCCATATCGCCAACATTTATGGCCCTAACAGTGATGACCCAGCATTCTGGGAAGACGTAGCACATAAACTGGACAACATACCACAGGTTGACCTCACGGTGGTGGCAGGGGACTTTAGACCACACACTGGACAGACAATCAAACTGCCACTCCCAGCCCACAAAAGCATATGCCACACTAAAAAGCATCTGCACCAAACTCAACCTCAAAGACCCATGGTGACTCCAGCACCCTGACACTAGGGATTACACCTTTTACTCCGTTCCACACAACTCATACAGCAGGATAGATTACATTCTCATCACAGGCCCACACACACACCTGATAGAACACACTGACATAGCACCGAGACTAGTGTCAGATCACTCATTCATCAGCCTTAAACTGAGCGGGTGCCACAATGAGGAAATCCCCCGAAGATGGCGCTTTAACAGCGACGTCTTGGCAGACCCGGCAAACAAAAAAAAGATAGAAGAGGCCATAATTGAATTTCTTAGACACAACGACACACCGGAAACTAAACCAACTACCCTTTGGGATGCACTCAATGCGACAGTCAGAGGCACAATAATCTAAATAAAAGCCAGAATCAATAAAACTACTAACCGGCACCTGGCCCAGCTTGAGCAAGACATTAAGATGCTAGAATCAGCCCACATCAACGCCACGCACAACACTACTATTCTACCCGAACTAACCAACAAGAAATATGAATTTAACAAAATCCTGAGCCAAAGGGCAGGTCTATGGATGAATAAATACAAGGCCATAAACCTTTGCGAGGCTAATAGGGCGGGAACACTCTTGGCTTCATACCTAAAACATAAACATAATCAATTTACCATCTCATCCATCACAGACTAACACAACAAAACACATACAAGGCATAAGGACATTTTAAAGACCTTCCAAGATTTCTACCAGAAACTATACATAAACGACCAGAGCTTTGACCCGGAGTTGTGCACAAAATATCTCAACAAACCTCCCCAAACTAAACAAAGTAGAAACACAGAGACTGGGGCAAGAAATCAGCACAGCCGAGATCGAAATGGCGGTCAAGTCTATGAAGGACAACAAAGCACCAGGTCCGGATGGCTACACAGCGGCTTTTTACAAGGCCGTTCTAGAACAACTGAAACCCACCATAAAAAAGTGTTCAACCATTGTGAGGAGGAGGGGTTGGTCTCTCAAACCATGTCAGAGGCCAATATAGTTGTCATACCAAAAAAGGGCAAAGATGATCTGCTGCCCAAGAACTATAGACCCATATCACTAATCAACGTAGACTGTAAAATGTACGCAAACATCCTGGCTACAAGGTTAAACCCTGTTCCACCCAGCTTGATAAGCACCTCACAGGTAGGTTTCCTAAAGAACCGCTTGTTGAGCGACAACACCAGACTTCTTTGCCACATCCTAGAGCACACCTTCAAACTGACAGAACCAGCGGTGGCTGTCGCCATTGATGTCGAGAAGGCCTTCGACAGACTCTCTTGGGCCTTTCTCGAGCAATGCATGCAGTCATTCATGCAGTCATTCAACCTAGGGCAAGCTTATATTAGGAAGGTGATGGCATTGTATGGGGACCCAAAAGCATGCATAGTTATTAATGGCTCACTCTCTGAACTGCTCACGCTGCAACGCGGCACCAGACAAGGTTGCCCGCTGTCTCCCTCACTCTTTCTGTTGGCCCTTGAACCACTGATTAGGAATATCAAGACTAATGCCGAAATAAAGGGGATCAACATAAGGGACGTGGAAATTAAATTAGCCACCTATGCGAACGACATTCTTATCGTGACCGAACAGCCTAAGACCTCTATTGCAGCCGTGATTGATTCCATAGAATTATACTCAGTACTCTGAGGATATAAGCTCAACAGGGACAAATCAGAATGCAAACCTCTCAACATCCACACCTCCAGGGTCTCCCTGGGAGGATCGGGACTGACTTGGCAAACAGGCTTTATAAAATACCTGGGGATCTACTTTGGTAACGACCTCATGACCACACTAAACCAAAATGAGAAATTACTATTAGAAAAAATAAAGAACGTGCTTGTGTCCTGGTCCCCCAAATTTATAACATGGTGGGGCAGAATAGAGACAATCTAGATGATGATTATTCCAATGATCAACTACCTGGTGAGCATGCTACCCCTGCTACTCACCGATGACTTACTCCGCAAAGTGGATAAATTAATCAGTAACTTCCTATGGCGGGGCAAAAAAGCTTGCATTAGCTTAAAATAACTATGACTAGACAAAAAACTGGGAGGGTTAAACATAGCTAACTTTAGAACATACCAAACAGCATTCCTGGGAAAACAAGGAGCCTGCTGGCTGTCACCCCCCCCAAGGCTACACGCCAAAGTGGCTACTGGTGAAGCGGGCCATTTTAAACAACCTTGAACCGCTGGTACTACTGACAGCTAACAAACTCATACAAACCTCCAGCCCAATCCTCAAAAACACAAAAATAGCCCTACTAAAAATTGACAAGAAAATGGAAAACAGTGTAAAGAACTCCAAATGGGAATCCCTCTGGTCCAACAGCAAGTTCAAATACAAGGGTCAATGCCTAGCCTTTAAAGCATGGACGGAGAAAGGCATATCACACCCAGCCCACCTAGAAGATGAAGGCCTCCCCTGCACGTTCGACACTCTGAAAAACACACCCAAACTCCCGGCAGTGGAGTTCTCCAATTTCCTAAAAATCAAAACAGCCCTAACAAAAGCCAAACTCTCACCAGCCACCCCGTCAATCATGCAGTATATGACAAGAATCAATAGAATAGGCCGCCAAGTATCACACCTCTACAAACTACTCCACCCAAACGCCACTAAACTTAACAACAAAACAACTAACTACTGGTTAAAACAAACCAATACCCCGCTCGTCGAGCAGGAGCTAGCCCTACTTTGGGCATCCCCCTCACGAAACAAAATTTCACCAGCACTATCACAAACAAAATTCTGGCTACAACATAAGAACTTCTGGACCCCCGCTCGCTTAGCCTCACTGGCCCTCAGAGAGAATGATTTGTGCTGGAACTGCGGGAGCGAAAAGGGGGATGTAGCACATCTCATCTTCTACTGCCCAAAACTCAAAACGTTCTGGGAGGAAATCTTTGACTTCATAAAAAAGGCGCTGGGGTGTACTCTAAAACCAGAATTCACCTCCCTCGTCACCGCATTCATAACCGCACGACTCCCGGCACAGCAAGACAGGGACCTTCTAGACCTCCTACTGACCGCGGCAGTTAAATTGGTCCTGTCCAACTGGAAGGATACTGCCAATACGTCATACAAATGCTGGTTTATCTGGGTGACATACCTCAGAGGCGCAGATAGCACAGCCCTACAAAATTCACCCTGGAGACCAGCGACCAGGGGGATGTGGGAGTCACTAGACACGTTCCTGAACACCTACGAACCCCTGTGAGCCCATTTGAGCCCTTTGGAAGGGAACTCAGCCCCCACACAGGGTTACAACCCCAGACTTGGTTCATAGCGAGAGAAAACTTCTTGTAACTTACCGTTACTCTTTCTCTTCTTTTATTCTGTCTCTAATTTTCCCAGCTAGTCAACGAGGAGGGGACCAGCTGGACGTTTCCAAGAAAGTATCATGGAAATTCTGTAATACCAACTACGTTTATCTGGGAACCCTCAATGTAAAAACGAATGTACCTGTTTTCTAAAAAAGAATAAATAAATAAATACTTTGAAGTGGAAAAAAAAAAGAGAATGTGTTGACATCTTTGTTGTGCTGCATTTACAGCATACATTGCTCCGGTGTGCCATGATTCTGGCTTAAAAGGTCTTGTTGCAATTCCCACATAGTATAAGGTGCAGGGGCAGGTGATCAAATATATACAATTGTTGGTTTTGCAGTTCGTAAGCCATCTCTGGGTCCAAATGAAAGAGTCATTGAGATTAATTTCCTTGGAAACTGTGGTGAATGGACAAGCTGCATACATACCACACAGGTAGGGTCCCATGACTGGTGGTAAATTCCATAAAGCGCGTTGTAGTCTCCTAGAGGATGCTTGTGGTCTGTATGGACCAGAAGGTCTTTTAATATCTGTATCCTTTTATAAGCAAATCTCTGACTTGGGATGTCCCAGGAGCCAGTTCACAAAATTGCCCAATGTTTCTCGATAGTCTTCTGGATCCTATTTGAGGTGGGTATAAAGGTTGTAACATAGGTAATCAGGTCTTCTGAGGTCTTGTCCCGTGTCTGCAGTAGAGCCTCTCAATGTTTGTTCCTGGCTCTCTTTTGTACTTGAGTAACTGTCCTGGGGGGTTGTCTTATGCAACCAGGTTGATGGTCAGTTGCTTTGCTTGATTGTCATATTCTGCGAGGGTATCGCAGTTTCACCGTAAGCATAGAAATTGCCCAAAGGCGAGATTGTCCCAGAGTGCCTTTGGGGGATGGCTTCCATAGAAAAGGAAACATCATGATCGGTGCGTTTCTTGAAATTGGTCGATGATAATCTTCCTTCATCACAAGAGATTAGAAGGTCTAGGAAGGACACTACTTCACTAGGTTTTGTGCTAGTAAATCTCAGGGAAGGACTCAGCGTGTTAATCCAGGAACAAAAATTGTGGCAGGTGTCTCTGTCACCATGCCAGAAAATGAGGATATCATCTATGAATCTGCACCATTTCAGAATGTTGGTGGTATACGGGTTGTCTCCTTCAATGATGTGTTGTTTCTCATAATCTGCCATGTAAAGGCAGGTCAGGCTCGGCACAAAAGTGCTTCCCATTGATATCCCCTGTATTTGATGGTAAAGTTGATCCTTGAATTTAAAGACATGTTCTTTAAGGGCCAGAGCAGCACAATCAATGATGAAACTGACGGGCATCGCTAAATTCTGGTGGGTTTCCGCCTGAAGGTTGTTCTCAGTCACTTCGATGGTGGCATCCTGGGGAATTTTCATATCTAGGGCTTCTATGTCCAGGGTGACCAGTAAATCAATGCCCTGTTGTGAAGGACAGTCCTTGATCAGGTTGAGTACTGTTGTTGTGTCTTTCAAGTATGATGGTGTCCTGGTGACCATGGGCTGAAGAAAGTGATTGCAAAATGTACTCAGTGGTTCAAGGAAAGAGTCAAAACCAGAATCAATCGGTCTTCCACGGGGTGGTGAGACCACCCTGTCTATTTTGGGTAAAACATAGAAGTAGGGAATTTTGGATGAGTGATTATTTTGAAAATCCACTTCATTCTTCGTTACCCATCCTTCTGTTTCCACAGTGTTCACTAGTTGTCCAATCCACGCCGATAATCTGGGAATGGGATCACGATTAATGGGACAGTAGCCAGGAGAACAGTGGCGCCCCCCTTTTCTGCCCATTTGAAGATAATGGTTGGGTCTTCTGAAAGGTTCCTTACAATTTCCTTTCCCTGGTCAAAAGATTATTAAATGTGGTAAGGTGGGTGATTCTTTCAGTGTCTTTAAGTACTGTTTTTTCAAAGGTGATCACTTCACTCTGAAACATAGCTGATGTGGGAGTGAATCTAGAAGATCTTTGTAAGCAAATATCCTCTTGGGTTGAAGCAATTTTTTCTTGGAAGAATGCTCTCAGGCGAACCTTTCTGAAAATTGGTGGTTTGCTATTTAGGTGGAACTTGTCTTCTCTGCGGTAGGAACAAATCTTAACCCCTTTTGCAGTACTTGTTCCTCTTCCTGCATAAGTACCCGAAATGACAGCTTAACTGCTAAGTTTTGGGTGCTGTTTGGCTCATTGCCACCATCTGTGGTTCTGGTTGCCACTGTACCCTTTTGTTGCCCCCTCTTCTTTTCTGCCCCACCCTCTGTTGAAAAAAGGAGGCTGGGTAAAGGGTGTTGAAACATTGTTACTGTGGAGGGGGGACCCATTTGGTACATTGGATGCCATAGGGGTGATGCCCTTCTTAGGGACCCATTGGTTGGTTTATGGGAAAAGGGCCCATTGGATACTCATATAGGGCTGGTGGTTGATTACCCTGGCGTCCCTCATGGCTCCCCCAGCTATCATTGCTGGATGCACTACTGAAAGAGCTATGTTTCTGTATAGGATGTGGTCGAGCCTTCATCAAAGGAGGTATCTATATTAGGTGCCTGAAAGGCTTCATTAATATAGGGGTATATCCTTTCTTTATCAAACCTCTTGATGTCTTTTTGTAATTTTGTTATCTTTACTTGTGTGAGATAATCTATATGTTCATTTATTTCATTCCTGATTAATGTTCAACATGCAGTGAGGCTGATTCCTGCCTTCAAAGCGTTCTCCTTAATGGTAATCTTGATCAACAATGCGTTAGAGAGACGTTTCGCAGTATTGATGATCAAGACTAACCAGTCCGGAGTACACTTCCAGGCCACGTGTGACCATCCATGCCTGAAGATGATATTGTCGAGGAAAAGGCGTGGAGTGATTGTTACTAGAAGGCCATTAGGTGCTATAGAGGCCCTCAAGTATTTAGTCATTATTGTCCCATGTAGGGCAATTTTGAACTGTTATATTTTACACCTACTATTGTGGTCAAGTTCTCAGTATGACTCCCTGCTTCTTGTCCCAGAAGGGAAGGTGTTCTGAGTATTTCTGCTAGTATATCATCATAAAAACTAAGCCCCTGATTGACAGGCATTGTGGGTTTAGACTGAGTTAGCTGTAATACGGCCTGATATGTTGCAATGTTACCCCGTGAAAGTGTGGGGAGGAAGAAAATGAGAGTAAAGTAAAAGCAGTGTCTGATAATGTTCCACGGCTGAGCCGCTGTACTTGATCAATCAATTAAAAGAAGAGAGGGTCGGACTAGGGGCAAGATACAGGTCCAGAACTCATGCTCCCATGAAGCAATATGTAAAAAGGATAGTATCTGTTCCTATAGAAATAAACAATGTCAAATGTTAAGTGTTGGTGGAGATTCTCCAGTTAATGGAAGGGTCTTTCTGAATGGAAGAGTGAGCCTTCACATATACAAATGGGTGGAATACTTCATCATAGGGCTTAGCACCTTGTGAGGACGGTGCTGTAATGCCCCACGGGCCCTGCCAGAGGGCTGTTTGGCGGAGATCTTGTCTTTAAGTCTTATGGGTGAGTGAGCCTTCATATATGTATTTTGCTTAACCACTAGCATAGGATCACCTAGAAAGAAGGTGATTGATGTTTCCTCGATATGGCACATTTAATTTGAGAATCATTGAAATGATTTTATATGAAATGAAGCCACCTCCTAGAGCCGTACAGTATAAAGCACTTAATTTTTGGGAGCAAGTAGAAAAAAAAGATAAAAGGGTAGAGCCAGAAAGGCAGTGCGTACTTATGCTGATGCTAGGTGGGATGCAGAACAAAAAAAGTGGAGAACTGACATATAGAGGGAGCCAGACTGTACCCTGTATTGACAAGCAAAGGAACAGAGAAAGGAAAAGAAGAGAAGAAGAAAGGGGACAGGACAGGAAATATAGAAAGTGAGGACGAAGCCTGTGATAGCAATTCTAGTGACAAACGTTTAAACATGTTGTTGTCAAAGCGTCCACCTTTGTACAATGAGGCCCAGTTAGAGGGAATGAGTAGTGCAGGTACCAGGAGAAACCCAGGAGTAGCTACTGCACCAGTAAATGCAAGTTCTAATCAGACTGGAGAGAGCACAGGGATTAAGACTCCTATTAACTCTAACATTTTGAATGCCCCAGCTGCACTTACTGTCCCAGTTACTATGGCCCCTAGTTCCTCAGTATTAACCTGTATCGACAGGGAACACAACATAATTTGGCAGTTCCTATTGGAATGGGTGCCACAGGTAACACTCCTCTGGACCCGAGAATGGGAGGATGTTCTCAAGTTTCTTTAGTCCTGACACAAGTGGGTACTCCTTGTGGTGCAACTGCAGATTTACTATGAACCAGACAGGATTGACTCCTACTGGAAACTTTGAACAAATATCACCAAGTTCTGACATGTCTATTTGGACTTCAGCTTTGAGTGTTAACCACAGTACTCCCAGAGAAGGGATAATGTCTAATGCTCCTGTAGCGCAGATGGATCCTACTGTTAAAAAATGTGATGATTGGATTAAAACCATGCTTAAGCCCCCAAGAGAAGATGAAAGTTCATTACCAAGCGAAAAGGTAATTGAGTCTCCAGTGAGAGAAAATGCAGTGGATGTGGCGAATATAAAGCTAGAACTGGACAAAATGATAATCGAAAATCGTGATTTGTCCTGATTAGATAGTTATCAAAAGAGAGAACTTATGTACAGAAGCAAAGATGTTACCAGACGCGCAGGACAGGCTCATGAAAGATTATCAGAATTAGCTCAGAAGTACGAGGTTGATTTCTCTAGGACTAAATCTTTGCTGAAGAGTTATAGTGTATGCTTTGACAATAATGATAGCACTAGCAGGAGAACATCAGGAATGATACTACACATTAAGGAACTAATTAGTAGCATATGAAAATGGAGTGAGCTAGATAAATGGGAAGGTAGATGGGCGATAAAGAAGGAACAAAAGAAAACTAGAGGAGGGCTGCCTCAATCCACAATGGAGGGAGAAGGTGCTACTGCTTTTCCGTTAAGGGAAGTGCCTGTTGGAAGTTATGTCCATGTACTTTGGAGTAGAAGTGATCTTGCGTCATTCACAAATGACTTCCCCAAATAGAGAGAGAAACCAGCGGAGTGATATACACATATTGAGCAATTTGTGAAACTTTTGAAAGTTTTCTGAGTAGATTTGAATACCTTTTCCAATATTGTGGTACCGAGTGATTTGTGGGCAGAATGTAAGGTGGCTACAGAACGGTCAGAGAAAGAGCCTCCAAGAAATCCAGTGACAAGCGCTCCATCACGGCTAGTGATTAAAAAGTACCAACAAGGGATGACTAATTTGAAAGGGAAAATACCAGTTAAAGAGATTGATTGGGATAAGATTGACAAGGTGACCCAAGAGCCCGCAGAATTGGCGCATGCTTATTATGAGAGATTGTTGCGGGTGTTTAAACCGTACAGTGGGACGGAAACTACCAATCCGAAAGATATGGGAAACTTTGTGTTTCGGTTCGTGACAGGATTGAGGAATGAAGTTGGCTCGACGATTTAACAGCATTTGATTTGTGGGCAGAATAAATCAGTCAAAGAAATTTAGAGGTACACAAAATACTGTAGAGATGAAACAGAAGCGGTTGAAAGAGAAATTGGTGGTGGTACAAATGAGAGCGGCACAAAGGGAAAGCCAAGTCAACTATTTGTAGGAAGTGTTGGTTCTATGCAAGGAGTGTATCATCAGGTTGTTCCTATGATGCAAAATGGAAATGGGTTCCCTCAACAAGGTAGAGTTTGTGATGTTCCAATTGACCTGAATACTAGGATTGATGTGGCTACTTTGAAGAGAACAAATCCTTGTTATTATTGTAATAAATTGGGGCATTGGAAGCTGGAATGTTCTCTTAATCCTGGTAACATGGTGAATAGGAATCAGGTTCAGAATTCAGGATTTACCCAGCTCCAGAATAATAACCCTGTACGGTCACAAAGTGTCTAGAGGCTAGGAACACATAAATGTAATGTGGCACAAGCTCCAATAATGGGGTTCCATAAATCCCAATGAAACAGCAGAATGGACCCAGATTTAACCCAAATCCAGTTCCAAATTTGAATAAAAATTCTTTCCAGAATCAGGGTGCACTCCAACAATTTCCTGTGTTGGAAGTGTTTGAAGATTATAGTTCTGACCTGTCATAATGACAGTGTCTGGGTTAGAGGAGGAAGAGGGATTGCGTGCTTGGTGCAAACTTAGAGTTAGACCAGAGTGATCCATTCGCAGAAGGTGAGGTAAATGGCCTCCCCTGTCTCAATCCTGATTGATACTGGTGCTACCCACTCTACTGTTAGAACAGTGGGATTTGCAAACCAGCCCCTCTCCAGAAGAAGAATGCAAGTTTTAGGAGTTGCAAACCAGCAAATGACTATCCCAGTGACAAGGGAAGTGCCTGTAAAAAATAGTGTCCTTTTAAGAGAATCACCGTTGTATTGTGCGATTCAAGTCCCATAAGTCTGTTAGGACACTATCTGTTATGCAAACTGAATTGCACCATTTATTGCACCCCAAATGGAGTGGAGTTTTCTATCCATGATGAAGATATTGCCTTTAAATTGGCAAAGCAGGGTCCAGATATTGGATTGTTTCCCTTGATGACAAATTACAATTTGCCCCCAGATTTAAAGAACAATGTGAAGCTCGAAGTCTGTGACTTTTCAGGGAAGGACATAGGTCTCATCAAAGGAGTTGAACCTGTCCGCATTAATCTAAAACCAAATGTTGAGTGTCCAACCATTGCTGGGATTACTCCAATGATTGACTCAATGGTACATCAGGGTATTTTGAAGGAGATAATGGGAAGTCCATGTAACTCACCCCTTATGGGATTGCAAAAGCCTAGCCGTAAGTTACACATCATTCAAGAGTTGAGAAAAATGAATACTATTGTTGTTCCATGTTGTCTCATGGTACCGATTTCAGCTGTGATTGTATTCCAAATTACTTGGGACGCTGAGTGTTTTTTTTTTATATTCTTTTTATTTGCATTTTCAACAACAAAAACAATATAATTTACTGCAGTATGCATAGAATATGGCATTGACGATTCAGCTCCCCACCAACAGAACAACATCAATAGGATTGACAGATGCCAGCCCACTAGTGCTTTGTAAGATTCACCTGGCCCACACGTTTCCAATCCTCCCCCGTCCCGCGCATTTTCCATATTACAGTTATCAACCTCCGTGTCTCATGCCCTATCTGGTTGCTGTCCTCGCCTAGTCATACTTAGTGAACAGCCCTGTGTTACAGTGCTTGAAGCGTTGTTTGCGCCAACCAGCGTGTGAAGGGTTCCCATATGTCCCTCGGCCGTGAGCGCACCGGCAAGAGCTCCCAGTAGAGAGCGAGCTGTGTCTGACAGTATACAGCGCTTTTAATCCATTCACTAATGCTAGGCGACGTAACAGCTCCCCAGTGTATCGCTACCTGTCTTTTGGCAAGCAAACAGAGCATGGCCGGCAGCTTACGGTGTTTAGGCTTGACCATGTGCAAGATGCCCAATAGTGTAGTCTGCGGAGTGCATGGGATTAGTAGGCCAGTGATTGTACATACCAGCTCCATCACTCGAGCCCAGAAGGAGGCCACTGTGGGACAGTCCCACGCCATATGTAGAAAAGTAGCTCCGCGCGCATTGCAGCGCCAACAATTGTCTGTGTCCCTTAAGCCCATGCGATGAAGCCGGCTAGGGGTGCGATACGTCAAAAGTATTTGTTTGAAATGGATCAGTCGGAGCCTATAATTGGGGGATAAGGTCTCAAGAAGTCTACAGCATACGTCCCAGTGATCATCAGTGATTTCGGTCCCCAATTCCGCCACCCACATGCCGCGCGCCGTTGGGACAACTACGGGATGCCTGTCTTGCATGCGCACGTACAAGCGGGAGATTAGTTTGCGCCCCGATTTCACAGTTAGCACATTTTCCAGGGCCAGCAGATCCGGCGGCGGTGCCGGAAACGTAGGAAACAGCTTTTGACATGTGTGGCGAAGCTGATAGTAAAGCAGCGTGTCAAGCATTGTCGGGCCCTCCGCACCACACATCTGTTCCGGCGTGATAAAGGTATCGCCTGGGAAGAGGTCCCCTCCCGTGTGAAGGCCGCGTGAAGCCGCTCGCTCCCCGGTTTTCATGTGCTGCAGCGGGGGCCACATAGGATTACCGCGCAGGGGTATCGATTTAGTGTAAAGGAGGTCCAATTTGCCTCGACGTCTCAGCCCATCCCAGGCCCACTTAAGCGCATGTACCGGGTCTATATCTGTACATCTCCTCTTGTGTGTCGTGTACAGGGCTGTGGCGAGTGGCAGCGGGGCCGCCCTAACCGCCTCTATCGCCACATGCGGCTGAAACGGCGTGGGGTGTGCCCAGTAGTGCAAGAACTGCGCCTGTGCGCAGTAGACATACAGCGTGAAATCCGGCGCCGCCATGCCACCTTGTCGCTGTGGGAGAGTAAGGGTTTCCCAGGCCACCCTCGGCTGCCTTCCACCCCACGCCAGTTCTATCATCTGTGAGCGCACTTGGTGCAGATAACGTGCAGTCAGGGGCATCGGGATATTGACAAATAAGTATAGGAGCTTAGGTAGGATAACCATTTTGGCCACAGCTATTCTGCCCGCCAATGAGAGGGGCAAGTGATTCCAACGGCTAACCTTGTCCTCTATCCAGCTCTGCACCCGCCCATAATTTTCTGCCCATATTTGCTGCATGTCTGCGCTTATCCATATCCCCAGGTATCGCACCAGTCCGGTCGCCCACTTCAGCGGGCAGTCCGGAGTAAAAGGAGGTGTCCCGGTCGTCAGAGGCAGAATGACCGACTTCTCCCAGTTTATGGTCACTCCCGACAGCAGGCCATAGTTTATCAGCTCTCTCGTCATGGGGAGAGGTTTTCCTGTGGGTCCACCACATAGAGTGTAATATCATCTGCATACATAGAGATGGTCAGTGCCCGGGACGAAAAACCGATGCCCCTGGACGCATGGCGCTGTCTAATACGGGCTGCCAGTGGTTCAGTTGCAATCGCAAATAGCAGGGGTGACAGGGGGCAACCCAGCCTCGTTCCCCTTCCAATGGCGAAGGGCGCAGAGATAAGCCCATTGACTTTCACCCGGGCAGTTATGGTAGTGTAGAGCAGTCTAATATATCGAATAAAAGCCTCACTCACCCCCATACGTTGCAGCAAAGGAAACAGGAACCCCCACTCCAGGGAATCGAACGCTTATGTGGCGTCCAGCAGCACCGCTGCGGCCTGTACGTGTGGGGCCAAATAGTGCAGAACCCCAAAGAGGGTTCGAAGGTTGTGAGACGTGGAGCGGCCCGGTACAAATCCCGACTGGTCCGGGCGTATCATGAGGGGCAGCACCGGCTGTAACCGTACCGCAAGCATTTTGGCAAAAATTTTCGCATCAGTGTTAATTAAAGATAGTGGCCGATAGGAGTCACACTTCTGAGCATCTTTATCTGGCTTTAAGAGGGCAATGATGATAGCCTCTCTCATCGACTCAGGGAGTATACCCGCTTCCACCGCCTCAGCGTACACTGCTAATAGTCTGGGGGCCAGGAGATCAGCGTATTCCTTATAAAACTGCGCTGGCAGGCCATCAGGCCCCGGCGCTTTTCCAGCTGCCAAGGACCCTATTGCCTCCTTGACATCCTCTACCGCGACGGGACGATCAAACTAACCTTTCTGGTGCTCATTGAACCAGATCAGCTGTACCGTGTCTAAGTAGCCAGACAGGTCCTCCAGCGGAGGTGCTCCCCGGGAACGGTACAGGTCTTTATAAAAAGTCCGAAACGTATCTAGGACATCTGGAGGTGTGTATGCATGTTCACCCCGCGGTGTTTCGACTGAGGTGATGTAGGGGGCAGGCCATTGCGATCACAGCAGGTGGGCAAGCGTTTTGCCCGGGCGATCTCCTTCCGCATATCGGCGGGCTGTCGCATGTTTATGCAAAAATTTAAGCTCCCTATCCGCCTCGGTCTGGTATGCCGTGAGTTTGGTGCGCGTTTCCGCCAACACTGTCGCCGAGGGGTCCGAGCAGTACTGCACCTCCAGGGCATGTAGGCGGTCTTCCAGCCCCTTCAGCGTATTTCTGATGTCCTTCAACACTCTGGCCTGCCCCGCGAAGGGACGCTGAGTGGTTCACTATAATCGATTTGTGCAAAGCCTTCTTTTCTATACTGTTGCATGAAGACAGCCAGTTCCTCCTTGAATTTTGGTTCCAGAACTATGTTTTGGCATGGTGCAAAGTCCCACAAGGTTATATGGAGAGTCCTTCTATCTTTAAACAGATCCTCAAAAAGAATATTGAGTCCTTACTCAAGCCCTCTAATTCAGTGCAAGTCCAGTACATCTATGAGCTGTTGGTTGCGTCGAACACACAAGAAGCTTGTAAACAAGATACTATTCCACTGTTGAACCACCTAGCTGAGAATGGACATAAAGTGTCCTCAAGTAAGTTACAGTATTGTCAAAAGAAAGTCCTGTATCTAGGACATCACATTGCAAAGGGAACGAGGAAGGTGTCACAAGAAAGAAACTCAGCAATTCTGAAAATGAATCCACCACTACTCAGAAAAAAATCTGGATGTTTTTGGGAATGGTGGACTACTGTTGCCAGTGGATTCCCAACTTTTCCTTAGTGGCCATGCATTTACAGAGGCTGACACACAAATATAGCAAATGTTTGGCTACATTTCTAGAGCTGATAGATAATCTCTGTTGTGCCCCGGCTCTGGGAAAGCCTGATTGAAATAAACCATTTCACTTTTTTTGCAGTGAGAGAGACGGCAGTGCTCTCTCAGTGCCTACACAGTTACATGTCAATAGTCGAAGACCCGTTGCCTATTTTCCTGCTGCCCTTAATCCCGTAGCAGCAGCGCTGCCTGGATGTCTTAAGGCAGGGGTACTCACAAACTTTCTCTTGGGGGCCAAAGTTACAGTGTGGTTTGTGGCCGAGGGCCGCACCTTGGGGGTGGGGTCATTGGGGGAGGGAGCGGGGCTAAAGCAACAAAAAAAAACTGTGACCATGAGGTGGAACACAGGTCCCTGCAGCGGATGCCTTCGTCCACTGAGCCACCGGACCCGGCATACACATATCTCTCTCTCCCACTCTCTCTCTCTATCTCCTCCCTCTCTCTATCTCCCTCCCTCCGTCCTCCGTCTCCCTCCCTCCTCCGTCTCCCTCCCTCTCTCTGTCTCTCTCCCTCCCTCTCTTTCTCTCTCCCTCCCTCTCTGTCTCTCTCCCTCTCCGTCTCCCTCCCTCTCCGTCTCCCTCCCTCTCCTTCTCCCTCCCTCTCCACAGGGCCGGCTTTAGGGCGGTGCGACCGGTGCCACCGCACCGGGTGCTGGCTTCCTGGGGGCGCCGTGTTTGAAAGTTTATTATTCTTTTGAAGCATCTGCTGTAGCGTTTCTTTCCGCTGGCAATTACCAGGCCTCACATAAATGTCAAGATAACTCGTGTGATTAATTATCTTCCAGGAGAGAGATTACCATTTTGTATAGTTGAGGTTTTGACTTCGGTGAAGTTAGTGCAGAGGGTTAATATGCCTGCTGCAAAGAAGGTGTACCAAGTAGATTACAGAGTGCATGTAATGTAAACAGATCAGCAGGTTACTGCTTTCAAAAGAGACATCCTTTTGTTACTTGCAATTTATAACTTAAAGTCCTAATATAGAAGAGTGAGCTATTAACTTTCATCCTAGAACTGCATACACACTGCAAAGTATACATTATTAGAACATTGATTGATGTTGCAAAAAGGGATAATTTAGCTAGAAATCGATTCTTATTATTAAAGAAAACTCCCAACTATGCTGTTTTCTTTTTCGACTCCGAGTTTGTGCTTCTCCACACCAAGCACTCTTAAACTATACTGCCTACCAGTATGGATGACATGTGACTCCTACACTTTTAGGGGCATATTAGCAAGGGCTGGAGATATAATTATCGCCGCTTTAGCGTCCGTTTTCGGGCGATAAGCGGCAATAATTATATCGCAATATCATCAAGGACGCGCTAGCGCGTGTTTCTTTGATGTAGAGCCCATTTTTTCACAGCCTCGCCTCGCATCGCTAATGAGATGCAAAGGAGGCGTGGCTGTGAAAACAACACATGAAAATATCGCAAAGGCAGCTTCGCGATATTAACAAGGAGGTGCAGCTATAAAAAAAGTCGCGCTACCTCGGCCTTAATGCTGGAATTTAACGTCTGTTAAATTCCAGACTAAGGCTTACTAATAATGGTAGGTGGAGGGTCGTATCAGCAATGTTATCGCTGTTTTCCATGGAACATCGCTGGAAAACCAGCGATGTTCCATGGTAAACACGGCTATCGCTGAAATATTATCACCATAGCGCTATGTATTGTTAATATAGCGTTATCATGGCAATCATTTTCAGCGATAGCCGGTGATAATATTTCTACCGCTATGAGGGGCCAGTTAATATGCCCCTTAGTCAGTTGGCTTATGTAACATTTCCTATACACTGATTTACACAGGTATGATTGATTGTCTCTGTGTAATGTGTGTGTGATGCAAAGTGCTCGGACACCCTACACTGGTATGAGTGGCGCTATATAACTAATTCAATGCATCTGAGAGAGTGTGGTTATGGAGACTTGGGGGCATATTATCAAGGACGGCATTAAAAATTATCACTGGTTTAGCGGCAGAAAACTGCTGCTAAAGCGGCTATAATGGGCTTGATAATATGCCCTTGAGAATTCCAATAGAAGTCCATGTTCTTGTGTGAACATGGGCTTCTATTGGTGGAATTCTCCAGGGCATATTATCAAGCCCATTATCGGATCTGTAGCGGCAGTTTTCTGACACTAAACCGGCGATAATTTTAACGCCCCAGAGTCACTGTTAAAGGGTGCTAGTGAGAGAATCCATGGTGGAGGTGGTCATTGGGGGGCGCCAACAAACATTGTCGCACAGGGCGCCACCAGCACTAAAGCCGGCCCTGCCTCTCCATCTCCCTCTGTCTCCCTCCCCCTCTGTCTCCCTCCCCCTCTGTCTCCCTCCCCCTCTGTCTCCCTCCCCCTCTGTCTCCCTCCCCCTCTGTCTCCCTCCCCCCTGTCTCCCTCCCCCTCTGTCTCCCTTCCCCCTCTGTCTCCCTCCCTCCCTGTCTCCCTCCCTCTCTCTCCCCCTCTCTCTCTCCCTCTCTCCCACTCCCTCCCTCTCCCTCTGTCTCCCTCTCTCTGTCTCCCCCTCTCTGTCTCCCCCTCTCTGTCTCCCCTCTCTGTCTCCCTCCCTCTCTCTCTCCCTCCCTCTCTCTCTCCCTCTCTCCCCCTCTCTCTCTCTCCCTCTCCGTCTCCCTCCCTCTCCGTCTCCCTCCCTCTCCATCTCCCTCCCTCCCTCTCCCCGTCTCCCTCCCTCCCTCTCCCCATCTCCCTCCCTCTCCCCGTCTCCCTCCCTCTCCCCGTCTCCCTCCCTCTCCCCGTCTCCCTCCCTCTCCCCGTCTCCCTCCCTCTCCCCGTCTCCCTCCCTCCCCGTCTCCCTCCCTCTCCCCGTCTCCCTCCCTCTCCCCGTCTCCCTCCCTCTCCCCGTCTCCCTCCCTCTCCCCGTCTCCCTCTCTCTCCCCGTCTCCCTCTCTCTCCCCGTCTCCCTCCCTCTCAGTCTCCCTCCCTCCCTCTCCGTCTCCCTCCCTCCCTCTCTCCGTCTCCCTCCCTCTCCCCGTCTCCCTCCCTCTCCCCGTCTCCCTCTCTCTCCCCGTCTCCCTCTCTCTCCACGTCTCCCTCTCGCTCTCCGTCTCCCTCTCTCTGTTGCCCTCCCTCTCCGTCTCCCTCTCCGTCTGTCTCTTTGCCTCTCTGTCTGTCTCTGCCTCTATCTGTCTGTCCCTGTCTCTGCCTATCTGTCTGGCTGTCCCTGTCTCTGTTAGCCTCTATCTCTATCTGTCTCTGTCTGTTTCTGTCTCTCCCTACTGCCCTCTGTCACCCTCTGTCCCCTTACCCGACTCTCACACCCTGCTTTTCTCTTGTCATTCTTTGTCACCTCTCCCCCCCTCCCCCCACCCCACCCCCCTCCGCTTGTGTGGCAGCTGAGGCAGCTTCCCTTCCAGGGCACACACACAGCCCCACCCGAGTACTTCACAGGTCTTTAAGAGACCATTTGCATGATAACGAGGCTTTGTTGTATTTCACCTCTTAGCGCCCCAGCAGCTCCACTCGGACTATCGCTTGAATCCCCGGGCCCCCACAGAGCAGAGTCTGTGTTTGCTGACACTGTTAAAAAAAACACCGGTACGATGTCTGCAAGGTCCGCGGGCAGCCAAGGAAGGCTTGCCGGGCCGCTGGTGGCCCGCGGGCCTTACTATGAGTACCCCTGCCTTAAGGCCATGGCTTTGACAGTGTCAGCTTTGAGAGGTTTGAAAGCATTTAATGGGTCATGCTTTGACTGTGTCTGTGTGAAAATAGAGATTCTCTTGGGTAAGTTTCACCCCCTCAATCACAATTATACAGATTCAAACCAAATATTCACACAAACTTAGCTTAAGTTCCAGAATACCCAAATAGTTGGCCGCATATAACTCAAAGAAAAAGAGACTAAATCAGATTAAAATTAATCTTGTAATTTTTTTTTTTTTAAATTATCCACATATCTATAACCCTACAAGTGAGTTCAAAGGTACATATAGCATAAAATTCATAAACATACATTAAAAAATTATCTATGATTAGAGAGCGAAGATAGTTTTTATACCCACCTTGCCACCTCAGTGTGGACCCAGCCTTTCCCAAATCACTCTTGACCTTGCTCCAATAGGAAGAGTCCAGACTGAACAGCCAAGCCAGGTCCTCTCTAAACCGAATCACAAGCACCCAAGACTGGTGTCATCCTGATTGGGGCCCTTCAGTCAGGTGTAGCTTAGTTCCAGTGACACAATGCAATCGGGATCCACATCCGTGCCTACCCTTGGTCACTAAGGGTGTTACATCAAACACACAAAAGATGATGGAAGGATTGCTTCCAATAAGTCGACCCACTGGCAATCACTCAGGGTAGCATTCCAGCCCAACATTCTTTTGCCCACCATGCAACCTCCGTTTGGACCCAGCCGTATACAAATCAGTCTCGACCCTTAGCCAATAGCATCAGTCTATGCCAAACTGCGAAGCCAGGTTCTACCTGAACCAGAACACAAGCAACCCAAGTCAGGTTTCACCCTGATTTGGGCTCTTCAGTCAGGTGTAGCGTTGTTCTAGTGGCACAGTGCACACGCAACCCACATCTGGGTATACCCATGGACACTTACGGCATTATGTCACCCACACAAAAGGAAATGGGAGGAATGCTT
The DNA here is from genome assembly GCF_964204655.1 of Triturus cristatus. Classification (NCBI taxonomy): domain Eukaryota; kingdom Metazoa; phylum Chordata; class Amphibia; order Caudata; family Salamandridae; genus Triturus; species Triturus cristatus. The sequence goes on along the minus strand of NC_140580.1, from coordinate 637,633,425 downwards.
GCAATCAGTCCATCCACTGGTGGTCGCTAGGGGAAGCATTCCAACCCATTGTTCTTTTGGCTACCATGCCACCTCAGTTTGGACTCAGCCATATGCAAATCAGTATTAATCCTGCTCCAATAGGAACAGTCCAGCCTGAAATGCGAGGCCAGGTTTTCCCAGAAATAGAAAAAAGCAACCCAAGGCCAGTTTTGCTCTTCAGGTGTTGCTTAGATCTAGTGGCACAGTGCGCACAGAACCCATGTCTGGGCATACACTTGGCCACTTACGGTGTTACATCAGACACACAAAAGGGGATGGGAGGAATACTTGAAATAAGTCTGACCACTGGCAATCAGTCCTGATAGCATTCCAACCCATTGTTCTTTTGCCCTCCATGTCACCTCAGTATCGACCCAGCCACGTACAAATCAGTCTTGACTTTTCTCCAATAGAAACATCCAGCCCGAACTGCCAATCAGATACTCCCTGAACTGGAACACAAGCAGCCCAAGGCCTGTTCCGTTCTGACTGGGTGTCTTCAGTCAGGTGTGCTTAGCTCCAATGGCACAATGAGCGCGGGACCCACATCTGGGCATACCTTAGGGCACTTAAGGCAAGGCACAGGTCTATAAAATCCACGGAAAAGACCTAACTCAAAGACATGCACTGACGCTGGACGCAGCAAAACTGTCTCAAAATATTCCTACTTGAATTAAGTCAGGAGTGCTAACATACAATGAATCACTCCCCACTTACCCCTGAAAACCCAATTGTAGTGTCCAACATACACAGGAAACGGACACAGGGCCAGATTCACGTTGCTCTTTATTCTAGTATCACCTTACTCTTCGTTTGCCTACTCTACTCTGCCCGTTCCCGGTCATCCCCCTTATCTCCACCCCTTGTCCCGCCCCCGTTTTACGCCTCCTTAGCTGAGGAGGTCCTAGCGTCCGTCTTTCTCAGCTCCATATTACATCTTCCCCTTTCTTAACAAAATGAATTAAATCACACTTTTTTTTTCTTTAGCTATCCCAAAAATAATGTCACATAGTTACAGTTCTTCGATCAGGCGAATCGGTTTCTTGATGTTCCGGCGAGGACGAGCATTGACTTCGGGACAGTCTCTTTCGCCTCCGCTATGAGCCACTCTCGGTGACTGAGCGCTGGTCTCGGCTGCACTTAGTCCCGTTTCTCCACGGGCTGGACCGTCGAGAAGTTCTTTGACTTTGGGACTGCACTTCTGAAAGTGCGCCACATTCCTGGTTATTCTCTTGTCATCCGATTCCGCCGTGATCATCGTTCCTTTTTGTTTGGTGACAACTAGTGGGGTTTCATTGAAACGACAGTCAGTCTTCTTTTGCTGCTCTTGTTTCACTAGTACCCAGTCACCTTCCTGAATCCCAGGCGGGGCAGCTCTTCTGCGGCGATCCGCATATGTCTTCATTCTCTCTTTCCTGAGTCGATCCGTGTGAGATATCTCATCAGATTCAGAGTCATGATCCACTGCTTTATCAGTCCAGTCAACCATGGGTATTCAAGTGCGTACGGACCGGCCCAACATTAGTGTCGCGGGGCACTTGCCAGTTGTGGAGTGAGGTGTGTTCCTGTAAGCCCGCAGGACTTCATTTAGGACTTTCTGAATGTCTTGTCTCGCCACTTCTGCCTGTTGAATGGCTTTCTTTAAGGTGGACATGAATCTCTCGATCATTCCGTTAGCCTGCGGCCACAGAGGTGTAATCTTGTGATGCTTGAAATTGAGGTGCTTGGCAAATTCTGCAAAGTCCTGACTGTTGAACGGGGGCCCATTATCTGTCTTCACTACTTTGGGAATGCCCCATGCAGCAAACACTTCATCTAACACCGGTATTGTGCTTGACGCTCTGGTTGATGAGATGAGCTGTGCAATCGGGAATCGTGAGTATTCATCCATGATAGCCAGGATGTACTGTCCCGACTTAAATGGCCCAAAGAAGTCTACAGCAATTTGCTGCCACACACCCTCTGGCAATCTGGGCATTTGCAGTGGTGCAGGAGGATCAGGTCGACTGACCAGCTGGCCTTGAGGACAGTCTTTCAGTGTATTTTCTACCATTTGGTCGAGGACCGGGAACATACTCTCTCCCTCAGGGCTCTCTTGGTGGCCACAATGCCTCGGTGGCCTTCATGGGCCAGATTGATGATGCCTTGACGTAGATGCTTTGGGATCACTATGCGATTGTCTCTTAGAAGTAGTCCATTTGTGGCCACTGACAATTCCTCATTCACGTGCTTGAAGGCTGCAAGTTCATGTCTGTCAACAGCACTGTTTGAGGCGTCAGCGTCCAGGTGTCTCCACTCATTGCTCTGTGTACGTCGCTTAACTTCTTGCAGGGTGGCGTCTTCAAGAGTGGCATCTGTGATGGCTTCTAACGGGACAGCGGGTGGTCGAGCCTGGTCAACCACAAAACATATATATTCTTCAGCCACAGATGATAGGCCCTTCGTTGTTTCCTTGGGGTGCCTTGACATATAGTCGGTACAAAAGGGGGTGGTGATGGACGGAGCATCAGAACCAATCAAACACTCACACCCAGTCAACAGATCTGGGTTTGATCCATCACCGTTCTTTAGCCCACTCTGCCACCCCAGTTCAGACATGGCCATATGCAAATCAGTCTGACCCTGTGCCTCATGGGAACAGTCCAGTCCGAACTGCCAAGCCATGCCTTCCCTGGACCGGAAACAAGCTTCCTAGGACCGGTTTCTGGCATTTCAGCCGTCTTCAGCCAGGCTTGCTTGAAGCCAGTGGCAAAGTGAGCAAGGGACTCACGTCTGAGCATACCCTGCCAACTTATGGCGAACAAAGCGGTACAAAAGGGGGTGGTGATGGACGGAGCATCAGAACCAATCAAACACTCACACCCAGTCAACAGATCTGGGTTTGATCCATCACCGTTCTTTAGCCCACTCTGCCACCCCAGTTCAGACATGGCCATATGCAAATCAGTCTGACCCTGTGCCTCATGGGAACAGTCCAGCCCGAACTGCCAAGCCATGCCTTCCCTGGACTGGAAACAAGCTTCCTAGGACCGGTTTCTGGCATTTCAGCCGTCTTCAGCCAGGCTTGCTTGAAGCCAGTGGCAAAGTGAGCATGTCTGAACTGGGGTGGCAGAGTGGGCTTAAGAACGGTGATGGATTAAACCCAGATCAGTTGACTGGGGGTGAGTGCTTGCAATGTTCAACACTCCGTCCATCATTTCCTTTGGTTTTTGCTTTGACATATAGTCAGCAGGATTTTCAGCTTTTCCAGGCTTGTGTACAATTGTGTATGTGTATTCTTGAAGGCGAAGGCCCCAGCGTTCTATTCTCGGTGGCATTTTGGCCCGAGGATTGCCAAAGATGGTGATGAGGGCCTGATGATCAGTAATCAGTGTGAAATGTTTTCCATATATGAATATGTGAAAGTGCTCACAGGCCCAGACAACGGCCAGACTTTCCTTCTCGGGCTGTGAGTATGCTTTCTCTGCATCCGTCAGACTCCTGCTTGCGTAGGCAATTATGTGCCTTTGATCTCCCTCCGAGTCATATTGGGCAAGAATGGCTCCCAACCCCACAGGGCTGGCATCCACGGTAATTTCCGTCTTTCTTTTTTGGTCAAAGTACGCCATGTTGTCGGCTGATTCCACTGCTGCCTTGATTTCATTGAAGGCTCGTTCGCACCCATCTGACCACTGGAACGGGTGACCTTGTTTTGTGAGCTGTCTCAGGGGATAACTGATAGTTGCATAATCTTGGATATACCGAGCACAGTAGCTGGCCATCCCTAAGAAGGAGCGAACATCTCCTACAACCCGTGGGCTGAGGGTGTCATTCAGCGCCGCCACTTTGTCTGGATCGGGTCTCATTCCTGCTTGAGAGGAGATGTGGCCAAAGAACTTCAGCGTGGACTTGTGAATTTCACACTTGGCTTTATTTATAGTGAGATTAGCTTCCATTAATGCATGGCAGACTCGTTCCAGAGCAGTGTCATGTTCTTGTGTGGTGGACCCATAAACCAGGATATCATCACTATAGTTGAGAACGTTGGGAATGTGATGAATCGTCTTCCTAATGGCTTCTTGGAAAATTTCAGCTGCGGAAGACACTCCGAAGCTAAGTCTTTTGTATCGGAAGAGGCCAACGTGGGTGGAAAACGTCGTGATGTAACGCGACCTCTCATGTAATTCCAGTTGATGATAGCCTTTGTTAAGATCCAGTTTGGAAAATATCTTGGCTCCGTTTAGCGACGCGATCATATCACTGATGTGTGGCCCTGGGTGTCGCTCTCTCTCGATGGCTGTGTTAGGCGACCTCATGTCAACACACAGCCTGACTTTGTCAGGTTCTCCTCTCTTTGGTACTACGACTACCGGAGACACCCATGGTGTGGGTCCATCCGTCCTTTTAATGATGTCCGCGGCAAGCAGATCTTGTAGCTCCTGTTCGACTGCACGTTGAAGATGAAAGGGGACCCGTCGATGGTGTTGAGCTATCGGTACTACTTGTTCATTGATGTGTAATCGAATTTGGCAATGAGCCATCTTCCCCAGACCAACAAATAACTTTGGAAATTTCTGTGTTACATCAAGTTCATCATCAACTCGGTACAGAATGTCTACAAGTCGTAGCCGTTCGGCAGTCAGAAGACTCAGGAGGCAGTCGGCCTCTGGCCCTTCAATGACATGGATGTACGCAGGAATGGTACGATCTTTGTACGAGAGCTGCGTTGAGAACTTTCCTAGACAGGGGAGTGGCTTTCTGGACATCCACGTGTATACTTTCACATGAGCCGGGCTTAATCGCGGAAGTGGATCAATTCGCTGGTATTCCGCCACTGGCATGTAATTTAAGGACGCTCCGCTGTCAGGGGTGGGGGAATCATATCGCCCGACGCCCGAACCAAGTTGTTTTTATCGGTGGGCAAGAAGATTTAATGTCTATTTCGTCCGACGGACAAGTAGACATTAAATCACGTAAATGAAACAGGCTGTGAGCACTATGGGGCTCACAGCCAATCAGAGAAGCGTGCCGGGAGCCTTTGGAGGCTTCTGATTGGCTGGCAGCCCATAACTGGGCTCTAGACAGTGATTGGCTGAGGGAGTGAAACGTCACTCAGTCTCTGCAAGTAGGAGTTTGTGGCCGCCGCGAGGTAAAATAAGGCGCACTAGCATAATGCCCGCCATAGCACTTGTAGAGTGTTCAAAAGGGTTATATTTTGCTCAGCTTGCAGATCGCTCCATAGAACCGGTGTGCCTGCTGTGAGAGACCGTGTGTAACCTTGTGGTTCCAGAAAGCGCGGGCTCTCATCCCTGCTATTGGAGCGTGAGACGGAGCATAAAAAGTAGGGGCGCTGAAGCAGAGGGCACAGTAAAGCAGTGCCGCAGTACCGGGGGATCCGCAAATAAATTGACATTCTGCCCCCACTTGTTTACACGAGGCCCCCGTTATGTTGCAGGACCCTGCCGCCGCCTCTACCTAGTCCTCCTGTCCCATGGGCACCCGGAGATCACTGCTGCCACCGGCTTCCGATCCTCATTGCTTCGGGGTTGAGTGAGCGAGAGCCGACTGTGGGGTTTTGGAGGGGCTGTGGCCGAAGCGCTAGCAGAGACCACTGTAAACATCACTGGTTTCCACTTCCAGAGAAGCCCGCCAAAGGATCCGGTTTACGCGGCATTTGCATCAACCACGGTAAGGTGGGAAGTCGGATCGGCCTTTCCAGCCTACAGCTCTTCACGCTGCTGCTCCTGTCTTATCGGTTCAGGTAGGAAAGTTCCATCTGTGTGCTTTGAGGCTGCAGCCCTACCCCCTGTCCCCCCAACCCCCTCTTCCACCTGGTGGATATTGCACTTCAACAGAGGCGCAACTAGAGCCAAATTTCGGGGGGGGCTAAGAAAAAATTTCGGGGGGGGCTGAAACTTTAAGCAATAGGCAGAGTGGAGCTGCAGGGGCTCTTAGAAGGGGTGAGCAATAGGCAGAATGGAGCTGCAGGGGCTCGTAGAAGGGGTGAAACAACAGCAACAGGCCTCATTAACATGGAAATGGTCGTCTTTTAAAGACCTGTGAATTGCTCGGGTGCGGCTGTGTGACTGCCCGGGAAGCTGTCTCATCCCGGGCTGCCACACGCGACGGGGGGGGGCTGAAGCCCTGTGAGTCCAACGGGTGTTGCGCGCCTGCACTTCAAAGATTAGCGGGTTTCAAGCCTGGCTTGACCATGAACCCACTGAGTTCCTATTATTGGGGCCCAGTCACTGCGTGTTTACTATGGCTTGTGACCTTTTACCAAATCCTCCCAGCACTAGCTGCCTCAGTTTGTAGGGTTTTGAATATTAATATATAGCTGTTAGCAGCACTTTCGGCCTTACATTTCAACTTCCCTTCCCCCCCTCCCGTTTTGTGCTGTTGATAACATGTCAGGAAAGAGTGTCTTTGTTGCCCATGCTGTTCGGCGTCAGTGCCCTAGCTCCGGGAGCCCCAGAATTCAGTTAATTCCACACCTGAAGTACCAACAGATGTGACCAACCGTTGCTATTGTAGCCGTGCTGTAAGTCATGCCAACTGCGCACGTTTCCATTGCTATGCAGAGAGCTGATTAGAACCCTCGGGGACCCCCTTTCACACCAGATGTGTGACACAGAATTGCCATACTGGGCAATTTCCCTCACAAATGGGCGATATCTTTCCCATTTGTGAGAGAAAATGCTCAATTGGCCGGTGCCTAGTATTTTAGTGTGTATAATTAAGTCCGTTGTACGCATTTCATTTAAGCTGCCGCAGCGCTGCAGTTTCTTTCTTGAGCTGCCAGGATTGCTTAGATGCTAACTTTAACTGTAAAAGGACACTGGATAATTAATAGGTAAAGAGGTTGTCCAGATTATACCACGTTGGTAAAGCGGGGACGTGAGCTTGGATTAGAAGGCGCATTTTCGGACTCTACAACCAAATGTCCCCTCTGCATAACACATTTGATTTACAGTGCAGTGGCGCCAATTTAATAGTGCTACTTAAGAAAAATAAATGAATGTGACAGTCCTTGTGTAAATGTAACTGGCGCTCATGTAAAGCGCTCCAATACCTTCAGATCGAATTTGCGCTCTATAAAACCGCAAAAAATGCCATTCTTTTATTAGCACTCAAAGTCTTATGCAAGCGTATTCAGGCCATATTAAAATTCACATTGATCCATCGGGTGAAGAAAATGAATGTCCTGCATTTTTTAAGTGCGTGCGCACAACCTAACCGTGCAAGTGGCTGTGGGCACAGGCCATCTGCTCAGAGCATGGATACCCCTTTAAAAGCAAGACATTCTTTCCCTCCTTTATTGTGCCCCAAGGTGAGAGAACCGCACAGGGGGTCTGCATTAGGGACATTTCTGCAAGCCTCACCGCCCAGGCGAAACTTGACCCAGGCGAGAACAGGCAGCGCAATGGCTCTATTTCCATTTCAAAAGGTTGAAGCTGTTTTTTCCTCACCTTCTTATCTGTAACTCAGTGGTGTGCTGAACCTTCCCCCACCCCCTCGCTCTGTCAGCTGGAAGAGGGAGTGAGGGCTACAACTGGGCCCCTCTTAGCCTGTCAACCTCAAAATAAAGAGCAATGAATTCTACTTATGTTTGATGTGTGGACGGGAGTAGGTGGGACAAGTGGATTTTACAGGACATGTAGATCTCAGTGGCATTTTGTCCCATGGACAAGTAGATTATTTTGAAAATTCCACACCCCTGCGCTGTCCATGACAAATTTAGTCTGGTGCCTTCCAACTTGGATGCTGAGCCGGGGATATTTTTTAAGTCGGTCAGGATCAGCAACCATGCACACATACTCATCACTGTCCTGTGAGATGGGAGACAGTGACCTTGATTCTTGAGACGGTGTGTGTCGAGATCGATAGCTTCGGCGAGATTGACAGCTAGAGTGGGAGGACCCTGTTGACGAATCTCTGCGGTCACGTACTGCTTTGGCCTGATGACGCATGCTTGTGGATCGAGAGGACCTTTCCTGATCTTTCTGTTTACTGTTCCTGTAATTTCCGCAGACGTTTTCAAAATGGTTCTCCCCTCCGCACTTCCGGCATGACTGACCCATGGCAGGGCATCCATCCGTGTGGGGAAAATCATAGCCACACCGATAGCATTTGAGATGCCGTTCCCTCCGTCTGTTGGTTCGACTTGGACTCCGACGTCGCCGATGTACTGACTGTTGTTGCCTCTTGTCCCTTGAAGACCCTTGTTTCGCTGGGGAGTATCTGCGTATGTTGTGAGATTGAAGTCTGAAGGCCTGCTCGCGCTTCTCACTTCTCCCAGCTTCCATTTTCTTTGCATGCTCTTCAGCTTGATCATGCACCCGCGTCATCTCTTCAATTTCGTCCAGCGAATAACTCTTCTTCAACAGTTTCTGTCTTAACGATTCAGATTGACACCCTTCAATGACCCTCAGACAAAGGGCATCCTCGGTCGAGAAGGAGTCAAACTCGCAATAGCGTGCCAGACGTCTGAGGCGTGTGATGAATGCGCACATGGGTTCGTCTTTTTCTTGGGCCGCTAAATTGAACGTGTATCTCTCATAGTCAATGTTCTTTTTGTGCAAGAATTTTCTGTTCAGGGCTACACACACATCCGTGTAAGACGCCGCGTCGGCTGTGGGTAGTTCCTTTATGATTTGCCCGACGTCTTTGCCTATTAAATTGCGTAGTGCTATTAGCTGTTGACCGGCGTCTGTCACCTGCTACCCTTTCATAAAATCTTCAAAGTCCTCAAGCCACTCCTTCCACCGAAGACCCATCCCTCCTCCTGTTTCGAGGACAAGCGGTTCGGGAGGGCGCAGAAAGGACACTCCGAGGATCCCCATCTGTCCAGCATTGACTGACGTTGACCCTGCTCGGCCAGGCGGTGAGGTAGACATGGTGAGGACCCAGGCCTGTAGCTGAGATTATTAAGTTCTTGACGAGATGTTACTCGAGGTCCGCTGACTGTGTCAGTGTGCGAGTGCCACCCAGGTATGCAGTGGCGCTGGCCACTCTTCCCTGACTCTGAGACTTTCTCAATTGACTTTACCAATGCTTGATGATTCTCAGGCCACTCACTTGCATGTACCGATGCTTGATGACCTGGTACGCTTCTTCGGTTGATTTTTCCTATGCTTGATAACTTTTCCACCATCCAAGTGCATTTACCAATGCTTGATGACTTTGAGACTTGTATAGTTGTATTTAGCAATGCTTGATGATTTTCAAGGTTTGTGGTTGCATGAACCAATGCTTGTTGCCAAGTTCCACCCTTCGCCTGACTTCAAAATGGCCGCCGGAGGTTTCTCGCAGGGGGATTGGTGCAGGCGCCTGACCTCAAGATGGCCGCCCGCTCTCACACGCCCCTCTTGGTTCAGCCTGCACACACCGACCACAGCGTTCCAAACGATCCGATCCTCTCCAGTCGTGCAGATGCAACGGAAGGCACTCACCACCGGTATCCAGGCACAGACAGGTGGGCTCCCAGATCGTCGTTGCGGATCCAAAACGTGGGACCTCCAAGCTCTATCGTCGTCGGGTTTCTCAGGCGACCCTCACACTTCGGGGCACATCATTACCGCTTCCGCGGTCGGGGACCATAAGCGACTGGGGTGGGCACCCGCGCCGCAGTCCGCTCAATCAAGCGCGGTCGGGGTAGGCTCCCGACTTGCGCCACGTGAATCCTACAACACAGAGCGCTCCTTACGCTCGCACAGCTCCTCCCGGCAGCTGCAGACACAGGATACGCACCACATGGGCCGTGACCATCCTCGTCGCCAGTTGTAGTGTCCAACATACACAGGACACGGACACAAGGCCAGATTCACGTTGCTCTTTATTCTAGTATCACCTTACTCTTCGTTCGCCTACTCTACTCTGCCCGTTCCCGGTCATCCCCCTTATCTCCACCCCTTGTCCCGCCCCCGTTCTACGCCTCCTTAGCTGAGGAGGTCCTAGCGTCCGTCTTTCTCAGCTCCATATTACACCAATTGTCTTTGTAATGGCCACAAGGAAGATAGAGGAACGAGGAGGGGGTTGAGTTAAGCCCAAACCAGTTTACATAGGCAAAACGTACTCGACTTGTCCAAACAACTCTGGTTCATGATTATTTAACAAGATTTTGATTTTGGAGACAAGGTAAACTGATGTAAACTGCACATTGTGATGTGGACAACGTCGGACCAGTAGTTTCAAATGGGCCACCAAAGTTTCCACAGAAGGTAGAGAGTAGAGACCCAGATTTACCAATGATTGGATGATCAAAATGGCGGCCATGAGATGAAACCACTTTTCTTTAGCATCACTCTCTTGTAATCAACTATCGTGCCCAATTGTTTGCCACATTTTCAAGCCCTTTGGCGTATTTCGAGCATCAGGCCCACACCATCACTACTTCATCCTTCAATTTGTCCACTTCTTGGGTTGCAATAATGATGTGTTCCTGTGCGATGGTCTCGCTCTCCTTGAGGCCTTTACACACCTCAAAGGATCCAACCTCTTCAAATTGTAAACACGCCCCCACCCCCACATAAACTTGGGTGGGCTCGCCGCCCTGTCTAAACCAGATAGGTATCTTGACAAATCCGGTACACTCTTTCTCCAACCTCAGGCGCTTGGGCTCGAAGCTGGACAGGGTGTTTTAGTCATCAAAAGTTGATATGAAATGTATATTTTTTCTACAAAAAAGTTGTTTCAATAACCCTATTTATGAGGGAAGATCCCTTTTCTAATGGCACGCTATACGTTCCTTGTCTCACCGCGGCGTTTGCTCGCTTGAATGTATTACTTCCACCAGAAGACGTCATTACACCGATAGGTTTCTGTATGACGCTTTCCTCGTGTAACGAACGGCCGTTCTTTGCAGAAGGTTTGCTGTGACCTCTTTTCCTTTTACGCTAACATCCCTTTCCTGTGTAGCCCCCGTCCCTCGGGACAAGGCCGACGATAAGGCCGGGTTCCTGTTCTCAGACAAGTTTAAGAGGCTGCCAGGGCCGTGGGCTTCCTTGAATAAACCACCCCTGCCCTTTTGCGGCAGGGTCTTTCCCTGCAGGAACAGGCTTCATATTGTTTGTTGACCTTTCACATTTCCACACTGCCTGGGAGGGGACTGACGTTTTTTTCCGTTCTTTGTTGCTGAAAGCGGGTTTCCTCCGTGTTAATTAATATTACGTTTTCGGCAGGGGAGAAAAGTCCTTCAGTGAGCGGAGGGCCTTTGAAGGACAAACATCGACGAGGGGATGTGCGGCTGGACCACCGCAATGTTGGGCTATTTCATCCTTCTTTGCTGCTCAGTTGGGCCCGTGGAGCTGGTTCGCCCTTCACGACAAGGGCAAGGGTACAAAGCTGGGGTGTCGCCGCTCCGTGCCAGCCTCGAGGTGCATGGCATATCCAGGTACCCCAATGGCTTCCCGTCGCAGGAAGCAGAAACTGCCCAAGAAGAGCTGCAGGCACGTGGGCCGAGCCCCATCGCTTCGAGTCCGGAGGCGAGTGAGGACTCCGACGGGGACAAACCCAACCAAAGGAGGGGGTAAGTCTTAGCCTCCTATCCCCCAGCGATCTCTTTAAAATTCGTTATATTTTGAAAAGCGTGGTGCGCATATTGAGTACTTGACATTCACTCAAAAAAACAGTGCTATTAGGCATCACCCAGGTGCAAAGTGTAGTGCCGGAAGATAAGGGCACACACGTGCCTTCTGCTGGGCTATACCCAGGGCCCCTGCCTTGAAGCGGCAAGGGAGGACCAAATTATGCGGTAGAGTTTCCTAAATTATGCGACAAAGACATGCAAATTGTGAGGCATAATGCGCCACATTTTGTGATAGTATCAGTTTATTATTTTGTTATTTTTACACATATTAACAGTCTGGAAAAAGGTCTCGCCTTCTTAGTACAAGTTGTACACCGAAATACAGCAATATGAAACTGAAAGGTGAACAGTCAACCTTTATGAAGCGCCTGCTGCTGCACAGCAATACACATCCCTGCACTTTTAGCATCTTTTGATGCGTTTGAGCTGGAAACGATTTATTTTTTGTTAAAATCTACAAGTTATGCAACAGATGATGGATTATGTTGCAAATGGTGCAAATCCATAATTATGCGAAAACCGCTGCAGCAGCAAAATCACATAATTCCAGTGGCCTTGGTTGGAGGAATCTGAATGCTCACCCCGAGGAAAAGGAGAGTTTGGGAATATACATTTACACCAGAAAGCGTAGTCTTTTTGGCTCCAGAAAAAAACAAAATGTATCTTTTAGTCGCAAGGAAGTGTTTTTAAACGTATCATTTGAGACTTAAGACAAGCATCTCTCAGAGATGTTCAACAATCACAATGTTAATTCATATATAGGTTATGGTTGAAGGTGTCACGTGACTTGGGGATACTCGGCATCATTTCTTTTACAGAGAATGTGAGACAGACTTAGAAGTGGCGCAGAGGAATATGGGTGGGGAATGGGGATAGAACGCAGAGAGGGCCAGACGGGCCATTTATTCTACCGGACTTTCCCTTGTAGGCCGGTTTTGGAAGCCATGACCACTCCTGGTGCCTCTGTCACCTTCCACAGCTCCCAAGGTTAATTGCGGCAGGGCCAGGGGGGCTTTAAATGAGAGTTATAGAGAGGGAGGGGGCGATCGTAGACTGAGGAGAGAAGGAGAGATGTAGGATGGATAGAAAGAGAAAGATTGCGCGAGAAGAGGGAGGGAGCGGGCTGCTCTGAGCACTTTTGCCGGGACTGCTGTTTGTTCCCCAGTCTGCCTTGGCCGAGCCCCACGCTGACCTTTCCGCACTTTCTCCAGTTCCCAGAGGTGAACTGCGCGAGGCTCAGTGAGCGAGAGGAAAGGTCAGAAAGGTACACAAGGGAGAGAGAGTGGAGAAATAGGGAGGCAGAGAATGCATGGGTGAAAAGAGGGAGTTAAAAGAGAGGAAGGGAGAGGGAAGGTTTAAACATTTCGCCAGCCATGCTTTTGAATTCCAATCCAGGCCCGAAGACAGAAGGGTGCATGATCAGAAAGAAAAGCTACTAATGAGAGGGTGGAGGCACTATGGGGAAATGGCGAGTGTGGGAGTGTGGCCACTGGCTGCTGTTGGCCAGTATTTTGTTTCATTTTGTATTATATTTTTCCGTGTTGTTTTATTGTCTCACAAATGGCATCTCATGTTCCCCGTCCCTGTTATATTGTTTTTCTCTGATTTCTCAATAAACAATTGCGAAACAATCCAAAAAACCATAAGGTATGGATTTAGTAACCATGCGTTCCAACAGTAATTCCAGGTCGTGTTCCTCCTATAATTCCGCATCTGCCCCTGCAGTTTCCCCCGGATATTTCGGCTGCTTTCAACAGCCTGAAGCTTAACGGGAAACTTGTCGGACAAGCAGTAAATGTTTGGGCCTCATACCCCCTGATGGGGCCAGTAGCAGGGATTACAGACCGCTCATAATGGGGGTTGTGGGAATAGGGCTTAAAGTAAATGGCCCAGGTGGGGAACCGATGCCAGAAAGGCAGCGGTAGAAGGACGCGGGGTGAGAGCGAGGGGGCAGAAACAGTTCCAAGGAGCACCAGCTGGCCACCCATGGGGCTGGGAAGGCGGGCGTGGCTGGGATTCAGGAAGCGCCTCCATGTAAAGTAGGGAAACAGCGCTTCATGCGAGGATGATGTCATGCGCTAGAAGAACAGCCGAGGCAAATGAGGTGACAGAGGCCTCTGTTCTTTCTTCCCTGACAGCCGCTTCACTCAGAGGCATTGACTAGTTATAGATATTACGGTGCACGTGAACTGGGGTGAATTGGTGAAGAGCGCCTTGAGACCTCCCACAGTGCGATAGATAAACAAGCACTATGAAATAATCGGTCAATTGCTGAGATGACTTTTATATTTAGTCTTGGCCATTCATGATGGACAAATAGCAAAATGGCATATCTAGATGAGCGATTGAACGGTAGGAGTTGTGATCACCTAACCCAATGGGGCGCATATTGTTATGGACCACAGAAGGATGAAAGGCTGAGTCTTCCCGTGGGGATTTCACCTTAGGTCTACAAGTTATGGAAATATCTCTGTAGTGAGCTTCAAACACCATCAGCTTTTGAACACGCCACAGCGAGGAGAACGAGAACTAGATCTTGGACATACTTTGTCATTACTGCGGAGCGGGACTTATCAGGGTTCATTACCGTCATTTGAATTGGTGATATTTACAGATAGGAGATTAACTAGGATTATCTTCCTCCTAGGACACTAACACCCAGTCTTAATATATGACGGGTGCACCTTCTTTTCCTGAAGATGGCTGTGATATCCTCTGATGAAAAATAATCACATTTTTAAGCCTTGGATGCATATTTATTCGGGAGAGACATGCAACTTTGGTCCACTTTTTGAACACGTATGGACAACAGCGGTCGCTAATCGCCTTGATAAAGTCTAAGGGGAGACGAAACACGTGTTGGCATAGTGGCAGTCTTTCATGCTGGATCAGAGGTTAGTTTGTAAAATAAGAAGTGCCGGGGCTCTTCTCAAGAGGCAGCACTAACAGGAGAAATGTGCTGGTGCAAACTGCCTCCTGTCTAGAGCCCCGGCGCATATTATTCCGGAGAGGACTTGGCCAAGTGGCTAGAGCTGCTGATTTTAGAGCTAGGGAACCGGGTTCGAGTCTCGACGTGGCTCAACATCCTGTGATTCTGGGGAAAAACGCGCGCCTTCTAAATAAGTGTGCCCTTAACTGGTGCTATAAGTGCCAGTGCCAAGGATTAGGTGCCGGTGCTGAGCACCGGAAAGCACCGGCTCAAATTAAGTACTGTGCTGGATGTAACAACAACAAGAATAAACTAACGCCAAATTGAATAATCTGAACAGTGTGGACACTCTACATTTCGTGTGATTCAGAACATTTAATGATTCTTTAAGTAATATCACTGATTAAGTGACATATGTCTAGTATTTGCGATTTGGAGTAACTTTACCCATCCGGTACTTGGGGCGACTATAATTGTTGAAGGGTGTGCTGATCGGTGCTCTATTTTTTATAGTTTGTACACACATTAGGTTACTTCTGTGTAATTGCATCTTTTGGTAGTGGGTGCATTGGAGCGAAACAAGCACCCCTGAACAAATGGGAAAGTACAACTATTATTGATTCACACTATATCACTGTGCATTTGGACATTGTCCGAGTTATTGATTGTGCGGTTCTTTTTCCCTTTTAGGGAAATCACTACTACCAATGTATATATAATTTAGCTTTTGAAGCGCTTTGCCCTGCTCTGATTGCTAAAGGGAAAAAAATAAGTTTAGAAGTCCACAGTTTTTCTTCGGAGCCCACCACTGGCTCTGCCGGATGCAGGGGCTGCCAAGCTTTGTTTTCACATCATGACACTTTTTTTGTACCACCCTCCACTTCCTGTCTCTTTATCTCACACTCGTGGGTTCATTTTCATCCCTGCCTTCTCCCTTTTTAGTTGTGATCAAACAAGTGAGCAACAGTCCTTTCCTCTGAGAGGGAGAGGGTAAGGGGAAGAATCACAACAGAGTAGAAATATTACTGCAAAAACGCACTGGCAAAGTCAATAGATCTCGCTTTCTTGCTAATTGCCTTTGCCACTGTTATTTGCCACTACTGTGCAGCATTTTGGTGATACTAGTCAGTATTGGGGAAAAAAACACAAAGATGGGCTGCCACTGGCAGCCGCATAATTTTTCTCTTATTTATTATTCACCATTCCAAGATGGCAGAAGACACTTTGATCAGTATATAAAAAACTTTTTTCTTTTTAAATGTGAAGGTGCCTTTTGGAATGTGTAGTGACAGGCAGCAAATGGCAGTTCCTGGGTCCTGCAAAAATAATATTTGCTGTACCACCAGCGGTAGGGGAGCAACAGAGAGGCAGCTGAAAGGTAAATCAACTGGTAGATTTGAGTATTTCAGATGGGGAGGGGGGGGGGGGGGGGTAACACACGAGAAATAGCACAAAACACTTGAATTCTCATGGAGAAGTTCCTAAAATGTGAGTAGTGGGGGATGCAAGTCAGTCAATCAGAAGATGTTAAAGAGGATATGTTGTTGGGGAGGGACAAACAAGAAGACGAAGGCAATCCATCAAATAAAAAGTAAGCAAATGAGAGTGACAGTAAAGGCAACAAATGATAAGCAATGCGTAGGCTGTAAACCCGCTGTACGTTTTTGGTATGGTCCACAAGAGGCTTTCACCTCTTTAGGCAAGACCTAAAAAGGGCATAATTTATGTGTTTTAAGGTGTATCCTGTGGCTGTCTTCGTACCTTCCACTGCTCTTCCTTTGACTTTTTGTACCTTTTGCTCTCTTGCTCTGGATCTAAGCCTGATGATGAAAAATAAGTGCTTCTGGTCTCCAAGAATGCAGCAACTACATGCACATACTAAACACTGTGTGTCCCCTGCAGACATGTTTCCTTTATACATAAGCTCCAGGAGTAACAGAAAAAGATGAGACATTGCCGCTACACTGGAAATGACACACCAGCCCTCCCCCCACTATGGGAAATGTCCGCCGGACTCTTGTGTAGTTTTGATGTGTATGCTGATGTTTCCTGAAGGGGTGTGGGGATTGATTGTAGGCCTGGCCTTTCTGGCAGGAAATGGAACTGGCTGCAATGCTGTGATTGCTTGGTGCCTCTGCTTCTTGTGCAAAAACATCTATCACTAAAAAGGACCAGCATGGTCACTCGGTGTCAGCAAAACAGGTCATCCCAAGTGCATATGGTAAACCAATTAATCGCAGAAACCTTAATTGTTTTCCTTTTCAGTGTAATTCATGTCTTAATGTCTAAAGCCAATACACAACTTTAGCTATACAGTGAATTATGAGATTCTGCGGCAATAGTGTTTTCCTCATAATTGTGAATTAACACAATTTGCCACATAATCGACCATCTGTTGTATAATTTGCAGATTTCAACAACAAATGTGCCTGGCATGAACAGATTAAAATTTTCTAAAAAAAAAAAAAACACATTGTGGTGTCTAGAGGCAGGCCCTGGAAAAGGTCAACTGGTCATTTACCAGTGATGATTGCTGTACTCAGAAATGGGTACAAATGAGGTGCAACTTTTGTCCAGGCTGTATGATATAATGAAAAAATGCCAAATTACTGCCAACGAATGCACTTCATTGTGATGCATAACTTGCCTTTTCATGCCAAATAATGTAGTCAACATTGTTGCATAATTGCGTCCTCCATTTCCATAAAACTCCAGAGGTTCTGCTTATAAAGAATCTTAAACAGTGAGGATGGTCACCTTTCAGCTTTGTCCCTAAATGCATCTCTGAATATGCTACATGGGAACTGCTCCATGGGAAGCCCTAAAAGGATCTCTGGTTTATAAATGCAGCCGTTCTGATCTTGCAGAAAGGGAGGCAGAGAGAAGTCCTTTCTCAAATCTTTTAAACACAGCTGCCTTGACTGCGTTAACTCTTGGGAGGGATTCCTGACAGCCACTGGTATGGAGTCCCTGAAGGGATCAAATTCTTTATTCTCCTTCAGTCTGCTGAAGAGCTCTGACATCACCTTCCTCTTACAGGTGGCCCTCAGGCTTCTCAAGATCATTGGCTCTCCTTAACATCACAGCTGACTGCTCAGAGCACCTTGACTCCAATTTACACTCCGAGTTATCTCTCATTTTTCACCCAATAATCAATACATTTCTTTCTTTGACAGCACAACCAATTGGTGGTTAAATAACCTCAGTACTTGCTTGTAGTGCACTTTTTTTCTGATTGGTCCTATCGGAGAGCTCTGTTTCTCCACACATGACACTCACCTACACATTCTGTTTGACCCTATAGGAGCTTAATGCCTTTCTCAATAACAGAATGCACGCAATTCCCACGAGGCCAGTAGGTGGTGACTTGGTGGCTAATTTATCTATATATAGCCATGTCTTCCCCTTTTTTATGTTAAAAATGAGACATATATTGCTAGTCTCTTGTTACGCCCTGTACACAGTTGATATGTTCTGTGTGCAGGGAGTAATAGAAGACTCGGAGGCCAATATGTGGGCTAAATTAATACTTTATTTTGACTTCCGTCACTACCATATTTGGTACTTTATTTCTGCAGTTATGAATAAAGCATGTTACAATGCATGCTTTTATTTTGTGTTCTATTATAACGCGGTTGTTACAACGACCGCGTTGTTAGAGCTCGATACCGTTACATTGCAAGTCATTAGATTGACTTGCTGTAGGAGGCGTGCTGGATTTAGGAATAGTATAATTTACTATTCCAACTTCAGCGTGCGCAACAGTAGGGAAGGCATTGGAATAGTAAATTATACTATTTTCTAGGTTACAGCAAGTCTAGCTAATGACTTGCGATGCAAAGGTATTGCGTTCTAACAACGCAGTCGTTGTAACGACCGCGTTGTAAGTGTACCACAATGTAATGACAGCATTGTAAACACTGTTTCCTGCGGTGACTTGTCTCCACCTATGCTGTCTCTGTTCTGTCCCAGTCTGGAATAGCCTGCTCCTCCCTACACTTTCTGTCCACTTCCAGGGGCAGGAAGTGGTGCCCAGTGTCCTGGCTTTGTACCTCAGAGGACTCTTTCATTTAGGGTTCTAGTGTAGATACAACATGGCATTTCGCCGACCTTAGAGGAAACTGACACATCTCTGGCATGACAGCCCCCGACTCTTAGAGAAGGCTAGCACAGTATTCGCCCTACCCCCGCTTACGGAGTCAACAGTGTCTGTCCATGCATCTGGTCTTTCTAACTCAGAGTTTATTGAGCCAGTCAGTCCGTTCCTGTTGCTGGTAATAGTGTGTTCATGTTTTTGTGTGGCTCCAGCTGCTTTTGAAACTGTTGAACTGATGGAATGTGATGCCATGCTGTCTGAATATGACAGGTATTCAAGTTTTTTCCTGTGTCTTTCGGTGGATTCATGTGAGAAAGTTCTCTTGACTGTGGTGAAATTTTATTGATTTGCCGGATTGCGAAAAGATGGTACTAGAGTTTTTAGGTGGCTTTTCTAACTGTCACCCATTGACCATTCTCAGAGGATTTCCCACCTGGGGCAGTGCTTGGAACTAGGGGATCATGCTCAGCTCTGACAGATTCATGTTCTTTCTTATCCAAGTTTTACCAATTCATTTGTAGTGATTTATGGTAGTTTGCTACTTTGTCCCTTTAGGTCATTTAGGTCTTGTCTTCATTCCTCCCTTGTGAGACTGACCGCTGACTCTCTGTTTTCTACACCTTTCTGTTGTCTTTCTCCTGTACATTTGTATTGTTATTTCCGGATGTGGTTGCATAGACTGATTTACAGTGGTTTGTCTACTACTCTTACCACAGGTGACCTCTATTGTCTGTGCCACTTTTATGGGCAATAACACTGCAGGCCAGCTTCGCAGAGGTGTCTGCGAGCCGTTGATAACCATGTGTCACACATGTGTTTCTGTGACTGGATTGGCCTGGTCTCTGGACAACCAAGACTGTGCTTGGCTATGTGCTTCCAGCGTGTTTGCTGAACTATGGCGTTGTCTGCCATGTCTTTGGTTGTGATACCTCTTAGCTTGCTACTCTTTGCTCTCTTGAGATCATTCTTTGTCCTCACTCACCTCTTCTTTTTTAAGTCATTTTCATCTTCCTCTAGGCTGTGTCAGACATCCATTCTGTCTTGCTCTTATCTCTTGCATTGAGGTTTGATGTTTGGTCAGCACACTGTCTCCTTCCTCCTTTAAGGTTTCCTTTAATAAGAATGCTTTTTCGAGAAGCTTGCATTGCATGGTTGTTGACAGATTGCCCTCACAAACCCGCAATGGCATTGCGTCCTCGGTCGACAATGTATTGAAAGAACAATGTTGTTCCAGGTTTCCTAGGCTTGCGACAAATGCTGTTTTATAACCTTGCAACAAAAGCTGTTTATTATTTGCTCCCGGCATGCAAATCAAGGCATTCTTGTTTCTTGTTTCTTGTAGAGTTAAAATGTGCACACCGA
Organism: Triturus cristatus; assembly: GCF_964204655.1. Classification (NCBI taxonomy): domain Eukaryota; kingdom Metazoa; phylum Chordata; class Amphibia; order Caudata; family Salamandridae; genus Triturus; species Triturus cristatus. The sequence goes on along the minus strand of NC_140580.1, from coordinate 637,613,451 downwards.
GGGCCCGATACGGAAAACTAAACTTAGACCTGAAGTCTACTTCTAGACATGAAGTCTAAGGGCCCAGTTCACGAAGGTGAACTTAGACTTCAGGTCTAAGTTTACCTTTGTGAATTGGGCCCTTAGACTTCATGTCTAAACTTAAACTTCAGGTCTAAGTTTACCTTTGTGAATCGGGCCCTTAGACTTCAGGTCTGAACTTGCACTTCAGGTCTAAGTCTACCGTTGTGTATCAGGCCGTGAGCATTTTTGAGTTTTCGCAAGTCTCCTTCTTCCCCCTTCATCACCAGTTGTCATGCCTTGTGCATGGGGATGAATAAGACTCAGGGCTTGGTAAGTGGTCTAAACTTCTACTTTATTATGACTGCCCTCGATAACACGTGTTCCTTTACTTCAAGGGGAGCTTGACTCCATCCATGCTGACTCTAAGTTATCTTTGTCAGGAGTGCCCTGCTCCTCCCCACACTTCCTATCTAGCCATTGAGGCAGGAAGTGATGTCTATGTCCTGGCAGTGGACCTAGGAGGAGTCTGTACTGCAGGATTCCACTGTCCACTCAGCATGACACCTCCCTACCTCACTTTGCATGTCTCTGTGAACCAATACAACTCACGCTAGTCATTGCATCTTACTTTCTCAAATCTCTGTCCATATACTTCTCTCTCTCTCCCCCCCCCCCCCCCGGTATTTTGCCCAACACAACCATATGCCTTGACCTTTCGATTTATCCATGTCTCATTCCACAAGCACCTTTGCAGCCCTTGACATTTCTCACACAATATAGAAAGCTATATAGAAGCCAAAAAAGAACAATGGGTTCATTAATTGTCCTTTCGTAATGGCAGACATTTCTAATCATGGACCATGCAGCACTCCTGTATTTCATGATTCCTGAACCCTTTTAAGATCCTGTTTTTGATCTAGCACTTAGTGTCGCACATCAGCTGTTTTGAAGAGTTGTAAAATAATAGTTGTTACTATTACCTAATATAATGGTAGTCAATTTACCTACGTTGACAAATGAAAGGCTAAGGCTTGGTTTTGTTTTGCTGGGATTTGAGCTTTTGCCAGATCACTGCAGATGTCAGCAATGAGCATTAATCCACAGAGAGAAAAAACTAGCAAAATACACCAAACTGGGTCATTAGTAGTTCCAAATCAAGGAACAGACCCTCGTGTGCATGTGTTGAAAGGGGATATGTACAAAGTATCCCTAAACAGGAGAAGCAGGAGCACCATGTCTGTCATTGGGGCTAAACCACATCACTAATGTCAGGGGCGTCTCCAGGGAGAGAAGCTCCGAGGGAATGTGTCTTGACATTCTGACCCTGCCTGTGTTTTCCTAAGCTGATTTGTGAGGGCTTTGCTGTAATCTAGTTCCCACTGATGCCAGTAGCCTGGACAATGCGCTGTAACAGGAATGCATGGGGGCCAGGCCAGGATTAGTGTCAGACATGAAGACAAGTCACACATAAGGATAACAGAATGAGACCTTCCAAGTTCACTTCAATTGCCTTTTCAGAACATGGCTAAGGGGTTTCATTGAGCACAAGTCTCCCAGATTCCGAAGTCCTCCTTCTCTTCAACATATTGACTACTAATCTCATGCAAACCAGTATTTTGGTTACAACGCCTCAGAGCATGAAAATCAAGAGAGAGAAAGAAAGAAAGAGAAAGAAAGAGAGAAAGAAGAAAAAAGAGAAAGGAAGAAAAAATTCAAGGAAAGATCAATAGAATAAAAGGAGACAGAGAGAAAGACAGAAAAAGGGAGAACAAAAGAGTGACAGAGAGATAGAAAGATGATAAAAGGCTCTACTGCACATGAGCTAAATATATTTAGGGGCAAAAATCAATAAAATGTTAAATTGCTCCAACCGCAGTGGGGTGCTTCTATATAAGTAGTTTAGCTCCTTGCTAAACTCTATGTGCCACCAAAAAGCCACTTCAAAGCTCACTAAGAATACGAGAGAGAACGCCATTCGACGTGGGAATCAGTATGGATGAAGGATATGGATGAAGGAATTTAGTATGGGTCAAGGGCTGACAAATTGGTTGTTGATGCAACTTTCCAGAATTTTAGCTAGCCAGTGTAAACCACATAGAGGGTGAAAGTTATTAAGATCTCTTGGGTCAGCTTATGTTTTTTTGGAAAGGGCAATATTTGGCTCACTTCTCAAGAGTCAAGTAACACTGAGAGAGAGAGAGAGATTGGTGAGTTTGGTCCAGTAATGTACTGGAAAACTTCATCACTCCTAGTTGTACTCATCCTTGCTCCAGTTATTACTTGTGAGGTGAATCCCACCTCTTTGAGATGCTAAAACTCCAGGAAATACTGAGAATAAAATACCCACCACCCCTCCTCAGTAACATAATGAGTCTGGCATTCCCAGCATTCTCCTCACAGATCAAGCACTGACAAAAATGCTATTTTGAGAGGTGGGTGGGCTGGATCGTAATGAATGTGGGGAGGATGGGTGGTATTAGTAGTACTAAATATTGCCAGCAAGTAATCAGGACATGGCCGACACTTCCTTCTTCCTTGCCAGTCATTCCTCGTAAGGATTTCCAAGCAGCAACAAACTTTGCCTCAAAGAAATACATAACACCGACTAGCAATGCACACCCAGTGGATGTAATGCAGGTGATTTAACCAAATAAATGTATTCCAGGATGGAACTGAGAACACCAACCCCATAGTGGTTCATTCTCCAAACTTTGGAGTCTTGTAGCAATGTATGGAAGGTTGAGCTTCATAGCTCAAGCAGCAGCCCTGCAAACATCTGCAATGGGACCCTAGCTCATGAAGTAGCAAGACTTCTAGTTGATCCGCTTGATACCTTCTGCGACTGACCAAGCCTATGCCAAGACAATTCACCTTTTTACTGCCAAAAAGGAATCCTTCTTGCCATGACCTGCTGCTTAAGAAGTTATGAATGAGTGGTCAGACTGGTGGAAAGTGCGTAACTTATCTACATAGACCAAGAGAGCCCTCCTAACATCCAAAGTGTGAAGAAGTTTCACTTCCAGGGAAGAACACGATTGAAAACATTTTGGAAAAACACCATGACTCTTGTGGAAAATTTAGTCTACTTTTAACATAGAAAGGATAAGCGTGAAGAACCATGCTGTCATTGAAAATAGAGGGAACGTGAAAAATAACCAATTATGCAACCAATTTACTAGTTCTTCAAGTTTCTGTCAATAAGGCTGTGTTATGGCGAGGAAGTTGGCCCCTCATTTAAGGGATTTTGGCGTATGGCAGCACAGCAAGGCATCTTGCTGCTCTGCCCTCTGCCAAAGTGAAAGGGCAGCAATGCACCATATTTATGCAATACGGTGCATTCCTGTCCTTTCTCCCTGCCCTGCACTGGTGCCGTTTCGGCTGCCTAGCACCAACGTAGGCACTGGATTGTTTATGTGCAGTAAAGGGCACCTTCCTGCACAAAAACAATCCTAAGAGGTGTTTTCCTCTTTGTATGTGTGGTGCAGAATGCAGCACACAGAGAAAGACAAAAAACAAGAAAAAATAAAGTTATTTCTCCTCATTACACCTCACCTCGGGAGGCGTAATGATTTGGCCCTTCTCCAGGTTTACATGGTTTTGTAAATCTGGGACAGCTTCAAAATCCATGGGTGTTGCGTGGAAAGACCCACTGCAACGCCCATGGAACACCTCCCAAGCACAGACTAAGGCGATTTGTGATGCATTGCCTCACTCAAGATTTATTAGGTCACTCAAATCCATGCAGGGTGGCTTTGCGTGGCTTCATAAATCTGAATCAGAGCCATATGTCACACATGTACCACCTTTGTGGTGCAAAAGTGAAGCAGAGCTCTTATATATAATCCCCTTAATGTCTAACAAAGACAGTGGCTCAAATGATGATTATTTAGAGATTTTATAACCAATGGCAAATCCCAAGGAGGAGAGATTAGTCTCACTGAGTGTTGGAACAAAGAGAAGCCTTAAAGAGCTTTGTAGCTAATGCTTCTCCATCTCCCAAGGAGCCCCAAAGTTCCCTGGGTGCTCTAATAGCTGCCCATTTTACCTTTGGAGTAGAGAGTGACAGGTTTAAGTTAAAGTCATCCCGAAGGAGTATAGCTGAAAATTAGCATTACAAAGGTGATAAAGTATGATTATCTCCCCATTTTTGAAAGGCTTTCCAATGACGAGATTATGAGTTAATAATAGAAGACCTACAATCAATTTGAAGGACTTCTGCTATGTGAGGTGGGAGCCCTTTGTTTTACAAACCTCCTGCTCAGTTTTTTAGACCAAAAGGGACACCTTTTCTGGAATTGGAAACCCACATTAGAACAAAGTAGGAAGAAGGTCAGAGGATGTCTCCTCAGTGAAGACAGTGATTGGGATTCCAGGAGAGGAAACTATAACCTCCAGAAAATATGGATACACCCTATGGTGGTCTTTATTGCTTGGCATAATGCACTCTTGTTTTCTTAACATTGAAGTCAAGGAGTCTTCTTCACCCCTGAATCCTGTGGAAGGGAAGCAAATATATTAGACAACCCTCCTTGTTTTATCTGCAGAACCCAAGAGATGCATGTTGATTCTTTCAAAGCCTCCTTTAAGTGCTGAATTCAACCGCCCACCAAAAACTCAGAGCCATCCTCGGTCAGAACTGCTGCTGTCTCAAAGAAGTGTTGTGCTTTTGTTTCTGAGATTTTTTGTTTGAGAAATCCATGCCACAAAACGTATGGAAAGATGAAGATAGTTATTGTCTGTGGAAGAAGAAACAGAAGAAAAATACACACTCTGTTACAGAGCACTGAATTAGGAGACTTGCTTCCTTTCTTTGAAATGTCTATGTATCCTTTCGTCAGTTTAATTTCCAAATGGTTGACTGCTTTCAAACGACATACACAGAGCAGAAGATGTCTGTGCTTCATGTGTACACCAGTATATTAAAACCGGTTACGTCTGGCTGCCACTGAGCCTCCTTCTGCAAAGGCAGGTGATTTTACAATATCAAAAGAGATGTCTGATAAATTTTCAATTTTTCTTTCCATAACATCTAACAAATCAAAGCATTCAGTCCCTTCTTTCACTGCCCTAAATAGTTTGTTGAAATCCAGAATTGAGGCTTTGGGGGTGTAATTCCATATCTCTCTGATGTCAAAACCACGTTTGAACCACAGTACACAGTTTTCAGTGCAGAGCCTATTTTCTTGCTGCAGGTTCTTTAATAATTCCAACTTCACCCAAAGATGTTCTTCCCACCAGGGTTCCCACCACAGAGTCAATCTCAATGGGATGTTAGAGACATTGCATAAATCTAAGCAAATTAATTTTGTCTGGGTCGTTCCAGTGGTAGCTGGCTTTGTACTGAGAGTGGTGGGGCGGCGCACAGATAAAAACCTTCGCTGCGCAACATCCTTCTCCCTCAGGTGTCTTCTAGGAAGCTCATGATGCACGAAGCTGCACTACCAAATCCTGGCGCTGCTCTCACAGCATGAAAGCAGCAACAGGATTAGATAGAGCAGGCTCTCCCAGCGCTCCTAGGAGCACTGGAGGCCTGCGCTTTCTCTAACCCAGCTGTCTAAGACAGCTAGGTAAGAGAACTTTAAAAGGAGAATGTCTGGTTGGCCAGACCAAGTTGACCAGAAAAAGAGACATGCACAACTTAAAGCACGTAGCTCCCTGCTACTGCCACTGTTTTTCAGCTCTGGGGTGACTCTCCTCCGCTCAAATGGAGGAGCCGCCCCTGGGTCTTTCCATTCTAAAGATGAGACCCCAAACGAGGATGAATAGATAAACCTGATCGCCAGAAACATTGAAACTGGTGCAGCAGTGTCTCTAAAAATGCCAGGAAGCAAATCTTAGTCAATGTTCTTTCTTTTTGCTCTTCAGGAGTATCATTTATATCACCACTCTCCCCTTCTGAAGTCTCAAAATCCATTCTGTTAACATTTTATTATACTTCTTGAATAGAACCATCACAATTGAGTTTTGTTTCTTCTTCAAAACAGCTATTGTTTTTTACCATGGTATGCAGTAGGCTTTCATCATCACAGTCTCTTGTACTGGTTTACATCTTACTCTTAGCAAGTGAAGGAGACTTTGATCTGGCACTGGAAGATAAGGAGAGGAAATCATGATGGCACCTCTTCCCCTGGCTGGTGTTTCAGAAGAAACAGCTATTTAAATGCAAGTACTAACAAGAATTGAAATTCAGAGGCACAATTTACCAATCCTTTGAGCTCTTAAGTTAGGAAAGACTTAACATAACAGTGATTAGATAGAATTCTGCCTCCAACCTCATTGATTACACGAGTAAGAAAAATTAACAAATGACCAAATGCTCACAATCCTTCCTAAGGGTAAGTGTTGGAACCAGCAGTGTCTACAAGAGCAGGTGAATACACTTGCTGTATAACCTGTGCTCACCCTTGGGTACCTTAGCACTGAGCAGTTAGGCTTACTACAGATGTAATGTGGAAACAAAAGGCACAGCAGCCACTTGTGATAAATGCACTGAACGTTACAAAAGAGACTTCAAACAGGATGTATGTAACAATGTTTATATTCAACAAACATATTCAATCATTATAACATGACCATCATATTCTTTTGGGCATAAAACATAGCCTGAAATATTACTAGCAGCACTAGGCCCACAAGTATTGTTATGATTTCACTGGTATGCACACTGTGGGCAATTTATAATCTATCCCCCCAATTGAGAGAGAGCACGCTTATGTGGTGCACAATTTCAAAATTATGTACATACACAAAAATAGAGCACTTTTCAGCAGAACCACTGGCCAAAGCCATGCAGGAGAAACCCAATGTAAAAAGTATTGTGCTTTTGGCATCAATCAATGTATAAGACGGCACCGCCGGCCAGCGTCTTCAATCACAGGCGGTCCGCACGTGATCACCCCCACTCACACACACTCACTTCGCACCACTACGCGGTGCGACAGGTATCAGCCAGTCCATGCAGCATGCTCTTACACTGCACCCTAATGCGGTGCCTCTGATTATGGCTGAGATATGTGTTCCTCCAGCCGTGGCAAGCTGGAGAATGGGCCCCGGCACCTATGGCATATTGGAAAGATGTCTGGATTGCCATTGCATGCTGATGAGCGTATACCTGCATCCCCGGTGTTCTAACCTCCAAGTCAGGCTGCCGGTGCAGGCCTAATGCGGTGCCACTGGTAACCAACAGGTAAATGGTTCACAGACTGTGTGGCCCAAGCCTCCCTCCACCCTCTAGTTCACCCCGATGCAGACCTGTGTCTGCGCAATTGCATCCATGGTGCTAGCGGAAAGGTGCCTGGTCCACGGTCACTGGTCAGGAGTGCGCAACCATACCAGTGGGTGTGCCCACCCATGTCCGGCTGGGCCAAGCAGGGTGGTGTGTGAGCAATGGCACCAAAGATGCTAGTGCCTGGTTAAGCCATGTGCGCGGCCTGTCCTTGCCGCGTGAAAGTGTGCGCGCCTTTCCTATCCATGTTGGGAAATGGTGCTGATTCCATGTTCTGAAATTGCATTGCAGAGCGGTGGGTGCACACTGGCATCGTTCGTGAGTAAGCTCATGAGTAGCTTACCAGTGAAGGCCATTGTGAGTGCATACCCCCACCTATGGTGCCCATGATTGCTTGTGCTGCCTGCCAATGCAGGTTAGTGCATGCACACAGATGCATGTATTGGTTAAACCTGTTTCCAGTCTGCTGTGCAGACTCGGACAGGTGCACTGGCACCGCTGGTACTGGGAACTAATTGTGTCTCTTGCCATCGCAGTTTGGGGTGCACAAAAGAGTGAGGAATGTCTATGTGTGTTTTCACTACCTATGAGGCCTGCTATGGCCATAAGTTAATATGGGGAAGTGGTTGACAATACGTCATACTGCAATGGTGGATTGCAGTGGAGCAGCCTCATGATATTTCATATCAATGGATTTGCAGTGCCACACTCTTTCCATTGGTAAAGGGGGTTTTGGCATAACTTGCTTAGAAATTCCACTTATAGAATATGGACATTTCTATGCTCCAAGAGTCTCGGGACCATGGTGACTGGCTCCATTGGGCGCCAGGGGTCGGGTGGAGCACATCTGCACATTCCCCAATCTAAAGTCATTAAACATGGGCATCCCACAGGAAGGCCAGACCTCTGCCATTTGAGGGTCTAAGGGGATAGATTGAAGATGCAGGTTGTGACACTTAGCCTCTAAGAGCCAGATCATGGCCCCACTAAAGTTTAAGATCTGCAATCAAATTCCCCATGGCAGACAGGACTACAGTTTAGGGGAGACATCTGTGGTTCAAAGGGGAAAACCCCCTAAACCACCTCGACTTCAAAAACACACAAAAGTGTAACTACAGGTGCCATCCTTCAGCAAAAGGTGAGATATGCTTGTAGGGACGTGGGACCGGAGAACCCGAACTGCGTGGTGCACATTGTCAGAGGACTCTGTTGTGCACATGGAGGATAAATGTCCAAAAAGAGACTGGCCTGGGCGGAGGCCCTGCTGAAGTGTGGGGCCGTGAAGTGTGCTCTCCAAGGGCCCGACCCTGGGCCTCCTGTTGTCCCAGAGATCTCAGGGACATCAAAGATCGCCCCCGGGGGACCTACACCATCTACCTGTGGCATCTGGAGAGCAGTGCCATCTCAAGCGCCCACCTTGGCTACTAAATCCAAACTGGTAGAGTGGTGTGAGCGTGGACCTAAAACTTGTTTCTAGAGACCAAATTGCCTAGTGTTGAGCCCCAGAAATCTTGCCCGTATGGCGGTGACTGGGACACTAATAAGCGGCTAGTAGTGGTCAGTGGGTTTACCAGTTGCTGGACCCTACATAGCCCGTTTCATCGATTGTGCCACATTTCTCTCATGCGACACGTCGGCTGTATACTCATTGCGTGCAGTGTCTGATTGACAGAGTGTGACCCTCGGAGGTGGGGGTGGACCCAGAGTAATGCCTCATTCTACCTCATGTGGCTGTCCTGAACTTGGGCCTGTTTGTGTGTGACTAGACTGGTCTGGTGCAACCTCTATCATCATACACCTCCCCATTATGCCTAATTTCCAGAGAGGTACGTAATAGCAACTCTTCACTGTGTGTGTGACCGGAATTGCCTGGTGCAACCCAACTCAACGTGCATCAGTCATTTTGCCTCTCTACCAGGGAGATGCAGAATTTGCAACTCATTGTGTTTTAAATCTGAAGTGCCCAGTGTGATTCATCCCTACTCACACCAATCGCTGTGCCCAGATCACCAGGGCACGACCCCGATCATCGTGTACTGATTGGGGTACCTCATCCTATCGAGAGGCTCTTCTGTGTTACTCCCCATTCATCAGTTGTTTCCTTGTTGACCCTCATTGCAGCAGACCAACTGTATTCTCAACACCTGGCCCCTCCCGAAGACACTCTTGGCACAAGGTAGTATCGAGAGATATTGACAGGGTTGAAGAAACACTTCAAAGACAAATTGGAAGCGGGTCAAGTGACTGCAATACTCTTTTGTGTTTTGAGACCTGTGGGTGGATTTCCCAAGTGGCTGCTAACCTCTACCTTGTTTACGTCTACCTTCTAATTAAAACTGTTACATATTCCCACCTCCTTCCCGAGGCCCCAGACTAAGTGCGACTTCGGCCATGTGCAACCCAGTGTCCGGTAGGAGGGGCTGGTTATCTTCCATCCGGGGTATAGGAAAATCGGGGTGAACTAGAGGGTGGAGGGTGGCTTGGGCCTTGCAGTCTTTACCTGCTGGGTACCAGTGGCACCACATTAGGCCTGAACCGGCATCCCTGACTCGGAGGTTAGAACACCGGGGATGCAGGTATATGCTCATCAGCAAGCAGTGGCAGGCCAGGCATCTTTCCAATGTGCCATAGGTGCCGGGGCGCATCCTCCAGTTTGCCACGGCTGGCGGGACACATATCTGAAACAGCATCAGGGCCAGTACGCTCACCCTGGTCTGCATTGGCATACCAGACCATGTTTCAGAACAGCGCAGCAGCGCCTCTTTCTAACCTGTGTAGGAAGGCACACACACTTCCCCATGACTTTGACAGGGAAAGCAAGAAAAGCCCCATTGGGGAGGTTCATAACTACCTATGCAAAGAGAGTTGGCAAAGGCTAAGAGGAAAAAGCGAAATGTATTGGGGTAATTTCCCCTAAGGAGGCCGTGTCCAACAGTAAGTGACAGAATATAATAGAAAATAATCGTACCATAGTCAGCATGTACTGAGGGGTCAATGGCAAGTATAACTATAGCAAAATCCCATGATACGCAATAGTGATGGGAGCTATTATGTTATGTTATGTTATGTTATGTTATGTTATGTTATGTTAGGCAAACTTATATAGCGCGCAGCTACCCTAGGGTGTCCCGGCGCTTGTTGTAGAGCTCCCAACACTTAGCAAACAGAAGAATCAAAACAACCAAGTTTTGAGCGCTTTCCTAAAGGAAAGAAGATCGTTTGAATTCCTCAAGGCAAATGGCAGTTCATTCCAGGCCCAAGCTGCACCCGCCACAAATGGTGGTCGAACCCCAGTATGGGCTTCTACATATCTTCCCTGAAGTCCTCATCTGAGTCCAAGACAGGAAAAAGCAGGAGGATGCTGGGATCAGGGCCGGCTTTTGCGCTGGTGGCGCCCGGTGCGACAATCATTTTTGGTGCCCCCCACACCCCATGACTGCCTCCTCGGGTTCTCTCACTGCCACTGGCAAGAAATGCCCCTCACCTCTCAAATCATAAGTTATTGCTAAACACAGTGCCCCCCCTGAGGTCAGCACCCCTCCACAGGTCAGCGCCCAGTGCGGCCGCACCGGTCGCATTGCCCTACAGCCGGCCCTGGCTGGGATTGCCAGATTTGCTATGCCATTCACTAGGGGTGGTTGCAGCTTTCATTCTCATTAATTACTGGAGGTTTCCTCTCTTGAGGAGGTGGAATTTTCCTCACATGGGTCAGACTTCAGCATGGTAAAGCCAGGAAGATGGAAAGATTCATGGCAATATGCAGATTTGGGCTAACACATGTATAATGTACAATTGTTATTAGTGCCTTAATACACGGTGACAAATTGACAAATTCTCTGAATATGAAGGTGGTGCGCTACAACAATTGTTGTTGAACTATTAACTGTGAAGAGAAACGTTATTCTCTCAGTATTTGTTGAACCAAACTAGGGAAAGGAGGGCTATTATTTATTCAGGTCCAGCATACATGCCCAAGGATATATCTAAACAATACTGGTATGCAGTTCCTAATGTAAGAACAGGTTGTTGGTGAAGATCGAGATCCTCCAAATGGAGTAGAAACTAAGGAGAGTATTCTCCTTTTTTGGAAAAAGGCCCTCACATACCCAGCCAGCTGGGTGTCTTGCTTCATCATCAGGTCTGCTCCTACTCGGGTCGGCGCTGCAATACCCGATCAGGTGCCCGTGATGGGGCCTACTTAGCGGAGATCTTTATTCCTGAAGCCGTTGGGTGACGTGCGTGTGGGGGCCCTAGAACAGTGTAGGTGATGGTGGTGTGTAGGGAAATGTGGAATTAAAATAGGAACATAAATCCCTAGCACACATTGATTCTCAATGTTAATTAACACAGTAGTTCAAAAGATAAGAATTATACATGAGACAACATATAAGTCAGCAACAAAAATAGTATATCTTGAAGTCTTCACTCTTTAATTCATAAGTAGGTTCCTTTGGTTGATATTCTTGTGACTGTTTGTGAGCCCAAAGCCAACACGTGTTTCGTCGCCTCACGTTCAATTAACATGCGACTTTTTCAAGGCTAAGTAAAGAATAGATTACAGTCACTATCTCAGGACAGAGTGGTACACAGTTATATACGTTCTACGACATTCCACCAAAAATTTGTAACAGTGACTTTGTGTACATGACAAATTAAAGCTCATGGCATGTGAAAACACCCATCAGTGTGCCACATACTGCAGATAATGGTACATTACATGCCGCCACCATAGCAGTCATAATTGACTATGTATACTGTGAACATTATAAATACAACATGTTCAATGAACTGATACCAGAGTTTTAATAATATTATGCAGAATAGTACCGACCTTAATTTTCTATTTAGGGACCGCTGTAAGTAAAATAAGAAGAGAAAGGAGAACTTGTGAATAATTCACAGCCTCCTAAGGTATTCGGTAATTATGGTCCATAAGTTACAATCAAAGAATAGTAAGGGTACCTACTTTCAGTGTGGTGTTAATTTTGACCCACACTGACCTCTGGCGTGGTTAATTGCGGGCGGGCAGAATAATATGATTCTTTTAGAGGATCCAAAAACATGAGCCCAGTCTGTAAGACAACAATAGCCAAATCTAAAGTTGGGTTCATAATAAAAGCTAACGAAATGTATAATAAGAGTACAGTTCTGTAAACATAAGCCGATATAGGTATCCTATGAGTTCAATATGTGCGGCCCCGTCATCATTAAGGAAGTTAGTGATTGTAAAGATGACACCTCATAGGAATTGAGATGATAAGTAATTTATTGCTCAATAGGACGACACTCACAGGAGAACCGCTGTGCACGACACACAGTTAACAAATCGGGCGCCATCTTAGGCCAGAAGTCTAAGCTACTGTTCCCATAGATTGTGACAGGAAAATTATTACGTCCTGCAATGATATGAGGCATGCTTACAAGCGTGCGAGTGTGACAAAGTAAAGTTAACATAACTACTGCCTCCAAAAAGACGGGTATTATGAGAATGCCCGAAGTAACTGCGTGAATATATATCCTGCAATGGAGACTATAATGGCCCCTGCGTAGTTATAAGAATAAATGTCGTTGTGCAAATATCAGGCAATATTAAGTGTAGTGTACACATATCGGTGTCCACAATTTGGTGAAAGTCATGTGGGTATTGAAATTCAATCTCGCCACAGAGAATATATGAGTGAGCCAAATTCTCCCATCAAACGTTACCTGGTAGTTGCTGTTTTACACTATCAATTCCAGAATTTAATAAATATCCGTAATTCACGCCCAAAATCGCCTGTTCAGAATACACAATGTCTATGACGACGTGTGGAAATCAATAAAAAGACAGAAAAACGAACCCCTGCCTACTATAATCATCTTAAAATCAATAATAGGGACATTAGGCCTTATTAGCATTATAAAGAATCTTAAATTAGTATTACTTTAAATAGAAAATTACAACAAGTATCTAGAATATATCTATCGACATGACTAACAAGTGGGTGACAAATAAATTGTTATGTGTATGTCTTATCAATATGTACTACGTCAGTATAGTGTCCCCACTTCATAACACTTACATAGGTCAATACATCTTTAGTAATTCATCTTCATGATTAGAAACAGTTGGGTCGTTGATTATAATGAGTATAGACATCATATTAATAGAAAGATCCTAAGAGACACAGTGTGTACAGAGTATAGGTTAAAACAGGTGACTCGTATATCATTGAGGTGGTAACAAGTTGTCATCTTGATCCTAGAAAGTAATGTAGCTCCTGATCAATATTCAAACCAAGCTCAGTGGTCCGCAATCTTAAGATCCAATTTGCCTCATTTCTCCTTAATGTCAGTTCCCGGTTGCCCCCCCCGAGGGTGTCTAGGTGTTTCCTCAATTCCATAAAACTTGAAGTCCTTGTTTCTACCTTGAGATTTACAATGGCAAATATGTGCAGCTATGGGGTACAGGACGTCACACTGTTTTACAGCCCTTATGTGTTCCACCATTCTTTCTCTAAGAGTACGTATCGTACTCCCTACATATTTTTTCCCACATTTGCACTCAATTAAATATACAACATATTTGGTGTTTCAGTTTATATTCGTCTGTATATTGTACCGTTTGTCACTGGTCCTACAAAATCCTTTTTGCCATTGTGTGCCCATTTGCACGCTACACAGTGTCCACATCCATAGAATCCCATAGTTCTTATGGTTAACCAATCTTTTTGTTTTTTAGTGATGCAGTAGCTGGGGCTCAATAGGTTTTTAAGACAAATGCCCCTTCTGTATGAGATATCTGGTCTGCTTTTGATGTATTTGTTGAGACTAATGTCACCCCTAAGTATGTGCCAATGTCGGTTGAGGCTTCTCACTAGTACCTTAGACAACCGATTATGGTTAGTAACCAGTCTTATGGTGTCATTCTTGTTTTTCCTTTGTCCATCAGAGATTTCTGCTAATGTGTCACACCTTTTAATTTTGCTAATCCGTGATCTAGCAGAGTCGAGGGTTCGATTGTCATATCCTCTCCTTTTGAATCTTTTCACCATATCATCTACACATTCTTCAAATTCAGAGTCCTGGCTGCAATTGCGTCTGGCTCTGATGAGTTCACCATAAGGGATGGCTTTGATTTGATATGAGGGGTGTGCGCTAGAAGCATGTAATATAGAGTTGCATGCAGTGGCTTTTCTGTACAATCTACTCTGTAACTTGCCATCTTTGGAGTAGATTTCTGTATCAAGAAAAGAGATCTTGTCTTTACTTTTCTCGTGAGTGAATCTGATATTCACGTTGTTACTACTGAGATGTAAAACAAATTCCTCTAATTTATTGTTATCCCCTGTCCATACCATTAGGCAATCATCAATGTACCGCCCCCAGTATAAAATGGAGTCATTCCATCGGCTGCCCATGCCGCCCCAGATCCACACCTCCTCAAGCCAACCCATGAACAGGTTCACATAAGAAGGCGAAAACCTGGAGCCCATGGCAACGCCTTGTTTTTGTCTGTACCATGAGTCCTTGAAGATAAAGATATTATTGTCCAGGATGAGTTCAATCATGTTAATGATCATCTCTGTGTGTTCCCAAGTGCTCACTGATCTCACACTCAGCATTTTCCTGATGGCCCTGAGTCCATCCTCTCTTTTGATGCTAGTGTATAAGGCGGTGACATCCAAGGTCACCAATGTCATATTATCCTCCCACACAAGATCAGATAATAAGCCTAGTACATGTTTGGTATCTCTAATAAAGGAAGGTAAGTTAATTACCAATGGCTTTAAAAACAGATCAACATATTCAGACAGTCTTTCAGTAGGTCCATCATTGCCCGAAATAATAGGTCTTCCAGGTGGGAATGGTAGTTCTTTGTGGACTTTAGGTAGTGTATATATACAGGGGTATTTTGGTCGATCGATCTTAAGATAGCCTACCTCATCCTCATCAAGTAATCCCATACCATGCCATTTTCTCAAGTGTAAATTGATATGTTCAGATAATCTCCACATTGGATCACCTACAAGTGACTCATAGCAGGTTGAATCATTTAGTTGTGACATGATCTCTGCATCATAGTCCGAGCTCTTCATCACCACAATATTCCCTCCTTTATCGGCCTCCCTGATAGTTATGTTTTCATCTTTCATTAAGCATTTAAGTGATTCCCTTTCCCCTGGGGAGATATTGTCAGGCCCCCTCCCAGGTCGTTTCTTTTTTTCATCATATCTATCCAGGTCTGTTAATACCAACCTATGGAAGATATCAATATTGTTCCCCATCAGTAGAGAGGGTGTCCATTTGGATTTCTCTCTAAGGACACTGGGTATAGGTACATCACTTATCACATCCAAGTCACGTTAAAATAGGGAGAGATGGTCCATTCAAGATAATTTTAATGAAGTTGGCCCTTCCCTAATTAAAAAGATAAATGCGCGTATATTCACTCTATGGTGTGAGGTTCTATGCTAGGAATGGCGGTCGACATGTTTCTTGCCCTTATATCAAATGGATGGCAATTCTTCAGGACCTGTGAAGTACTACCTACACTTTTTGGTAGTGGTCACTAACAATAATTTGTGAGTGGTGACCACCATTACAGCACCCTAAAAAGTGGTGGTACCTGTTGTTCAGAAAAAACAACAACAACCTGTAAAAAGGAAACAGAATAACAACCGTTTGTTACAAACATAAGGAGTGTCATGTTTATAAGTGACGAGTCGTATTCATGAAGCTTGTGCACCAATCCGTGTCTATGGTGCGACACACGCATGCAGAGCGCTAGTGAATGGTGGCATGCTTAGCACAATTGTACTATATCTTATAGAACGTATGAGCTAGTAAATGAAGAATATTACAGGGATAAAAGCTAAAAACAGTAGGATGAAAATTGATTTAAAGAAAGGTTCTCACCCAATTAGGGTCAGCTTTCGGCCACAACAGTACCGGCCGGTGTAGACACTAAGGTGTAGTGTCCTGATATATGGGAAAAAGTCATTAGGTGGAGGAAAGAGCATATGTTTCCCAGTAGCAGCGGAACACATTAAATGTCAAATTGACTGAGAGCTGGCAATCACAACAAACAGCGAAGCCCCTGTGTGTCAGATTAGAAAATCCTGTAACGCTTGGTTGTGCATAGGAACATCCAGTATAGCGCGCTCACCGTCCAGTGGAGTGAGAGCCCAAAGTAAGGGAAGTGACCCACTGGTGCTCATGATACTAGCGCGCTGGGTTGCTAGTTAAGGCACCAAGTAGTTACCACCTCGGGTCAAGTCAACACAGAGGGACTATGTTTGCGGCTAGTGGGTGGAACAATGACACCGGGGGCAAAGAGGAAGTAGAAATGGAGGGAAAGGGCGAGTTTGCCACAAAACCACAAATCGAACCAACAATGTGGAACATTGCCCGCAAAGACTCCCCTCACCGTGAGGAAGCTGGCAGGACGTACCTCCGTCGGTCAGGTGGTCTTAGGCGGAAGATGAAAACACAGAGAGGTCGGAAACCGATTAGGGTTTTGCGTAGCTCGTCCCCAGGTAAAGGAGGAGTCCATCAGAGTCAAGGTCAGGTAGATTGGTCATAATGCAAACACAATGGGACCAAGGTGTGGTCACAGTTACTCACGGTACCCCAGGAAGAGGATCGGCGTCTGTCCTACCCCTCACTCCGCCAGTCCGGGTAGTAGTGAACGTGGTACTGGCTCATCTACAAGTAGCGGACTGCGGAGGAAGGGTGGGCGGTGCTTCCGGTGTCTTCCGGGTAGCTAGTTTAGTAACTAGAACGTCAACCCCCCTTGCGGGCGCCATGTTGGAATAGGCGCTTCGCAGATACAAAGAACACAATGTGATCGTTGCGTATAAGCCTCACACGCTCACACCTATAGAGGCTACGGTAAAAAATGCATTGGAGCGGAATAGGATAAGTAATGTAAGGTCAAAATACATCGATTAGAATGACCAAGAGAATGATCAGAGTTCATTCGTAATCTTGCTAGTTGGAATTGAAAGTTAAATCAAACAAAGTTGAGTGTGCTACAACTAACCACTCTCGCTGATCGAACGTGAGCCGTGTCAGGACCTATAATAGGGGATGACAGCGAAGCAAGATTGACGTGAAGTTAAAGGAATCCAAGCAATGATGGAAAACGTAACCCTGTAGTGTCACTGGGGGGTGCGTAGTCAATTGGTAGTGCTATAAATAGCATCCACCCCTACAGGGTCAGGAATGAAACCATGTCCTACATGATAGGCAACCCCAATGTTTGTATAAAAAAGGGGGGGGCGTTGTGTTGATGGGTATCACCAATGAATGTATGCGAGTGTGTGTGTGTACCTGATCCTCGTGTCATTAGGTTAAAAGACTCCAGGGAATGTCTTCATTGAGTCCAGTTTTATCTGTGGACAGTTGTAGCACCCACCGTTGCTCAAGGCGGAACAGTCCATCCCTGGACATTGTTGGGTGTGCTTCTAGTATACCCCATTCAAATGAGTCTGGGGGATGTTGTGCTTGTTTAAAATGAGTAGTCATTTTGGTGTTGGTCTTGGAACATCTAAAGTTGCTTCTATGTTCCATTTCTCGTACTTTGACTGATCTAGTGGTCATTTCTATATAGAGGAGACCGCATCTACACTTATGTAGATGCAATTTGAAGTCTTGCAATTAGTATGCGTTTTTAATTTCCAGGTAACACCATTAGGAAAACTCAGTTCCTTCGTGACTTTTGTTTGGGGACAGGCTGAACATGATCCACAAGGATAATGTCCGTAGATGGGTGGAAGGTCCCAAAGAGTTCTTTGTATATTGTTATGATGTTTCATGGCTCTTGTGTGTATCAACATATCCTTAATGTTGCTGGTCCATTTGAAAGCGAATCTAGGTGTGGCGAGATTTAGTGTACCAGTTTTGAGGATGTTCCAATGTTTAAGGATAATACTCCTCAAACGATTAGAGTTGGAGGTGTATGTAGTGACGCCCGTGATAGTTTTGTCTGGTTCTCTAATCTTGTCCTCCAATAGGTCTTCACGGTTGTTGTTTCTAGCCCTTTTGTAAGCTGTGTCAATCACCTGTCTCGGGTATTCACGCCGGAGAAGTTTTAAAGTGTCTCGTTTTAAAGTGTCTGCCTCCTTTTTGTAGTCACTGATGGTGCTGCAATTACTCCTAATACGGAGGAACTGACCGAATGGTAAGTTTTGTCTGAGAGCCCTAGGATGATGACTGCTGAAAAGCAGGAGACTGTTTCTGTCAGTGGGCTTGCAATACAGGGTAGTGGAAATGTTACCCTCCTCCAATCTAATCAATAGATCAAGGAAGGGGATTGCTTCTGCTGAGATGGTATTAGTACATTTCAAGAAAGGGTTCAATGTATTGATCCATGTGCAGAATTCATCGCATTTATTGCGGTCTCCCTTCCAGAGAATCAGTATGTCATCGATAAATCGTTTCCATAACACTACATTGGAGATGTAAGGGATTCTGGGATTAAGGATCTCTCTCTCCTCAAAGGCTGACATGTACATACATGCCAGGCTAGGAGCGAACGTGCTGCCCATCGATGTACCCTGCGTTTGATGATAGAGTTGGGTATCAAATTGGAAATCATTTTCTGTCAGTGCTAGTGTAGCGCACTCCATTATGAAAGCCACTGGGGTGGGGAAATCCCACTCAACATTGTTTAAGGCATCCTCAATGACATTCAGGGTTGCTCTTTGAGGAATATTGGTGTAGAGGGCCTCAACATCCAGGGTAACCAACAGGTTAACTTCCTCTGGATGTTCGGTCCCCTCAAGAAGAAGTAACACGTCAGTCGTGTCCCTAATGAAGGAAGGAGTCGCCCTGACCAATGGTTGTATGAAATGGTCAACGAATTTCGAAAGAGGTTCTAAGATGGACCCAATACCAGACACTATCGGGCGTCCAGGGATGGGAGTGATCCCTTTATGAATTTTTGGGAGACAATAGAAGTAAGGTATAATAGGTTCTTTTGTTATCAGAAATTCTGCTCCTTTTCTTGGAGATCCACCCCTCTGATTCTGCTGAGAAAGTCATGGCAGAGATGGTACTGTTGAGTCTGGGTGTGGGATTTACTCTTATAGGAGTGTAATACCTCCTGTCACTCAATTGTCTGCGGCACTCGATATCATAGTCCACTGTGGACATGATTACAGTTGCCCCGCCCTCGTCTGCCTGTATGATGGTGATGTTTTCATCGTTAGCCAGGGCCTTAATGGCTATGGTCTCTTCGGAAGACAGGTTGTGGAATGGAGCAAGAGTAGTTGTTCTATTGAGATCTTTCAACACCGCTAGCTCAAACGTGAGTACCTCATTGGGAATCATGCCACTGTTTGGAGTGAAGGTGGACGGTCTGTGGAGACCCGAGTCATTCATAGTGAATGGTGGTTGGTCATGAAAAAAGGCTTGTAGGCGAATCTTGCGAAAAAAACGTTGTATTCTCTCAGTATTCTCATAATCGCCACCATTTTGGAAGAAGCGGTGAGTTGGTGCTCTATTCCCTGGTCTGGTGGTCCATAAAAAGTAAGCAGATATGGAAGTATCTCGCATCCAAAGCAAGTCATTACTTGATCAGTGTCCCCTGACTAGAGGTAGTCATCTTACCTACTCAGCATCCTACACCCCTCAGGGAGCTCACCAAGACTACTACTTGCTGCTTCGACTCTTTGCCTTATCAGCTACACCTGTTAGAGTATTTTACTGCAGTTCCATTTGTGTCTCTTACCTGACCACAATGCCTAAAGACAATTGTCTACACTGCCACAGAATCAATAAGACTCAGTATTTGGTTACTTTCATCTCAACTATATTCTTTGCAATTTTTTGTGACTTAGTTCAGGTAACCTCTAGTTTAGCCTTTGAGTTGTGTGAAGTTTAAACTCTATCTTTGAAGGAAGACTTCCTGCTACATTTGCTCGAGGAACTTTTCTCAAATTCAAGAGACTAAATTGTTTCCTGCGAATTCCTTTCAAGTACTTTCATCTTATGGATTTGAACTGTCACCAACTATGAAGGAATAGCAAGGAACTGAGTTCTCTTTTCTTCTTATTTGAGCACTGCTATTGAACACATATTAGGAATTTATGAATGTTTATTTCTATTGCAATATTTTATACCGGAAGTGGTTATTTTTGTCTAACCTACTTTATTTATTTCTATAGTTTTATTTAGATAAAATAATTAGTCAGTAGAGCATCACCAATTCCAAGGAAACATATGCCTATGGTTGGATGCTTTTATAGCTTCTCAGTCACAAACCATGCATTGTGCTCAAGCATCTATATTCACATTTGGTGTAGGTCGAGAGAGAATTCAAATATTCCTCCAGCAGCTGCTGTCTCTTTCCTCATCCCCCTTTTCCTCCATTGTATTCCTTCCTAAAAATTACAATTGGGCCCAGGTTTTGAGTCAAGGAGTACAAGTGTGAGTTATCATCCGCTAGTAGCCTTCATGGCATAGAGAGAAAGGTAAAAACCAAAGGAAATGATGAACGGAGTGTTGAACATTGCAAGCACTCACCCCCAGTCAACTGATCTGGGTTTAATTCATCACCATTCTTTAGCCCACTCTGCCACCCCAGTTCAGACATGGCCATATGCAAATCAGTCTGACCCTGTGCCTCATGGGAACAGTCCGGCCCGAACTGCCAAGCCATGTCTTCCCTGGACCGGAAACAAGCTTCCTAGGACCGGTTTCTGGCATTTCAGCCGTCTTCAGCCAGGCCTGCTTGAATCCAGTGGCAAAGTGAGCAAGGGACTCACGTCTGAGCATACCCTGCCAACTTATGGCGAACAAAGCAAAAACCAAAGGAAATGATGAACGGAGTGTTGAACATTGCAAGCACTCACCCCCAGTCAACTGATCTGGGTTTAATTCATCACCATTCTTTAGCCCACTCTGCCACCCCAGTTCAGACATGGCCATATGCAAATCAGTCTGACCCTGTGCCTCATGGGAACAGTCCAGCCCGAACTGCCAAGCCATGTCTTCCCTGGACCGGAAACAAGCTTCCTAGGACCGGTTTCTGGCATTTCAGCCGTCTTCAGCCAGGCTTGCTTGAATCCAGTGGCAAAGTGAGCAAGGGACTCACGTCTGAGCATACCCTGCCAACTTATGGCGAACAAAGCAAAAACCAAAGGAAATGATGAACGGAGTGTTCTGCATTCTGTCCATCAATTGTTGTTTTTGCATTTGTCACCCTGAGTGGGAAGGGTATGCCCAGACGTGGGTCCCTTGCTCTCCATGCCACTGGAAATCAAGTAAGCCTGGCTGAAGACGGCTGAGATGCCAGAAACCGGTCCTAGGATGCTTGATTCCAGTCCAGGGAGGACCTGGCTTGGCAGTTCGGGCTGGACTGTTCCCATGAGGCACAGGGTCAAGACTGATTTGCAGATGGCTGGGTTCAAACTGGAATGGCATGGTGAGCAAAAAAACGATGGATTTAGGCCCAGATCTCTGTACTGGGGTGAATGTATGACATTGTTCTGCATTCTGTCCATCAATTGTTGTTTTTGCATTTGTCACCCTGAGTGGGAAGGGTATGCCCAGACGTGGGTCCCTTGCTCTCCATGCCACTGGAAATCAAGTAAGCCTGGCTGAAGACGGCTGAGATGCCAGAAACCGGTCCTAGGATGCTTGATTCCAGTCCAGGGAGGACCTGGCTTGGCAGTTCGGGCTGGACTGTTCCCATGAGGCACAGGGTCAAGACTGATTTGCAGATGGCTGGGTTCAAACTGGAATGGCATGGTGAGCAAAAAAACGATGGATTTAGGCCCAGATCTCTGTACTGGGGTGAATGTATGACATTGTTCTGCATTCTGTCCATCAATTGTTGTTTTTGCATTTGTCACCCTGAGTGGGAAGGGTATGCCCAGACGTGGGTCCCTTGCTCTCCATGCCACTGGAAATCAAGTAAGCCTGGCTGAAGACGGCTGAGATGCCAGAAACCGGTCCTAGGATGCTTGATTCCAGTCCAGGGAGGACCTGGCTTGGCAGTTCGGGCTGGACTGTTCCCATGAGGCACAGGGTCAAGACTGATTTGCAGATGGCTGGGTTCAAACTGGAATGGCATGGTGAGCAAAAAAACGATGGATTTAGGCCCAGATCTCTGTACTGGGGTGAATGTATGACATTGTTCTGCATTCTGTCCATCAATTGTTGTTTTTGCATTTGTCACCCTGAGTGGGAAGGGTATGCCCAGACGTGGGTCCCTTGCTCTCCATGCCACTGGAAATCAAGTAAGCCTGGCTGAAGACGGCTGAGATGCCAGAAACCGGTCTTAGGATGCTTGATTCCAGTCCAGGGAGGACCTGGCTTGGCAGTTCGGGCTGGACTGTTCCCATGAGGCACAGGGTCAAGACTGATTTGCAGATGGCTGGGTTCAAACTGGAATGGCATGGTGAGCAAAAAAACGATGGATTTAGGCCCAGATCTCTGTACTGGGGTGAATGTATGACATTGTTCTGCATTCTGTCCATCAATTGTTGTTTTTGCATTTGTCACCCTGAGTGGGAAGGGTATGCCCAGACGTGGGTCCCTTGCTCTCCATGCCACTGGAAATCCAGTAAGCCTGGCTGAAGACGGCTGAGATGCCAGAAACCGGTCCTAGGATGCTTGATTCCAGTCCAGGGAGGACCTGGCTTGGCAGTTCGGGCTGGACTGTTCCCATGAGGCACAGGGTCAAGACTGATTTGCAGATGGCTGGGTTCAAACTGGAATGGCATGGTGAGCAAAAAAACGATGGATTTAGGCCCAGATCTCTGTACTGGGGTGAATGTATGACATTGTTCTGCATTCTGTCCATCAATTGTTGTTTTTGCATAGAGAGAAAGGTGACACATTTGAAGGTTTGGATTGGTACTATTTGAGTATCACTGATTTAATAGGGATCAGTGACTCAGGTTGTATATGAGCAACATGGAGGAAGGAGTGAGGTAGCGCTCTAGTTGTTTAGATGGGAAAAAGGAAGCTTGGAGTCTGAGAGATTAGTGATTTCCAGAATGCCAAAGATAAATTTGCTGAGTAGCTTGGATGGATGTGAATTCTGATCATGAATAAGAGGCGAGGCTGACATGTGGAGGTGCGAGGTATGGATTAGGCAGTTTTATACTTTGTGTTGCATGATGGTTAATAAGCGAGTAACAAAGTAGTAGAATAGTGATGCTGATTACTTTGTCTCTAGAACAGTTTGAGTTCCATGCAGTGAAATGAAAGCCGGGGAGATCCCATCACGGAAAGGAGTGAATTCATTAAACTAAGCTTCGGTCAAGAGTGGGCAGTCGGCCATTAATAGGTGAGAGCTATAGTGAGGATGAGATCATGCTTTGTACATGTGCTTAGGAAAACTCTTTTAGGTAATCCATATTTGCCACTTACTATTTAGGGAATTGCAAAATGCGATTTCTACTGCGTAGAATCCGCATTGTGCGACCGCCTTTAGGCCTTCGCACAAGCCAAAAAGCTATTTCGCATTTTCCAACCACCCGAAATAGCGATTAGGTCTGTTAAGAAATGCTAAATAGCTTTGTACATCTGGCCCTAAATGGTATCAAGCTTGCCCCTTTCAAGAATCAATGAAGTGTGAAACGGACCACAATTTTGAAGCTTAACTGGAAACTTTCACATAAAGTCTTCCTATTGAGGCGCAATATCAAGAATGCAAACATATTTTAAAAGGTGGGAAGACGAGACAACCAAAATGTGAAACAACAACAAAAGGAACTCCTTAACCATACCAACCTGAACACCATTAACATAAACAACATTTCAGAATAGATCCCCGATGACCAAGACAAGAATTTAGAGTCCGAGGCGGCACAATCACTGGGCATAGAGCCATCTTTAAATAAAATCAAATATTACTTCAGGAGCACAGAGTTACAGAAGTACGGAATTAAAGAGAGTTACATAAGCTAGCATAGAGTAGAATACATCACATGGATGCACCATGAGCGCATAGCTACCCTAGGGCATCCCAGCACTATTTTCCTGGGTGGTCCAATTGTAGCGTAGTTTCTGAATATGTGGAAGGTTATAATAGGCCAAAATTGGAACATGTAGAAGCTAGTGGCATTGGGAGCAGTGTCGGGTAGCTCGCTTTGGTGTTGGGGCAGCTGGGGGAAGCATGCAAAAGTGTGGAAGCTTGCGGCATTGGGAGCAGTGTCAGGTGGCTTGCAGTGGTGTAAGGGAAGCTTGCAGAAGGGAGTCCCCGTAAGCAAAAATACGAAATCAGTCCCCCTTGTGTTCCTCTTCTCATGTTTCCAAGACAGAAGTGGGCACAAAAGAGCTGCCTACTTTCACCAGGGAGCTATATTGACATCTCATTGACATTAGATCACTTGCAGACAAGCCTCTGCTCCTGCTATTGGTCTCAGGCAGCACATGAAAGAGAACAAAGGCAGTAGCCAGTGCCACATTTCACTACAGGCCGCGCCAGGCAGGAACAGAAGAGTGAGGAGGGAGTGAGTAGCACTCGAAAAGCCACCCGAAAAAGTTTTTGGGGTTGTTTTTGGGCTGTACGGACACTCAGCCCAACTTGAATTTCGTTTTGCGGGACATGAGGAGTAAGCGAAGGGTTGAGTGAATAATTCTTTTTTATTCTATTTCCAAAAATCAACCCCTCTAAAAATTGCATGTGTAACAAATGCCCCTCCATCACTTCCTGAAGCGAACAAAAGCAGTTCCCAATTTTTTTGCTTTCACTTGCGCTGCGTTGAGTACATGGTTGGGGCACTCAGGGGAACAAAAGGGAAAAAAGGGTTAAGGGTGGACGCATGGAGGGAGGGTAACTAAATAAGGATATGGACAAAACAACTCACAAAAAGCCAATTGTTTGTGAGAGATGGTGTGGTAGCATGAGCTTAGGACTTTGGAACTGGGGAAATAGGTTTGAGTCTTGGCGTTATTCATTTCATATACAATAATTCCTCAAGTGCCTCCTACAAAGTAACGCGGAGTTGCACGCGGCAGCATCAACACAGGAAATCTATTCGTATTTGATTGCATTTCATAGTAGTGGGGAGTGCTCGTTCACGCTCGCCCCATAAATCTTATCCGCCAATTCATGCCATTTTAAGAAATTCGCAACACTCTCTACCTGTGCACTTTGCACCCTTCTCCACCCTTCACAAAGGCTTTGTGCCCCCCCGATGACAGCACTAACTCACCCCGCACCCTAAACAATTTCCACCACTCACCTGCTAGGAAGCCTGGTAGTTTTGCAGTGCAACTCTAAAGGCCTCTCTGCGGTCAGAGAAGAAAGTGAGCAAGACACAGGACAAGTCTCAGCGTCGGCTCAACATCCTGTGATTCTGGGCAAATCACTTAATCTCCCCGTGCAAACCAAATATGAATGTTTCCTTGTGTAAAGTACCTGGTACTCAAGTAAAGCGCTCCAATACCTTTAGGTTGAATTCACACTATAAAAAAACTGCAACAAAAAAATGAACACACTAGCAGGCAGCAGGGGAGAGTCTGCATGCAAAGCGTGGTGAACTGACAGTATGTAAACAATGAAAGAAAATGTCTAAGCCAAGCGCGATATTTGTAAACATGTGAGTGAGTTCACACCGAACCCTTTAGTAGATCAAAAGGTGCAACATGAAACTAACAGGTAAATTAAACACTAGATTGCAAATAACCAACCAAACTAAAAACTGTTACAATATTGTTTGATTTGAGCTTTTTGACATTTCAAATACATTTTATTGAATAAATGAATTTATGTATTGTATCAATTAATTAAAATTGTTACAAAATAAACTGGGCACACACTTTCTTCAATCTTAGATAAAACATGATCATTTAATTTAACATATCTAGTAATCATGGCTAAAACATAATCATTACATTAAACAACTCTAAGAGTCACGACCCTAGACCAGTAATCTGCCTCTAGTCCTCGACCGAGTCTTAGCTTAAAAGTTCTTTCACCTGATGTGCAAATTTCGCTAAGCTAGCCAGTTCCATTGGAATATCCAAATTAAAAAGAAGTTTCATAGCATCTGTACAAGTACGTATGCCATATTTTAGAAACAGTGGTTTCAGTAAAGTGCGACTTGCGTGATTCAAACGGTGGCATATGCAAACCAAGTGATTTTTCCAGCAAGTGCTGATATCTTTTATCGGCAGTACCATGAGTCTCACTGACAAGATTTGCTTTAAAATTGTCTTGTTCAAGGCGGTGTCAATGTATGGCTTTCTCCATTTATCATGGAAAAAGCTAACTAGTAACCTGATGTTGCTACTGGAAGACACTAATTCCTTCATGTCGTCTTCCTTAGAGAATAGTCTAACTTCTTTTTTTTAATGGATTTTAAAATTCCGGTTTGGTAAATAAAATCCTGCCAATTAGATAGATCAAGGTGCAGTAAAGTGCAGGCAGTAAGGAGGCCATTTGTCCATGAATTATTACCTTTCAAAAATATTTCCTTCAACAATGCTTTCATTGTGTTTGATGGTGCAGCACAGGCCCCTCGATAATACCGAACAATCGATGCCCAATGTTCATAGCATTGTTTGTTGAGCCCGAATTCAAGTCGTACCAAAGCGTTGCGGGCAAGGGCGGGGATCTGGAAAATCTGTTTGAATGCTCGGCAATTGGCACGTTCCATGGTGTTAATTAACGCCGCAGGAAATACTAATTGGTCATATGTGATAGAAAGAAGTAGCTTAGCTCTTATGACCTTTCTGATGGATTCAATTGTCGGGCTACTTAGTTTGGAATTCAATTTACAAAAGGCATATGTCAATGCCTTAGCTTTTGATTCAATGGATATAGTATGTGCTGCGGGCTTCCCATTGCTCATAATCCAAACCCCCAAATAGTTGCATTTGGTTGTTTTTGCTATTTTCAAATTGCCCATTCTCCATTGTTGTTTAGGTTTGTTTGCATACTTCCTGAATATTACTACCTTCGTTTTCCTGCGTTTGCTCTAAATTTATTTTCGTTGGTGTAGATGCTAAGTGCATTCAATGTTCTTTGCATACCCGTTTTGGTATGGTCCAGTAGCATCAAGTCATCTGCATGCTGCATTAAAACCAGTCTGATTGACCCATTTTGTGGGATAACAGATTGGCTTTAGATATTGTTTTGCCGAGATCAGCGGTGTAAAGATTAAAAAGCAGAGGCGCCAATACACAGCCTTGTTTTAGCCCTCCGTCTGTGTAAGTCTTATTTGTTGCTGAGTTTGTCGATAATTTCACCCGTACCCAAGTTTCGGTGGAAAGGGAAATCATTGCTTTCAGCAGCATAGCCGGAATCCCCCAGTTTAGTAATTTCCACCACAGCAGCTTCCCGTTAACGCAATCAAATGCTGCCGAATAGTCCACGAAGCATGCAAAAAGTGGAAGCTGATTTTTCTGAGTGGACTGTTCTACCAGATAAGCGAGGGCTAGGTTATTGTCCAGTGGTGATGCTCCTGGCCTGAAGCCGGATTGGTAGGCTGGTAAGATTTCATTATCGGTGGCCCAATTTTGCAGGTCTTGAAAAAGGAGGCTGGCATATCGTTTTGCCTTGATATCTGAAAAGGCTATCAGCCTATAATTAGATGGATCTCCTGTTTCACCCTTTTTGTGGATTAGTTTTCGCTACATCGCTACTGATGTATGAGACAAGCAGTGATAAGGTAGGTGGATAGGGCAGCTGGGAGCAGCAATAGGCGCTGAAGCTGAACAAATTCCACAACATAAGCGTGGTGGCTGTGAATCAGGTGCCGCTCTAAGTGAGAAGTGCTCCAAAAAGCATAAGGGTGTGCAAATCAAAAGAACATCGTGTGAAACATGAGTGTGCCACAACAAACACTTAAGAGCAGTGCTTGATTGCACTGAAGCGCTGCAGCCGTAAATCGGGTGCCACGCTAAGTGGGAAGTGATTGGTGTAAATGTAAAAAAAAAAAGGTTCCAAAGACGAGACATACAATAGCAATAAGTAAACGAGGACAAGCCCTGGGGGCCATCCATGGGAACAAAGCAAAAACCAAAGGAAATGATGGACGGAGTGTTGAACATTGCAAGCACTCACCCCCAGTCAAATGATCTGGGTTTAATCCATCACCGTTCTTTAGCCCACTCTGCCACCCCAGTTCAGACATGGCCATATGCCAATCAGTCTGACCCTGTGCCTCATGGGAACAGTCCAGCCCAAACTGCCAAGCCATGTCTTCCCTGGACCGGAAACAAGCTTCCTAGGACCGGTTTCTGGCATTTCAGCCGTCTTCAGCCAGGCTTGCTTGAATCCAGTGGCAAAGTGAGCAAGGGACTCACGTCTGAGCATACCCTGCCAACTTATGGCGAACAAAGCAAAAACCAAAGCAAATGATGGACGGAGTGTTGAACATTGCAAGCACTCACCCCCAGTCAAATGATCTGGGTTTAATCCATCACCGTTCTTTAGCCCACTCTGCCACCCCAGTTCAGACATGGCCATATGCAAATAAGTCTGACCCTGTGCCTCATGGGAACAGTCCAGCCCGAACTGCCAAGCCATGTCTTCCCTGGACCGGAAACAAGCTTCCTAGGACCGGTTTCTGGCATTTCAGCCGTCTTCATCCAGGCTTGCTTGAATCCAGTGGCAAAGTGAGCAAGGGACTCACGTCTGAGCATACCCTGCCAACTTGTGGCGAACAAGGCAAAAACCAAAGGAAATGATGGACGGAGTGTTGAACATTGCAAGCACTCACCCCCAGTCAAATGATCTGGGTTTAATCCATCACCGTTCTTTAGCCCACTCTCCCACCCCAGTTCAGACATGGCCATATGCAAATCAGTCTGACCCTGTGCCTCATGGGAACAGTCCAGCCCGAACTGCCAAGCCATGTCTTCCCTGGACCGGAAACAAGCTTCCTAGGACCGGTTTCTGGCATTTCAGCCGTCTTCAGCCAGACTTGCTTGAATCCAGTGGCAAAGTGAGCAAGGGACTCACGTCTGAGCATACCCTGCCAACTTATGGCGAACAAAGCAAAAACCAAAGGAAATGATGGACGGAGTGTTGAACAATGCAAGCACTCACCCCCAATCAAATGATCTGGGTTTAATCCATCACCGTTCTTTAGCTCACTCTGCCACCCCAGTTCAGACATGGCCATATGCAAATCAGTCTGACCCTGTGCCTCATGGGAACAGTCCAGCCCGAACTGCCAAGCCATGTCTTCCCTGGACCAGAAACAAGCTTCCTAGGACCGGTTTCTGGCATTTCAGCTGTCTTCAGCCAGGCTTGCTTGAATCCAGTGGCAAAGTGAGCAAGGGACTCACGTCTGAGCATACCCTGCCAACTTAGGGGGAACAAAGCAAAAACCAAAGGAAATGATGGACGGAGTGTTGAACAGTGCAAGCACTCACCCCCAGTCAAATGATCTGGGTTTAATCCATCACCGTTCTTTAGCCCACTCTGCCACCCCAGTTCAGACATGGCCATATGCAAATAAGTCTGACCCTGTGCTTCATGGGAACAGTCCAGCCCGAACTGCCAAGCCATGTCTTCCCTGGACCGGAAACACGCTTCCTAGGACCGGTTTCTGGCATTTCAGCCGTCTTCAGCCAGACTTGCTTGAATCCAGTGGCAAAGTGAGCAAGGGACTCACGTCTGAGCATTCCCTGCCAACTTATGGCGAACAAAGCAAAAACCAAAGGAAATGATGGAAGGAGTGTTGAACAATGCAAGCACTCACCCCCAATCAAATGATCTGGGTTTAATCCATCACCGTTCTTTAGCTCACTCTGCCACCCCAGTTCAGACATGGCCATATGCAAATCCGTCTGACCCTGTGCCTCATGGGAACAGTCCAGCCCGAACTGCCAAGCCATGTCTTCCCTGGACCGGAAACAAGCTTCCTAGGACCGGTTTCTGGCATTTCAGCCGTCTTCAGCCAGGCTTGCTTGAATCCAGTGGCAAAGTGAGCAAGGGACTCACGTCTGAGCATACCCTGCCAACTTATGGCGAACAAAGCAAAACCCAAAGGAAATGATGGACGGAGTGTTGAACATTGCAAGCACTCACCCCCAGTCAAATGATCTGGGTTTAATCCATCACCGTTCTTTAGCCCACTCTGCCACCCCAGTTCAGACATGGCCATATGCAAATCAGTCTGACCCTGTGCCTCATGGGAATAGTCCAGCCCGAACTGCCAAGCCATGTCTTCCCTGGACCGGAAACAAGCTTCCTAGGACCGGTTTCTGGCATTTCAGCCGTCTTCAGCCAGGCTTGCTTGAATCCAGTGGCAAAGTGAGCAAGGGACTCACGTCTGAGCATACCCTGCCAACTTATGGCGAACAAAGCAAAAACCAAAGCAAATGATGGACGGAGTGTTGAACATTGCAAGCACTCACCCCCAGTCAAATGATCTGGGTTTAATCCATCACCGTTCTTTAGCCCACTCTGCCACCCCAGTTCAGACATGGCCATATGCAAATAAGTCTGACCCTGTGCCTCATGGGAACAGTCCAGCCCGAACTGCCAAGCCATGTCTTCCCTGGACCGGAAACAAGCTTCCTAGGACCGGTTTCTGGCATTTCAGCCGTCTTCATCCAGGCTTGCTTGAATCCAGTGGCAAAGTGAGCAAGGGACTCACGTCTGAGCATACCCTGCCAACTTGTGGCGAACAAGGCAAAAACCAAAGGAAATGATGGACGGAGTGTTGAACATTGCAAGCACTCACCCCCAGTCAAATGATCTGGGTTTAATCCATCACCGTTCTTTAGCCCACTCTCCCACCCCAGTTCAGACATGGCCATATGCAAATCAGTCTGACCCTGTGCCTCATGGGAACAGTCCAGCCCGAACTGCCAAGCCATGTCTTCCCTGGACCGGAAACAAGCTTCCTAGGACCGGTTTCTGGCATTTCAGCCGTCTTCAGCCAGACTTGCTTGAATCCAGTGGCAAAGTGAGCAAGGGACTCACGTCTGAGCATACCCTGCCAACTTATGGCGAACAAAGCAAAAACCAAAGGAAATGATGGACGGAGTGTAGAACAATGCAAGCACTCACCCCCAATCAAATGATCTGGGTTTAATCCATCACCGTTCTTTAGCTCACTCTGCCACCCCAGTTCAGACATGGCCATATGCAAATCAGTCTGACCCTGTGCCTCATGGGAACAGTCCAGCCCGAACTGCCAAGCCATGTCTTCCCTGGACCAGAAACAAGCTTCCTAGGACCGGTTTCTGGCATTTCAGCTGTCTTCAGCCAGGCTTGCTTGAATCCAGTGGCAAAGTGAGCAAGGGACTCACGTCTGAGCATACCCTGCCAACTTAGGGGGAACAAAGCAAAACCCAAAGGAAATGATGGACGGAGTGTTGAACAGTGCAAGCACTCACCCCCAGTCAAATGATCTGGGTTTAATCCATCACCGTTCTTTAGCCCACTCTGCCACCCCAGTTCAGACATGGCCATATGCAAATAAGTCTGACCCTGTGCTTCATGGGAACAGTCCAGCCCGAACTGCCAAGCCATGTCTTCCCTGGACCGGAAACACGCTTCCTAGGACCGGTTTCTGGCATTTCAGCCGTCTTCAGCCAGACTTGCTTGAATCCAGTGGCAAAGTGAGCAAGGGACTCACGTCTGAGCATTCCCTGCCAACTTATGGCGAACAAAGCAAAAACCAAAGGAAATGATGGCAGGAGTGTTGAACAATGCAAGCACTCACCCCCAATCAAATGATCTGGGTTTAATCCATCACCGTTCTTTAGCTCACTCTGCCACCCCAGTTCAGACATGGCCATATGCAAATCAGTCTGACCCTGTGCCTCATGGGAACAGTCCAGCCCGAACTGCCAAGCCATGTCTTCCCTGGACCGGAAACAAGCTTCCTAGGACCGGTTTCTGGCATTTCAGCCGTCTTCAGCCAGGCTTGCTTGAATCCAGTGGCAAAGTGAGCAAGGGACTCACGTCTGAGCATACCCTGCCAACTTATGGCGAACAAAGCAAAACCCAAAGGAAATGATGGACGGAGTGTTGAACATTGCAAGCACTCACCCCCAGTCAAATGATCTGGGTTTAATCCATCACCGTTCTTTAGCCCACTCTGCCACCCCAGTTCAGACATGGCCATATGCAAATCAGTCTGACCCTGTGCCTCATGGGAATAGTCCAGCCCGAACTGCCAAGCCATGTCTTCCCTGGAACGGAAACAAGCTTCCTAGGACCAGTTTCTGGCATTTCAGCCGTCTTCAGCCAGGCTTGCTTGAATCCAGTGGCAAAGTGAGCAAGGGACTCATGACTGAGCATACCCTGCCAACTTATGGCGAACAAAGCAAAAACCAAAGCAAATGATGGACGGAGTGTTGAACATTGCAAGCACTCACCCCCAGTCAAATGATCTGGGTTTAATCCATCACCGTTCTTTAGCCCACTCTGCCACCCCAGTTCAGACATGGCCATATGCAAATCAGTCTGACCCTGTGCCTCATGGGAACAGTCCAGCCCGAACTGCCACGCCATGTCTTCCCTGGACCGGAAACAAGCTTCCTAGGACCGGTTTCTGGCATTTCAGCCGTCTTCAGCCAGGCTTGCTTAAATCCAGTGGCAAAGTGAGCAAGGGACTCACGTCTGAGCATACCCTGCCAACTTATGGCGAACAAAGCAAAAACCAAAGGAAATGATGGACGGAGTGTTGAACATTGCAAGCACTCACCCCCAGTCAAATGATCTGGGTTTAATCCATCACCGTTCTTTAGCCCACTCTGCCAGCCCAGTTCAGACATGGCCATATGCAAATCAGTCTGACCCTGTGCCTCATGGGAACAGTCCAGCCCGAACTGCCAAGCCATGTCTTCCCTGGACCGGAAACAAGCTTCCTAGGACCGGTTTCTGGCATTTCAGCCGTCTTCAGCCAGGCTTGCTTGAATCCAGTGGCAAAGTGAGCAAGGGACTCACGTCTGAGCATACCCTGCCAACTTATGGGGAACAAAGCAAAAACCAAAGGAAATGATGGACGGAGTGTTGAACAGTGCAAGCACTCACCCCCAGTCAAATGATCTGGGTTTAATCCATCACCGTTCTTTAGCCCACTCTGCCACCCCAGTTCAGACATGGCCATATGCAAATAAGTCTGACCCTGTGCCTCATGGGAACAGTCCAGCCCGAACTGCCAAGCCATGTCTTCCCTGGACCGGAAACAAGCTTCCTAGGACCGGTTTCTGGCATTTCAGCTGTCTTCAGCCAGGCTTGCTTGAATCCAGTGGCAAAGTGAGCAAGGGACTCACGTCTGAGCATGCCCTGCCAACTTATGGCGAACAAGGCAAAAACCAAAGGAAATGATGGACGGAGTGTTGAACATTGCAAGCACTCACCCCCAGTCAAATGATCTGGGTTTAATCCATCACCGTTCTTTAGCCCACTCTCCCACCCCAGTTCAGACATGGCCATATGCAAATCAGTCTGACCCTGTGCCTCATGGGAACAGTCCAGCCCGAACTGCCAAGCCATGTCTTCCCTGGACCGGAAACAAGCTTCCTAGGACCGGTTTCTGGCATTTCAGCCGTCTTCAGCCAGACTTGCTTGAATCCAGTGGCAAAGTGAGCAAGGGACTCATGTCTGAGCATACCCTGCCAACTTATGGCGAACAAAGCAAAAACCAAAGGAAATGATGGACGGAGTGTTGAACATTGCAGGCACTCACCCCCAGTCAAATGATCTGGGTTTAATCCATCACCGTTCTTTAGCCCACTCTGCCACCCCAGTTCAGACATGGCCATATGCAAATCAGTCTGACCCTGTGCCTCATGGGAACAGTCCAGCCCGAACTGCCAAGCCATGTCTTCCCTGGACCGGAAACAAGCTTCCTAGGACCGGTTTCTGGCATTTCAGCCGTCTTCAGCCAGGCTTGCTTGAATCCAGTGGCAAAGTGAGCAAGGGACTCCTGTCTGAGCATACCCTGCCAACTTATGGCGAACAAAGCAAAAACCAAAGGAAATGATGGACGGAGTGTTGAACATTGCAAGCACTCACCCCCAGTCAAATGATCTGGGTTTAATCCATCACCGTTCTTTAGCCCACTCTGCCAGCCCAGTTCAGACATGGCCATATGCAAATCAGTCTGACCCTGTGCCTCATGGGAACAGTCCAGCCCGAACTGCCAAGCCATGTCTTCCCTGGACCGGAAACAAGCTTCCTAGGACCGGTTTCTGGCATTTCAGCCGTCTTCAGCCAGGCTTGCTTGAATCCAGTGGCAAAGTGAGCAAGGGACTCACGTCTGAGCATACCCTGCCAACTTATGGCGAACAAAGCAAAAACCAAAGGAAATGATGGACGGAGTGTTGAACATTGCAAGCACTCACCCCCAGTCAAATGATCTGGGTTTAATCCATCACCGTTCTTTAGCCCACTCTGCCACCCCAGTTCAGACATGGCCATATGCAAATCAGTCTGACCCTGTGCCTCATGGGAACAGTCCAGCCCGAACTGCTACGCCATGTCTTCCTAGGACCGGTTTCTGGCATTTCAGCCGTCTTCAGCCAGGCTTGCTTGAATCCAGTGGCAAAGTGAGCAAGAGACTCACGTCTGAGCATACCCTGCCAACTTATGGCGAACAAAGCAAAAACCAAAGGAAATGATGGACGACGGAGTGTTGAACATTGCAAGCACTCACCCCCAGTCAAATGATCTGGGTTTAATCCATCACCGTTCTTTAGCCCACTCTGCAAGCCCAGTTCAGACATGGCTATATGCAAATCAGTCTGACCCTGCGCCTCATGGGAACAGTCCAGCCCGAACTGCCAAGCCATGTTTTCCCTGGACTGGAAACAAGCTTCCTAGGACCGGTTTCTGGCATTTCAGCCGTCTTCAGCCAGGCTTGCTTGAATCCAGTGGCAAAGTGAGCAAGGGACTCACGTCTGAGCATACCCTGCCAACTAATGGCGAACAAAGCAAAAACCAAAGGAAATGATGGACGGAGTGTTGAACATTGCAAGCACTCACCCCCAGTCAAATGATCTGGGTTTAATCCATCACCGTTCTTTAGCCCACTCTGCCACCCCAGTTCAGACAAGGCCATATGCAAATCAGTCTGACCCTGTGCCTCATGGGAACAGTTCAGCCCGAACTGCCAAGCCATGTCTTCCCTGGACCGGAAACAAGCTTCCTAGGACCGGTTTCTGGCATTTCAGCCGTCTTCAGCCAGGCTTGCTTGAATCCAGTGGCAAAGTGAGCAAGGGACTCACGTCTGAGCATACCCTGCCAACTAATGGCGAACAAAGCAAAAACCAAAGGAAATGATTGACGGAGTGTTGAACATTGCAAGCACTCACCCCCAGTCAAATGATCTGGGTTCAATCCATCACCGTTCTTTAGCCCACTCTGCCACCCCAGTTCAGACAAGGCCATATGCAAATCAGTCTGACCCTGTGCCTCATGGGAACAGTTCAGCCCGAACTGCCAAGCCATGTCTTCCCTGGACCGGAAACAAGCTTCCTAGGACCGGTTTCTGGCATTTCAGCCGTCTTCAGCCAGGCTTGCTTGAATCCAGTGGCAAAGTGAGCAAGGGACTCACGTCTGAGCATACCCTGCCAACTTATGGCGAACAAAGCAAAAACCTAAGGAAATGATGGACGGAGTGTTGAACATTGCAAGCACTCACCCCCTGTTCCCATGAAGCACAGGGTCAGACTGATTTGCATATGGCCATGTCTGAACTGGGGTGGCAGAGTGGGCTAAAGAACGGTGATGGATCAAACCCAGATCTGTGGACTGGGTGTGAGTGTTTGATTGGTTCTGATGCTCTGTCCATCACCACCCCCTTTTGTACCGCTTTGTTCGCCATCAATGGAAGTCAACAATTGAGAAAAAAGGTGGGACAAGCAGGAACCATTATCCAATTAGAAGCAACGTTTTTTTAAAGGGCACATGACAAAAGCCAGTCAGAAGCTGGAGGCGGGTGTTAAGCCCACAGATTGAATACAGTATGTAGAGAGACAGTGGATGCACTGCCTAGCCTTAACCTAAAAAGGAGCCACCAGAGGTAGAGATTGAGAAAGAGCTAATTACACAAAGGGATAGAAGACACATCGGAGAATGGGTCCTTCTGGGGATGCCTATGTCACAAGCCTCAACATACATTGATCAGCAAGTTCTTACCCTTTACATGGGTGTGTAAGCAAGGATGCTGTCCGGGGCCACCCTAAAGACTTAACTCAAGAAAACCAAAGAGACAATAATATACCAACCCCTGCTTTAAAAATACCAGTGTACACAAAAATCTGGACATAAGCCTGCAAAGTACTTTATTACAGGAACGACCACATGTGCAAGAGGGTGTGCAAGAGGTAACAACATGCGGGGGTAATTCTAGAAAGGTTTGGCATACCAACCAAGGAGAACTAATTTTTTACCCCCACTTACACCTCAAGAGATACATAAGACATACTAAACAGGGACAATATTCTTTGACTTTTCCAACACCTACCATCCTAAGGAAGTATAAAAATAGCCAATATTAGTAGTAACTCTTGAAAACACAGCAGGGAAAGTGTCTAAAATCGTATTCTGGCCTTCAGAAGTAAAGGCTAACCAGGCGTTGTCAGAAACACAAGCATTTGCCCAGTAAGGATAGTGATTAAACCTGTGGAGGTCGAGAGATATCCCTCAGTACTACTTAGTCCACTAAATGCAGAAAGCAGCAGGGCAAAAGGTAGCAGTATGCTCAAAGGTGCAAAAAGTCCCTTCTTTTCACTCCAAAGCGGGAGCTCTCTAGTACGGATTTAGCTCAACTCAAATAATGGAAGAAAATGTACTTTGACTGATACTCTCGAAGTAAGAAGGGACGCAGACTGGAGTCAGTTGTTGCCTGCAAAGAAGCAGCTGCATACCTAACAACGGCCTATGCAAGAACAGGAAAAATAGAACTCTTAGGAAATATATTATATATAATATGGTACAATATCATAGAATGTGGCGAGGCTAACACATATCATCCAGCAAAAAGATTGCTTGGATTTCCCTAAGACAGGAGATATAATATGTATCCAAGAAACATTGATTATGCACTTAATGCCAATTGATGGATATGCGGAAAACTTACTACCCAGCTGAAAAACATAACACTCACGGGGACTATTAGGTGGGCTAGCTATCTACATTTCAACAGTCAAAAATGCCAATGTAAAGATTGTGGAGCAAAATTCATCATTCAAGCTCATAATCTTCACTAGACAACCTTGGCATACTCTCCAAAATAATACTTATATTTAATACTTACTTGAACCTCTTTAACGGGACGCCGGAAAAAACACGTGGAAATTTCTGTGGCTTGCTGGACAAACTACTTTGCAGCTCCCCAGTCAGTTAGATTTTGCTTGCTAGTGACTTTGATATGTAAGATTTGGTGCCAAAGGATCCCAACCATAATGCTTCACTCAAGAGAAGGCAAACTACAGCAGATTCTACTGCCATACAACATTTTCTCCATTCAAGATGGATACGAGGGACTTAACCCAAGAGCAGGCAGTTATAGCATGCATAGAAGCGGGTCTACACTGGATTACATTTTCATAACCAAAACCCTTAGGAGACTCTGCAGACAACTTGTAATCTTCCAGCGATGTGAAAATGATCACTACACCCTGATTGCCAGTTTTTACCTCAAGTATGATGATGGATGAAATTTAAAAACAGCTGGCACTCCAGACGGTTCTGAATCTTGTGATGTGATCAAGAGGATAACAATCTGCAAATCAGCCAACACGCGACTCAAACGCTGGCAAATAGAGTCAGTACAAGTACACTCGCCTCTAAAGCGAGAGAAAGGTATGGATCTAAAAGCAACATGGTCTGCTACAATTGCTTCAATACACAATCTCCTAGCAGGAAATCGACCGACCACAGTGAATAACCAATTTCTCAGTTTCTGTCCCAGAAACCTTAAGCTGTGGTACAATGGCACACTTGAAAAACGCAATGTGGATCTGAGGAAAGCCAACAAAATGTACACATGTGACATTGCAAATGAAAAATCAGAAATGCAGAAAACATACTGAAAAAATCTGAGAGGCAAAAACGAAGTATCATGAGGAACAGTGGGTTTGCCTATAAGCACTGATGGGGCTCAACAACCATGCCAAATTCTGGCATTGTGTCAATAGTTTACAGGAAACCATGTACAAAAAGGCAAATGGTATAATTCAAGAAAAATCGGTGGCACACATAAAAAAGACATACACAGTGGAAGAACCAGTTCTCCTGACAAGAAGCCTACAACTGTAACTCGAACGGCCGATTGAATTAGCCAAAATAGGTGCCCCAGGCCCAAACGATCTTCCAGGCACCATATTTAAATCTGTTATAGACTTTTGAATGATCACCTACCTGCATTGTACCAAGCTGAGTTTATTTCCACACAGGTCCCACAATCATGGAGTGGACCCATACTACACTCAATACAAAAAAAAGAGAGCACATACAATCTGTCAAATTATCAGCTGATAGATTTATAAGACATGGAGGCCAAAACATAGGCAAATATTCTCTTAAAAGGCTTAGAAGAATGGGCGGAAAAAAAGGATCTAATTATTGCCTCATTATCAGACTAACTTCAGACAAAACGCCTCAACCATAGACAACATTGTTGCACTTTCATACCTGGCACACTGAGCGAATCCTCCTATCCAGCCACTGATCTTCCCTTGTTTCGTAGAACACCCCACATCTTTCAGTATCATTGAACGGCAAATACTTTGCCAGAGATTAGCAAGTTGGGATATACCGCAAACAATACTGAGAGCAATAGTTGCACTCTATTCAGATACATTGGTACAAGTCAAACTGGGTCATGGTGATAGGGTGTCAGAAAAAAAAATTATACACAAATAAGGGCATTAAACAAGGCTGTGTAC
The DNA here is from genome assembly GCF_964204655.1 of Triturus cristatus. Lineage (NCBI taxonomy): Eukaryota > Metazoa > Chordata > Amphibia > Caudata > Salamandridae > Triturus > Triturus cristatus. The sequence continues at coordinate 637,574,414 of NC_140580.1, read as the reverse complement.
TGGCCCTGATGTTGTGTAATCTGTTCACTGCCAACTTGGGGACTACAATAACAAAGGCAAAATCATTCCCTCCAAGGATTGGGCAGCATAAACTTCCAAAGACCTGGTCATATTGGACCAAAGAAAATGGGGTACAAGTGTCATGGAATCACCTCCATAAATACAATGTGAACAAACTGGTGGCAAATGCTAATAAAACTAATGCAATGGTATTTGGAAAATATAAGGGGAAATCATTGATAGTCTTGAAATAGGGTTGAAGACAAGATTGATTACTCAACAACATATAAATATCTTGAGATTTGGTTATCGGATACGAGTAAAGCACTAACTCAATCTAAGATCAATGGACAAAAAAGCACAGCACTTAAAATCTGCATTATGCAGACTAAATGCAAAGTTACATAACCCATCTTTAGAACCCATTTTAAAGTTATAAAGCTCGAACGAATTCCTACAATGTTGTACGGACATTAAGCCTTCCTGGCCAAAATGAATCCCATTTTGAACACATTACAATGTAACACCTACATACGCATATTCCATCTTCTAGGGTATACCAGATGTGCTCAGGTCCAACTGGAATTCGGATTATCAAAACAAGATCTAGTTTGTAAGTTCCAATTTCTGTAATACTACTATCAGATAATCCATGCCGGGATGGGGTCATTGAAAAGAGTACAGCAAGACATATTTCATGGACCTGACAACACATGGACTAGATATCTAAACGTGACAAGTTCTGACTTGGATCTGAATCTCAATACCTTAAGATCAAACATCTTCTTTCTCAACCCTGAAACAGATCATGAAAAAACAGGAAATGGGGAAATCAATAGAAACAGATCTGGAAACCTTGCAGTCACAGACATCACCATGCCAAAATGCAGATTCTTTAATTACAGCAAAGAAATCTTCACCCATCTGCTTCTTGCTGTCCCAAATTCGGGACTGCTTGCTGGACCCTGTCGAACCCCATATTTGTACTGCTAGGACTAGGTTCCTGCAAGGAGCCTCTGCTACTGTGGTTTAACTTAGCTGACATTACGACCCTGACTCAATAATAATTTAAGAACTATGCTGAACAGATTTAAAACGTGGAACTAACCCGACATTGAAGGCTTTAGGGACTGCTGCAACACTATTTATCACTGGACAAACTCTGGAAGGCCATACATTTCACAAACCCAAGATTAGTCAAAGACTGAGCCGTGGATGGACAGTTCCAGTGGCGTAACAAGGGCCCCTGCAGCCTCCGCAGTGTGGGAGGCCCAGGCTCCAATGGGCCCCCTCAGCACAGTACTCTGGCCGGAAAATGTCCTAATGAGTCCGGAGGGGCCCTTCCATGCAGTGTGGAGGGGAGCCCCCTTAGGTTCGTTATGCCACAGGACGGTCCGGATCCCCCTGCGTAAACATCTACCGGGTCTTAACACAAATCACAAGTTGACTGAAACAGCTAACAGTATGACCTGAAAATAAATTTTAACCAACGATAAAAGGATTGTTAACTGTTACCTTTGGCAACTGGCAAAATCCTAAATATTGATTCTGAGCTAGGTACCGTTGTTAGTACCGAAATTCATGGTTTTTCTACGGAACTGGAGAGGACATCCCAATTGAGTAGTATCTTGGAGGTTCAGCAGGAAGGTAGTGTAATTCATCCAGAGTATGGGACGCTTTTATCCTGGAATATTGCAGGTCTAAAATCAAAGACTAAGAAGCCTGATTGGGCATTGTTTATCAATTTATATGACATATGTTTATTTCAGGAGACTTGGCTCCTAGAGGCCCAGCATTTTCCTGGGTTCTTGAATTTTAATGTCTTAGCAGAAAAGGGTAAAAAAGGATGCCCTTCAGACGGTCTTACTGTTTGGATCAAGCAGGCCCTTGGCACTACTGTCAAGGAGTTATCTACTTTACATCCGGATATTCAGCTCCTTAATGTTAAGTTTAGAAATGGGAAATCATTAGACATTTATAATGTTTATGCCAGAAGCACTAGTGGCAAGAAGTCTGATACCATAGCTTGCCTTGAGGAACTTATGCTTCTCTATTCTCAGTATTCCCATGTCATTATTGAAGGAGATTTTAATACTACCTTTGAGCCCTTAGTTTGCGCTGACTGGAGTGTTTCGGATGAAGAGGACCGGCTATGGGGCATCCCAAAATTAGATCTTGATCCTGTCAAACGTTGGTCTGAAGTGGCAATCCAGATTAATGCCCTTTGTTTTAACAAGGGGCTTCGAGCAACTAATGGCAGGTCTGAGCAAGATAAACTAGGGTTCTATACTTTTAAGAGGGGTTCACATGCCAGCAGAATCGACTACATTTTGCTATCCCTTGAACTGTGGGAAGACCTGAGAGGTATGATGATCATCGACAGGCTGGAGAGTGACCATAACCCTTTTTCCTTGTCACTCTTGTTTTGGGTGAACTCCATTGTCCGCCATGACCCGTCTGCTCAGACTCAACAAGATGCAGTCATTGCGAATGATATGCGCCATGTTAGGTGGGCAAAAGTAGTTCAAAGTCAAGCAAACCTTAATTTTATTTCAAGTAGCCTAAACCTTGCTATTCAGGAACTTGGGGCAGAGTATAATAAGAGTGCCTTAGAATTATCCTGTATGACTGGGATAATGATCCACAAATCTTTTTTCCTTCAACTTAGAGATATCTTTGTGAGGCCATGTAAACCTAACAAAAACAAGTATGATTCTTCCCCTCGATGGTATACTGCAGAGTGTAGAGAAGCTCGTTTGAACCTGGGTATCGCCCTTAAAAGTGGCGTAAGTTCCAGTGTTCACTCTGCAAGATATGCCTATAAGAAAGTAATATCTAAATCCAAGCGAGCGTGGGATGACCAAAGATGGCAAGAACTCAGGGAAGCCGGTGCCCAACATGATTCTAGACGTTATTGGGCAGTTCTTAAGTGGGGGAGTGGGGGAACCCCTGACAAACCCCAAAATTGGGTATCACAAGAAGCATGGGTTGAGTACTTTGAGTCCCTTTATGCTATAAGAGCGGGTCTGTGCACTACCCCTGAGTTTCAAATTGTGTTTTATAAGGATGAAGCTTTTACCTTGGGTGATGTCGATAATGCTCTAAAACTTGTGGTTCCGGATAGGGCGCCGGGTATGGATGGAGTTTCAGCGATATCTTCTTGAGTAATAGTGAATCCTGGGGAAAGTATATATTCGTGTTAGCTAACTTGATTGCTAGAGGCGCTCCGATACCCACCTCCTGGAAAGGTGCTGAAATGATTCCGGTGTTTAAGAAAGGGAATAAGTCCCTCCCCGGTAACTATCGACCAATCAGTTTGATTGATACCACACAAAAAATTCTGGGTAGGATGATTTTGAATAAAGTCTTGGATTGGGCCTCTGAACATTCAATTCTTTCCCATTTGCAAGCAGGATTTAGAGCCCGAATAAGCACCATCGATCAGGTGCTGCATTTTGCTATGCTCCACTGGAAGACCGTACTTTTAGGAGGGGGCAGCCTATATGCCGCCTTCATTGATTTAAGGGCAGCGTTCGATTTTGTCCCTCAGGCATCATTATGGGCTGTCCTTGACAAAATGGGTATGCCACCTCTATTACTCTCTTTGATTATCAGACTTCACGTGGATAACTTTGCACAGATTAGGTGGGGTTGTGTAGGACAAGTGACCACTCAGTTTCCTATAAAGAAGGGGGTTAGACAAGGCTGTGTTCTTGCGCCAACTTTGTTTTCTATGTATATCAATGATGTGGCTAAATTATTAATTGAAGCAAGCGTAGATGCCCCTATATTGGCAGGTGCTAAAATTCCTATTTTAATGTTTGCCGACGATTGCCTGATTATAGCCAAAACCCCGAGCGGCCTTCAGAAATCTTTAGGCATTTTTGAGGACTTTTGTTTAGCTCGCGGGCTAGAAATCAATGTTTTAAAATCAAAATTTATGACTTTTAATCAGTCCAAATCTTTCAAGGGTAAAATATTTATGAATAATCTGCCACATGATCAGGTCCAAGATTTTATCTATTTAGGTATTTGTATCCAACATGATCTGGGTTGGAAGAAGCAGGTAGACCTGGCAACCCTCAAACATTCTCAACTCTCTGGTGCGCTGAGTAAAGAACATACTAAATCCTTGACAAAACCAATCGACCCGGCAGTCCTTGTGTATGATGGAAAAGTGGTTGATGCAGCGCTCTATGGAGTTGAGATATGGGGATTTGAGAATTTCCATAAAATGTCTACTTCAGAAAATAGATTTCTACGCAATCTTACTAGATTACCGCAGAGTACTCCTTTGTACCCTTTGTTTTATGATCTAGGAATGAGACCAATAGCATTAATTGCCTTGTTTCGACCAGTCTTATACTGGCGACGATTATGGGTTACCCCGGAACTGGGGCTCTTTGCTCATGGCCTTATGGCCATAATCAAGATCGATACCTTCCACAAAGTTAAGTGGCTTCATAGGATATATGGGACGCTTAATGAGTTGGGCCTAAAAGATCTGTGGGAGGACCCAGTAAATGCCAGGTTCCCGTCAAAACAAGTATTGAAGGCCTTATATTGGGAAATGGTGGCTGCTCGAGTTTATAGAAGCACAGCCCCGCTTTCACTAACAGGTGTATTTCTTGATTTTAAGGACACGATATCCCTGGCAACTTTCTGGGATGATATTACTATTTCTCTGGATAGGAAGCTCTATTTCCAATTTAGAGTTGGTAGTCTTCCAGTCAGAGAATTCACATCTAGATGGTTCTCGAATAACATGCTTAATTGCCCGGGCTGCATGGCATCTATTGAATCAATTAGCCATCTCTTGTTCCAATGCCCATCATATGTAATTCCGCGACGGACCTGGATAAAACCAATGTGTCGACAGTTGGGCACTAGGAATGCCAAGGTAGCACTTAGAATTTTGCGTTCTACAGAAATTCCATGTATTTATATATCTGTTGCTAAATTCCTTGGAAGGGCCTGGGTGATTAGGAGCAAAATGTTGGCCGGGCAGATTCATTGAAAACCTTGAAATATGAATCATGTTGTAATACTATTTATTTTTTTAAATACTCTTTTAAACATGTTTCTCTTTTTTTGTACTTGTATCTAACTTTTGTATGCTTTTATGACAATCGTCGAATAAAGCTAACTTGACTTGACTGTTACCTAACTTGTGGAAGCATTTTCTAATGTATATTTTGTAAGGACACTAATAGCTAGCAGTATGCTTTTGAAAACGTATTTCTAACTATTGAAAACATCGTTGTGTTAACTGTTTTTTAGCTTGCTGCGGGATATTTTAATGTTTATTTTATAAAGATAATAAATAAATATATACAATAAATGTATTCATCATCATCAATCAATTCAAATCTTTATTCGGATTAATACATATCCATAAAAGCACAAATCACATTACAGCACATAAAATAAGCAATAATATCATGATAAAAGATAAAATATGTAAAATCAAGTAAGTTAAGACATTATTCATAGAGTGCACATAGTTTTGCGTGCTCGCACAGCAACTTTCAAAAAGGCACCTACTCGAAGAACCAATTCATCATCTTCCAAAAGGAGGATGGATATGTATGCAGTTTCAAGGTGAATAGGTGAGTTATTTTTGAAGTAAGGTATTAAAAGCAAAAACAGCAGTTGATGGACAGAATGCAGAACAATAACATACATTCACCCCAATACAGAGATCTGGGCCTAAATCCATCGTTTTTTTGCTCACCATGCCATTCCAGTTTGAACTAAGCCATAACTGCTAAGCCAGGTCCTCCCTGGACTGGAAACAAGCATCCTAGGACCAGTTTCGGGGTTTCACCCCTTTTCAGCCAGGATAGCTTGATTCCAGTGGCATGGAGAGCACGGGACTCACGTCTGAGCATACCCGTCCCACTCGGGGTGACAAATGCAAAAACAGTTGATGGACAGAATGCAGAACAATGTCATACATTCACCCCAGTACAGATATCTGGGCCTAAATCCATCGTTTTTTTGGTCACCATGCCATTCCAGTTTGAACCCAGCCATATGCAAATCAGTCTTGACCCTGTGCCTCATGGGAACAGTCCAGCCCGAACTGCTTTTGCTTTGTAAGGTATTAAAAGCCATTTAGCATATTTATGATAAAACTTACAGAAAAATAAAAAATGTAATGTAGATTGCCCGCTCTGGCCATCTCACGGGCAATGCAGGAGATCGAGATTGGCATGGAAGCCGAGGGGGAAGCAGAGTAAAAATTTCACGGTGCCCGCTCTTTAGCGGAAAAGGAGTCCCCACTCCCACCGGCCGGTTTTGTAAGATAATTGGCCAGCTGGTAAGAGGTGTTCTCAATTGACGAAAAAGCAACAACAGTTGCTTTCTTCGACTCCCTGTCTAGTCTTACCTAATGCGTGTAAAGTGCTGTGCATAAGTCTCTTTTGCTACCAGTGTCTGCTTCATTTGGATTTGTGGCAATATATTCATAATTAACCCTACTTAGGCTTGAGCGCACCTCTGCTAGCCATGGGATATCCATCAACTTTTCACATTTGAGGCAATCTCCTATAATCTCCTGTGTGAGGTTTGACGGGTGATTTTTCCCAATAGCTAGCCAAAATAGGGCTGGGCATGCCTGTAAATTATCGATGTAATGAAGATTCAATTCGCTGTGGCAGACATATTGTGACGTGGAGATTGGGGCAGACAGAGAGAATAAAATAATGAAAAAGTGGCAAGAGAGGAGAATAGTAGAAAAGCAAAAATTATGAGCAGAGGGTGCCAGAAAAAATAAAAAGTTAGAGGAGGCTATAGAGTGACAGGAACATAGTACTGGGATATAAGTGCAGGGTGCAGATCATTCCTGTATCTGTCTCAGTTCACACATATTAGTATATAGTACAGGTCACAATACTATTGTTCTGTATGAACTCTTGATATGTGAGTAGTGGGGTAGCAGTGTGGGTTTTAGGTAAGAATATATGTGCTTTATGACAACCGTGTTAGTTAAAAATGAAAGTGAAAATGGAGGGACACTGTGAAAGCACTACAGACATATCGGGAGTGGGATAGTGGTGCCTGGCACAAGCCACTATAGATGTGGATTGTGAGAACCCTGTGAATGTGTTAGTAATATTGGTGCATGGTTCAATGCCAAGTGAGAGCAGGTTCAGTGTATCAGTATTGGAACATTAGTGCAAGACACAAGTCAACTCAGAGTGGTATTGGAAAGATCTCCCAGTGCTAGGGTTCTAGTGCATATTGCACTGCGCTTGGCAAGCGTTGTGGAAGCTTTATTACTTGAAAAACAGTGGCATAGTAGGGGTGTTTGTAAATATGCCAATACTGGTTATAGCAATGTATGACATTTCTGGGTAGATGTTGATGTTCAGATCACTCCCGCCCTAGGATAGCAGCACATGATGCAAGCGAACACATAAATGTGTCAGTGTATAGTTCAGGGCAGTAAAAAGGTAGATCATGACAGCCCTGTGAATGTCTAAGGGTTGGGTCAGCGGGTGGATCAGAATGAGATGCCTGTTGACTTCTGATTTTCTCTCAGTCTGGGGTTTCCCATTATTTTTTGACAACGTGCCTCTAGCCTGACCTTAAATATCAGGACACAGTCCTGGGGCTCACACTTACAGCTCTGGTAGATGAATGCAGCTGAAACGGGACAGGCAGGGGCGGCTCCTCCACTATGGCGGAGGAGCATCGCCCCACTGTTTTCTCGCAGTGAAAGAATCAGAAACATAAAATGGTAAAACTACCATTTTATGTTTCTGCTTCTCGCACTGCGAGAAGGCAGAAGTGTTTGGTTGGGGCGGGCAGGTGGGTCTGCTCTAGGGCAGGGGGGGAGTGGCTTGCCCACTGCTGAGGGTGCTGACTGTTTGGTCGGCCCCAGGGCCCACCAAACCAGTCATGCACACTCTGCCCTTTCTTCATGTAGGCTGCAGCCTCCATGGAGAAAATGGCATCCCCAAGGACGCCTGGCTAGGCGCCGTCCCGACCAATCACAATGCTGCCATTGCAGAGTTGTGATTGGCGGAGGGGAGGGAGGCTGCCTGTTTCCTGTTCCCGGAGGCAGGAAAGCAGGAGCAGATCGAGCAGTGGACTCTGGACCTGGGAAAGGTATGTTTTTTTTAATATGATTTAAACCCCCCCCTCCCTCCCTGCGCGACCGCCCTTCCCTCACGACCACTCGCCTGTCTCTCCCCCCGCCCGAACCATGCTGGCCACGACCTTGGACAGGCAATGGCCCTTGCTATTCTGCTATTGAGACGCATGCATTTTAACAAGGAATACTTGATTTGAAATCCTGGAGCTCTTAATACACCTGTGCAACCTAGGGGTGAGAAAGGGACCAGAGAGAGAGTCATGGTCAAGAAGGGCTATTTTCAGACATATATTGCCCAGGGTGAAATGCACCTCTCCCCATAGTGCTCCTCTCTTTCACTCTGTCTCCACCTCCCAAACTCGCCGTTGCTCCCCTCTTCCTCCTATTTTTCACACATGTTTTATCTCTCATCCACCTCTATCATTCACTATCTTTTCTATTCTTATTTTCCACTTCTGTCTCCTGGAGTCAGTGCACGGATTTTCGTCCAACCCAAGTGAAGGCACTTTTTTGTAAAACTCTCACCCACTGGGAATATAGTTATTTTTGCTACTTTTACAGTCACTGTGGCATCCCCCGCTGGGAGTAACTTAGACACCACCCAGTATCTCTTACCAAAGAACTGGCCCTACCTGCTCCTCTGTCACACACCCCATCCAATTTTTCACACTCCCGTTCTCATGAAGCCTTGTGTATCATTCAGCCTTCTTCCTCCTATCACACACATGCACCCACACCCTTCCATGCTTCATCCTTTTCTTCCATATCACAAACCCACCTTTCTCACCCTTCTATTCCATGCCTCTTTTTCGCACATCTCTTCTCTATCCTTTCACACTCTTCTGTGTGCCCAAAACTTCCCTCTAGCTTAACTGTTACGCATCTTTCTCATGCTCACTCTCCTCTCACCACCCTCTCATAATTTCAATTATCACAACTTCCTTTCACACGTGTATCCTCACCTACTTCCTATATTCTTTTCTCATTAACACCCCTCTTCTCTCTTCTGCAGTCTTATCTCACAGCCCCATCTCTCGAATGCTCTCTGGTGCTCCTGCCTCACTAAAGCTCACCGTTCAATCACCCTCCCCTCTCACGTCATCAAATAATGCCCCAGCTAAACCCTTCCCCATTGTTACCCGTCTCTTACACACCTAATCTCAGTGGCGTAACGCAAATTATGGGGCCCCTTGTACAAACGTGATGATCATGAGGGGCCCCTGAGCCTCCCATATCTCAGATATTCATTGGCCTTGGGCAGAATTGGAGCCCCCCAGAAGGTTTGGGGCCCCCCTCAAGGGTTAGAAGACCCTTGCGCAGCAGGGGCTACAGGGGCCTGCGTTGCGCCCCTGCTAAATCTCCCATGTACACTAGCCCCTGTTTTCTTTATTTACTCTGACTGTGGCAGACACGCACACAAACACGCGCGCTCCCGCGTGCGTGCACGCCGTGCTTCAGGCAGACTTAATTTCCTTGTTGCATGAAAGATTTACGGTTTGGGTCCTGCCCTGGTGCTCGAGTCTGAACGTGTTTGGGCGGGATCCATGCCCCGTGGACTACAATTAGCTAATGAGCTGGACATGGTGTGGTGAACCAACCCTCCAGCATGTGCAGCGCGGCACCTCCCGTAGCTTAAGCGTGGCGCCTCTCGCCCAGCTTCGACGCACATCCCTTTTGTTTTAAAAAGGTGTTTCGAGATTTGCACACCACCTGCATTTCAATAATGTGTCTTGTTTACTCGTTGACGAGACACGAAAAAGCGATGCATACGTCTTCTTGAAATGTTACTGTTTTTCTAAAAGAAAATGTTTACATTCTCAATTGACACTATACTGTAGCAGAGCTTTTATCTATTGACTGTTGTCCGGCACGATGCATTCCTTTTGGTTGTGTTGGTCTCAATTACACAATTGCATGAGGCATGTTCATAGTTTAGTGCAACCGGATGTAAAACCAGGCACTCCATAGACTAGAGAGAGGCCGTCCCTAATTGGCTAGCTCTTCTCGTACTTTGGACAGTTCCCCCAAATTACCATAAAATCTTTAAGAATATACATAGACAGACATGCCAACCCTCCCGATTCAGGCGGGAGACTACCGATTTCAAGGCTAGCCTCCCGATTCCTGCAAGCAAAAACCCGATTCTTCGGGGTTTCAGCAGACAGGGCTTGGTATTGTGTAACGTGCTAATTCTTCCAGCATTAGTCAGAGTGTCGATTCAGGGGTTCAAAAGGGGTGAAAAAACAACAAAGCCCCATTAACAAGCGAATGTTCTTTTAAAGACCTGTGAAGTACTCGGGGGCGGCTATGTGTGTGCCTGGGCTGCCACACGGGTGGAGGGGGGGCGGGGGGGTTGGTATATGAACTGCCAGCAACACCCTCTCTCTACCTGCCATTGCGCTCCATGCTTCTGAAAGGTAAAAAAAGAAAACGTGCATTTGCGTTTCAAATGTCCGATTCTGCAGCAGCACACTTCCAAAGCCCATACATGACAGTAACCCGATTCAAGGCCCCATTCTCCCGATTGTTTTTAAAGAATCTCCCACTTTGCTCTTCTGAAATGTTGGCATGTATGCATAGGTACAACTCTTTCTCTGTTAAATCTCTGTTTCTCTTCATGCAGAAGCAAAGCAACGAATCACTGCAACATATATGGAGCACTCCTCCTAACCTCTCACGGTAAACCGTGCTCTTCCTTGTAGGACTCTCTAAAGACCCTCAACCTACCAACGTATCATCTTACGCGGCCAACCGTACACACCTTAAGCGCATTAAGTAAGGAATTAGGTGCTATGAAAATGCTACAATACAAAAGGCTTCAAGCCTCCTTGACATGCAGGATACACATACATAAACACGGGTACTGACAGCACACCCGGCCCACCTGGTTCAACTAGTCTGGCCATGACTTCATTATATGTTCCCTTCCCTTCACCTCATACAACCAATGCTGGTTTAGGCCTTTGCTTCACTCTCAATAAGATTTATGTGATGCATCTCTTAGTATAACAAAGACATGGCAAACGTCTGGGACACCAGAACAATTACCAGTAGTCTAATTATAGCTAGTGTTGCCATATTTATTTTTAAGTAATAGTGACCAGTGACCCACCAGATAGGCAACCTTTATTTTTATTTTTATTGAGTGATTCATTCAATCAATCAGATTAATTAAGTGCGGCTAATCACCCAATAGGGTATGCAGGCGCTTGCAGGCCCTTGAGGCTTTTTCGAACAGCCCGTCTTGAGGGCCATTCGGAATTCCGGAAGTGAGTTGATAGTCTGGAGGTACATGGGGAGGCTGTTCCATATCTTTATGATTCAAGAAACTGCAACCCCTTTGTCTTTCTCACATGGTCTTTGGAAAAAAGAAAAGGACTCAACTCCCATATCCTATCATACATGAACTACCCATAACTCTTAAAGACCACAATCACCATGGGCTTGTCACACCCGTCCTAAGCTCATGCACAATTCCTAGGCGTTTTGTGCTAGTCTACCAAGAGGAGTCCAACAGATATAAACCATGTCAGAAAGAATACTGTGAAACATCCATCCATGACTCCCAACCCCTGCCCATGTCCTCGATTTCTCCTTCACTTAACCTACTCCTTTCCCGTCGTCCTCTCCCCATCATTCTCTGTACATGATCTCATTTACCACTCTTTCTGTCTGTCACTCTATTCCAATTACTACATTCTCTCCACCCCTCATTCCAAGCCCCCTACACTGTCTTCTTTCTGCTTCACCCCATCTCCCTTCCTTGCATCTCTTCCACCTATTCTCCACCCCTTTTATTGTCCCTATCACAGCATACACTCCACTGTCCATTTAATGCCCGTTACACACCATTCCCCACCTAACCGTCCTTCTCTTCTCTGTCCTCCTGCATCCTCCTTTAATCCTCTATGACACTTGCAGTACATCTCTTCCTCCTCAACCACTCCTGCTACACTCTCCCTCCGTCTCCGATCCCCCATCTCTGCACTCCATTCCCAATCTTCTTGATCTCAGGTACCCTGAGCCTTAGCAATTGGCTGCTCGCCTATTTCTTCTGTTTTTTCCAAATTATCACATCCCTTTCATCAACATCCTTTTCACTCCTACAAACTGCTCTCTCCATGTCCCTTACTGATTTTACTTTTCCTGCTTATCTACAGTAGTACTCATTCAATGTTTACTCCATCTTCCCTGTGCCCTATTCCAACCTATCTCACTTTTTAAGTTCCTTCACATAAGCCCCTCCTCACCCTTTCTCCATGATGTCCTCGCCTTCCTAGGTGCTTATTCAAAGCCCTCCATTTCTGCTCATACCCCACCATTACATCTCAGGGCCCAGAGAACTTCTTACCACTTTACTAGAGACTGGAAAATAGCTATTTCAGATTGGGAAGAACCTTAAAGGCTCATGATTTCTCTCTGGCATTTGGACAATCGAATCCGCCTTAAGGCATATCTTTTCATTTGGACCTCGAAGTCTGGCTGGTAAAACGCTTAAAACGTACATGTCTTGTCCATTCTTGTAGCACAGGACTCTTATTCTTACATCTTTTGTCATCGTTTTGAAACATAATCAAAGGTGAGCATCGTTAGCACCACCTGCTTGCCGGATAATTCCGGATACTTGGAAATGAACTATCCTGCAACCCGCTCTCTATTTCGAAACCATACCCAAAGTGCTCTGAAGCGACTATTTGCTAGTTAATAGTACTTTACGTGCTCTTGTGGGTGTAGTGTGGGCTATAAAACATAAATGTATAAAACATACACTATCATTCTAAATATATATCTCACCTTCCATCCTAAGTCATCTTTCTCTTCCCATATTTCCCCCTTCAAATCCTCTGCCCATGCCTCTGTGCTGCCAGCCTTTTACTCCATTCTACCAAACGTCAATCTTTTTGCTCTGCTAATTCTTCCTCTCTTCTGTTCCACGATGTCCACCATCACTTTCCAAAACACTGCTTATGTCTCTCATCCTACCGCCTCCTGTTGCCACTGCTCCTTCACTCTCCAACCTTCTCTTATTCATTTCCTCTCCATTTCAAGAGCTTGTCAAATCTTTTTTCAAAGCCTGGTCCAAAACCTATGTGAGCCTGTAGGAAGCTGGCTCTCTATATAGTGTACTAAAACGAAATTCACTATGCAGAGAGTCCAGTGGGTCCCCAGTCGGTTTACAGAGGGTAAAGTAGATCATACTAACACTCTCTTTTGTGGTAGTGTGGGCGCGCAGTTAGGCTTATCAGAGGGTCGTGCTAAGTATTTGTTGTACTCACAGAGGCAAAAAATGAGGCACAAACTCAAAGAATAAATCAGAGACTAATTTATAAAAATAACACTTCTTTTTATATATATATATTTCAAACTCAAGAACTTAGTTTCAAGGTAAGTACAGTTTTCGATAAAAATATTCACAGATAAGTAAACATTTCAAACCTGTGCGCTTTTACTCACAATGCAATCCTAGGGGAGGAAAACTCAAAGATACATGAAGGTAGGTACAGTTAGTTTCAGGGGTTCACCTTCTGGGATCAAAGTAGTTGTGGGCCAAGGTTCAAAGTACTACCAGCAGTTCTTTGGGAACTGCCTTGGTTCTACCACAAGCAAGGTGCTGGTAAGGCTGGTAGCTTGTGCACTACGGAGAAAGGGGTGCTACCTGAAAAGAGGCTGCTCAGGGGACTTGCGGACAAATCTGAGGGATCACAACCAGGGGCTCAGGTTGCAAGGGGTCTTGGAGCACAGGGACACAGCTGGTTTGTCGAGACCCGGGCCAGGTGTCTCAGGAACAGAGTGGTTTGGTCGGCTGGGCTGGGTGCGCAAAGATGCACCTCATGGTCAGGGACAAACAGCTGGGCGAGGCAAAATCATAGCAGCTGTGCCTCTCTCAAAGTGGGTCTTGGTGATGCTGATGTCCCTCGACAGCAGCTTGATCCTGGTGCAGTGAGGATCCGGACTTGACACACACGGTCGGTGTTTGGTGCATGGCGACCGTACCTCGGGGGTTGGTACAGCATGGCTTTGGTTGGTCCTGGTGTTGTCATACTCGGTGGGGAGACAGATCTGACCTTCCAGAGTACGAGTACCTTCTCCTGGTCATCTGTGGCATTGGTTGGACCAGGGAGCTGCATGGCAGTGGACCGGACTCTGCTTGCCGTTGCTTGCGGACTACAAGGGAGTAGCTCCTCTAATTCCAAGAGAGACGTTCGATGTTTGTTGAAGTGCTGGCAGACTACCCAAGGCTTTGGTAGGTCTCCAGCTTGCAGGACACGTCACTCTGTCACGATTGTCGAGAGAGGGCTGAGGATGGCAGGGTTTTGCGCTAAAGTCCAAAGTTCTGCTGCAGTTCTTGCCAGACAGTGTCTTGTCTTCATCCTTCTTCTGTTTATCCATCAAATCTGCGTTCTTGGGTTCAGGGGGGCCACCTAAACACTCAATTTAGGACAGTTATGGCGAGTGACAGTTAGTAGCCAATAGGCTACCAACCTTTAGGGTATCTGCACCCTTTATATGACCACTTCCTGTGGGAAGTGGGCATAACACTGACCCTAGAAGGCTAATTCCATCCAAAACAACATGAGGAATCTGAAAAGTGGGATTCACTTCAGCTGGCCTGGCCTAGAGGTCGTGCTGGCTGAATGTGGGCTCACCTCCTAATCGTACCAATTTTCCTGACTGTCTTCCCGCTAAAACGTGACAGGGGCGTTTGACCTCCACTATCTGGAGAGGCCCGGTGTCGCATAGCAGAGAGGGCAGGGCCTTTTAAGCTTCCTGCTCTGGAACGAACATCCTGCTTGAAGGAGGTGTGAATACCTCCACCCAGAGCAGGCTTTGTTCCTGTCCTCCAAGAGTGAAGGCTCTCACTTCAGGAGGTTCAAAACCTGACTATGGGGGCTGGCTGGTCGAGGCCAGTCAAAACACTAGTAGTCGGTAGGTTTTCAGGAGGCACCTCTAAGATGCCTTCTGTATGCATTTATTAATGAATCCAGCATTGGCATCAGTGTGGGTTTATTAAGACAAGGTGTTTGGTACCAAACACCTTGGGGTACAATGAAGCCATTATGTAGCTAGGGGACTCATAATGATGAGTGTCCCACCCATGCACTCATGATGGCTTCCCTGTGCACTGATATGAATGTTTCTTTATTGTTTAAGTTAGTGAAAACCATAGCAATATACCATTAAAACGTTATATGTTACAACAAATGTGGTATACCTCTTAAAAGTTTGATTTACCAATAATACAGTAAAAGGAGAGAAAATAGTGCGTAATCAATTGTGCAGCATTTGTCGTAAAGTGATATTTTGCACTGGTAATTTGTAAGGGTGAACTTAGATATCACCGGGACTATATACTCTCTCAGGTATGCCCGCCCTCACATGGGTATAGTGCACCCTGCCTTAGGGCTTTAAGGCCTGCCATTGTAGTGACTTACCCATTCCACATGTAGTGCTGGTAGGCATGGCACAGTGTGCTGATGAATACAGGCCCCAGCTAGGCCCGCAGGACACAAGGGTTCGCTCTCCTGTAATGGAATCTACAAGGAAGTTGGCACGGAAACTGCAAAGTACAAAGACAGCATTTATTAACCCTTAAGGGTGGTCCTACAATCCACACAACACTCTTCAGTATTGCATAGAGTAGCACAAAGAACTTGCGTACATGGTCCCCTTTTATACACAGTAGAGGGGCTCATAAGTGGGTGGATACAACATGAGGCCTAAGAACATTACCATTTATGGTCATTCTCGATACTGAATCAATACATGGGCGGAGCCAACACACTCCTTGAGCCCGCGAACACATGGTCAAGCAAGGCTAATTATAACAGATGTGGTCAAGTCTGGGCATGCGCCAGATGGACAAGAGAGCTATTTATAAACTGTTACTAGGCAGATTACAAGAGCAACTAACACAGAGGTCGGACTCTCCTCGTGACGAACACGTGGCAGCATAACAATACAAAATGGAGTCCAAACTTCGGTCAACATAGCGGAGAAAACACGATCTATAACAGAGGAACTAATGTCTTTAGTAAATGCTTAATCACATCGTTGTTTCAATTTACAACAGACGACCCTTTCAGCATTTACTGAAGACATCCAGCTTGTTAGGATAATCATCATATATATCAATTGTCATCATTTCTTCAACTTCTTTAGCTAAACGTTTTTGGTGGGCAACATCAGCAATAGCTTTCTTATCAGGGATAAAAAATGATACACATAATGAGCAGAGTAAGGGACCACATTGGATACAAATACAGCATGAGAACAGAATCGCTACAATAATACAGAGACCAGTTAAGACCTTCCATCCCCAGGCAGTAATCAGTGCCCAAAACCATCCAGAAAAAGACCAAGTGCCGTTTTCTGTATGGATCTCAGCTGCAATTTTATGCAGTTTATTGATGGCATTATAAACTGATGGCGTATGATCAGGGATAAACACACAACAGCTACTTCCAATAATCTTACATGCTCCTCCTCTGTCAGCTAGCATAACGTCTAATACCATACGATTCTGCAATGCAACAATCCTAGTGATTTGTAACTCTTCTGTAAGATTCCCAAGAGCAGCAGCAGTCTGATTTGTCACAGCTTCTACCACTCTTGTTAATCTTCGGATCTTCCTACTATTCAAGGCGGCTCCAACAAAGAAAAACAGTCCTAAGTTAAAATCAATATACTGTTGCAAGCTGGTATCAGTCTGATCCACATCATCAATCGATAGAGTACGTTTATACCTGTTTACAGTCACATTATTCAACAATTTCAGATCTTTATGATACGATGCGGGTGCCAGGAATACAGGAGGTAATAGGAATGATACATAGCATACCCCAGACCACCCAGCCGGCAAACGGTAATAACCTTTATTTCCACACACAAAGTAGGTATTATGGGACGCTAGGAAGGTACTATTGTTCAATCCATCAATGTTCAAGACAGTGATGCAATCACTGACACCAACAGGGATAAAACCCACACTCTGGACACACAGGTCCGCTTGAGCTTGTGCCACTTGGATCACAAATTTGTCCTTCCCCACAGTGTCTCTGGTGTTCGTAAAGATATATGGAATGGATTCATTGTCTGGTCGGTACTCTTCCCATTCCCAAATTGTCCCATTCGCTTGCGGATATCCATTTTTATCTTGATGGAATTCTTTATTGAGTCTAAAAAGCAATCGTCCCACTGTCGGTTTCCGAGTGGCAAAAAGCAAAGTATACCATGCTCTACAAGAGCCATTATGAGAGAAAGGGAGTGGTATAAATGGCGTACCTCCTTTCTTCTGATGGGCTGGCATCATCCCACATATCCAGCAGTTCGTGGCATTCGTAGCAACGTGGGTATGGTGCAGCATCTGAATAAAAGTGTTATTCAAATAGGACTGTCGATGCTTCAACTCCTGATACGGCAATGTATAGAAGTAGTGCTCCGCAGGCACCGGAGTCGTCAACACAAGTGTTTTCCGAGCAGGAGTTACCTCCTCTACAAACCATGTTGTTATCCCAACAATAGCTACTGTTAGCATGAAACCCAACGCACAAAGTATTTTCTTCTTCTCCATGTCAAAGGAAACAATACTCTGATATCTTCCTGAAACTAAAAGGTCTGTCAGAACTCTTCCCCTTGGGCAGCGGTTGATTTCTTCACCAGCGGGCCAAGACGGGTGTCACTACACTAATGCAGGGCTGATCCCCCCCCCTTGCCTCATTGGCTCTCCGTTTCACTAACCCAAGGGCCGTTCTGACAGTATGTCCCGGTACTGGAAACCTCACTTTCTCGGTCGAAGATGATATCGCCTTCCTCCAGAAGTCGCGTGGTCCGGAAAGAGCTCCTCAGTGTCACCCGGCTCCGCAGCACGGCCTGTCTCTGCTGCCAGGATTTCTCGTTGATCGGTCAGCACGGCAGACTCCACCAATCCGGGCGGTACCTTTTGACAGTGCAGGGAATGGATCCAATTCTTCCTGTTCGAGACTCGCACAGCCGTCCTCGTCGCAAGGAGGACCTGCTCAGGGCCCACCCATCTCGGTTCCAAGCTGTTCGTTCTGTCGAAGACTTTCACCATCACATGGTCACCAGGCCGGAGACCATGTCCTTCACCGGTAGACCGATCAGGGAGCGCCTCTCGGACCTGTTGATGAATAGAAACCAAGTTATCCGTTAACTGTGCCAGATAATCACTCATCATTACACAAGGTACATCATACACAGCCTTAGGCCTTGGTGGACCCCAAATATTCATTGGGCGTCCAAAGACGATCTCATATGGCGTAAGGCCAGTTCGAGAGTGCGGTACTGATCTAATTGACAATAACGCCAGTGGCAGAGCGTCTGGCCAAGTCAAAGATGTCGAAGCTTGAATTTTGGCGATCTTAAGCTTCAGTGTACCATTATACTTCTCAACTAGGCCTGCAGACTGAGGGTGAAACACGGCGTGGAACTTCTGAGTGATGCCTAGACCCTTCAAGACATACTTTATAACATCCGCTACAAAGTGAGGCCCATTATCACTCCACAGAAGTCTACAGACGCCGTATCGAGGGAAAAACTCTTTTAGCAGTAGCTTCGCCGTAGTCATTGCAGTATTGTCTTTCGTAGGGTACGCCTCAACCCATTTACTGAAGGCGCAAACCACTACTAGAACATACTTCAAATTGTTACAGCGCTCAAGCTGGATATAATCCATCTGCAGAACCTCAAAGGGTGCAGTGGGCGTCGCAAATCCTCCTGCTGGAGTTCGAGTACCCTTTCCTGGGTTATACTTCAGACAGATCATACAAGTCTGCACCACCCTCTTTGCCGTGCTAGCAATCTCTGGATGCTCCCAAACTTGGGTGAGCAATTTCACAATTGCGGAAGCTCCAACATGTGCTAGCCCATGTGCCATCTGAACCATAGGTTGTACGAAAGCCGTGGGTAATTTCCATCTATCCATCTGCTTATTTCTCCAGCAACCCTCATCATCCAATTCTCCCTCACTAGCCCATTGCTCCCGCTCTTTATCAGAAGCGGTCCGTTGCATTTCTCGCACTTCCTCCTTCGCATCACGCCATCTTTCCACCTGTGACTTTACTACATACATGGCAGTAGCACCGGGTTGCATCGCAGTCTCCCGTGCTACTCGGTCTGCTAACGCATTCCCTTCTCCAACTTTATCAACTACTTTCCTATGGGCGCTACACTTAACGATGGCAATTTTCTTTGGGTATGTCAATGCGGTTAAAAGATTATGAACTAACTCTCCATGCATTATCTGTACCCCATGTGACGTTAGAAACCCTCTCTCCTTCCAGAGTAGGCCGAAGTCGTGCGCTACTCCGAAGGCATAGCGGCTATCTGTGTAAACATTCACACACAATCCTGTACTGAGCTCACATGCTCGTGTTAATGCTATCAGTTCCGCTGCTTGAGCTGATTTCTGTGGTATGCGTGCTGTCTCCACTATCGTTTGTAAAGTGGTAATTGCATATGCTGCTGAGGCCGTGCCATCTGGTAGCTTCAGACAGGATCCGTCCACCCACAGTTCTCCATCTACATCTGGAAAGGGCGTATCCTGGAGATCAATACGACCCTTTGTTTGTTCCTCAGTCACAAGAATACAATCATGCACTTTCTGTGCCTCAGGCTGGGTCTCGGGGTATGGCAACAATGTGGCCGGGTTTAATGTCACGCACCTTTTCAACGTAATATGAGGAGCCAGAAGCGTCAGCTCATATCCCGTTAAGCGGGCACTGGTCAAATGCTGCGTCTTTGTTTGATTAAGCAGGGCATCAACAGCATGGGGAACTAACACCAACAGCTTATGGGACAACACAATTCCTTCACTTTGGCGTATTGACACAGCTGTCGCCGCAACCGAGCGAAAACACCCTGGTAATGCTCGGGCGACAGGATCAAGCACAGCCGAAAAGTATGCACAAGGGCGTTGCTTATCGCCATGCATCTGCACTAAAACTGATAATGCACATCCATCTTTTTCATGCACATACAGCGAAAAGGGTTTTGCATAATCAGGGGTCCCTAACACTGGTGCTGAACAAAGGGCCTGTCGTAGTTGCTGAAAAGCAGTATCACACTCATCTGACCACGGGATTGGGATAGGCGTGTCCTTTGTCAAGAGGGCTAACAATGGCTTAGCTATGTGCGAAAACCCCAATATCCACTGTCTACAAAAAGAAACAAGGCCCAAAAATGCACGCACATCCTTCTGTGTGGACGGCCTCGGTGTATCCAGAATTACTTGGATACGATCCGGTGTGAGTGCACGTCCCTCCTTAGACAAAAGGTGACCCAGATAAGTCACCTTTGGTCTACAGAATTGCAACTTCTTCCTAGATACCTTATGATTGTGGGATGCTAAAAAGGAAAGTAAGGATAACGTGCTTTTCTCATACAGCTCCAGGGTGTCAGCCGCCAACAAGATGTCATCGACATATTGAATGAGGGCGACCCCCTCGAGTAAAGCAAAGGAATCCAACTGTCGTTTCAAAGCCTGACTGTAAATACTAGGGCTTTCTGTGTAGCCCTGGGGAATTCTACAAAAACGATAAGATCTATTATTTAATGTGAACCCAAAAAGAAACCGGCTATCGGGGTGAATGGGAATAGAGAAGAAGGCATTTTTCAAATCAATCACTGAGAACATGGTCGCCGTAGGCGGGACCAAGGTAAGCAACGTCGTGATATCGGAAACCACCGGGTACTGAGGTATCACGATCTTGTTTACCTCCCTCAAATCAATTATGAACCGATAGACCTTAGCATCCGTGTCCTTTTTCAGAATAGGGAGAATCGGACTGTTACAGATATTATAGGGAACTTCTTCCACTACTCCTACTGCGATCAAGTCTTGCACAATCTGTATGAGAGCCTCCTCGCCCTCCTGGGAAATACGATACTGCGGGAGGCGTGGTAACACCGCCCCCTCCTGGACACTAATGTGGACCGGAGGAATCACCATTTGTCCCACATCTGTGTCCGAAGTCGCCCATAAAGCACGAGGGAGGGTAGCCAACAACGCATCCTCTGATATCGTACACATCCGCCCAGACCGGGGGTAGTTGTCATTTAAGATCACCCTCACACCCTCAGGGGAGCAGCGGATCGTAGCCCTAAAGTGCTTTAACATATCAAGGCCCATAATGTTGTCCGGTGTATACGGAGCAAGCAGAAACAGACAGGGCGCAGAAAAAGAATCAACCTTAAATGTAAGGGGCTGTGAAAGAGGGCTTCGGGAGAGTGTACCGTCAAACCCTACCGATGTAACCATTGAGCCGGATGGGGGAGCCCCCGGAACCAAGTACCTAGACAATGCACTACGTGTCGCTCCTGTATCCACTAGGAACTGATCAGTAGAACCTAAAACCTCAGCCGATACATAAGGACCCGTCTGATCGACCGGTACCTCAACTGATTCGGACCCCCATCCAACGCATTCCTATGCATGCGGAGAATCGTGATATCCCGATCGATCAATCTCCGAAACGTGATACTGATGCTGACGATCGAAAACATTTGAGCTATCTCGGTGCTGCCCAGCAGTATCGAAACGGACATTATCGTTAGAATTCCCTCTAGAACTCGAGAAACCCCCTCTACCTCTCGGGCCACCCGGAGTATGCCCCTGGCGCGAAGCACGCAACACTGGGCAATCCCTGGCCCAATGGCCTGATTGCTTACAATACGCACACTGATTCCTATTCAAATCAGATCGGCCCGAAGGGGGACCATAAGATCCTCCCCTTCCTCTATTATTACCCCGTCGAGGCGGGCCATAGACTTGCGCCAACATCACCTTTGTTTTCAAATCTTTCGATTTCTTTTCCTCCTGGCCCTTTGCTTCTTGCTCCTGACGCTCATAATACTGGGCGATGGTCAGGAGGGCCGTCGGCGTAGCGGAGGACCAAGAACTTTCACTCGCTTTTAGACGGGCCGCAACTGCCGGTAGCAGATTAGCTACATATTTATCCGCAAAAAGGTGGCGTCCCGTATCGTCGGCAAGCGACTGGCCACTAAAATCATGAAACGTCTCCTCAAAGCGCGTAAAGAAGTCCGCAACTGACTCGTCAACTTTCTGTTTACATGCAGCTAACATATTCCAGTCAATCTTTTTAGGGGGGATAATCGTCTTCAACTTAGTCACAATAGCAGCAGGGAGATCTAAAATACTCTGCGGCGGTTTCTGCGCGGGCTTCCGCTCCCTATCCTCATCCTCAAGGTCAGACCACCGGGCCTTGAAGGCAACGATATCATCTACCTTGCGTACAGATCGCCACATATCCGGTGGTAGAATAAGGCCAAAAAACAGGTCTATATCTGCTAAAGTCATAACGCAAGAATTCAAGGCCCCCTCGACTTCTTCATAGAAGGCCGCTGGATTCTTGCGAGGGTCGGGCAGCGCATTCTTCAATGCCATAACATCAGCCCTATGCCACGGAGTGTAAACCCAATTATACACGAAATATCCCTTAGCATCGGCGGAGGTAATGTCCGAGCTAGTCCCTGCTTCTTTAGGAGGAACATACAAAGGCGCTGCCTCCCGCATTGGTTTAACATGCACTACGTCATCCTTATCTGACTGGGAAGTGGATGAGTGGCCCCCTGCTGCAAATGAATCCGACTGCTTCTCCTCCTCCGTTGGTTGGCGTGCTTTCTCTCTAAGGGCCAGCACCTCGTCCCGCAAGGCGAACAGCCGCCGAGCCGCCTCAGGAGCCTTAGGGGGAGAAAAAACACCATCATGCAATGCTTTAGCATCCGACGTCACATCGTCAGGCTCAAAGACACTAGAATATTTTCGGAAAGCAGCAATCACTTCCTCAGCGAAATGAGCCAGAAAATACACCCTTTCTCTATCTTGCCACGACCCCCAAGTATGGAGCAACTCCTCCCTAGACATCTTGCCCTTAAGTGCACGGAGGGAAAGTTTCCGAAGCTCAGCCATATGCTCGGCCGATAACATGGACCGCGTATCCACCTTACCCGGACCCGGGACAGAATCTTGCGGCCTCGGAGCAGATGCGCCAACATAAGGGGGCGGAGAGCGATCTAGCAAATAAAAATCATCATCAGTATTATTAAGGACAGGATAAAGTGGCTGCCGAACAACATATTGACCCGAAACTTGTAGCCTACGCTCTTTCTCTTGTCTGTCCGTCTGCTCTCTGTCCTCCCGACGCTTCGCTTCCTGCGCTCGCACATGATCACTCTTCCATTGTTCTTTATCAAACAACGCTTTCTCACGCTTCTCTCGCTCACGCACCTCCTTCACCCACAACCGCACACACTCAAACATATCCTGACGAGCACGCCGCTTACACATACACTGTTCCACATACTCAATCTTACGTATATCAAACGATCCATACAAAGGCCATCGCAACTCAGGATCCTTTTTTGTGTATTTCCTCCATACTGTGCTGTACATTATGGAAGAAAGACCATGCTTCACATACATATCCCTATTAGGAGTCCCCTCTGGGGGGGCTGGAGCAGATTCCTCGAGGTTCAACCGGTTTCCAAAACAGCAGCACCACTTACGGAGTGCGCTGAAAGCAGGCATGCTCAGAAATAATGCAAAATATGCAATATTATAAAGAAAATGGCACTTAATCGTTGCGCCGTTCAAAGTTTACACCGCTCCGGAGAAATCTCTCCACATTACCTGCCTATATGTGTTGCAACGCATATATTTTCACAAAGACAAATACAAAATATGACTAGTCATCACAAATCAAACTCAAATAGCCAGATCAGGCTTCAAAAACTCGGAGCAAGTACCGTACACCGGTTCTTACCAATCAAGAGTCCAGATTCCAACTGCCAAGCTCCACAATCGCCCAAACGGCTTTCACGGCAAGACCGACAGAAGAGGTCTCAGTCGATGACCGGCGCCACCCAGACGGTCAGCTCGGAAGGGAAGGAAGAAAAACCACGGGATGCCAGGGCTAAGACGCCGCTGGCAGTGATCACGTCCCCGGCCCAATTCCTCACCTTCGTCGCGACCAATCCTTCGAGCATCCGAGTCGCCGATGAGCCCCACGTGACGGGCGCCAATTGATGAATACAGGCCCCAGCTAGGCCCGCAGGACACAAGGGTTCGCTCTCCTGTAATGGAATCTACAAGGAAGTTGGCACGGAAACTGCAAAGTACAAAGACAGCATTTATTAACCCTTAAGGGTGGTCCTACAATCCACACAACACTCTTCAGTATTGCATAGAGTAGCACAAAGAACTTGCGTACATGGTCCCCTTTTATACACAGTAGAGGGGCTCATAAGTGGGTGGATACAACATGAGGCCGAAGAACATTACCATTTATGGTCATTCTCGATACTGAATCAATACATGGGCGGAGCCAACACACTCCTTGAGCCCGCGAACACATGGTCAAGCAAGGCTAATTATAACAGATGTGGTCAAGTCTGGGCATGCGCCAGATGGACAAGAGAGCTATTTATAAACTGTTACTAGGCAGATTACAAGAGCAACTAACACAGAGGTCGGACTCTCCTCGTGACGAACACGTGGCAGCATAACAATACAAAATGGAGTCCAAACTTCGGTCAACATAGCGGAGAAAACACGATCTATAACAGAGGAACTAATGTCTTTAGTAAATGCTTAATCACATCGTTGTTTCAATTTACAACAGTGCCATGTCGACTCTTTGGTTTCCTCTGCACCAAGACAAGCAGACTGCAATGGCAGTTTGCATGAGCTTGGTGAGGGGGTCGCTTAGGGTGGCACGATTTGTGCTGCAGCTCATAGGGACCCTCTTTAGTTCCAAGGCCCTACGTACCAGGGGTACCACTTACTAGCGAATTACAGGGATCGTAAAGGGGTGCCAATTGTGGAACAATCATACAGTTTAGGGAAAGAACACTTGTTCTGGGGACCCAGTAAGAAGGAACCCAGCACACTCTCAGTCAAAGTTGCACTAGAAACCAGGCAAAAAGTGTGGGGTAACCATATCAAACGGGGCACTTTCCTACAGGGCCAATCTGGATGCCTTTTCCATTTTCCTCGAGTGTCCTAGAGTCCTGTTTTTAAGTTTTAAAAAATATTGCAGTTCAAGGGGAAAAAGGCATGGTGTCTGGCACCATTCATTGTTCTGGCCATGTAAGCTGCCTTTTTCCTATTGAAGACGGCACCCCTGCTTCCAATTACATTTTTATAAATAAATACTGCAGATGGAGGGTGGGACCATGGAAAGTGTATGGTCTTGGGGATATGTTTCTATTGCTCTGTCCTCTTGTGACGTTCCCAGCACCTCCACTTTATTGTACCACCTAAGAAACTCCTGAGGCCCTTTATTTTTCTTCATTTAGCAGAACGGCAGTGAAATGTACTGTAACAACCTCTCCTATAACTAGACGATGACAGATAAACTTGATTAGATGGACATCAGAACAAGAAGTGGTTAGATAGCAACTCAGACACAAGACAAAAACTCGGAAAGCAAAGAGGGATTCACACACTCTGTTTCAGGAAGACTAGTAAAATGGAACAGGCAAACACTCACAATGACAAGAAGACACAAACTAAATCGGTGATAACCACTCTGGAGGTCAAGGAATCACATGCAAGGGAATAAGAAGACAAAGAGAATTTCAGGGATGCAATCTTGTAAGAATTGATTAAATTAAACATAAAACTTTTCTCACCACATAACTTCCAGACTCCCTTTTTCAAAACCTTTGCCATTACGTGAGTCATGAAATGTTAACCAAAACTATATTACAACAGTGGATTTAGGGGCATAAGATCCACATCAGTTTATAGATGCTACAGTAGTGTGCCTGGTGTTGGTGGTGCCTGTCCTGTTAAGTAGGAAGAATGGCAGACTGCAATCCTCAGCTCTAACTGAGACCCTCTGTGCCTGAAAACAGATAAGATGCAAGTTGTTGGGAAAGTGTAGTGGAGCTATCATTATAAAAGCGTTCTTCAGAAGTAAATAAATGCTGTCAATCCCACCCAGGCGGTCTGGTGTAAAAGGCGACTGAGAGGCAGGGTTGAGAGTCAGTTGTGTGTTAGTATTAAGTGTAACATGATTGCCTCTGGCTAGCCAAAATGAGATTTATTAAGCATTTTCCTCTGGGGTCACTACCCACTATCCCTATATGTTAGCCTGGCCACATGTGGCATCATTAAACTTCCTTCACAATTCCTTCTAAAGATGGCGCTCTGAGAAGTCGAGTCTTAAAGGCTTTGCACTGGAACAACTTTAAAGTGCGGTAAAGTGAGCTTATTAACAAAAGTAGTTTGTGATCTCAACTGTGGGACTGGAAGCTCATGGCATTAACAGTTTCTGTGGTTGAAACAGAGAGGTTGTGCGGGGACAGAGACAGCTGTCAAGCAGGATGGCAGATTTGTCGGGGTATGCCCAGTTTGCCAATCCTACCCTTCTTAAAATTCTGGCACAGAGACTTACTGCCTCCTGTAGGCCTCTGTGCCACTTCCACGGCAGTAGAAGGCTAAACAACAGCGTCTGCATGTGAATACAGGGAATTCGATGTGTCCTGTTTGTATTCAAAAGGCCATCGGAAGTGCTTCCAGTTCATGAAACTATTCTAACCCATAACGAGGGAGTAAGACATGCTTCTGCAGACACTGCATTTAGGAAGACCCATTTTAAAGGGAGAGCGGCTCCTCAGTCCTTTCTCAAAGGCCCCACAACTGAGTGCCTTTAAAACCATAGTTCAAGGATACTGGCTGCAGACCATAACTCCACTCCTTAAAACAGAGAGCTCTTTCTCGAAGACAAGGGAGGAGATCAGGGTTACACCTCGCTGGCAGGAATTTCAGATGCCTCTCAACATATTTTGCTGTGGCGGTCCATAAGTTTGCGTTTGGCTGGTCCACAGTCTGCTACTTTGTAAAAACAATGCTATTCTATGATGAGGGCCTGATATAGAAGACAATGAAAGCTCCAAAGATGGCCTCAGCATGGAATATCATTGGTTCTCAAAGGAGGCAAACACAGTCGGCGTTTACTGGATACAAGAGATTTTATGGTGAACCTTAGTGGATGACTCTACATTGCGATTAATCAAAGGCCATGACTGGGTAGAAGGAATAATAATATTAACCAATATTTGACTCACCCCACATTGATGTCATTACTTGAAACTTTAATTGTAGGAATTAATTGTTCCAATCACAACACCACTCAGTTTATCGACCTCAGTACTTCAGTATCCGAATAACTGGACCCAGCTGGTGACACAACCTGTGCACTGCAGGTTTAATGCAAAAGAAGTGAGTGGTCAACCTAGTGAGCCACGTTGCCAGCTAGAAGAGAAGGTGGAAAGCATCTCTGTCACCCTGAATTACAAATAGCACACCATTTATTCATTTTTATTTTAGAGGTTTTATATAGCCCTGGCCAGACCCAAAGGTATCGCAGCGCTTTACAGCAGATAGGAGAGAGATCACATAAGAGAGACAAAGGTAAACATAAGTGTTCAAAAGTCCCAGTGTGCTGTGCGTTCGAGGTGCGTCATTGAGGTACAGTGGTCCAGAGGTAGTCTCGATGCGTTCACAAAGTCTTGGGCTAAATCTTCCTCCGAGAGGCGATGAACGAGGAGGGGGTTAGGGAGCGGGGATGAGGCGGGAGTGGTGGAGCATTAACTGGTGGCTGCAGAGTGCAGGCTTGTGTGTTTCGGTTTTCAGTTCGGGAAGACACGGTTGAGGTAGAGGTCTTTTAGGAGCCTTTTGAATTTTATAAAGGAAGGGATAGTCCTGATATCGGCAGGGATGAAGTTCCAGATTTTGGGTGCGTTTCCTGCGAAGGATCGTGGCACTTTTTTTGTTTGTGTGTTTTCAAAGGGATGAGTAGGAGGGTGTTGGAGCTCCTGAGGTTTCTTGACTGGCCGGCTTTCTTGAGTTTGGAGGCCAGGTATGCCGGTTTCCCTGTGTGCAGGGCTTTGTGCATGAGGTAGGCAGTTCTAAAGCTGGCACGCATTTCCACTGGGAGCCATTTTAGTTCTCTGAGTGCGGGAGATAAGTGGTCATATTTTTTGACTCCGGTGACAATTCTGGCAGCAGCATTGAGAGTTGTTTTGAGTGTCGCTAAGTGTGAGAGAGCTGTACCGTAGAGGACTGCGTTACCATAGTCAAATCTAGATAACACCAGTGATTGGGTGGCTTGTTTGAGGTCCATGGGCAGTATGAAGGGTTTAATTTTGTTGAGAAGCTTCAGATTGAGGAAGGCACTCTTCGTGGAGATCTTAATGTGTTTGGTCATGCTTAGTTTTTGGTCGTGGGTGATTCCTAGTGATTTTACCAAGTTTGCCAAGGTGGGATTACTGTTGAGAGCTTCGATTGCTTTCAGTCACTCTACGATTTGAGGGTTTTCTTCTTTGTTGTAGATGAGGAGGATTTCGGTTTTTTTTAGTTGAGTTTAAGGTGGTTTGTTGATAGCCATTGTTGAACTTCTCTAAGAGTGTTGTTGAGTCTTAGAATGGCGTTAATGGAGGAGTTTTCCAAGTAGATCTGGGTGTCGTCTGCATATAGGTGGAAGGGGATGTTGGCTTTTTTCAGAATGGTGGTGAGGGGTTCCATTTATATGTTGAACAGTTGAGGGGAGAGTACTGATCCTTGGGGGACACCTCTGTTGACGGGGAGTAGGTTGGACGTAAAGGATTTGATTTTTATCCTTTGGGAGCGATTGTGAAAGAAGGAGGAGAACCATTGAAGGACCACCTCATCCGCACCTACTCGGTCTTTGAGAGCCTTGATGAGAAAATTGCAATCAACCATGTCAAAGGCTGCCGAAAGTTCTAGGAGGATGAGTAGGCAGCATTGATCAGTATCAAGGGAATGGAGGATGTCATCCACGATGTTAAGGATCACGGTTTCGGTGCTACAGCCTTTTCTGAAGCCCGATTGGTGATGGTCTAGCAGGTTGATGTTGTCAATGTGCTGATTCAGTTGACAGAGAACGCATTTTTCGTTTTCACACTATAGGCAACAACCTGTATGGGCTCTTGAGCTACGCGCCCCACCAAGAACAACGCGGGCAGAGCCACACGTGCCGTTTCCCCGCATGCATAACCAAGCTTGCCAGAACCACAACTCTGCCTTAACCACGCATATCTGGTTTAGCCATGCGTGCCTCTGTCATACAACCCTTTCACGCTGTTTAGCCATGCTCCGTGTACTGTGAGCCTCGGAGGAGGGGACTAAACAGCTGAAGAAGACACAGGAAACCCCTTTTATCCACAGATCGATGTTGCCTGCTATTTGAAAGACTGACTGTAGGTGTTTAATAGGGTGATTAGGAGGACCAAAGGCTATTCGAGGAGTCAGAAAGGCATCAATGGCTGCAACTGCAAGCAATTCCTTGCTGTTATTCGATAATTACATCCAAAGCAACACTTACAAATCAGAACATGTGTGCTCCGCATTAAAAATTGGTTCTTTTTAAAAGCACAATTTTTGTTTCATTTTGAATAAATTATAAACACAGTTACCTATTAGCAGGCAGGGCGGGTGCATGTGGAGATACAACATGTAAAATCACCGTCAAATGTACTTTTAACATTTCTTTATGTGACAATATATATATTTTACATATTTTGTTTTTATACCGCTTATAAAGTCGAGGAGTTGCGTCAGAGAGCAGCATCAGACCTTAATGGGCCTGTTGTTGTGATCAGGGCTGGACTCCGCCAGTCACTGGGCGAATCTGGCTTCCAATCCTCATACCAGTTTCGCATGTCTCTTTTAATGCGTGGTCTTGGGACTTTGTTTTTATCTCTGGTGAACTGCAGGGATTCCTCCAAGATATTGGTTCAAAACCAAAGTGACCGCCTTGCCTTCGCTCTTCCTGGTTTCACCTCCAGTCATCACCTCGACAGAGCAGGGTAATTCCGAGCTCCGCCAGGATGCTCTGAACCGGATACATCAGTGGTATTCCAACAAAAAAGGAAGCACACGCCATTCTAAATATAAGCAGGGGAAGGAAGGGTCAGGCGCTGCTGGCTCAAAAGCAAATATTCTGCTCTGGTGCGATGCACCATCCGCCAGTGCTTAGTTTGTAAAACAATTAATGCAAGGGATCAAAGCTTTTCTCAGAAGCTCGCCACGTTGCTGCCCAACACCGTGTGTGAAGAATAACATGACTGTGTGCTAGTTTCCTCCTCTTGACTCTTTCTTCCAGCATCCTATAGTTCTTATCACCCTTTGTTACTTTTCCATATCCATTTCTACCTTGCTACTGTTCTGTTTCTCTCTTCCTCCACCTTTCTCCCTTTTCTGCGTTGTCTCTCTTGTTCTCTGCCACAGTCTGATGATGAAAATTAAGTTCCGACCCCCAAAAAAGTCTGCTGGCGTTCACCACCTGCAACGATTTGAACAGTGGCGGCTCCTCCGCTAAGGCGGAAGAGCGTCGCCCTACTGCTCTGTGAGCAATAGGTAAAGAAAACTAAAATGATAATAACTGGTGTTATTATCATTTTAGTTTTCCATTCCTGGTGTGGGCGGGGCTGGGCTGCCAGAGCAGGGCAGAGAAGGAGTGGTTTTCCCATTCAAGGTGCACAATGACACTTTGACCGTCCCTCTTGGGCCGGTCAAACCATTATGCGCACTTTGCATGTTGTGCACCCAGGCTGCATTACAGCCTGGGTACAGAAAATTCTCCAGGCTCCCATTCCCTGCCTGAGCGCCAATCCACGGCACTCAGACCAATCAGAGTGCTGCATTGCAGCGTTGTGATTGGCTAGGGGAGTCAGGAGCCTAGGTGCTTCCTGTTCCTGCTTCCAGGAGCAAGAGGGGGTGGCGGCTGCGAGCGGACCGAGAGGCGGTGGCTGGCCAGCCTGAAGGTAAGTGGCTTTTTTTTCCATTTACAACCCTCCCCATCCCCGCGCCCCGCCACCCTGGTAAATAGTGTCCGCCACTGGAGTTGAACAAATCAAGCAGCTCCTTTCCCGCGTTGGGAGTGCAAGATGTTTGTAACTTCTACGGTTGCAGAAATGCTGTTCTAAGCCCTTCGGTGGCGCACACTGTCTGCGGTTCTTACTACAATGGCCCCTTTTTGGAGCCGAAGATCTGTGCATCTTTCTCTTCCCAGACCTGGGATGACCTACATGCTTCTGGTCCATGAGCTTGAGTTCTCAGTTGGGACTTCACTGAGAGATGACCTTCGGCAGCCCAGCTGCTTTCAAGACATACAATGGTTAAATTGAATATGCAGATACATTTCCAGACTGCCATTGAAATATGTGAATTTCTTGGCCTGGAAAATGACATTTGAGGCTATATTAGGCATTGTTATTGTTTGCACCCGGCACACCTTTTTAAAGGTGCACCGGGCGTAAACAGTGATAATGCAGCGTATTCAGGTGAAAACACGGAGAAGCCGCTCTATGTTTTCACATTGCAGGAGGCAAACCTGTCTGCACTTTTACAGGGGAATAGAGATCCCCTTGCAGGCGGGTGCAGCCAGTGACTGCACCCGCATGCAAGGGAATGTCTGAGGGACCCATGGGACCTCATACCCCCTGCAGAGGGCTGCTCTCAGGGGTAGCACTGACAGTGCGCCACCTATTAAGTGGCGCACCGTCAATGCGCCTCCAGAGGGCTTCGTTGCATCTACGCCCGCGTCTGTAATATGACGCGGGCGCAGAGTCAAAGGAATGCCCTCATTTGCATAGGACATGCCCCTATGCAAATGAGGGCACACCCTCTGAAGGTGGCGCTTGCGCTTTAAGTGCGGCAGTGATATCGGTATTTGTGAAGGGCAGTGGCTCCCAAACATTTTTGACCCGCGGCTCCCTTGACCCCTTGGCGATTGCCCGTGGCTCCCCACTGTTATTTTTTTGGGGAGGGTGGGGTGGCGTGAGCCCGGCCTCGGGAGTACTTGCATTTTTCTCTCTGAAAATGATTGGGATGAAGTGATGAAGGTATTATAATCCTATACGCAGGGTGTTTCGTATTACTAAGGCGGCGCCTCTAATAAAATATTCCTAGTTACACTTCTTTGCCCTTGCCTTTTTTAGAGTACCTTCTCAAACTTTTTTATCCCACTTACAGTGCTAGACAGCACCCCTATGCATTTAGGCCCCATTGCCAAAGTGTTTCTACTCTTGAAGAATATTTGGATACACTTCCATTATTATCCATGTCATACGTGCCAACACACCTGTCTCAGCAGGGTGACTCATGATTTTGTAAACCACATACAGCTTTCTTTTTGCTGTCTCCTCCCTAAAATTGCCTCCAAATCAATGCAAGTAAAATAAATTCCTCTTTTTTTTTATCTAAACGTCCCTCTTTCTTGCTTCCAAATGTTGGCATTATGCCATGTATGGTGTTTTACTTCACTGTGCTCCAGGAGAGAGCAGGTCTGTCTAGAAATGTGTGTGTACTGAAAGAAATGTGTACTGGAAGCACCTATGATTCAAGTACAAATGTCAATACTTAATAATACTTAGGGGCCCATTAGGATGACAGGCGGATCGCCCCCGCCGGGCCGGCGGTAGCCACCGCTGGCCCGGCGGGGTTGATCCGCACGCCATCCTTGCCTGGGTGACACCCCGCCATATTTGTATGGCTGAGGTGTCCACGGCGGACGGAAAGACCGTCCGCCGCTTTTCCGCCGGTCGACTCGTCGACCGGGCGGAAAAAGGGCATAACATGGTGGCGGTGTCTGCAAGACACCGCCATCCATATTATGATTAATGCAGTGAATCGCCCTTCCATGGCGGCGTTCCCACCATGGAAAGGCATGCAGTTCCTGTGTATGGGGGCCCGTTGCGGGCCCCCAGGGTGCTGGGGGTGCACATGGGGGGTACCTTTCCTTCCACTTAATGATTTCAAGCAGGTGGTCCAAGCGCTTGTCCTACCAAGGTTAGATTACGGTAGTGCTACCCTCTGTGGCCTTCCCAAATACACCCTGGCTCCACCAAGGGCATCACTGAATGCTGCTGCTAGACTGGTTACAGGCACCAAATGCAATGAGCACATATCACCAGTCCTAAAATCTCTCAATTGGCTCCCCTACGAAGCACAAATTCAGTTAAAGATTGCCGTTATGACGCACAAAGCCATCCACTTCAATACTCCCAGGTACCTGGCACAAAAACTTGAACTATCCTGTGGTGGAAGCACCACTACTTTCCTCTTGAAACCACATATCCTTAACAAAAAGAGAACTTGTCACAGAGCCTTCTATGGCCCTGCTCCAAAGATATGGAACTCTCTCCCACCGGAAGTACGCAGAATCTTCTTAACAACGGTGTTCAAACTGGAAGTCAAAAGATTCCTGATGAATAAATTCCTTCAGTAAGTGGGCTAGGCTCTCCTGCCCGATGTCATTGTTCCTACTTCCATGGTACCATCATTTACTACTACACTTCTTTACGACATACTGGACCCCTCCTTCGCTACCCTTGTACAATTGTTTAATATAACTTCCATGTGGCATTTGTCGTGTAATCTATGATCATTCGTGTTTTTATCCCTACCTGTTGTTGTTTTTGCATTATTGTCCTTCTCTCCTTCCTAATGTAAAGCGCTCTGATATCCTTTGGGATCTTGTTCGCGCTATATAAAACTTTATAAATTAATAAAATAAATAAAATATGGTACCCCCGTCATTGCACTGCACTACGTGGCAAGCACCACGTGGGGCCAGCCATGGCAATGCTGTGCACAGTCTGTATACCATGCGAGTGGGTCTGCAGCCAGCAGATCCACCCGCAATGTATATGGCCCAGGATGTGCCCGCCAGTGTGGCGGGCGCATCCTAATGCACATGGTGGTACCGCCCCCACTTTGGCGGTCGGTCCCTGGCTCCGTGGCGATGGTGGGCGGATAAGTGTGTTTAATTGACAGGACAACTGTACTTTAGTGATAACTTGCATTGGTGTAAAATGCATTTGGAAAAGAACTAAACTCTTAACGCGTCCAACAAAATAAATCAGGAATCTTCTGCTTACTTGGGAGTGTTGGAACGTAGGTATCCAGTGAAATATGGAGGTCATCTCCCTCGACATGCCATCAATTAAGCCCTATGTTTACAGCTTTAGGCATGTCACTTACAAATCATCGACATCATGCGTTTAAGTCTAATTAGTTAAACTAAAGCCAACAGACCCTCCAACATTAAATGCATTAAAGTGCTTAGTGCGCGACTCCCCTGGCTAGGTTTGGAGGCTCCCCAGGGAGCCACGGCACACAGTTTGGAAACCACTGGACTAGTGTCTACCAAATTTAGGGATGACCCCCCACCCCAGTGGGCATCTCTGTACATTGAATGGAATCACCATCATGACAGATCTTTATAATGTACAGAAAGTGGGGTTATGGCCACTGCTAGTTATAATGGCTGCCCACCAAAGATTTTACATTTTTTGTTTTTCATAACAAACTCTAAAAGCAGGAGCTTATTTCTAAAAATGAAAAACCTCATTATCCCCTCACTCTTGCAGTTTTTATTTTACTTTTTTCTGTCCCTCACCAGCAGGAAGGAAAAAAAGACAGTATACTATCCACTCCATTAGGGTGGGTTGTATAATGTCCTTCGCCTGACAGTCCGAATCCTACCAGGCCATCGGAGGAAGTATTCTGTCAACAAAGCCAGCGAGGGCTCCATTGACGGAATACTTAATGTCTCCCATGAGTAAATGAGGCAGGTTGATTTCTGCAGGTGCATCAGGGTTTCGCGTGACTCTTGTCCAATCACTGGTGCTGTCAATGTTTCTCTATTCCGGTTCTCTCCTGATGGACTTCTCAGAGTTTTTCATACTCCTCTGAAAACAGTACTTCACACCGTAATGCATTTTGTCTCAAGCACCAAAAGAGATGCTTATACCTATCTTGAGCTTCTAACTCTCCATCAGCTCTCTATTGAACCCAGAGCTGAGTACAAAATTGCTCTAACCCTTACCAAGAACACACACATGGTTTTGAAGCTTAAGTTGTCTAGCAGGCTCAGATCTTCATGCAGTGCTGATACGTTGCTTCTTGAATCACCAACATTTAAAAAGAACTCAAATGGCACAATCTTTTTCAGGAAGTGCTACCGGAATGTGGATCTTCCTTTCTCCAGGCCTACAGGTCTACAAACCACTAATTCACTGTCTCTATTCAAGTTGGAACTGAAAACT
This sequence comes from Triturus cristatus, assembly GCF_964204655.1. Taxonomy (NCBI): domain Eukaryota; kingdom Metazoa; phylum Chordata; class Amphibia; order Caudata; family Salamandridae; genus Triturus; species Triturus cristatus. The sequence continues at coordinate 637,539,196 of NC_140580.1, read as the reverse complement.
CTTCTTTCCAGAGATAATTTTCATCAGACCAATTCCCTTTAAGACCTACTTCTTCCAGGACTCCTTCCACAAGGAACATTGAGCTCCCTACCAGGAATCTCACTGGACTTCTGTCCCACTTTTGCTATCTTTCCCTTGTGACCGTTCCTCTGCCCCTGACATGTAAGTCCCTCGCCAGGAGTACCAGGATTGCCCCACTATTATCAATTTAATTGCCCTACTCCCACCAAAATTTTCCTATGACCACTAGGGTCTTCCTTCTGACCAAATGGCTTTGTCACGGCTTTTACTTACTGCTCAGCCTACACCCTTTTCTCTATTTTTCAACTCCCTGCAAGTGTTGTGATTTGTTAACTCCTGCATATTATCATTGTTTGTACTGTCACCTTCGGTGAGCTCTTTTTCATTCAGGCAAAGAATTTATTTTCTTGTAACATACCACAACCAATGTGAAATTTCTGAAAAGTGTAGGCTACTTTCAGGTTTATATTTGTGTAAAATTTATATTTTCTTTATTTGTTTGTAACCTCCACTCCATATGTGATGCGTTGCAGCGCCTTTGGGCAATATCCGCACAATATAAAACTACATATAAAAATAAAAAGTAAATTAAAGTAGTATGTTTCAAAAAATTATTGGGAGTTCATAAAAATAATTCCAGCCCCTGATATACGTCTGTAAAAAAAATGTTGTCCAGAGAATTTCATTTTTGAATTGTGTTTTTGGATCATTAGTGAAATAATTTAGCTTTGGTAGACATTGCTGATCTGGGCCACATTTTTTTGGAAGACATTTTTAATAAGGGCGGATGTGTTGCAATATGATGTAATATTTCAGAAACCATGAGACCTATATACTTCATTTTGATTTCAAAACATAGGTTTTGGGGGTCAAGTAGTCTTATAGAGACAGAAATTAACTCCTCAGAGCAACCTTTCCGTCATTTTATAAAATTGCGACTATAATAGAGGAAGAAGAGACATATATATAGAAATGAAACAAATAATAATGTTTTTTAATCCTTTTATGTATACACCAAACAACCTTTATGATCTGAATATGAAAATAAAATGATGTTTATCACTCTTGTTTTAGACACATTTTCATAATTCACTTTACTTATTTGTTTCAGCAATCAGTTGTGGTACTATTGCAGAATGTTGAACATTTGAGAAGAGCATATCGACAGGGACATCTTTTTGTAGCACAGGTTTTGCAAGTACATGTACGTGTAAGTTCTCTGTTTAGAGGCTTTAGAAATTTTGTATCATCCCAACCCATTTCTCTACATATGCATGACCCAAAACATTTTTTTTAAAACATTTTTTTAGAGTTTTATATAGCACGAACTAGACCCAAAGATATCAGGTATCAGAGCACTTAAAATTTTTGTTAGGCACTAATAATTAATTAATTAAGTGATTTACACATCTTCTGATCAAGTAGAATGCCCTTTTAATGAGCCTATGCACAGAATGCTTTTTGACGCTGCCCCCCATTTACAAGGATGTGTAAATCTGAGGCAGTGCCAAAAACTAACCCTATGCAAGAGCAGGCGATAGAATGGCGAAACGAGGAGAAATACTTATATTTCTCCTCATTTTTGCTTGTGTTCTCTATGTGTGAACACATAGAAAGAGCAAAAGGCCATTAATGATTGTTGATGTGCGGGACGGGGTCCCTTCCTGCACTTTAACAATCATAAAATAATGATGATTTGCTACTTCTATGTGTGCTGTTGTGATTTTGCACACATTGGCAAAGCAGTTGGGCTATACGTTTGCAGCTTCATTTGTTTATGCCTACAGCTGTTACAGCTTGTTTTCTAGCAGCTGTTCCATTGGTACAGACTTGAAAAAACACCTTGGCAGTATCATGTGTGCTGGATGTTCCAGACAAAGAAGACCTGTCTTCAAAATCAAAATCATCAAGAGCAGCAGTTGTAAATCATTTCCTGGTAAAGTGACTTTGAAGTGGTGTGCTATTGGATTGACAAGATTTTACAGCATGAGCTGCTGAGTGCTAACACGTTCCGGCTTTACCATGTCATTATAACTGCTGATACACCAATCCTATTAATTGAAGTGGTTAGCTCTCTACTTTTGCACTTGTCATAGATTGCAATCGCAGTCATCATGTGTAGCAGAGTTTTTCTTTTTGCTGTGATGTAATTCATAAAACATGATTTGGAAAAGACAGCACAATTGCACAGCATAAGCCTGTCGGTTCATGGGATTGTTTTCCACTTCTTCTCTTCTATCTTCAAAGCGATCATCAATTTTGTCGGATTCTGTTCCGAACTCAAGAACTTTAGTTTATAACAGTTTAGCTGTGCTGATATCAAACAATGATGTAAAAAATGTTAAGACAACATCCGTCATTCTTGTTAACTCCCGTGATTTTCAGAGCTCTAGGGCATCACAAAATTTGTCATTAAGTCCAAAATCTAAATATTTCAGGATGTTTCTTAAAATGGTTTCTGTTGATTTTACTGCATCCTGTATTCTTATTTTGGCAGCCAGAACGTCAGGAGTCAAATCAGCTGAGAACAACATAAGTGGCTCATTCTTTTTCTTAGAATGACATAAATAAATTATGTCATTGTACATTCTGACCACAAAAATCTTTATTTCATTAAGGATCAATACAGCTTTATCAATGTTGACCATTATTTCTCTGATCTCACTGAGTGTGAAACCATGGCCAGCACTCAAGAGTGGCTTTAAAACCTAATTTGCTTTTTCTTAAAGAGTGCAAACTTGACTGAAAAATGTTGGTAACGTTGCTGCCCAGGGCTCATTGTACATCCATATTTTCGAATGTATGCACACATGTAGTTCAGGTGGGCATACAAATCCGCTGCAAATACATTCACGTCGCAGTTTTGATCAGTTACTCGGCTGAAAACTTCATCTTGGCAGAAACTAGCTGTAGATATATACATGTTTACCCTTTGAGACTCACATACTTTGTACTTTGTTCTTTCATCAATCTCTTTACTCCTTGTTCTGACTAAACTATAGGCACATTGATGATTCTCTGCTTTCTGATCAGGAGGTGCAGGTGGACGAGGGGTAGCTTTGGATCTTCTAAGTGGATGGGCACTGGGTTTGGCTGCCGTCGCTTTTTCAAAAGACTCCGATTCTTGTTGTGATTCACTGGTTTCTGTTATTTTCTGAAATTTCTTTCCAGCCGTTTTTCCATTATATATGACTTGTAGCACTTGTTGTTACAATGATAAAATATTTCATCCTTTTCTCCCATCAGTTTCAATCTTTTGTGAACTTCGTCTTGTCGTACTTCAGCAACATATCAAACTCTCTTCTTTCCAGCCGCAGTTGATGTTAGCTTTTCTTTCGGATTAGTTTGGCATATGATGTATTTTTCTTTGTTGAAGGAGTCCTCAGATTTTGTAGTTGCAACACTTTGTTAGAGAGGGAAAGATCATCTGCATCCACCTGCTTCGCTCATGTTTACAAATTTGAATGAACTGAAAACCTAAAAGAAAAACAATATAATAGAATAAATTACCAATATGATGGCTAAAACACATCATTATCGAGCTTCTATTTTGAGAATTGCAGAAAGGTTGCTCTGAGGATTTAATTTCTGTCTCTATAAAACTACTTGATCCCCCAAATCTATATTTTGACAAAATGAAATGAAATATATAGGTCTCATGGTTCCCAAAATATTACATCATCACTGAAACAGATCCGACATTTTTAAAAATGCAGTCCAGAATAATTCAGACTGGATTAACAATGTCTACCCAACCTAAATTACTTCTCTAATGATACAAAAAACACAGATCAAAAATGAAAAACTCTGGACAACATTTTTTATGGAGATATATCAAGAAGCCAGGACTAAAAGGGGAGGCAGAATTTATGGGCATGGAGACTTTATGGGGTGTGTGCCTCATTCATTCTCCTTACCTCCCTCACATGTGCTGCCTTTTTTGAATGAAAACGTACAACTGTACACAAGGTGCTCATTTTCTTGAGCTTTTAAGGATGGAACGCTATGTCAGCCCTGCAGGTACACTTACCTTTCACCTGCAGATGGTACATAGAACTCTTTTGCAGTCCGAGTCTCCCAGTCCATTTTAATCTTTCCAGCTCTCCAGCTTTTACTATCAAGTCAGTCTACTGTTCATCGGAGTTCTGGGAAAACAAATTGTTTCACTATGGCTTCCGGGTGTTTCCCTGTCAGTATTATGATTATAGGTATATGTTCATTTTACTGTACCACACAACTACGAGTTGTGTAAAATAGTTCTACGTCCCCTTCTTAAAGGGCAAAGATTTTAGTATGTGACTAAAGTAAAGACGATTAAATAACCTATAAATTGTTTCCTATACATGAAATGGTACAAGGATACTGTAGTCAAGTGGTAGGCAAGGCTAAATATTCTCTGGCCACCAGGTGGCACTCATCCAAAAGTATGTAACCCCTCACATCAGTTTTGAATGCTGACTTAGCCTACCTTTGCAATCCACACATCTCTTTCTGGAATGTCTCGCAAAGATGGGTCTCTGGAAACGCAGCATCGGTCTTTGGAACCTGGTCCGTTTTACAAAATCGAATATTTGAATTCATCTGCTTATTGCGAAGACCTTCTTTTTTCAAAGCAACGCATTCATTAGGAATTGTTAGGGAAAGCCTTGAAACAATAATGTCTTCATTGTGAATGTGGGCTGTGTAGGTGCGGCTTCAGTGTGAACATATGCTATTGCGATTTACAATCTACAATGAATTATTCTACATATTTGTTCAGTGTTGGTAGATTTCCAGGCTCACTTTAGTTCTCTTACTGTTTATTGAAAGATACATTTTAAATTAATGTTTTCGTGGTAATAACCAATCACCTCAAAGCCAGAATTTGCAAAAGGCTATTTAAGACCTTAACCCCTTCGGTGCTCATGACGGAACGGTTCCGTCATGAGCCACGGTTGAGCTGTGCTCATGACGGAACCGTTCCGTCATGACCACGCCCGCGCAAGAAACCGTCAGCACAGCGGCGGAATTTGCGCAGCATGGAAGGGGTTAACTTTCACCTACAGACAGATCATATTTTACTGTGCTTATTACTAGTCTCTCCTGGGGCTCCCTGCTGTAAAGAATGGTCCATTGAGAGAGGGCCCCCTTTGTGAGCTGCCTCAGAGAAACCTTACAAAAAGGATGTTGTCATGTTCATCAAGAAAGCATCTCAGCAGTATTGAGGAAATTGCCATCTTCTCATCAAAAAAAAAGCATAGAGACTGTATTTTGGAAACTGCCCCCTTGTCATGTTTATCAAGAAAGGACATGGACGGTATTATGGAAATTGCCCCCTGAGTGCCACATGTGTTTGTGCTCCTAGGGCAACTTTGAATAAAAGAATGCGGCTCAACAATTTGAGTGCCCTCTTCAGCAGCAGCAGCTCCTCCGCTATGCCGGTTGTCTTTAGGAATCTACTAAAAATTCTCAGTCTACATACATTACACCGCATTTGCCAGGAAGAAGTGATAAAGGCTAACTCCAAAATGAGATGGTTCTACAAAGGGAATCGGTATTTTACTAATAGATATAAAAAGTATTAAATTAGCAACTTAAATAGAGAGCCATAGACAAGTGTATACATGATAAACGGTAATTGGGACAAATAGAACATATTTGTCTGTTCTATCTCAGGTTGTGGGTGGGTGTATATAATGGGTCACAATGGAGAGGTCCGGAGTTGAGGCTGAAGGCAGTGCGAGGTTCTCACAGTACCTGTCAGTGGTTCATAAGGTGTTCCGAGTACATGCTCATCCAAGCTTTTTCTCTTCTTCAGGGGCGCATAGAGCAATGGAGACATGTGCCACATGTAATTGTGGATATATGCAAAAGTGCATGAAAGAGGTGCAAAGCTGTTGAGATATCGAAGGGTCAACAGTAAAAGAAAATGAAATGCTTACAAGTAAATGTTTGTGGGGGATGGTCAAGTGAAGGAGATGCAAGGAAGTACATGCAGAATGAGAGAGTGAAATGAGAGTGCAGAAGAGGAAAGAAAGACTCTGTGCACTAAGCAGACAGAGAAATGTCATAAAGCTGTGGAGAGGAGAAGAATATTTGTCTTATAGAAGCTACAGAGGAAGGTGGTGTGAAAGGAAGAACATGAGTGATGGAGGCACTCGGAAGGCTTCTACCCTTTCCACAGACCTCAGAAATGTTTAGTTCACACCCTCATATTTTTAGAATTGAACTATTTTCAATTCCAATTTTTCACATTATCATTTCTACTCTTTTATCTGATACTGATAACAAACACTGGCAAGCGAATAGGTCTAGCTAATTTTAGGCACATGTCTGCTATCCTGCGCTGTGTCTGGATGCAATAACAGAAACCCACAGAGAGGCAATGAAATACAAGTCAGGGAGCATGGCGTGTGAAGCACAGGATTTGAGTTTATGGGTTTTAAGGTACCGTACCCTTCATTACACAGGGCATGCATCTTGGGAAGAAGTCATAGTTGTCTTTTGGCTACACAGTTATAGAGAGCCTCTCACCCTTTGCATCCCTTTTAAAGCCCTGAAACAGATGGTACATTTAATAGGATCCAACAGTAAACCTTGGCTGCCCTACGAAAACACTTGTAAAGAAGCACACATTAGAAGAGATGACATATAAAATATTGTTTTTGCAAGATCTTAAGTGAAATATGTAAGATTACTTTGAGTGTCAAAAAGAAGATTTTATACATCTATTTTTAATAGTGCTGCAATTGTTAAAGGCTTATTATATACACAAAAGAAAATGAAATTAGTGATGAGTCATCAATAAAGAAAATATAAAGAAAATATGACAACGTACTAGAACTATTCAGCACCTCAGCTCATTCTCAATACGAAAGGTAAGTAAGAAGGTGTAGGAGCCGATTAGGCTTGTGTCAGTTAATTGATAACTTCTAAACCACTGCAGTGTCAGCATCTGTAACATTGTTACATGCGTGCGCAAAATAGTTTCTGGATGTGCAAAAGAATATCAGGCTTATAGTCAACGGAAAGCTAAAGAATGGAAGCATGCTCATTTTCACATATTGATGCGGACTATTTCTGTGAAAATAAGCTTAACTAAAATGCACATTACAATGTGATCACAGAGAGAACCACAACATGAAGGAAGGAAAAGGATATTATTTCCTAAATGTTGCGCATTGATATTCGGCCATCGGTGTCAAATATTGTTTTAGAAATGGGCTGTAGTAACATGCATGTTAACGCTGAGCTGCAGAAAGGACCAAAACGTACAAAAAAGATGTGCCATTTCATTAATATTTTTAAATGTGGCGCTCTAATTTACTTTTACTCTGATTCAAAGAAGCATCCATAATATCTGGGTGGCTATTTTAAATTAAGGCAAGGTATTCAGTTTTAATTTATTTATATTTCAGTTTGGGTATGGCAAGCCACAATTTGATGGATTATTATAGTCTTGACCGTCATGACACAGACAATCTAATGGTTAGGTATGTCCATACTGTAACCAGGAGGCCGATGCAAAGCATCATTTCTGAGATATTTATATTTTGGATTTGGCAAACCACATTTTGAAATAATATAATGGTCGTCGTGTTAAGGTGCCTACAATCATAATTGTTGAATTTGTTCATACTGAAGCACAGGAACCGTGTAAAACCATCCTTTCTAACCACCACTTATAATACTTTACACACAAAGATTCCCATTCTTTAAATTAATTAAGATCTTAGGGCATCCTAATGATAACGGTCAGATGAGTGTCCGACTGCCATTGCTGCGGGCAGGTGACCGTCCGACAAAGAGTTGGTGGTCCCACCTGTCCTATCATGATAAAACTGCCGTGCAGGCTATTGTAAAATGCTGTTTTGTACTGCGGCTTGCGCTGCGGACCAGGAAAAGGGCCGTAGCACAAGCTGCAGAACAATCAGGCACTTTTGAAAAATTCATGCACGATGTGCCAGGCACCATGTGGTGGCTGGCACAAAGTGCATGGATGTTTGGGGGCCACCACAAGTGCCCCCTCGGCCACTGAGTAGTGGCCCATGGGGCACGGGGGCCCTTCTTGGGGCCTCCAAGTCCGTTTCCGTCAACCTTTACATGGCAGTGGAACCGCTATGTAAAGGCTGAGGGAAAGGGACATCATAATCCCTACAATGGTGCCTGCACAAGCACCGCCTCCATTGTAGGGAAGACTGTCCGACCGCCGCCCAACTGCCTCCTTGAGCCTGTAGGAGGCTGCGTTCTTTGCCCCTGACCACTGCGTTCCGACCGCCGATATTGTAATCCGGCAGTCGGACCGCTGCCCTAGATGTCGGTAGAACCGCCACCGTCAACCTGTCGGTGGTGGTCCTACCCTCCTCATAATTGTGTACACTGTCAAATGTAAGTATCAAGGTGATCTCTATGTAGGAGAGTGTTTTTGCACATTTACAGTTTTTTATTGGATACAGTCAGCCACAATCCATTCCATTTCTTGTGATCCACGCTGTTTTTGGTGATGGTTTTCCAAGAGAGCTCTGCCTACAATGCAGCCATGATTGGTCTTGCAGATTCTCTGTTGTATTTCTTGTAAACTATTGTCCAGGCAGAATAAGTTACATGGGTATTTGATGCAATATTCCACTATTTTTGAATTACCTGTAATAAATTATTTAAATCTCCATTCTATATTTCAAGCTTGGAAAATGTTACAGTTTTTGATCGCATTGCCTGCAGCACAGTTCCCATGCTTGAAATGACTTTTAAGTATTTGCACTTAGTTCAATAAAAGCATGCATGAGATATGTCCATACACTATTAACTTTTTTGAAAGCAAATGTAAAAGAAAAATACAACACTATATATAGCCTATATAGTGTAAAATGTGTTTAATGCAAAATAGTCAATATGCAAAATAATGCAAGGCAATTGACGTTTCATTTAACAAGAGATTCCACCCTAAATCAACTGGAGCATACTATGCTAAAATCCATATATTATCTTGTCGTTTTTATACAGTTTCTTCATAGATAGGAGTAAATGGAAGCGATAACATGTGGTTGAAATGGAACTAACTGCTGCTCGCTAATGAGCAGGTACAAGGATCTTCTCACAATAAATAATGTTAGAAGACCTTGAAGAACTGATACTGAAAGCCGCTGACTCTACTATTTTCTAAAATGCTCGTTTTGCGGTGCCACCAATCACCAGAACGAGGCTACGCTCATTACACAGTGCACAAACTATGTAATTGTGCAACACAAAACAAAATGGCTGCGGTTCGTCAGAAATGTGTGTAACTTAGCATGCATTCTCAGACTTTAGCAATCTGTAGGTTAGAATAACAAGCATTTGCAATGCAATAGATCTCGCATTTATAAGAGTTTGAGCTATTGGCATTGTAAAATGACAATGCCTTTTATTTATGTTTTGTTTTTAAAACAAATAAAAGGCATTGTCATTTACAATGTCAGTAGCATAAACTCGCATAAAAGCAGTGTGTGGAGTGCAGCAGTGTGCAGCGTGCAGCAGTGTGCGGCGTGCAGCAGTGTGCAGCATGCAGCAGTGTGCAGCGTGCAGCAGTGTGTGGCGTGCAGCAGTGTACGGCGTGCTGCAGTGTGTGGCGTGCACCAGTGAGCGGCGTGCAGCAGTGTGTGGCGTGCAGCAGTGTTTTGTGTAGCAGTCTGAGGAATGCAGCACTGTGTGGCGTGCAGCAGTGTGCGGCGTGCAGCAGTGTGCGGCGGGGAGCAGTGTGCGACGTGCAGCAGTGTGCGGCATGCAGCAGTGTGCTGCGTGCAGCAGTGTCGTGCAGCATGCAGCAGTGAGTAATGCAGCAGTGTGCAGCAGTGTGTGGCGTGCAGCAGTGTGCGGCATGCAGCAGTGTGTGCCGTGCAGCAGTGTGTGGCGTGCAGCAGTGTTTCGTGTAGCATTGTGCGGCGTGCAGCAGTGTGTGGCATGCAGCAGTGTGTGGCATGCAGCAGTGTTTCGTGTAGCATTGTGCGGCGTGCAGCAGTGTGTGGCATGCAGCAGTGTGTGGCGTGCAGCAGTGTGTGGCGTGCAGCAGTGTGTGGCGTGCAGCAGTGTGCGGCGTGCATCAGTGTGCGGCGTGCAACACTGTGCTGCGTGCATCAGTGTGCGGCATGCAGCAGTGTGTGGCGTGCAGCGGCATGCAGCAGTGTGGGGCATGCAGCAGTGTGTGGCGTGTAGCAGTGTGCGGCGTGCAGCAGTGTGCGGCAGAGTGAGGCGTGCAGCAGTGTGAGGCGTGCAGCAGTGTGAGGCGTGCAGCAGTGTGAGGCGTGCAGCAGTGTTTCGTGTAGCAGTGTGAGGCGTGCAGCAGTGTGCGGTGTGCAGCAGTGTGCGGCGTGCAGCAGTGTGTAATGCAGCAGTGTGTGTAATGCCATTTACAACACCTAATCTGTTTTATAAGCAACATTTTGTTTTAAAAAACAAATATTGCATAAGAGTAAATGCTGAACAGTGTCAGTAGTCTAAGTTATAATTGACGAATGTCTTACATTTATAGAGTGAATGAATTCTCTGAATCTTGATTAATTATTTTACTCTTGTGACATGCAGTTTGTATTTGCGATTAAACATGAAGCAAGCTGTTAATCAGGGAAGCTTGTGTCAGTGTGAAACACAAGTCAGCACTGCTCCATGACTTCCGTCTCCAGTGTCTTGTACTTACCTGCTGCACAGTGGCGTGGGTTGGTGAGGACTGGGGGTGGGCTATGCTGTACTGACAGGCCTGGTTGGTAGTGAGACAGTCTTAAGGCTGCGTCTTGTTATGTTGTGTGTAATCGGAATTCGTTTTTCTTACATTTGGCAGTGAGTGGTTCCTTTATGCTCCTTTCACGGATGGTCGTTTGCATCGCTCTGAAGTGGAGGAGTGAATTGGTGAGTGTGCAATATCTGCTCACTAAAGTAATTCTGGGAGGCTTACTAAGCTCAGACCTATAGCAACGCAAACCTCAAGGAAATGTGGGGCACTTGTATGGTTCAAGGGGCTCTGAACGCATCCTGTGGCACCTTCCACTTCTTATTCACTCTAGCACGTTCGGCAAACAGCGATCCCTCTAAGCTCTCTAGAACGGATTTTGAGAGGGCAAGCATTGTTAGATGTCAGAATTCTGGAAATTTTTTGTTTTATAAAATATTTAACCAGTTAAACACACTGGTCTTCGGAGCCAGCATCCTGTACAGCTTTAATTAACATCAGCATGCAGCCTCACAAGTCGCATCGAATACTGTGGCAGTCCTTTGTTTTCGGAATTTTAATCGCATTCATCTACTTTGTTTGTGTAATGCCATTTACAACACCTAATCTGTTTTATAAGCAACATTTTGTTTTAAAAAACAAATATTGCATAAGAGTAAATGCTGAACAGTGTCAGTAGTCTAAGTTTTAATTGACGAATGTCTTACATATTTAGAGTGAATGAATTCTCTGAATCTTGATTAGTTATTTTACTCTTGTGACATGCAGTTTGTATTTGCGATTAAACATGAAGCAAGCTGTTAATCAGGGAAGCTTGTGTCCGTGTGAAACACAAGTCAGCACTGCTCCATGTCTTCCGTCTCCAGTGTCTTCAAATTGGACACAAAACCACCTTTCGTTATAAAACGCCATTGTCTGAAAGTGGCTGTTTGGTTCTTTGATAAGAGCAGTAGTAGGAGAATACCGGGGCTGTTAAAATTTGGCGGATTCAGTGCATCTTATTAACAAGCCACGAAAGTGAAAGTTAAAGGGATCGGGCGGAGGCAGAGGAGAATGCAACTTAATGACCCGTGACGGAGGAGACAGATGGTGGCTGTGTCCGCGAAAGTGATCAGGCAGTGCTTTTCAGGCTGCCAAATGGTGCGCGCGCCCGGCGCACATGCACTGTATTTGGAGGCCTGAAAAGCACTGTTTGCACTTCCAGATCCCCCTTTTACAAAAGCTCTCGCGAGAGCAGCGCTAAAGCGCTGGCTCAGACGAGACCTAAAAATGGCATACCAATTCAGTAATTAAATACAACATTTTAAGACTTGCATGAGCATTAGCATTTTTGCAACACATGTAGCGGGATTAAGGCATAAGTACTAATAAATTAACTTTCTCACAAACGAGAGGGGGGGGCTTTCGATTTGGAAAGCATTGGTATTCGGTATATGCCAGTTATCCAAGATCAATTTCTTCAAAGCATTACTTGGTGTACAAAAGGTAGTAGCACACAGCCATTGGCTGTGTATAACTTGCCATCCAAGTGAATAAATTGTAAGTCCAAGAAACACATTTCATTTGCATTATACAGCACCATAAATTGAAAACTTTGAGTTTGCGTTTAAAGCCAAGAGAAGGTGGTTTGTAGAACAGTAAGTGTCCCCTTCCAGGAACAGAAAATATCTTCAGTGTGTGTTCTGTCTTTTGGTGAAGGTTTGCCAAAGATTTGTACAAATCTCTTCCCTCTCAATTTATCAATTTATTGACGAAATACTTTTTTTTTTCTAGCACTAAAATGCCCATTCACTGTGCACACCCGTCTTATATTGCAGTTAGTCTGTTTTCTTTCTTCTTGTCAAATGTGAAGTATGTCACATCTAGCAATATATTGCTTTATAATATGTGGGATACTGTTATACTGCTATATTATTTTGTATTTTATTTTCATATTACAGGTGTAATTAGGTCTCAAAACATGCATATAATAAGAAAATGACACACCAGTCGCTCGTAATAAGCTATAATATGTGGGAGACTGTTATACTGCTGTATTATTTTGTATTTAAATTTCATATTACAGGTGTAATTAGGTCTCAAAACATGCATATAATAAGAAAATGACGCACTCAGCCGCTCGTAAAAAACTATAATATGTGGGAGACTGTTATACTGCTATATTATTTTGTATTTTATGTTCATGTTACTGGTGTACTTAGGACTATGGGTGGGCGGAATTTGCGGAATTAACTTTCGCAAATTATCGCGAAAATGTTTAAAATTATCGCAAACAAGCGGAAATATCGCGAAGATGCGGAATTTTTTTTCCGGCATGTTCGCGAGATTTTCTGCATGGTTGCGGGTCGCCAACTTACCCATGTGGTTGCTTGCGGGCGCGGCCATCTTGTTTTGAGTTGTTCTCGCGGTGCAAGATCGCGAGAAGAAAGACGTGATCGCGCGTCGCGAGACAGCGCAAATGGCTAAAAACAATACAACATCTCATGGAGAACGCGACCGGATCAAGAAAACTTGTCGGCGAACGCAGGGATTCAGGTAAGGCGATCGCGCGCGCGCGAGAATGTATTATTTTACAGCGCGAGCAAGAAACAAATTATCGCCAAGCTGCGGAAACCGGAATTTTTGACATTTTCGCGCTCTCCGCGGAACGCGAAAATGTCAAATTATCGCAATTTCCGCGAACGGAACGAAATTTTCGCCCAGGCCTACTTAGGACTCAAAACATGCCTATAATAGGAAAATGACACACCGAGTCGCTCGTAATAACTTATTACAAGCAAATTGCGATGTGACCTTGCCCAAGGGAAACTGAGGTTTTTCCACATCTTGAGAGAAGTTGGTGCACATGAGCCCAAACAGCGTCTGTGTTCCAATAGCAATGTGAAAACTAAAATGTCACTTCCCTGGGTAATGCTTGGGGTCACGTGTTACAGCTTACCTCATTATCTCTGGGATGGAAAACCGGCTGGGTCGTATCAGTAATGGCTGGTGTGGGGTCGGAGTGGCGGGGGACGACGGTAGGTGGAGAAGAGAGGGTTAAAACAGACAACACACATAAAAAAAATACAAAGAACTTACCTACCAACCGATGCTCAGTTCCGTGTCCTTGCTGCCGCAGGCTCTGGATGCGGTCTCTTTCCTCCTGGCTCTCCTTGGCTGACTCGGGCAGAAAGGGAAGGACTTCCGCCCGAGGACAACGCAAAACCAGCCAATCCTGGAGCTGCGCTGAAGCTTTAGGATTGGCTGGAGCAGGCTAACTGAGCACTCATTTCGAGGCTGGGGACCTGTGGCTGCAATCCCTCGGCTGTTTCTCAGGATTGGGATTGCAGGCTCTGAAGTGCTAAGGTTCAGATCAGTCAGCTGTAGGCAGCCAGCCAATCTGACCTGCGTACCGGCAGGGAGCTGCATTACTAGCGCGGTCGCACTAATCAGCCCTGCCACCTGCATGAGCCTTTAACAAATTAATAAAATGGTGTTTATTACCATTTTATTAATGTGTGTGTGCCTACTGCGCTGGCAGCAGGGGGGGCAACGCTCCTCCGCCATAATGGAGGAGCCGCTGCTGGGTTGTATGCAACCTGTAGGAATGAGAAGTGCAGGTCTGCCCAAGAGCAAACACATAGACCTCTTTACCCTTGACCCCTGAAAGAAATGTTTTTTTTCCTTATTGGATGGACAAGAGCTTTGACTTCTCGAGGATGTTTACGCTCAACTGCCAAGAGGCCCCATGTCATTGATTACACCTTCAGAAGCTCCTGCCTTTTTAGCCTGCATCAGCTTGCATAACGGGGCATACCGTTTTGTTTCAACATTTTAGCATTGTAAATATCAGTATGCAGTTTTCATGGAGCTATTGTCAGCTATATAATGTGTTCTGAGAAGGACGAAGCAAGAGGTCCATATATTATATGGGATAAAGTACCAATTTCTTTGAGTAATGAAGGATATGGCAAGTCACCTTGGAGTTCTGTGACCAATAAAGGCCCTCAACCTATAGCCTGATTCCGCTATATGGTTATGGAAATCCTAATACTATACAGAAGCTGGAAATGTACTCATACATATAGTCTCAACTGTCTCAGTAGACCATGAAAATACATATACATTATAAACTAGGATTGTCAATGATTAGCCACAGGTATCTTGTTTGGAAATATTTACATAACAGGTAGAGGCACAAGAGCAAAAAAGGTAGCGGAGGGGCACAATATTGTTTGCCTAGAGCATAGAATACAGCAATGATTTTGCCCTCCTCACCTTGGGGGGGAGAGACACTGCAGTTGAAGACTTCATGCCAGTCTTGGGTTCCCGCCTGAGATACAGTATAAACAGACTGGTGCTCCCAAAAGCACTACTGTGTAGTCATTAGGCCTATGAGTCATAGAGTAAATCTAGTGATAAGTGGCTTTGTATCCTATCACACATGGTTTTCATTGAAAGATCAATCTGCCTGTCCAAAATGATTCTAATAAGAACGCAACATATGCAGTCTCTTATAGGAAAGCTTAAAACAGATTTATTAGATTGTTTTTATATTGTGTTAATGAGGGGATCTACAAAAGCAAACATGCAGAAACACACATATATAAATATATTACCTACTGGCAGTCGCCAGTAGGTAGGTATAGTTAGGACCTTATTTGCATAGGAAGAGCATATTTTGTTTTGCTAATAACTTTGGCACCGTTAGATGAAACTTCACAAAATAAAAAATAAAAAACTAGTTTGTTAGCCAGCTGCTGTCTGGAGAGTTTTGGGGAGATCCATCAAGCGGGGGCCAAGAAAAACAGGGGATCTTAAAACACATTTCCCCAATGCAATTTCCTATCGGCATTTTAGACATGAGTACAACCCTAATTCCCTGACGGATTACACCAAATTTGGTAGAGAGCTAGATCTTGGTTCAGAAGAGTGCTTTTTGTAATTTGGTGTAAATCTGTTCAGTTGTTTTGGAGTTATTAAAGTAAAAAATGTATGTATTTCTAGAGATGCAGATTCACCACGGTGGATCCACGAAGCCATGCTCCAACAGCAATGTCGTGATTGGTTGTCCCTAACCTGAGAGGAAAGTTGCGGCTGCCATTTCTTTTGCATTGGGATTTGGTTCCTGGGTGGGAATACATTTTGAAGTGGTAGAAAGGTCAGGCTAGAGGTACCCTAAACTCATGGGACTGATGGAGGGGTCTGTGAAGGACACCTTACAGACAAGAAATTGTCCCTCAATTTCTCTTTAGTGCGCTAGGGTCCGTGAATGCACTGCAGTGCTTAGCAGGACGGCCTGTGTGCTCTGTGGTAGATCCAGACCCCAAATAAAAAAACATATACATGCACTCACAGACTCACATTCCTACTCACACACTCACTCACCCACACACCCACTCACACACCCATACATCCACTCACATACCCACTCAAAGACCCACACAGCCACTCACACACTCACACAACTACTTACACACCCACACAAACCCTCACACACCCATGTAGCCACTCACACATTCACTGACAAAGCCACAAAACTACTCACAGACTCAAAACAGCCACTCACACTTCCACTTACACACCCACACAACCTCTCACACACCCTTACATCCACTCACATATCCACTCACAGACCTACAAAACCCCTCACACACCTACTCACAGATCCACACTGTCACTCACACATGCACTCACAAACCCACTCTCATTCACACAACCACTCACACACCCATTAGGCTACTCACACCAACTCATAGACCCACAAAATCACTTACACATCACCTCACAGATGCAGTCACTAACACTCCCACTGACACACCCACACAACTTTCACACACCCATAAAGCCACTCACACACCTACTCACAGATCCACGTAGCCACTCATAAACACTCACACACCCACTTACATAACCACTCGCACACCCATACAGCCACTCGCACACCCATTCATAGACCCACAAAACCACTCACACACCCACTCACAGACCCACATATCCCTCACACACCCACTCACACACTCATTCACATACCCACTCACACACCCACTTACACATCCACAAACTGAATCACACACCCACTCACAGACCCACACAGCCACTCATACACCTACCCAAACACCCATAGAGCCATTCATACACCCACTCACAAACCCACAAAACCACTCACACACACACTCACAGACCCACACAGCTATTCACACACCCACTTACCCACACAACCACTCACAGACCCATTCAGACATCCATACAGCCACTCTTACACCCACAAAATCACTCACACAGCCACTCACACACCTACTCACACACTTGCAAAGCCACCCCCACACACACATGCAAACCCACACAGCCACTCAAACAACCACTAGCACAACCATATAGCCACTCACACGCCCACACAGTGACTCACACAGACACTCACACACCGGCAGTGATACACTTATAGAAATTGCAATAGCATATGTTTGTATTACATGTGCTGTTGTTTTAGTATTGAATGTGTGCTTTTGGTTGGGAACGGATCCGTGGATCCATAAAATTAATTTTAAAAAATGACTTGGTGCATTTCATTTATAGAAAGATCGAATTAGTAACCTTAACTTGATTTTTTAATTTTTAGTTGTAAAATATATAATAAGAATGAATGTGTGAATAAAATTTATTTATAAACTTGCGAAAATGTATATTAGTAAATTGAACTTATGAGTCAAAATGTAGTTAATTTATATTAAAAAACTGTGAAATTCACTAAAAAACAAAGGTTACAGAGACATTATAGTTAGGAAATAGCATTAACAAATGTAGGAATTCATTGGAAAAAACAAAGATTACAGGGACATTATAGTTAGGAAGCAGAATTAAACAAGCCTTATAAATTCAATGAAAAAAACAAAGGTTACAGGCATGTTATAGTTAGGTTCAGATTTTACATGGCCAAAACCATAGAAATTCAGCAGTTATTGTTACCTGAGCTAACTATGACTTACCCCCCCCCCCCCGCAATGCACTGCTTATGACCTTACATGTTACATTACTCATGACATGGTCAGTGACATCACTGATGACATCTCAAATGACATCAAAGAGACTTATTGTTTGGATAATCCATTTGGTTGCATATGTTACAGGTAAAGTGTATGTCACCTTTCTAGGTCACCATTGCTTCTGCATCTCTTTAGCAAAGTTTTCAATCTGCAGTTAGTCACATTGTTAATTCATGTTTAAGCACTTTGATTGTGTTAGGTGGTCACGATTTGAGCTGAAGTGGAGAAAACTGCCAATTTACATTTCTGCACTTACAACATAGATCTGTCTATGTGCAACACATTTTTTCTCCAAAGAGTATTTCTGAATCTTTAATGTGGTGGGTTCTTTTTGTGATTCAGAGGGCACCAAATCTGACATGATGCTCGACATGCTGCCAATGTTGGTATCTAAACATTAGAGAAATTAGTTTGGGTTCATTAGTGTTTTTCTTGTGGTTTAAGCCAGATGTTCTAGGAAAAAGGCGTTGGGATAGTCCACAAATAACAGGAATAGATAGATCATGCCAGAATTGTTTTTTATGGTAAGCTAGGTATGGCATAATGTGTTATAGTATGTGTGTAGGTGAAAAAAGAAAATGCTATAAGGATCTAGTGAAAGGCCGTAGTTCATGATGGCACCTATGATTTTAACAATTTTGGAAGAGGAGGCATGTGAACAGGCTGGCAATTGAGGGCAGTGTCTTTGGAGTTCCTATCAGACAACTGCATATGAGAATGCTTGTTTTGTAGGGGTTTAGTTTGTGGTTAATCCATATAATTCAAAATATAGCATTGTGTAGATCAAGAAGTGGGGTTCTTGGTGGAGCGTGGGCAGCTGATGCAAAGTTTGATGTGGATGTCATGCAGATAGTTTTATCATGTAAGGTTGGCAATGGATAAGGGGGTCAGTTTTTTCATGTGAGTGCTGAAGAGCGGAGGGAAGTGGGTGGAGACATCGGGGAATCTGCATGTTATCTGACAGGTCCTAGAGGAGAAATGGGCCAAGGGTACAGTTATTAATCTGACAGGTGCTATAATCATTATGAGCTGGGCATTTTGAGATACAGTTTGGCTCCTGGATTGTACAGTGTGCAGACTGATGTTGCTGGGAAGCAATGGATCTGGCAGGGATCCAGGACCAGTTTCAACCCACAGAAAGGGATGTAGCAAGGGCCACAAGTCTCTGATAGAATGCTGCATGAACTTTGTTTCATATTTGATTGACATATAAAGTGCACTGACACATAGTTCTATAGAAAAAGAGGCAGCCTTCAAGATGCAACTCCCGCAAATGGGCCAGATTTGTAGCTAAGAAAGGCCCAAATCAAGGTTACTGTCACAGCCACTCTCTTTAAAAAGAACCAAGATGAAGCTAACAAAAGCAACAAAGAACTGAAAGACTCAATACTGATCTCCAAAATAGAAAAGTTTAAAAAAGACCTAGCCAAATGTAAACATGAGGTGATATATGCCTACACAAGCGACTCCTATACTCCACCTGAGTTTAACAAAAAAGGACGTCGCTACGGGTCTAATTATTCAGGGAGCAGTTCTGATGACGACAACAATGACAATGAATGCCCAGAATTGAATAGGCCACAATATAGAGGACGGGGCAATAGAAGGAACTGGAGGGGACAATATACACCCCATTTCCAACAATGGTGGCCTCCGACACCTTGGGGCTACCCTCCTCCCCCACAGCCTTTTCAGCCTTTTCCACCTAATTCGTTTCCAATGCATCAACAGGACCCCAATTACCAGCCTTTTTTAGGGTCGGGTCAAGGGAGGTCCAGAGGAAGAAGAAGAGGACGACAGCCACAGGTACACTGGAACCTGCCGACATCAATGCCTCAACAAATGAGCACACGCAGCCAAACCAAGAAGGGACAACCTCAACCAGGAACGAGCACCGAGGCGATCTAGTACTCAATCTGAGTAAAAAGATCTTGACGCCAGATGAGACATCAATCCTTAACAAAGGACTCGGTTTTGTGACGACAACACATGAAGACGATTTTCAAGTGCGGTGCGACTTGGCCAAATTTTTCCGCAAAATACGATTACAATTCTTCTTTAACAAAAAAGACATATCCCCTACTGCATCAAGGGAAATAAATACTGGTCTTAAAGATCGATCGACTTTCAATCCGCCATTACACACCGTACCGCCTCAAGTCTTGACCTTTGAACAAGCGGTTACTGAAGAGATTACAACTTTATGCAACAACAAGAAGAAAGCAAATCAATACAGTAATCTACCTAAGAAAGAACGTTTGGCATTGAAAGCACTCATGGAAGACCAGACTATTGTAATCAAGCCAGCCGATAAAGGCGGAGCAGTTGTCATTCAGGACACTGAAATATATCGTCAGGAATGTATTAGACAACTGGCAGATAGGAGATTTTATCAACCTCTCCAACAGGATCCCACACAGAGAATTCAAAGAGCCATCACCGAAGCAGTGGAAGAAGCGTCAGCGAACGGCTGGATCACTTCACAAGAAGCATCATTCCTGCATACCCCCCATCCTGTGATGCCATATTTTTATACTTTACCCAAAGTTCACAAAACTCAACGTCCACCACCAGGAAGACCCATTATATCGTGCCAAGGTTCACTACTAGAACCTTTGTCCACCTTTGTGGATCATTTCCTGCGACCTCTGGTTAAAGATATGCCAACATACTTAAAAGATACCAAAGACGTCCTACGTTTACTACCTACAATAGATTTTGATATTGATAAAGACGTTTTAGTATCATTTGATGTAGAATCATTATATACATCTATCCCTCAGGATGAGACACTTGAAACTATCTTCTCCATCCTGACCAATACACCCTTGGATTCCATCACTCCAGTACACTTTATTATGACGCTTGCACATTTGGCTATGAAGGAGAATTTTTTAAAATTCGAGGATACTGTATACCTGCAAATCTCCGGGACCAGCATGGGAAACATTTTTGCTCCCAGTCTAGCCAATCTTTATGTGCATTCTTTCGAACAGACACACGTGCTCAATCAGGATAATCCCTTCCTTGATTCCATCAGATTATGGAAGCGCTACATTGATGACATCTTTGTAGTTTGGCGTGGAGATTTGTCATCAATCTCTCCCTTTCTACACTGGCTGAATACCAGAAACAACTTTTTGAGGTTCACAGTGGAAGCACACAAAGAAAGATTGGCTTTTTTAGATCTATCCATCTTCAGCACTCCAACTGGGTTAGAAAGTGAACTCTATAAAAAACCAATGTCTCGCAATTTCCTTCTCCGGTATGATAGCCAACACCCGAAATCACTTAGAGACAATCTCCCTTACGGACAATTTCTGCGTGTAAGACGCAATTGCTCCACATCTGACAAGTACCAGATACATGCGAAAAATCTTACAGAACAACTAATCGAGAAGAAATATCCGAAACCCTTGATTAAAAAAGCTTTCAAACGGGCCTCTAACAACAACAGAGAAGCATTAATTGAACCTCCCTATGAGAAACCAGCGTTAGAACGGCTAACTTTTGTCCACACCTTCAGTACCCTTACCAACGGAATTCAGAAATGTGTGAAGAAACACTGGCGTCTCCTTAACTCATGCAAAGAAAAGATACAGCCACCCCTATTTTCTCTTAAGAGAGGAAGTAACTTCAGAGACAAATTGGTCCACACAAGACCTCAAGAAGAGAGACCACGTCCTATTGGCACTCTTTGGGACCTACCAGCGGTACTGGGACACCACCCATGTGGAACATGCTCAGTATGCCCACAAACGAGTCATTCCACATCTTTAGACATAGGTACTAAAACACCGTGGGAACAAAGGATCTTCACAAATTGCAACAGTGAGAACTTAATTTATTTGATTGAATGTCCTTGCAAACTCCGATACGTGGGTATGACCACTCGGAAAGTCAGACTACGCATGCTAGAGCATAAGAGCACCTTCAGGTGCAAGAAAACCAACACGAGACTTACACGCCACTTCGAAGAGGCCAAACATCAAGCCAATGATTTCTGCTGGACAGTTCTAGAAAAGCCTTTTATCCCATCTCATGTTAGCGATATATCCCGCTTCTTGTTTCTGAAAGAACAACGATGGGTTTTTAGAATTCACAGCGATCTAGCAGGTTTAAATGATGACATTCCTTGGGTCTCACTTTGAGACACGACTAAGCTCTATAGTTCATGAGCTATCTGTATTTGTCTCGCTTTCCTCATAGATTGTGGAATTAACACACACAGCATATTGCCATACATCCGTATAGAGCTCCTCCTGCATATAAGTAGTTGCCGCGAGGTTTAATAGATACACCTGCACACATTGGTTAGTAAGAGCAACCTTAAGCAGTTTCACCTTTGGACATCTGTTTATACATTTGCAACATGTACATACTTCAGGCTAGGTTGTCACTGTTGATCCCAGTTCTCACAAAATAATATATATATTTTCATCAGTATATATATATTTTTTTTTTGGCTCCTATCTGGCATGCCCATGTGTTTTGCAATTTGTTCGTTGCACACGAGCAAGATCGATAAAGTTAATATTGTCCACCTGTGGAACTACATTTCCCAGGTGCGCTGACGTCATTCTGTAGTTCTAAGTGTCTCCGGACACAGACTGGAGGTTCCGTGATTAACGACAGTCAAAGTAACAACTACGACACTGATTGGCCATCGGCCACCCAATGGGAATGCTATCCTACGCATCTCAATGGCTTGATAAACATCGGCGGTCCGTTTCACGGGTTACCTCCCATACGGCTCAGACCTACTCCGAGGTACCGACGGAGAGGTAGGGTAACGGACCTTTTCTCTTCTCTTTTGCATCCATATTGCTGCGTGTTCCGTTTCAATTGCCAGACCACTATTGGACTGGCTTTACTCTGTTTTTGAACCGCATATCGTATGTTATAACTTTCAGACCTCACAGCTGTAGAGTTAGTGTGTTATCGATTTCTACACACCACCAGACATATATCCGACACTATGCCTTCTGGTTAGCTTTATCTGCTATTTTGGGAACATTACAACAGAGCTTCTTCACAGAGCGCGTAAAAGGACTATGCTACATGGTCCTATATAGTTAATTTTTTGTTAAGAATTGAGAGCTTACCACCGTGGTGGGTTAACAGTCTCTCCACTTCCCCCCATATTTCCTATAGGGCGGGGCCTCCTCTAAACCTGAGTCAGTTCCGGGTGAGGTGAGGCCTACTTCTCGTGCTAACCAGGTAAGCAATTTGAGATAATGCTACGAGCCTGGCCTAAGTTTTATTTTTTGAGAGAGTATGTTTAATGCCTAAACCTTATATTGTGTTCTTTTTGGTCTTTTGTGTTTGCACAGATAAATTCATATATACTGAGTGCACGAAGAAGTTATACACCACAAAAGGTTGTATTTTAAACACTTATTGTTCTTTTTCACACCTTATTGTTGCAGTAGCAATTAATAGATTACAAGGTCCTGACGAAAGCCATTTGACCATGGGGTCAAGCAGGCTGAAACATGTTGACCGCATTGTTATACAGCCTATTTGTTAAAAGCTGTTTCTGCACCATTTTTAACTAAGGATTAGTAGGAATATCTTGTATTAAACTACCTTCTTCCTCTAAATCCTTTTTTAACATTCCCACTTTACTGCACTGCACTGTTTATATATCATTTTCAGGTATATACCTGCACATCCTGCCTAAGCCAGTGACTTCGCTGTCTTCTTTCCTTCCCCCCTCCCAGGCTTTATCCAAGTGCTCTGGTTGACACCGATACCACACATAATACTCCTGGTTGGAGTGGTTTATAGTGGTGGGAAGGTCGGATATCCAGATGATGACACCTACCAATCACTGGTTATTGATGGAAATCCACTGCAACCAACTAGCACTCTAAGGTTTTTCTCTCTCATGCTTTTTCATTACATCTATCTTTCTGTTGACCTTGCTCAGCACATAGACCGACAGACTCTTTTTTGTATTATTGACTACTGAACAGGGGATTAAGTCTGTCCTGGTCTTTAAACATTCCCTTGGACCCTTCTTCATTTGTGTTTTGACTCCCGCAAATGGGCCAGATTTGTAGCTAAGAAAGGCACAAAAAGGTCAGTGATGAAAGGGATGGTTGCCGTGGGAGGTTGGTGGCTGGGAGCCCAATAGACTGATTGAAACAGGGAAGAATATGACAGGAATTAGGAGCTGGCAGAGCTAAATCGTTATGAATCTGAAAGCACACTGAATCAGGATAACAACTAGCCACCACCTTTACGCTAGCCCTAGGCACAGAGCACAAAGCTTGAGATTCCCTGGTGGACAGCATAGATTCTGGTAGCTAGGAACTGAGGAAAGCCATATTCTTCCATGATGATGATAGACCTGGTGGCCTGATGTCTGTTGAGGAGACGTTTTGAGAGCAAGCGCTCTTGTGCATACAACTCATCTGCCAGACATATATAGATATATATATATATATATATATATATATATATATATATATATATATATATATACGATTTTACCAATATTTTTCTTTGATGGAATAAAATCACATCCTGAATTTGAAGCCCCGCTGAGTGCTGTTCCTTTCTTTGGATCCATTGTTGGGAAGGAGTTCCTTAATATATATATATATATTACCTACTGGCAGTCGCCAGTAGGTAGTTATAGTTAGAACCTATTTTCCATAGGAAATCCGCAACATTCTATTTGGAATAACGTTGGCGCCGATTGACGAATCTTCGCGAAATTTTCCAAACTTTTGGCGAGCTCCGGTCCGCTCCGAGCCTGAAAATTTCACAGTGATTCATCAAGCGGGGGCCGAGAAAAAGGGGGGTCCCAAAATGCGTTTTCCCCATGCATTTTCCCATAGGACCTGTTGACGCAGCTACAGCCCGAACTGCTGAACGTAATTACACCAAATTTGGCAAGAGGTAGTCCTCAGTTCAGACTCGTGCCTTTTGCTTAAATGGTGTAAATCCGTTCAGTAGTTCCTGAGAAAATTAGAGTTAAAAAGATAGATATATCTGGGCGGAGCCTAACCACACTTCTCATCGAGAGATCTGATTGGCTGTCAGTACTTCATCCAAGAAGTGTTGGCAGCCATCTTGGGACCAATATACATGATAGCACCTCATTAATAAGCATTGCAGTTAATAGAAGGTTTTAAGACTTTAGTTACATTATAAATCATTTGTTGATGGTACCATACTCATTTTAGGAATTGTGGTATGTTCTAAGGTGATTTTACCATGTGAAAAAGCCTTCTGCTGTGATATCATGAATCATGTTTGAGAGAAAGCTATTTTCTCATGCTTTTCCCACAGAGGTTTGGAAGGTAATCTATAAGCTAAACTGAGAGCATATTTTCTGTAAATTCACATTATCTTTCTCAGTCATGTGAGAATGAAGTCTGACATTCTCAGTAAAACATGTACATTCAACAAGGGCAGAGACTGTCAGTTGATTCCTTTGTGTTCTACTGCAGCTTCCCAGAGTGTTCTAAAGAACAACTAGAGCGCTAACAGTCCTACTTATGACAAACGTATTGCACACCTGAAGCCATCTTGATTGGAATAAAGTGGTAACTCTTAAAACATTTAATTTAAAAATGAACAAAATGAGGGGGTTCATTTTGCCATAGAAAGTATGATTAGTGCTGCAGAAAGAAAAATTAGGGCACATTTTGAGTGACTTCTCAAATCCTCTTCTATTTCATTAAAAAGTTCTGACATGCAGACTGAAACATGCACTTTCAATACCAGCAGCAGACTTCCCTGGTGAGCAGTAGCTTTACTACAGTGATCTAATAAGCAACTAGAGTGCTAACATTCAGAATTTATGGCAAATGTGTGACACATCTGAATGTCTTCTTGATGGAACCAAAGTAAAAAACTGAAAGTATTTCTTACTGACGAGACTGCAGTAAATGAGGAAATTAGGAAACTTAATAACAAATAAATCTCCCAAGATGGCCACCAGAAACAAAAGAGCCCAAATGTAGCCCAAATTTCACCCAGATGTACCCCAAGTATAGCCCAATGACAGAATGTCCCAGAGTATTCTAACGAACAACTAGAGCGCTAACAGTCTTACTTATGACAAGAGTATGGCACACCTGAAGCCATCTTGATTGGAATAAAGTGGTAACACTCAAAACATTTAATGTACAAAGGAACAAAATGAGGGGGTTCATTTTGCCATAGAAATTATGATTAGCACTGCGAAAGAAAAATTAGGGCACATTTTGACTTCTCAAATCCTCTTCTATTTCATAAAAAAATTCTGACATGCAGACTGAAACATGCACTTTGAATACCAGCAGCAGACTTCCCTGGTGAGCAGTAGCTTTACTACAGTGATGTAATGAGCAACTAGAGTGCTAACATTCAGAATTTATGGCAAATGTCTGACATATCTGAATGCCTTCTTGATGGAACCAAAGTAAAAAACTGAAAGTATTTCCTACTGAGGAGACTGAAGTAAATGAGGAAATTAGGAAACTTCATAACAAATAAATCTCCCAAGATGGCCACCAGAGACAAAAGAGCCCAAATGTAGCCCGAATATCACCCAGATGTAGCCCAAGTATAGCCCAATGACAGAATGTCCCAGAGTGTTCTTAAGAACAACTAGAGCGCTTACTGTCTTACTTATGACAAAAGTATGGCACACCTGAAGCCATCTTGATTGAAATAAACTGGTAACACTTAAAACATTTAATTTAAAAAGGAACACAATGAGGGGGTTCATTTCGCCATAGAAATTATGATTAGTGCTGAAGAAAGAAAAATTAGGGCACATTTTGAGTGACTTCTCAAATCCTCTTCTATTTAATTAAAAAATTCTGATATGCAGACTGAAACATGCACTTTTAATACCAGCAGCAGACTTCCGTGGTGAGCAGTAGCTTTACTACAGTGATCTAATGAGCAACTAGAGTGCTAACATTCAGATTTTATGGCAAATGTGCAACATATCTGAATACCTTCTTGATGGAATCAAAGTAAAAAACTGAAAGCATTTTCGACTGAGGAGACTGCAGTAAATGAGGAAATTAGGAAACTTCATAACAAATAAATCTCCCAAGATGGCCACCAGAGACAAAAGAGCCCAAATGCAGCACAGATATCACCCAGATGTAGCCCACATGTAGCACAATGACAGAAGTGTGCAAAACACTTATCTTTTGTGTATTTGCAGTTTTATATAGTGCAGACTTGTCAGGTATTGGAGTGCTTTACATGAGCATTGGTTACATCACTCAAGATCAAATTCATTTTGGTTGTAGACATGGGGACATTAAGTTATTTGACCAGAATCACAGAATGTTGAGCTGAAGCAGAAACTCCAACCTGGTTCTCCAGTTGCAAAGTCTGCAGCTCTGTAAGTAACACCACATCCTCTCCCCTAAGTGCAACATTTAATCAAGTGGTCAACTGGATAAAAAAACATAAAGATTACAAATAATTTAAAAGTTCTTTGTCGCTATTTGAAAACTCAGAAAATATGTCCTCATTTTAGTTTTTTAGAGCATTAACCATAATATTGATGCAAATAAGACCCTCTCATATATGTAATGTCTAAAGGAAATGCTCTAGGTATTACAGTTTTGATTACATCAAGATGACGTCAGGCGTTCCACACTTTTGTAATAAATATAGAATGTTAGCAATCTAGTTGTTCATTGGGATACTGTTGAGAGGCAGAGGCCAGGGGCATGGACTCTGAAAATTGAAGGCAGGTAGGAGAGTGCAGAGGCAACAATTTGACCACACTGGGCAGGCAGGAAGGGCAGTGGCAACACAACAGACTATGGAGGGCAGTGGAAAGGGGGGCAGGGGCAACAAACCAACAATACAGGACTGGCAAGAGAGGCTGTGGCAATATAATAGACCATTGTGGGCAGAAGGAAGCGGCAGTGGTAGTACAACCATACATGCCAACAGACCCGTTTCAGCCTGGAAACGTCCAATGTTTTTAAGCTCAAATGGGCTTTATTTGATCTGCCTCCTGTCTACAATCTCCTCTTTTTCAATGTAACTCAAAGGGGAAAATCAATACCCCAGTTATTTTTCAAAATCTCCCTCTTACCAAGTTCAAAATGTTCGCAAGTATGGTACATTGGATCATGGTAGGCAGGAGGAATTGGGGTAGGGACATGGACTTGGATAACAGAGGACAGGAGGGACATGGAGAGGTGCACCAAACTGACCCTACAGGGCAGGCATCAGGGTTTGCAGCAGCACAATACACCACACAGGGCATGCGGGACGGGAGTGCAGCACAACAATCCATAGAAAGCAATAGGGAGGGGACAGGACCATGCACATGGACAACAGAGAACAGAGGGGAAAGAGGCAATGGTAGCTAGCTGACCATAATGGACAGACAGGAGAGAAAGCTGCAGCATAACAGACCATAAAGGGCAGGAGGGACGGATCAGGGGCATTACAATGCAACAGACAAGCCAGGAGGGAGGGAATAGGGGTCTGCACATGGAAACAGAGGGCTGGGGGCAAGGCAGGAGCAGCAAGATGACCATGGAGGTCAGGCAGGATGGGCACTAGAAACAAGACACACCATGGAGAGCAACAGTGAGACTATGATGGCATACACACAGACCATGGAGGGAAGGTGGGAGGGGGTCAGGGGCAGCTAGCTTACCACACAGGGAAGGTGGGAGGGGCCATGGCAGCACAGAAGACCATGCATGGCAAGCGGGAGGGTTAGTGGCAGCACAATGGCTATGATGGGCAAGAAGGAGGGTGCAGGGGCATGCACAAAGGACCATGGAGGATAGAAGGGAGGGTCAGGACCTGGGCAGAGGCAAGAGAGTTCAGGGGTAGGGGCCTCACAACAGACCGCGCGGGGCAGGCAGAAGGAACAGTTGCAGCACAACAGACCAGGGAGGGCAGAAGGGTGTGGCAGTAAAATGGACCATGGAGGACAGGAGGAAGGGGATAGGGGCATGGCATGTGGACAGGCAGGGTGGAGGTGGCAGGGACAGGTTACAGTCATCTGACAATGCTAGGCAGGTGGGAGGGGAGTGGCAGCTCAACAGAACACTCAGAGTAGATAGGAGTGGCAGGTCCATGGAACATGGTGGGCGAAAAGGATGGAGCAGGGGCATGCACAAAGACATCGGAGAGCAGGGACAAGGATAATAAGGGCAGCAAGCAAAGCACAGAGGCTAAGCAGGAGGTCAATGATGGGCCATAGAATTGGGCAATGGAGGGCAGGAGGAGTGGACTGGTACATCATGCTAAATTGAGGGCAGTGGCAGCACATCAGACCATGCATGGCAGGAGGGAGGAGGCTAGTCCATGGATTCAGACAACAGAGGATAGGGGGGGAGGTGGATGGGGCAGCAAGCTAACTGTTCAGAGAAGGTGGGTATTAGGAACGTTATTGTTTTTAAAATGTCTTTCTGTTCAAACTACTTAAAATATGAACAAGTATGCAGCATAATCTCACTTTTATTCAGGAAGAAGAGGACGTTTGTGACTGTGACTCCAGGCTCACTTGGCAGAAACACCCCCTGACCCTCCACCCCCATTGCAAAATGTAATGCCTGTGAAAAGGGTAGGTGGACGCAGTGTTATATAGAACATAGTCCTGAAAGCACGATTGAAAATGAAAACTAGATATAGTATATGGTATAAACTATGCACCAAAAAGTGTGATATAAGATGAACCGGGCGTGAAATATAATATGCAATACATTGTGCGCAATGACAGATTCATTGGAGAGCGCGAGATAGCACAAGCACTAGCGTGTGCTATGCGATATGCGCCTTGGAGTGTAATATGCACAGGGCAGTGTTGTGTAACCTAACTAGTCTCTAAAGTTGTAATATAAAATATGTGCTGGGGAGTGTAACGTTGCATATGCACTGTGACAAAGATATGGATCCCAGATTGTAATATGTATGGCATAGCGCTGTGCGTTATAACATAGGTATCAAGGAAGGCACGCTAGATGGGGCAATATAACCTGTGCGAAGGCAAGTGTGGCATGGCATATTCACGGGGTGGTGTTACAGTGCACATGGGCTAGAGAGTGTCATAGCATACGCACTAGCTGGTGGAATACAACACAGAGGTGTGTGGCACTTGGCGGGCACTGGTGGGTGTAACACAACATTGGGCTCAGCAAGGAGCATGCTGTGACTCTCAAGTGAGGTTTGTCTCCTTTCCAGAGAGTAAAATAAAAAGTATTACACATCCGGCAGTGGATGTGTGTTTTATTAACCGTAAAGGGAGTTTCTTGCATAGTTTGGTCGAATCCCCTTTTTTGAATGGCTTGGTGTGTGTGTGTATTAAATGTGCCCGTCAATAGCTACCCATGTTTGTATAAATAAACAACAAAGGTGTCTACTTGGAGAGTACCCACCGGCGGGGGCGCCGGGATTAGGCACGGTAGGGCGTCAGGCACGTCAGAGCTTCACTAGCGGTGTAAATACTTTCCACGTGGATTCATTGTATGCATAGTCGCTTTTTAATGAATACCATGCAAATCGTCATGGTGATAGGTACATACGGTTTGTCCAGCATGTCCTAGGTGTTTCTATAAATATATATATTTTTTGAATAATAAAAAACAAAGGCCGGCCCCGGTGGATGGGGTCCCTGGGGCCATAAGTGGCCTGAGGAGGGGGGCAACGCAGACCCCTCCTAAAGAATAAAAAAAAAAAAAAAGGAAATGACCCGCGGCCCCCTTCCAAATTAATTTTTTTCAACAAAAAAAATTAGGGTGCAGGCCCTGGGGGATGGGGTCCCCAGGGCCAATAAATTAGAAAAAGAAGGGGGGCCACACAGCCCTCCTTCTTAAAAAAATAAAATAAATAAAAGACCGGCATCTCGCCGGAGGCCACGCCCCCTCCTTGCAGCACTCTGCAAATGCCAGTTGTAAGTCGGGGAATTAATTCCCCTTCAATACTGAGGGTCCCTGAGGGCCAACTAGCCCAACAGGTATCTCCAGTATGCGCTAGGGAGCTGCGTTGCAGACAGGTGTTCTGAGGCCATGCCCCTTTTTACACCTCTAGGCAACGCAGCTCTGTGGCGTTTACTGGAGGTACCTAGTCGGCTAGTTTGACCCTAGGGACTCTTAGGATTCAAGGGGACTTAATCTCGGCCACAGGGCGCGTTTACACAGTGGTGAAGGGAGGGGACGGGGCCTGAGGTGACATGTGCAAACACGCCCTGTGGCGCGTTTTAAATTGGGGAAATAATTCCCTTTCAATCCTGAGGGACCCTGGGGGCCAACTAGCCCACCAGGTGCTTCCAGTAAGCGCCACTGCTCTGCGTTGCAGAGAGGTGGTGCAGGTCGTGCCCCTTTTTACACCTCTCTACAATGGTGCTTACTGGACGTACCTAGTGGGCTATTTTGCCCCTAGGGACCCACAGGATTCAAGGGGACTTAATCTCCCAACTTAAAACGGCCACAGGGCGTGTTTACACAGTGGGGAAGGGAGGGGACGGGGCCTGAGGTGACGTGTGCAAACACTCCCTATGGCACGTTTTAAGTTGGGGAAATAATTCCCCTTCAATCCTGAGGGCCCCTGGGGGCTAAGTAGCCCACCAGGTGCTTCCAGTAAGCGCCACTGAGCTGCGTTGCAGAGAGGTGGTCCAGGCCGTGCCACTTTTTACACCTTTCTGCAACGCAGCTCTGTGGCGCTTACTGGAGTTACCTAGTGGGCTAGTTGGACCCTAGGGACCCTCAGGATTCAAATGAATTTAATCTCCTAACTAAAAATGGCCACAGGGCGTGTTTACACAGTGGTGAAGTGAGGGGACGGGGCCTGAGTTAACGTGTGCAAACACGCCCTTTAGCACATTTTAAGTTGGGGAAATAATTCCCCTTCAATCCTGAGGGACCCGGGGGGCCAACTAGCCCACCAGGTGCTTCCAGTAAGCGCCACTGCGCTGCGTTGCAGAGAGGTGGTCTAGGCCGTGCCCCTTTTTACATCTCTCTGCAACGCAGCTCTGTGGCGCTTACTGGAGGTACCTAGTGGTCTAGTTGGACGCTAGGGACCCTCAGGATTCAAGGGGACTTAATCTCCCAACTTAAAACGGCCACAGGGCGTGTTTACACAGTGGGGAAGGGAGGGGACGGGGCCTGAGGTCACGTGTGCAAACACGCCCTGTGGCGCGTTTTAAGAGGTAGTTTTAATCCCCTGCCCTATTATATACTAGGGGCTTACAGAGGAGGTCATGCTAATCACAGGGGGACCCCAACGCATAGTGTTCCCTAGTGTATGTAGGTGTTTTCACTGTATTCTGAGTGTCTTTTAACATAGCACTGGCTCTAGGACTGGTTAGTCAGACTCAGTTACCACCAGTATCCGTCTGAAAAAGTTGAGGGTACAGGATGATTTTGCAACAAGGCTTCTTTCTGCTCTTCTGTTTGTTCTTTCTGCACGTTATCCTTCTTCCTGCACTTTTCTTCATCTTTGAGTACTTCTGTTGCTTCTTTCTGCATTTCTATTTTTTTCTTTCTGTGCGTTTTTTCTTCTTTCTTCACATGTCCTATCTCTGTAGGCATAGTTAGAAATTAGCATTTAAAAACCTTTGAAATTCGCTGAAAAAAACATAGGTTTCAGGCACGTTATAGTTAGGAATTAGCATTTAAAAAACCTTAAAAATTCACTGAAAAAACCATAGGTTTCAGGGGCCTTATAGTTAGCTGGACTTTTCACTCATACAAAACCATTGAAATTCCCCCGTTATAGTTAGTTCAGCTAACTATAACTCGCGCGCCCACAATGCACTGCTGATGACTTCACATATTACATCACTCATGACATGGTCAGTGACATCACTCATGACATCACTGATGACATCTCAAATGACATCACTCATGACATCACTGATGACATCATCCAATGAATGTGTGTTTTTCTCAAAATTACCTAATGTTTTATATATGTATATCTCAAGGTCGATGGAAGAATAAATGGGTATATAAGTGTCTAAATGGATGATTTGTTTTTGAAAAATTGATTGTATAACTGACTGATTAAGTGTATCTTAGTGAATACATGGCTTAGTGAGTAATGTTTAAATATGTTTTTGTACGAGTGAAAAGTCCAGCTAACTATAACGCCCCTGAATCCTATGGTTTTTTCAGTGAATTTTTAAGGTTTTTTTAAATGCTCATTCCTAACTATTAAGTGCCTGAAACCTATGGTTTTTTCAGTGAATATATATATATATATATATATATTTATATATATATATATATATTTATTTTTATTGCAAAACATAGTCATACACTGCTGCAAGCCACATCCAATGCAGCAGAGCTCTGCAACCCTTTTCATTAGCCCCACTACACACATGGACGTCATTTAGGGCTCACCAGAAGTTGCAGGTGCGACTCCTGGCTTGTGACCCCTGGCACTGCCTTTGCGACCCCTAGCCTCAGAGGTGGCAAAATCAGTGCCAGGAATACAAGGGCAGCTCGTCCTTATGGATGTCGGTTGCGGCTCCATTATCCTTGTTTTCTGTCAATTTTGTATTATAGTAGTAGTGGATATTAATTTAATATTCACTAATACTGTAATAAAGAATGGATTGCAGGCTGGAATAATACCCTCCCTGACAGCTAAGGTAAGTAAAAACAGTTTTAAATGTTTTTATGTGCATGCTTGCCGGTGAGCAGGTATTTATGCAAGAGTGAGTGTGTGTATGTGTGAATGGGTGTGTGTGTATGTGTAAGTCTGCATGTGTTAGTGAAGGTAAAGTTTACATCATGTGTGATGTCACTTCCACTACCCCTTTTTGGTGAATTGACATTCATGACTGCCCCCAACTAACAGGCAAATGCAAGACTGGTAAATCACACACCCAGTCTGACAGCAAAACGCCATTTCGCTAAATGTTCCCACCAGTCCCTGATGACGAGGCAGTGGAGATCTCAGGTGCACAACATGTGACTGCCCAAGCCAGAAGCTGAAAGCCACAGTCACGCTCCACTGTCTGCCAGGCATATAAAGTGAATTCAATTGAAGCATGGCTTGGTGGTGGTGTCACTATGTTTAGATCTTTTTCTTATTGTTATTTTTAAAGCAAAAATTCCCATTCTTGAACAGAAAAACTAATAGTTCAGTAGTTCAAGAACGAGGATACTTAAATTAGCTTTTAAATACAGTTCATAGAATCGTCTCATAATGAAATTCCCTCAGTGAGGAGGCATTTAAAATAACGATCAGAGGGCACTGTATGGGAGCCACATGGAATGTCCGCAAACAGTTGTCTACATCTCTTACTAAAATAGAATCTCAGTTCTTGCGACACAAGCAAGAAGGAGAGGGGAAGGGTAGAGACAAGCGGCGCCTCGAGAAGCTGCGTGCAGATCATGCTGAACTGCTAGAGCGCCTTAGATATCACAACTATACTGCACACACAGCCCGTACACATGCCTTAGCTGATCGGGCAGGCCGACTGCTCGCCTGGCTGAATAAACAAGAGTACACCCGCGTTCCTATAGGGGCTATACGAACGGCTACAGGGAATGTGTTATACATACAACATGAAATACATAACGCCATGTCCCAACACTATACTCAACTATATCAATTTAGAGGGCACTGTGATGAGCAGAGGTTGGAGGGGTTTCTGGGCTCTATACAATTGTCCACAGTAACTGACGAGCACCAGGAAATGCTCAATAAGCAGCTCTTATTAGAGGAGATCGGAGATGCCATCAAATCCCTACCTTCCGGCAAGACGCCCGGACCAGATGGCTTGCCGGCAGAATACTATAAGGCATATCGAGAATCACTCACACAATGGCTCCATACTCTATATACCACTGCCTTAGCGGAGCGAAAGCTTCCTCCCTCAATGCGAGAAGCATATCTAGTGTCCTTATTAAAGCCAGATAAAGATCCCATGGAGCTGGGTTCATATAGGCCTCTGGCCCTACTCAATACAGACTACAAAATACTTGCACACGGACCAGAATGGCTTTGTGCCATCTCGGAGCACTTCTCTTAACCTACAGCACTTTTTCAGAGTGGCGACGGATGCTGTACAGGAGTGGCCGAGAGCAGGATGTCTAATATTAGACTTGGAAAAAGCCTTTGACTCCCTAGAATGAGACTATCTATCTGCTACACTCAAGAAGTATGACTTAGGCCCGGGGTTCCTTTAATTAGTAAACATGCTTTACACTGGCCCTACTGTCAGGGTCAGAACGGGGCCCTACATCTCGGGCACTATCCCGGTGCATTGAGGAACTAGACAGGGTTGTCCTCTGTCTCCCCTCCTCTTTACGCTCGCAATAGAGCCGTTGGCAGAGGCGCTGCGTACCACACTGGGAGACGGTATGCCTCTAGGAGATGCCGTGCACCTGGTATCGCTCTATGCCGACGATCTCCTCATTTATATAAAAGACATTGAGAGAGTTCCTAACTAACTGGCACACTTGTTACAGAACTTTGCTGCACTCTCTGGGCTATGGGTAAACATTGAAAAATCCTGCATATACCCATTTAACGCAGGGGGTTGTGATCCAGACATCACCATCAGTGGTAGAAACGTACAGTGGAGAGAAGACACGTTTCAGTACCTAGGCATTCAGTTGTATATAATCCACAGGGCCTACCTAACACCCTAACACCCTCCCTCAGCCCGGCACTGTTCAACATTAACATGGCACCGCTCGCACACGTCGCCCGACAGCACGACCTCAAAATAATCTCCTACACAGACGACACTCAACTGATCCTCTCCCTCACCAAGGACCCCATCACCGCCAAAGCCAACCTCCACGAAGGAATGAAGGCCGTCGCTGACTGGATGAAGACCAGGAGACTGAAGCTGAACTCGGACAAAACAGAGGTCCTCATCCTCGGCTCCAACCCTTCAGCCTGGGATGACTCCTGGTGGCCGACGTCACTGGGGACAGCCCTGACACCCACCGACCACACACGCAACCTGGGAATCATCCTCGACTCAATGCTCTCCATGACCAAGCAAGTCAACGCCATCTCCTCCTCCTGCTTCAACACCCTACGCATGCTCCGCAAGATCTACAGGTGGATCCCGACAGATACAAGAAGAACAGTCACCCAGGCCCTCGTCAGCAACAGACTCGACTACGGAAACGCCCTCTACGCAGGAGCCCCGACCAAGCTCATCAAACGACTGCAAAGCATCCAAGACGCCTCGGCACGACTGATCCTCGACATACCACGCCACGGCCACATCACCCCCCACCTGAGAAACCTGCACTGGCTGCCCGTCAACAAGAGGATCACCTTCAAGTTCCTCACCCACACACACAAGGCACTCCACAAGACCGGCCCAGCCTACCTCAACAAACAACTTTCCTTCTACACCCCCAACCGCCAGCTCCGCTCCGCCGAACTCGCACTCGCCACCGTCCCGCGCATCCGAAGAACAACAACCGGCGGGAGGTCCTTCTCCCACCTCGCCGCCAAGACCTGGAACACCCTCCCACTGAACCTACGACAGACCCAAGACCTGCTGACCTTCAGGAGGCTACTCAAGACCTGGCTGTCTGATCAGTAGCGCCCCCCCCAGCCCCTTGAGACCCTCATGGGTATGTAGTGCGCTCTACAAATGTTGTTTGATTGATTGATTGATTGAACACCTGCTAAAATCAATCGGTATTTCAATCGAATGGACGCAGCTTGTCCGAGATGCGCTGAGTTAGGAGCTGATCTAATACACATGCTTTTCCCCCAGAGTGGTGTATATTGGAGCGAGGTAGCCAGCATGTTGCATACCTGCACAGGACGCAAATTGCCTTGAATGGCCAGTATACTTATTGCACAAATTCCGGAGAACATCAGCCACCAAAGTAACATCCAGGTTCCTAGACTTGGGGATGGTGGTGGCTAAGAGATTGCTAACCAAAAGGTGGAAAGCAACAGATCTCCCACATGCACAGGCATGGCGTCACTCATTACTTGCCTGGGCCAAGGCGGAAAGCCTCGCCATCAGGCGTGAGGAAACATTGGGCTGCGTCAGGTTCCCATAGCAACATATTGGGATGCGTTTTTAGCCGAGCTACAACAGAGTGCGGGTGTGGGACTTGGGAGACCACGCTGCTGAGTGACATATGGGTAGATGGCATAAATGGGCGTGTCACTCGTGTATATACCATGATATCTAACTGGCAAATATGTGTTAATCATGATAATACGCAGGCGTGCACACCACAGTCGGGAGACAATAAGAAATAAATTAGCAGGGCAACAGTACACGAGCATATGCGGGGAAGCAGGAGGGGTTCTACTGGCGGGGTCAATGTTCTTTGTTGTTTTTTCTTTTCTTGTGTTGAGTTTATTAGAACTGAACGGACTCTTGCACAAGTTCACGTCTACTGTAGTTGCACTTCAATGTACCTAACTGTATGCACTACATAATGTGCAATGATGACTACAAGTTACGTAATGACAATGCTTCTAAATTCGTAGCCGCTGTTAAGATACACCAGATGCATGTTGTCGGAACTAAGCTGATAATATTATACGCTGTAATGTACCGATGGTCTGCTAAAGTTGTAGGCATTGTATCAAATGTACCTGTAATAGAAGCGACATCGCGTATGTACACAAATTCTGGCAAAAACTGTATAAATTTAATAAAAGAGGTTTAAAAAAAATGAAATTCCCTCAGTGAGAAAACAAATACGTCTTAAATACCCACAGGTGATTTTGATGCGCCTAATCCATTAACCACTGTGACATTTAATTTTTGCTCCCTAAACAAAAAAACAAAAAAAATAAGGAATGTCCAACACTGCACAGAGAAAGGTGAGTTGTCCTCTTTCCAATTTCTAGGAAGAGCTACACTTATATTACTTGACCCAAAAGAGCAAAATTCATTCTGATTCGATTGATGGGGCTTTTTTTCCAAGATCAAGTTCATCACATCAGTCTGAACAGAATTCTGATTGGATGTCTGAAATCCTTGTTAAACCTAAGGACCAAAATGTTTCAGTAAGTGTTCATACTGCCAGCATATATACAAATGTTCCAATTTGGACTCAATAGCTGCAGTTCGGTGACAGCTGTTTTCTAAATATTGATAAATGAGGGAAATAATAAAGTATGATATTAATAAAAACATAATTTGAAAGTAATAAGCAGTAATTGTCAATTTAGTTGACTGCAGAATAGCCTATCTTTTTGTTCTTGGACTCCCTCTATATCTGTAACACATCGAATAACCATATAATTTTTATCTGCCAACCAAATAAACTTGCCAGCCATTTTTAATGCAAGACGACAGATAACTTCGTGGTAGACCGTAGTGGTGCTTTCTTGGTTTCCTACTTCTGAAGGCATGGCATGGCGACCACTAGTAACAAACGGTGTCAGATAAGGTTGACATCAGTAAGGATTAAATAGGGTGACTACGTGTCTCTGAGATATCCTGCATCCCATGCACAGAGAAGTTGTTGGATTTGGAGTACACAACAAACATTAAAGGAAAGGCAGGTGGTCAACCATCTCTGACACTGTTCTTCATCTGTTTTAGAGAGGGGCTTCTCTCTCACCATCTTGTTTCTCTGCTGCCCTGCACTTCAATGCTTTCCGGTCTACTCAGTTTCTTGTTTGCTTTTCCATACAGGAAGTGGTGTTAGGTGTCCACCTTATATGCCAAGGCCAAACGTACTTTCTCATCTTAGATCCATGCACACATTGAAAATGTTTTTTAATGACTAAATGTTGTTGACTTTCATAGATAAGACCATACAGTGAAGGGAGGGGTCCTACCCAACACCTTTGCACGCTCCCTCCCCACCCCTATATCGCACAATCGATGACACTTATAGATCCAATATGCTGAACTAAACAAAACCTTCCCTACCGGGAAAACAAATATAAAACCGAATTAGAAGCATGGAGGATATTAGGAGATACACCACCAAAATGTTTATTAAAGGTTGATACAAGATGTTAGATCACGAGTGAGTTGGAATATATATTTACCTATGGTTATGAGTAACTCCCTCGAGTTCATATAGATCAAAGTACAGTGAACATATCTGAAACATGTAATACATAAAGCATAGACTACCGTCCACAGACATAAAACAAGACTCGCTGTGAATAATTTTGGCTATGCCATACAAATCAGATGTTCTGTGGATACTATATGTATGACTGTACATACTGAAAAAAGCTAGTAATGTTAAAATGCCAATGAAGATATATTAAAAAAAGAGAAGACAGTGAAAAAAGTCTGCATTTCTATATAGTAAGCACAAAACCAGATGACACACATCCGTATCACACATCCAGCCCATGGTAATCCCACCATCTGCCCCAAATCTTGCCATTCTTTCTGAACTCATCCTCTTGCCTCATAAATTGGACGTTCCTGGCGACACACCAGTCTACACACCTACGCCACTCCGCCAGTGATGGGGGCGCCAGAGATTTACCCTTGCGGGAAATGTCTTGTTTGGCCACCAGTGTGGTCACCCCAACAAAGGACCGCTCCCCCTTCTGCCCCGACCTCCTCCAATAGGCCCAACAGTGCGACTCTGGGGGTAAGGTAAATTGGGCGAACCAAAACCATGGAAAGCTTTCTTCCTATCCCCTCCCAGAAGGGGACTAAGGCCGGACAAACCCAGACCACGTGAAAGAAATCAGCCTGCAAAAAGGAGCTTATCGAGTCTGAGGAGCTCTGCCAGCTCGATGCGGTTGCCAGGGGGCGGGGGGGTAAGTAAATTAGGTGTAGCTAATTGAGTTGAATCATGCAAAGGAGAGCAGGGATGACCAATTCTCTGAATATTCAAAATGTTTTAAAAATACTAGAGCCATTTTCACCTCCTGTTTGTTCCCACCAGGTGTAAGCATACACTCGGCTCTACACTGAATTCTATGAGGTAACCTGGGTATAATATGTGAAAACACAATATTCCCTCAGGATTAATTAATTGGTCGTGTAGTAAATTCTAGAGGAAGTTAAATCCTATGACACTCAATGTTTGAATCATTTATGGTTAAAAAATAGCGAAATGGGGGGCGTGGCTGGGCAAGATGGCCGATTGGGCGTAGACTGTCTCGGCTCCCGGTCCGTGCGCTGTTCCGGAGCAGCTACCTGCAGCTGTACAACGCCCTGAACACCGCAAGCGACACCTACCCTGCACCTAGGATGTAGGGCACCTACGGAGCACTTTCTTTCGCTTCCGACGCCGCTGCAAAAGCCTCAACGCGACCTCACGGGAGAAACGTGGCGATGCCTAAAATGGCAACCGGCGCCTTACACCAATCGAAGCGGCTTTCAGGCTTTGGACGGAGAGGTGACTAACGGACAGAATACCCGAGGCTCAGCGTTGCAACCCAGTGAACGACAGCCCCAGAGGCGCCTGCAGTGGTACGAACCGGAGAGGGGTCGTAGCAGAGGTATTCTCCCACGCGCCTGTCTGACTTTAACATGGCGGCCGAGTGCTGCCTGCTGGCGCCGATCGGCGCCGCCGACTGATCTCCTGGATCCGAAGCCATACACGCACTCCTCGGTGAGCGCTGCTCCTGGGGGCACAGTTGAAGGCTCCCCCTTTGGCACTGACGCGGGGTTGGCGGCACAACACAGCTGAACTCGGGGTCTCTGATGCTGCTCCACTTCAGCCATGCATCTACCCACGCACAATGGCACCCATCCCGCCCCGCGGCGGACGCACCTACATGGAGATGATAGCCGCTTGTGAGACCCGTGCCTGCTGACCGCATCATTAGCCTGTGACCTGACGACTCGCACTCGTGAGTGACTGTTGCCCCCAAAGTGATCTGACACCCGGCCCTTCCTGGCCGTGCTTTGTGCGAGTCGTTGCCTCTGTCATCTATGATCGCACCTCCACCTAGCGGCGCCAGCCTCTTCACAGGCCACTGTGAAACGGACTCAGCCAGTAAGTCAGTGGTGGACCACCATTGCCTGGACGGTGACTCTGCTTGATACCTGGCGGCCCTCCCTCAAACCAACCCCTCTTTCACGAGACTCCTCGCACTGGGCCTTGGGCCCCCCGCTGCTTTCGACAGAACTACAGAGGTCATCCTGGTCCAGCCCGCATGCCACCAAAGAAATGGACGAGCAAGACACCAAAAATCGGACTTCTTCACGCCACCAGATAAACGCCGGGCAATACGCGGAGACGCCGGAACTGCAACAATGGCTCTCACGAAGGCGGACTTACTGACTATGCTTAAAGACTTTAAAACTGAACTGCGCAATGATCTCAGCCAGGACATCAAATCTTCAATGGAACAATTGAGGACGGATTTAGCAGCACAACTGACCTCCCTTCAACACAACGTGGACTCTGTGGGTACTGGAGTATTGGACCTGGAGGCGCAATACCAAGACCAAGGGAAACTCACCGCCGATCTGTGAGAGGATGTTCGCGCCCTTCAGGACCAGCTCCATCAGACGCAACTCAAGGCGGAGTATCTCGAGAATAGGGCACGGAGGGAGAACCTACGCGTCAGGGACCTGGAGGAAGGTGCAGAATGACCCGGCCTCGGTGCCTTTTTGGAAGGGCTTTTCGCGGAAGTCCTCTGTCCCCAGTCCCTCAAAATAAAGCTGGAGCGAGTTCACCGAGTGGGAAGCCTACACGTCAGTGAGAAGAAGAGGCCAAGAGACGTCTTGGCGAAATTCCACTCCTATAAAGTTAAAGAGGCAGAGCATCTGGCGGCCAGGCAGAAGGGGTCCATCTCCTTCCAAGACCACTCATGCTCCATCTATCAAAACCTGGCACCGACCACCCTGGCATGGAGACAATCGTTCAGACCCATCACTGCCAAGCTACGGGTATGAAAAAATCAGATATAGATGGACATACCCTTTCGGACTCAGTTTCGACTTTAATAACAAACAAAGACACATCACCGACTTGCAGGATGGATTGAAAATCCTGGGTCTCTCTTCGGAGGAGCCTGGCCCCATTCACACTAAGACACAGGGGTCTCTTAGGGGGGCCCCATCGACGTCTTCCTGGTCAGTGAGTTCGCCAGGGGCCACAGATGAGATCCGAACGACCGCATTTTTCTATGCACTGTCCATGAACTCTGCCCCAATTGGTAACTATCATCTCTCAAAGATTTTCTTCACTAAGAAACGACTGTATGCTGAGCGGGGTCCCAACGCGACGAGGACCCAGACGATAACAGGACGCTCTTTCCAACCTGGACGTCCCATATGTACTCCACCAAGCACCGATTGCGACTTGACAGCCTGCTGATACATGAACGAACCGGGACAGATGCGGTCGGGGACCTGGCCGATTGTCCCCCCAACTTCTCCATCAGGGTTTGCTAACCCTTGTTGAGACTTTCTCATCGTTACACCACGTGTTGATATTGGTAATGTTGATTCTTACTTATTTTTGTTTTTGGGTAGGGGTGGGTACATGGGAAGGTGGCTGCTTTATCTGGACATTTTTTGTTGGTATGCTCTACTTGGAATGTCTCCATTACACCACAGGCCCAGGGGGCGACCACTAAGGATGCTCAATCTGCACATACGGGGAGGGCTGCCCCATATATCTCGGAGAGAGGAGAGAGTGATTGCTATGGGCAAATGGCGGTGACCATCGGCTCATGGAATGTGAAAGGCCTCAATTCTCCCCAAAAGCGTCAGAAGGTATGGAAATATCTCCTTGATCATCATTTGGATATAGTGGCGTTCAGGAGACACACCCCTCTAGGGCTGAGGACTCTCGGCTGCGCCATAAGCTTTATCCCTTGATCTCTAGATCCTCCACCCTTACCAAACATGGGTTGCACTTCTCTTTCACTCATCTACAAAATTCCAGCCCACAGATGTTCAGGCAGATTGGGACGGCCGTTTGATCATGGTTAAGGGTACCCTGAAAGGTAAACTCTGCACATTCATTGCGACATATGTCCCCAATGTCGGCCAGACTGCTTACCTACACTGTCTGGTGGGGAAAATTCGAGATTTTGCTGAAGACCCCACGATCTTATTAGGTGACTTTAATCTAACCTGGCATGCCCCTATGGACAGTACCTGCACTCAACGATCGGACTCGGGGACCTTCTCTGCAGAAACTAAACAACAACTCCTCGACCTGGGCCTTAGACACGCCTGGTGCACCCTTTACCCTCAGACCCACGACTACACCTTCTACTCGCATATCCACCGTACATATTCTAGACTCAACTACGTTTTTGTCAGTCAGAATCTCTTGGGGGTTCTCTGGGAAGCCAAGATTTTCCCTCTTTCGGTATCAGACCATTGCCTCATCTCGATTTGCCTGACGTGGAGCATTAACGCTTCCACGTCCCCTAAATGGTATTTCCCAGTCGCGCTTACGAGGGATAAGGTACTGTGCACTACACTAAGGAACACCATTACAGATTTTTTTCAACTGAACAAACCGGAAGACACCTCCGTGTACACCAATTGGGCGGTCTTTAAGGCAGCTTTTAGGGGGCAGTGTATCTCCCTTAACTCCACCCTGAACAAACAATGGACTAAAGAAAGAGTAGCCCTGGAGGCCGAACTTACTATTGCAGAATCTTCCCATAAAACCAACCCCTCTAGGGAATCCCTTCGCAACCTCACCGCTCTCTGGGGGAAACTTCGGGCTATCTATAATAATAGGGCTGAATTTACCCTCCTAAAACTCCGGCATCTTTCCTACTCCCAGGGCAAATACCTTGCTAGGCAACTGAAAGAGAAGCGAGAACAGGAATACATAGGCAGCATACTGGGAGAAGATGGGGGACTGACACATAGAGATGAAGACAAAGCTGATATCTTCGGCTCCTTCTATAAAACTCTCTACACAGGGTAATGGCGGTACACCAGTAAACAACGGGCATACCTTCAGACATTACTTTTTCCTCAGGTTTCCCAGGAGTAGAACGACAAGCTCACCACCCCTATTTCCCCAGAGGAAGTGGGTATTGCCATAAAATCACTTAAACTACACAAAGCCCCGGGACCCGACGGGTATACATACCAATTTTATAAAACTTTTGCCCCGGATCTTATACCACACCTAACACAGCTTTTTAACACAATGGCAGAGGAGGAAGAGGTAACGAATACGATGGCTGAGGCCCTAGTCACGGTAATCCCCAAACAAGGGAAGGAACCCCAATCCTGCTCCTCCTACCGTCCTATCGCCCTGTTGAATCTGGATGCGAAGCTCTACTCGGCAATCCTGGCGACCCGACTTAACGACCTCATGCCTGACCTAGTCCACCCTGACTAATCGGGATTTCTTAAAGGGCGTCAAACCCATGACAACACCCGCCGTATAGTGCATTTGATTGAGAAGGTCAATAAGCGGTGCATCCCTGCGGTGCTTGTCGATGCCGAGAAGGCTTTCGACAGGGTGGACTGGGCTTTTCTTTTTAGCACACTTACGGCATTTGGGTTTGCTGCCAAATTAATTAATATGATCCGGGCCAACTATGTCCAGCCCCGCTCTAGGGTCCAGGTGAATGGGGTGCTATCTGGCCCCTTCATCCACACCAGAGGCACTCGCTAGGGGTGCTCGCTTTCGCCCCTTCTATTCGCCCTCAGTATTGAACCTCAGGCGATCTCCATAAGGGCGAATCCAACAATTCAGGGAATTCCCTTCAGCGGTGAATCGCACAAAATATCTCTTTTCGCGGATGATGTGCTTTTGTCAATCGCTGACCCGCAACGCTCCCTACCTCCCCTCCAATCCGAACTGCAAAGGATCGAAGAAGTCGCCGGCTTTAAGGTCAATTTCGGCAAGTCATACGTTCTAAATCTCACCCTTCCAGAGACTGAGGTTCGGGAGTTGCAGAATCATACCCTGCTTCAATGGACCTCTAGTTCGCTCCAATACTTGGGGGTCCAATTGACGCATACACGCGATTAAAATGACAATACTCCCTAGACTCCTATATCTTTTTCAGGCCTTACCCATAGAACTTGAGAACGACTTCCTCCCCAGAGTTAAATCCATGATTCTGCAATTTATCTGGCAGGGTGGATGATCCCGCTTCTCATTTTCCATACTACGACGGCCCTGGCAGGTGGGTGGTGTGGGTTTACCTGACTTCGGCCTATACTACAAAGCAGC
This sequence comes from Triturus cristatus, assembly GCF_964204655.1. NCBI lineage: Eukaryota > Metazoa > Chordata > Amphibia > Caudata > Salamandridae > Triturus > Triturus cristatus. The sequence continues at coordinate 637,494,428 of NC_140580.1, read as the reverse complement.
CCAATTACGAGTAGTGATAGAATGGTCCACACATAAATCGGAGAAGCACTGGCTTCACAAGGATCGCTCCATAGCGGGGAGAACCATCTGGGATCTCATCTGGCATCCTAAAAAGGACAGACCTAAAAATGTATACATTAGTACCCCCACTCGCACTACTTTGAAGGTATGGGACTCCATCTCTGGTAACGCTCAATGGACCTCGTTCCCTTCACCTTACACGCCACTCCATTTTAACCCAGCCTTCCCCCCAGTCCTACAGGAGGGACCCTTTGATGCTTGGAGAGAGGGGGGCTGTTTGGCCTTGACACATCTTTTCCCTGGCTACGAACTCCTTACCTTTGAAAACTGTAGAAGGGACTATGGTCTGACAGCCACTGAACACTTTCATCACCTCCAATTGAAACACGGGCAGTTACACCACACATTGGTGAAGCAGCCACACGCCCCCTTACGAAATTTGAATCCTTTGTCCTCAGGGCAGACTCCATGAAAGGGGTGATCTCTTTCTTATACAGCCACCTCCTTACATCTATGCACTCCCCACGGCCACGATACATGCATATGTGGGAAACTATACTTGAACGCGACATCTCGGATCGCGAAAGGGCAGGACTATGGTTCGACATTATAAAATTCACCATTCCACAGAACTTCGTGAAGCTCATCTTAAGACCATGATGGGCTGGTACCTATACCCCGCCAAGCTTAGGAAGATCTTCCCGAATACCTCTGACAGGTGCTGGAGAGGGTGTGGCCTCCTGGTCAACTTCCAACACATTGGTAGGACTGTCCCATGATTCGTCCCTTTTGGGAGGAAATCTTGGCATACATTAAAGAGATCCTCGGCTACCCCGTCCTGACTACTATGGCAGAGGTCCTCTTGGGCCTCCGTGCTCCAGCCCTAGAACATCAAACCAAGGCAGACAAAGCAATTATGTGGACATGTATAGGGACGGCAAAGACTGCCATAGCAGCAGCATGGAAGAGGAAAGAGGCCCCTGCAATCTCCCTATGGCATTCTCGACTGTGGAAACTACTCAGTCTTGAGAGGATGTCCGATATCTTTCGTTATGATTATAACATTTTTGAATGTAGATGGGGCCGCTGGTCACTTTTCTCTCGCGAGGCTTACCTCTGGCTGTCTTCCCGCCCTCTAGCCGTACCTTACACCTTTTCCAATTCTGAGCTACCTCTGTTTGTTTCGCCATGCACACTCTGATATTTTACGCCGCCACCACCATTTCGTGGGTGGGGGGGGGGGGGGGACCTTGCTATTTATTTTATACAGGGTTTTGTTAGGGGTTTCTTTTCCTTTAGGATATTCCCTTGGAGGGTTCGGCATAGCACCGTCACAAAAGAAAGACGGATTGAAACTGTATTCACTCTTGATTGTTTTATATATCTATATATATTCCTCACTGTCACATGTTCGGGCCGTTGTCATGATGGACACTGTACTGCTTACTCTGAGCTATACCATGGGAAGACGACGGAGACATGTACTTTGTGTTACATTTCAATCCAGAGCTTTTATTATTGTATTATCATCAGACCTCCCTTCGGGACATGACCTGTTGTGATGTATGAACCACAGAAAGGACCGTCCCTAGTTGTGTCTAAGAGATGCCCAATTTAGTGGGGGCAAATCACAAAAATTGACGGACTGGCATCACACACCACCAGGTGTCATGCTTCATCATCTGCCAGTCCTCGCCCTCTAAAAACCGCGTTTGATAGAGGGCGGACATACACCTGAAGACAGGGATGCACTTCTAAACTAAGTGGGGGCCCAAACAAAAAAAGGAGTGAGTGAATTTAAAAACCATCATAGTATACCTGAACAATTTTTATTCTATGGGGTTACTATGTGGGATTAAAATATATAAGTGCGGTGAGTGGGGACCTTATCATCCTGTCGCCGCTGTGAATCAGTGATTGTTAATAGGGGGTCAACATGTTTCTGCCTGTATTGTCCAAATGGGTACGTGGCATTCGTCAGGACCTTAAATATTGGGCTCCAATCTTACCACTGGGGGCATAGGCCTATAGCCAGCTGCCACCTCTTTAGAGAAACCTGTAAGAGAGAGGGGGTGAGACAAACATATAATACTCAAAATGGTTGTCATTCGGTAGACCTTGATGTGTCACAGTCACGCTCCATACTTACTGCTCTCTCCTAAAGTGAAAAAGGTGAAAAATGTATATGAGTGTCAGGCATCTGTGTTCACTCTGACATTCATGTGAAACAAATATAGAAGTCTTACCCTATTGGAAAAACTTATTTGCCCCATGGGAGGGGTAGGGGGGAAATCCTTGTGGCCACATTCTGGTGGGAGACGATAAAGGATGAAGACAAAAGGGTTAAAAACCAGACTGGTTGAGAAGGTATATCAAAGATACTGAATTAGTTAGCAGAAAAAACCGTCAGGGCGTGCTTGGTCTACTATAGTTTCAACCTGTTGGAAGAAGAAATCAGAACAACGACTTACAGTTCAAGGCGTACTCCCCGCTAGAAAACCTAGTGCTGCGTGCGTCCAGCCTCCTCCCCGGTGACATTAAGTGTAATGCGCAGCAAGCTTTTATACTGTTGGGTGGGATCGTGGCATGCGATATGGGTTTCAGGTGAGCGTGGTGCACACTGATGATGCTGCATTTCCTGTGTCCTGAGCGAAGCATGCAGAAAGGACTGCACGTTGCCTGTTTGTTGCCTGACCCTCGTGGGGGTGTGTCAGCACATGGCGCTGCTCTATGACACGCCGCTTCCTGTGTCCCGTCATTACCTCAGATGATTGCCTGGGGTGGGGCGGGACCAGCTGTGGTCCAATGAAAGCACCTGCCATAGTTTCTGGAGATAGATTCTAGTTTTAGGGAGTGAGCACCGGAGCACTATCAGAAGGAAGAAAGATAACACCAAATTAACAAAACACTTCCTTGAGAAAGAACACTCTGATAAAGATCTAAGATGGACGGTACTGGAAGTAGTACAGAAGCGCAATGGCTGCCTCTCACATGGTCTTACATGTTAGAGAACAGCGCTGGGTGTTTCGCCTTAGGACATGGAAAAACGGATTGAACGATGATATCCCATGGCTACAAATGAAGTAACTTGCCTTAGCGCTCACTAAAACATACACTTTAACAGTACCCATTATAAAGACAAAAACACAAACAATAGACACAGTAATACATGTGAATAGAGCTATACGTAGTTTCCCTTACTCCCTAAAACTAGAATCATCTTGATCAGCAATCATGCGGTAGCTGTAAAATCAACTTGTGTACTAATTGTGGGTTTAACCACACCGTCACCCTGACTGTAAACAATCTGGGTTTGTTTTTCTCTTCCTTTCTTCTGTGTAAATACTCGAAACTGCTCCCGTCATGAAATAATACTCATGAGCAGGGCACATGTTCCCCATATTTCTATATAACGTGTCTACACGCGTTAAATCACTCCCTTGTATCTCCAGAAACTATGGCAGGCGCTTTAATTGGACCACAGCTGGTCCCGCCCCACCCCAGGCAATCATCTGAGGTAATGACGGGACACAGGAAGCGGCGTGTCATAGAGCAGCGCCATGTGCTGACACACCCCCACGAGGGTCAGGCAACAAACAGGCAACGTGCAGTCCTTTCTGCATGCTTCGCTCAGGACACAGGAAATGCAGCATCATCATTGTGCGCCACGCTCACCTGAAACTCATATCGCATACCACGATCCCACCCAACAGTATAAAAGCTTGCTGCGCATTACACTTAATGTCACCGGGGAGGAGGCTGGACGCATGCAGCACTAGGTTTTCTAGCGGGGAGTACGCCTTGAACTGTAAGTCGTTGTTCTGATTTCTTCTTCCAACAGGTTGAAACTATAGTAGACCAAGCACGCCCTGACGTTTTTTTCTGCTAACTAATTCAGTATCTTTGATATACCTTCCCAACCAGTCTGGTTTTTAACCCTTTTGTCTTCATCCTTTATCGTCTCCCACCAGAATGTGGCCACAAGGATTTCCCCCCTACCCCTCCCATGAGGCAAATAGGTTTTTCCAATAGGGTAAGACTTCTATATTTGTTTCACATGAATGTCAGAGTGAACACAGATGCCTGACACTCATATAAATTTTTCACCTTTTTCACTTTAGGAGAGAGCAGTAAGTATGGAGCGTGACTGTGACACATCAAGGTCTACCGAATGACAACCATTTTGAGTATTATATGTTTGTCTCACCCCCTCTCTCTTACAGGTTTCTCTAAAGAGGTGGCAGCTGGCTATAGGCCTACGCCCCCAGTGGTAAGATTGGAGCCCAATATTTAAGGTCCTGACGAATGCCACGTACCCATGTGGACAATACAGGCAGAAACATGTTGACCCCCTATTAACAATCACTGATTCACAGCGGCGACGGGATGATAAGGTCCCCACTCACCGCACTTATATATTTTAATCCCACATAGTACCCCCATAGAATAAAAATTGTTCAGGTATACTATGATGGTTTTTAAATTCACTCACTCCTTTTTTTGTTTGGGCCCCCACTTAGTTTAGAAGTGCATCCCTGTCTTCAGGTGTATGCCCGCCCTCTATCAAACGCGTTTTTTAGAGGGCGAGGACTGGCAGATGATGAAGCATGACACCTGGTGGTGTGTGATGCCAGTCCGTCAATTTTTGTGATTTGCCCCCACTAAATTGGGCATCTCTTAGACACAACTAGGGACAGTCCTTTCTGTGGTTCATAGCTTTGGTTGGAGGCTGACCGTTCTCTAGTGCCCTAACGCCTCTAGTTCCCTCCCCGGGCCAGACACTGGGTGTAACTGTGGTTCTCTGTTGTGATGTATCGCAGTTACGAGCAAAAATTCCAATAAAAACATGTTTGACAAAAAAAAAAAAGAAGTAAAATGGACCACTGATAGTAAATATGCAGATAATATTTTAATCTTAATCTCAAATGATAAAACGATAGGTGGCATCAGAAAAGAGAAGTAAAAGTGCAATACAATTGTGAATAATTTCCTCTACATTTTTAGCAAACTCACTTACAAATAAGAAAAAAGTGCCTTTTCCAGTCCCATCATCTAACAGTGCATCCGTTTGAGGCACAAAACCCAATCCATATTAGGAAGTCACCCTAGAGATCTTCATTTGGACAATGCCTTAAAAGGTACACTAGACACCACTTCATGTGTGATGTAGCAAACATGAAGGAGATTAGACCAGAAGGCGTTGAGGTACAGAAGGACAGCATGGTGGGAGAGAAGTGCTTTCAACCAAGTAGATGAACAAGTGTCAGTGATGACGGACTGGATTAGAATACACCTGCCTCTCCTGTGATCCCTACTGCACATTGAGAATTTAACAAACGTTACTGAAGATGGAATGACGGCTGTCTGGGAGACACATAGTCATCCAATGAAAGCTTTACTGATTTCACCCCTCCCTGATACCATTCTTCTTCTGCTTCTGGTCAGTTTGTGCAAACGTGTTGTATGACAGCAGTGATAGAAAAGTTCTTGCCCATTAAGGCATTCCGATAGTTAGATATGTATGAGGCGTCTGTGTGCTACAAGTGCTTTCATCAGACTAAGGAGGTTCCCTGACCTGGAAGGCTGCCTTCAAGGTGGCAGGGAGTCTAGTATTGTGGCTGTCGAACAATCAGGGATGCTGATTGTGCCATTTGGCTGTGGCAGCTCTAGATTCTCATATGGTAGTTGCGAAAGTTACCTGAGAGGTGGCATTGGATGAGTAGCCTTCAATTGGAGACCTAGGGGCATATGCATGAAAAATCCGTTTTGCGAGTCCTTAATAGCGATTTTTAGCGAATCGCTATTAAGGACTCGCAAAATGGAATGTATGTAGGAATCGCAATAATAATTGCGATTCCTTGGTGTTCCTTAATTCCGAGTCGCAAATTGCGATTCGCAATTAAGGAATACCTTCCTGTTTATTCCTATTGGCCTAAAGGCCCATAGGAATGAATGGGCAGACATTCGCAATTTGCGAGTACCCATTAGATACTCGCAAATTGCAAATGCAATTTCAAGGATGAAAGGGTGTCAACAGGACACTCGGTTGCACACCTGAAATATGTATGTGTGCACATGTGGCGCACATACATGACCTAAGGGCATGTATGTGCTCCACATGGCACTTTGACAAATGCAAAAATGTGCATTTTTCAAAGAAATCGCAAATTACCACCAATTTGAAGTTGGTGGTAATTTACGATTTCTTAGGCCAAAATCGCACAACTTGGGTGCTTCCTGCATTGCACTTAAGGAATCGCAATTCGCGAGTCCTTAAATGCATTCGCAAAATAGGGAATCGCAGATTTTGCAATTCCCTAAATTGCAAGGGCCTTTTGGGATGATACATGCCAGAAGACTTATTCTTGTTCGCAAACAGGCCAATTCTGAGAATCGGCCCATTAGCGAACGGGAATTAGGCTTCATACATATGCCCCATAGTTTCTAATCCTGAATGCAATGCTCTTCATAACAGACTTAACACGCCAGATAATATGGCAAACGGATGGGCAAGAGTTGCGAAACAAATACGATTTCAACAATCCTCATAAGATGGAAGATATTGTACTCCCCTCAAGGCCAAATATCTCAATATAGAGGGTTGTGATACTGCGCAGTACTTCTGCTATTGATCCGTAAACTACATGAATTAACTTATTATTTTAAATACAACAATTAGGTGAAATAAGTATTACACTCTGCTTCTTAGACTTTTACTACAGGTGGGGTGGTGAATTACAATATGCGTGGCAACTCCTTACAAAATTTACTGCACATTTCAGAATTGTGAGTACCGCTGTATTCACACTACTTCACAAAATCTTTCCCTGGTAGATTTTGGTAGATCTATTCTACTGAAATTTACCTGGTGAAAATGTTCAGTAGGTACCAATGCATGCAGAATTCGGTGCCATACCTAATTCTGCATGTAGTACACATTTCCTGAGAGAAAACTCTCAATAGGAAGTATGTATGGTACCTGTTCCATTCCTCACTCCTGAATTTACCTGGTGCCTATCCTGCCCACCTTGTACAGTCCAGACCTTGCGGTCATGATTAGGAATTAGGTTTGGATGATGCCACCTTAACCAGCCGCGGCCCATGCAGGTAAGAGCAGTGGGGGGCGGTTGGGGCAGGATTTGGGCAGACGACGACGAGGAAATATTAATTTTCCCTCATGGTCGTCTGTCGAATCCTCCCCAACTCCGCCCCACCACTTTTACATGCACAGGCCGCGGCTTACCTTAACCCCAGCTATTGTCCACATAGTAATAGGGCTTCTGGTATCAAAATAGAGATTGCATGTGCTTGATGTTTTGGAGCCAGGCACTGCTGTATTGAGACAATGGAGGCCAGGAATGTGCCAGGTCACTCCCTCCCAGCACAGTAACACGGAACGGTTAAGTACAGCTTCTAACAGGCACAACCCCCGCCCTCAAGATTTAATGCAAACAAACCCTCTATGAGTGAAACAATCGGAATCATTTATTACACAAGCCAGACAAAATACTGTTGTATAAACTACTTGTGGGAAAGGTTAAAAAATCACCCTATCTGTTTTCCTACTTATGCTGTATTTTGATGACATATACAGGGGGCCTGTGGTTTGTTTGAAACAGGAAAAGTTCATAGGAGTAGGCGGCCAAGCCTGCGTCTGTTTCCAAAGTGTGCAAAACTGATTAAACGAGGAAGAGAAATGACATTCATGTCCTGAGCTGTAAAGGGAAGTGAGAACAATGGCCGCTTGTGGAAGGCTTGGCTTGATCCACCCTGAGATCTAATCGAGCTCTGCTTCTTGTAATGGCCAGTGCCGTGTGACTCAGGAGTTCCAGGTCATCATTACGCTTTTCTTTAGGTCACATGAACTTCTGCGACATTCTTGCTTTCTCCCCAGCCATGTCTGTGCAATGAAAGGTCAATACCAAGGCCCCTACATTAACCCCTCGACCTCTTCCATGTTCTAGGCATAAGAAAATGAGGTGAGTCCACCCCCACAGACAGGCACTCTGTTGGTGAATCCCTTCCTAAAAAAATGTACCCCATCCCAAGCCTACCAGTAGACCTCTACTAGGACAACCTACACAGAAGACATCTTGTTTTGCCTTTTTTTCTGGCAAGTCAACCCTGGTCCAGTTGTGGCAGAGCTTTTCTACACTCTGTTATTACTTTTATGCTTTTTGGTTCTATTTAACATTTTCAAATTGGAGCATCTGGTAGGACTTACAGGTCCTCAACTCCTGCAGGGCTTGTACCATGAACGCTGGTTCGCCAAAATGTTAGTAGTAGTGATATCATGTGCCTTTTGACCTGTAACAATATTATAGGAAGTGACATTACACAATGTCATGTGACCTTTGTCTCTAATCAAAGCACTGTAATTGACTACTGAAGCAAAAATAAGTGCAAAATGGCATACGTTCAATATTATTAACATAACAGAAAAGTTACTAAACCAGACATTTAAAATTTTTGTCGCTACATATATACTAATTAGGCTACTACCATATGTCAGAGATGCAGCCATCACATATCCAGCAGCAACAATTATATGCCAGTCATTCTATAGCAAAAACGACCTCAGATGGCAGGCACAGCCCCGAATGCAACGCCAAGGCACAAATTCAATTGGAAAGTGACCTAAACTAAAAACCAGAGACAATATTACTAACAAGGAGAAGGCCTGCGGTTAAAGTAGCTAGACGTAGCCCTCAGTAGCTCAAAATATTGGGCCGACCTTCAAGCTTTTAATCCTGTTTAAGTGGTAGCCCACTCCCTATCATGCTAGAGTGTAAGAAGACATTTCCAGCCTTGTCCGCAGATGAAGCTGACATATATATCCACCATCTAGAAACTGATTTTGTTCATGACAAACATTGCTCTTACAAATAACTTTTGCAGTAGATGAAGAGATATTCTATGCTTTTTGGAGTAGATTCTTTAAGAACTCTTAATCTGAACGACTATTCCACGAGTCTGCAGATTTTCTCTAAATCCATAGCAAACTGAACCAGTAGTTTGTGAAATGACCTTAACAAAGTCTTAGGTATGGACCTCAGCCAGCAGTGAAATAATGCTAGCAATGAGCAGGTTATGGAGAGACCCTTTCCACAGCTCTGTCCACTGTCAGCCACTATGGGGCCTATTAGGATGGTGGGCGGACCCTAGCGGTGCTGGGACCGGCCGCCAGTGGTGAGGCCGTCCCGCACTGGCAATTAGGATGCCACCGCCATGGTGGCGTTGGCATCCCCCATCCACATCATTGTGGCGGGCTGTGCACACAGCACCGCCCGCCACAATGATGTGGCTGCATATTGTGCATTTGCATGCACAACGTGGCAGCGCGTCATCCATGCAAATGCAGGGGGTACCATAGGTACCCCACATATGCCCCCCAACATCCTGTGGAATCCGCATGCCTTTCCATGGCGCCAACGCCGCCACGGAAAGGCTGCTTCCCGCTGCAATTGTAATATGGATGGCCGTGTCTAGCAGACACCGCCACCATATTCAACCCTTTTCCGCCCGGTCAACTCGTCAACTGGGCGGAAAAGCGGCAGACGGTCTTCCCGTCTGCCGCGGTACCCCCCGCCATCATAATATGGCAGGGGGAAAGGGAGGCGGGCGGGGGATGATGTTGGGCAGATCGCCACCGCCATGCGGGCAGTGGCGATCCAACCTACATCAATATTAGACCCCTAAGTGGAAGAAGTACCACAAAATAAACACACTCTGGCCCTCATTACGAGTGGCCCGTTAAATTGCGAATTAATCGTAAACATTTGTTTGTGCGGCAGCCACAATACTAGCCATCCTTCCACTTTGAAGGCAGCCTTCCAGTTCAGGAAGAAACCTTAGTCTAATGAAAGCACTTCTAGCACACAGACACCTCATACATATCAAACTATAGGAATGCCTTAGTGGGCAAGAACTCCATCACTGCTGTCATACAACTCGTTTGCACAAGCTGACCAGAAGTAGAGGAAGAATGGTATCAGGGAGGGGTGATATCAGTAAAGAATTTATTAGATGACCACGTGTCTCCCAGACAGCATGGATCGCAAGTGGTGTGATGTTTATTGCACCCAGTATGGCATGATAACGATTTACCATACGTTACATTTCACCAAATCAACCCTGCAGGATTTTAACAAAGTAAAAAAGGTCTTGGTTTTCACCAGTACATATGGATTTTGGTTCAGTAAGCACCAACATTTGCATGTTACTAAATATCACATCCAATAAAATCCAAATATTTGAATGTATTCATGCAATAATTATCGCATCAAAATACAGGGTCACAAGCAATTGGGGCCTCTGCTGCTAAGCCTAGCTAAACACCTTCAAGTTTACTTCAAACTCCTAATGCATCAGGGGCCTGTGCCACTGCAATTTACTCACACCAGGCTCACAGTCCCTGTGAATGCTGCACAACTCGTTTAGAGGCACAGGATGTCTAAACAAATAAAGACCTCACAAATGTCACTCTTTCCACACAGTCAGTATCCTTGGGTGGTAGATCTGGCCCAATGGATAGTGGAGACAGAAGTATCTGGGCACTAGTGATGGGCACAGCAGCCATGGCCAGGGTGCATGGGATTAGTCCATTGAAGGCTAAATATTCATAGTGCGTTCACATAATCTGAAACAGCATACACCATGCATTCATAGGCTGAATGGGAAAAGCCTACTTCAACATCAAGCGGGTTTGAGATTTCCAACCTGTGCTTCAATGCATGCTTTGAGTGCATCCCAAATTACTGATATGATGCATCGGTGGGGCTGGGATGCCCCCGGGTAGCTACGCGCTCTAGAAATGTCTCTTCATTCATTCATTCTTGTAAGAATTTAAAAACACAGATACTGCAGCTGTGGTTTACTAGATGAGTATACGGCCGGACTGGGAAACCGGCCTTGGCAAACAGCTCAGCCGGCCTCCTCCTTGGGGGGGTGCTAGTTTGAAGCACCACTCCCGTCAGTCTCACCACTGCTGCTTCTGTTACAGGGGGCCGATATTGCAGCTATTGTAACAAAAACGGCCCCCCAGGGTTCCAAAACCGGCCCCCACCCTGGCGGCCCACCAGGGAAACGTCCGGTGCCCACTACGGCCAGTCCGGCCCTGGATGAGTACACCACATAGCACATCTACCCTGTACTGCCAATGAGTCACGATCCCCTTTTAACCCCAAAGCTGACATCAGATACATCCTGTAGAAAAGAGGTATTGCAACAAGCATGATTATTTTGAAAAACTTTGTTAGCTTAAATTGACAATAGAGCCTAGTTCTGTAGGTCTGGTTATAAATACTCATCAGAAGCTGTTGTGCGCTTTTGTAGTTGTACCATCGTCACCCGGATGTTGCTCTGTGTTTGTGAAGTTTGCTTGCACTCAGTTAAACTTTGCCTTTCATCTGTTTGTACGATAGTCATAAGTGGTTTTGTATCTTGGCACCAGTTTAGAAAAGTTAATCTTTACAATATCTGTATATTTGTGGACACTGCTGACGACTCTCCATCAATCAGAGCCTTTATTTTTAAGTCTAGCGCATGATCACTCTTCAAAACATCCTCAGGATCTAAACATGACTTTGATCTATTGTTAGAACGAAGAGCATTCAACAGGAAGAGGAGAAGCTCATACGAAGTAAGCACGTCACAGATTCTAAAGGACCACTTTAGTTTCGAATTGCACCAAGGGGCATATGTATCAACATCACCATTTGCGATTCTCAAATAGCGATTTTTAAAGAATCGCTATTTGAGAATTGCAAAACGGGATGTATTTAAAAAATTGCAAACTTTTTGCAATTTCTTAAAATTCCTTAATTGCGATTAGCAAATTGCGAAATCGCAATTAAGGAATACCTGCCTATTCATTCCCATGGGCCAGGAGACCCATAGGAATGAATGGGAAGTAATTCTCAAATAGCAAATCGCAATTTGCTAATCGCAATTTGAGAATAATTTCAAAGGTGCAAGGGTGTCATGATGACACCCTGATGCACCCCTGAAATTAGCATGTGTGTGCATATGGCGCACATACATGCCCTAAGGGCATGTATGAGCGCCACGTGGCACTTTGTAAAATTCAAAAAAGTGCTTTTTGAAAGGAAATCGCAAATTACCACCAACTGGAAGTTGGTGGTAATTTGCGATTTCTTAAGGATAATTCGCACAACTTGGGTGCTTTTTACATATCATTTAAGAAATCGCAATTTGCGATTTCTTAAATGCTTACGCAAAATTAAGAAATCGCTAAATTAGCAATTCCTTAATTTTGCGATGGGATTTGCCTCATACATCCCGATTACCGATTTTTTAATCGCAAACGCTGTTATTTTGCGAATCGCAGCGTTTGCGATTAAAAAATCGTTTGATACATATGCCCCCAAATGTTTAATCAAAGCCACACAAAATTGGGGATTTTAGCATTTTATTAGTTTACATATTGGATCCCGCTTGCTTTCTTAGAACATTGTCAATGGGCAAATCATGTCCCCAGTACTGACGAGCAATTTTCTGTGTTGATTAATCCATCCGGCTTTAAGTGCAACATAAATGTGAACAGACATATCCTTTTTGTTTTTTTAGCTCTTTTTATTGGGTACACAACTTGCAATAGTATCACATACAGAAATAAGTATTTACATATAATACCTGTGCTTCACATCACAGCTACCTCCTCTAATGTCCCTATATAGTAGCTTCAAAGTTACTTTTGATAAACCATTTAAGATCTGGCACATCCCTCTGTTAGCGTGAACAGACATATCTGATCACAATGGCTAAATAAATAAATCAGCATACATATTGATTCAAATTCGAAATGGTGTGAACCGTATTTGACCAACATCCTCTCGATTTTCAAGGCCGAGGCACAGCACAGCTGCCTTGTGACATGAAAGTGCCCATGGCAAGAATCTGTTTTCTCATGCACTGATATCCATACTACCATAATGTATAGTTGTTTGGAAGTAGGTGATATACACATTAGAGAGGTAAAAGAATGTGTGGTCAATTTACAAAAGTTTTTGGGTGACTAATGTGTCACTACTGAGTTTCAAGAAGCAAGAAAGGCTTTCTCAAAGGAAAGGATTTGTGGATTAGGTCTGATGTGCAATATACATTATCAAGTAGAATAATGACTAGTGATATATTCTTTTCCTGATTTGAAAGAGTCAGTAGGTCCAATACATACTAACCGTATCTAAATATTGATCATTTTTGGGTGCATTTTAGGACCATAGTGTCCTTAAAATGTCTGAGTAGACTAACTAGAGCTTGAACGCCCTAGTTAAACAATAGCGGTTTGACTAAAATGATCATTACAGGTGCACCATATAGGAAAATAAACTACAGAGACAATTTTGATTATATTGACTTTCAACATACACATAATCTCAAGGTATATAACAAGAGCCCAAAAGCACAAGAAAAACTGAGCACTTAAAAGGGATTTATCATTTACAAAAATAATGCGCAGAAAAAGGATTTCAAATGATTGCCATAACCAGATGGAGCCCTGAAGATCCTGTGGATTAAATATATAAAATCCTTTTGCCAAGAATTGGGAGAGCAGATTAGTTTTCAAACTTCCAATTCATTGTGAAAACAGACAAGGCCTTAGCAAAATTCTATGTTTTTCAACACTGGGCAGACTTTCCCGGACGATTCTGATCTCTCTGAACAGACTGCTGGTATATTTTATTAAAGACTGTCCCCTCCACTGAGCATTATCTTTGTTGGATAATCAACGATCAACACAAATTATATTGACACACTTCCGGCTAGGTTCCATGCATTAGTTGGGCCATTTCTAATGAGTTGGAACCCTGTCCTTTTGACTCCATGTCAGCTCAGTCCACTGTACATTCTATTTTGTTTTGTGAGTTCTATCACAGTCTGTGGCAACACTTTTTGGTGCCTCTCCTCCAATCATTGAATGTTGCTCAATGTAGGCCTGCAACACTACATCTTTAATTGTTGCCCAATAACATTGCCTGTTTGTCAGTTTTTTATGCGTTGCAAACAGAATGCAAAAGAACTAGGGGGCATATGTATGAACAAGCCATTTTGCGATTCCTTAATAGCGATTTTTAACGAATTGCTATTAAGGAATCGCAAAATGCTATGTATGTAGGAATCGCAATAATAAATGCAATTCCTTAATATTCCTTAATTGCGAATCGCAGATCGCAATTCGCAATTATGGAATACCTTCCCATTCATTCTTATGGGCGTAGAGGCCCATAGGAATGAATAGGAAGACATTCTCAATTTGCGATTAGCAATTAGAGAATCGCAAATTGAGAATGCGATTTCAAGGTTGAAAGGGTGTCATAAGGACACCCTGATGCACCCCTGAAATGAGCATGTGTGCACATGTGGCGTACATACATGCCCTGTGCCACATGGCACTTTGAAAAAAGCAAAAAAGTGCTTTTTTTAAAGAATTCGCAAATTACCACCAACTGTCAGTTGGTGGTAATTTGCGATTTCTTATGCCAAATTCGCACAACTTGGGTGCTTTCTACATCGCATTTAAGGAATCGCAATTTGCGATTCCTTAAATGCAATCGCAAAATAGAGAATCGCAAATTTTTGCAATGCCCTTTTGGGATGATACATCCCAAAAAGCCTTTTCTCGTTCACAAACGGGCCAATTCTTAGAATAGGCCCGTTTGCGAACGGGAAAAGGGCTTGATACATATGCCCCTAGAACCTTCAGTGTTTATGACTTTCTGATGTGTTTTTTTATTTGTGTTTTATGCACAGTCATATAAATTATACAGGTAATTCCTTATACTTAGGTTTGTTTGATCTCTTCACCTTGTCTTCATGATTTGTATCTATTATTTATTGTAATGATGATGAAGTAGTTCTAAAGCATGAACGGATTACCCAGATTGTGTGTTCTGGCGCTGATCTAACTGACCTAAGTTATGTTTGCTGCAACAGACATGTTTGCAAGTTCTTACTGAATTTGCAATATTTTTTTCAGCCCTAAGGGAAGCAGGGAGTCTGATCCATAGCTTTGGAGCTAGGACAGAGAATGACCTATCTCTCCTTCCCTTCTGTTCAAATCGATGGATGGTTAGAAGGAGAGCTTCATCCGATCTTAGCGCCCTCCTTTGTATGTATCGCTTTAGCTTCGCCGAAATACTCACTGGTCCCATTTCATGGAATGCTCGGTGTGCCAAATAGGCCATTTTAAAACGAACTCTCTGGCTTTCCGGTAGCCAATGTAGTTATTTAATGGCAATTAAGGTTGAGTCATATTTCCTTCTTCCTGCTGTGAGCTTGGCTGCCTAGTTTTGTGTCTTTAAAGTCTTGCCAATATATTGGTGGGAAGATCTAGGTACAAAAAATTACAGTACTTCAGGCGTGATCAAATCAGAACCTGGACTACAGGTAAGTGGGTCTATTTACGCAATAAAAGGAGCTCTTTCCATAATAGTTGTAAGGGTCGAAAACATGTCCCAGAGATCAAGGGGAGTTGTTTATTCATACTTAGTTCAGAGTCAATAGTTACTTCCAGGATCTTTGCTACTGGGACTGGTGCATCTCCTAGTTCTTTAGGGCACCAGTTTGATGCATGTGTTATAGACAGGGAACCAAAACATAGGAATTCAGTTTTAACCCCATTCAATTCTGAAACATTTAATGCACAATTATTGCTTGACTTCCTGCGTAAATTCATGGACGTTCCTAGTCATCTCTATTTCCGTAATAATGTTGCCAAAGATGTAGGCAGGGCCGGCTCTAAGGCGGTGCGACTGGTGCCACCGCACCGGGTGCTGGCTTCCTGGGGGCACCGTATTTGCAAGTTTATTATGTTTTTAAAGCACCTGGTGCCATGTTCCTTTCCTCCAGCAATTACCAGGCCTCACAAAAGTGTCAAGTTAACTCCTGTGATTAATGGTCTTCCTGGAGAGAGATTGAAGTTTTGTATAGTTGAGGTTTTGACTTCGGTGAAGTTAGTGCAGAGGGTTAATATGCCTGCTGCAAAGAACGTGCACCATGTAGATTACAGAGTGCATATAATGTAAATAGATCAGCAGGTTACTGCTTTTAAAAGAGACATCCTTTTGTTACTTGCAATTTATAACTTAAAGTCCTAATATAGAATAGTGAGGCATTAACGTTCATCATAGGACTGCATACACACTGCAAAGTATACATTAAAGCATAAAATAATGTTGCAAAATGGGTTAATTTGGGTAGAAATCCATTCTTGTTATTAAATAAAAGTCCCAACTATGCTGTTTCTTTTTTTTCCGACTCTGAGTTTGTGCTTCTCCACACCAAGCACTCCTAAACTATACGTCCTACCAGTATGGATGACATGTGACTCCTACACTTTTAGTCCTTTGGCTTATGTAACATTTTCCTATAGGCTGATTTACACAAGTATGTTTGATTGTCTCTGTGTAATGTGTGTGTGATGCAAAGTGCCTCTGACATCCTTTACTGGTAAGAGTGGCGCTATACAACTAATTCAATGTATCTGAGAGAGTGGTTATGGAGACTTGGTCACTGTGAAAGGGTGCTGGTGAGAGAACCCATGGTGGAGGTGGTCATTGGGGGCGCCAACTAACATTCTCACACTGGGCGCCACCAGCGCTAAAGTCGGCCCTGGATGTAGGGTAGAGGGGCCAGATATTTAGAACCATAAATTGAGTGAGTACTAGACATAGAAATAATACTAAACTTCAGCTCCTTCCATAGATGAAGTATCACAAGGACAACATATGAGACATAGGACTAGATAGGACTACACAAGCATAATCTACAAATATATTTAAAAAGCGACATATAATAAAACAAAAAAGTGAGTTTAATTTTGTGCAACTCGCTCCATTTCAAAGACTTAAAACTAGCTGAAATTCAGTCCTATTTTCTTTGCATTCTGGGACTTGTAGTCCTGTATATATGATGGTATAACAAGACTACATGTACCAGAAAGGAAATGAGAAAAATACAACTGGATAGGCTTCAATTTTTATTTCTGTAAAAAGGGAGGTGGGGGAGAAATGAGCAGTTATTCCCAGTTCCCTGTGACCTTAGATGGCTCCTGCTCTAAGTCACTGGTGGTGACCATGGATTTACGTATACAATGTACAGCATCTACAGAGCCCACCATCACCACCACTTCAGCCACCCCTGCTCCTTCAGGAAGGAGCTGTCCCACAGCTAGGTGATGTCAGGCCAGGGTCTGTGGTGTTTCTGACACCTCAGGTCCTAGTTCCATCTCACCCTTCCTGCACCCGAGTAGGCTCTTCCAAGGGTGGATACGTGTTGAGCTGAATAGACTATTGTTATTGGTGTTCTGCAGTAGCTGTTGGTCAAGTTGGATATAATGTTCAGTCTCCCACTGGACATCCATTCACAGCAGGGTGCCCAGCAGACTGATTTGCATGCAGGTATGTCTTCTGAAAATACATGCATACCCTCTCATACCCCTCCCCCTCTTACCACCAACAACCATGCCTTCTTAGCCTCCCCTCCCCATGATTTGCCATTGTTTTCCCCTATCCCCTACTGAAATCTTAGGGTAAGTGGCTCTCATGAACATCACCCACCCATCTTCTAATCTAAAAATAAGTGTGAGCTTGACAATGCTGCTGAAAAGGGGATGGCCTGTCCAGCAATATAGTTTCATGAGGATTTGTAAATACCCAAGTGACATCACAGTGTAGGGTGGAAATTAATTTGGGCGTGCTTTGTCCACTTTATATTTTTTGTTTTATTTCCTTTGGCTACACGTGTCCAAGTCATGCTGGCTATATCCTTTTTCCTTTTGATTGCCACTTTTCCCCTTTTCACACTCATTTATAATTTTACATAAAATAATGTATGTATATACATTTGTTTATGTTCATCTTTAGCATGTCCATGGTCTGTTGTGAAAGTTAAGAACAAAGGCGCCAGTTAGTGGTTTGCAAACTGCATTATGAGCGCTATTGGTGCACAAAGGGTGTTGTTAGAGCAATTGCAAACAGATAGAATAGGATCTAAAATATGTGGCTATGTAGCGTTTTAGAGCCATATATGAGAATTGTGTGCTCCTCTGACATCTGAGCCGAGATGCTACATGATGTGCTGCACATATGTTAGAAATGGGCCATCCTAAACTACTGCCAGTGCTCTGCCTCTTCAGTGTGTGTGAGGGAAACTTCACAAAAAATGTACAGTTAAGCCTGTTTCAATTTAAGTGTGTCTGAAGGACAGGATGGTAGTATATGCTTACTCAGTGAACCTCTTGATCGTAAAAACTAACCCAATGTTATATTATGTTGTGTTATGTTATATGAATTTGCAGAGTGCGGGTAGTTAATTACCCGTGAGGGTATCCTGGTAGCAATGCCTCTACAGGGGCCTTTGACCGTTCCTTGATGCCTGATTTTCGAAGGTGCCTCCCAACTCTGAAGCATTTGAAACATCTGTTGGGCACATCCAGGAGCACAGTCTCCAGCCAATCAGACTCACAACTTTTAAGGGTGTCTCCATGTTGCTATACAACATATTGTTTTTCTAGAGGAACTGCATGTGGAACTCACACTTAGTATCCTCGATTTCACATTCCCTCACTTATAGGTCTGTATGGCCCTCCAGCTGTCCTTTGACACTCTCAACCAGTCAAGGCCTCAGACAATGTTGAGGCCTACTCGGCCAGTGTGCCTGTGCTCAGATTGTATATGATCTTCTTTAACGGAGACCATGCTTTTCCACCACTATTCACCTGGCCTCAGCCCACCTGACATACCCTCTGACTGCTGATCCTTGCATGACCCATGACCCATGACAGCTTTAGGCATGTCTACACCAGTCTTGACTCAGCTTATCTGGCCATCACAGATGACCTGGTAGTCCATGCACAGACCTCTATCTTGTCCACCAGTAACTGGTAACCAAAACAAATTAGAGAGAGTCCAACAGACCTCTATCTCAACTTGTTACCTACTAATATCCTTGAGTATGCATTAATACAACTGCAGCACAGGTGTTTGAAAGGCACACAGCAATGTCTTGACAAAGGTGGGCAAGGTTTATTTAGCAAGTAAACCTTTAAACAGGAGGAATGGGCTTCAGTTTCGTGATATTGTGACTGGGAAGGTAGCCGGCTCACTCCAAGTCATTTGGAGCACATTTTCTAATTTTAGGATTGCATATGACCCCCACGTGTAATCTGAGTGTTGTAGTCTTCATTTGACACTTGATTGCAGTGCTTTATAGTTTATACCTTTTAAGAAATTCGGTTGTTGGTTGGGGTGGGGGGCGGGGGGCGGGGCCCTTCTCAAGCAAAATCCTTTTCAGGGCGAATCACAAAAGTTACTAAATTAACCTGTGCTTAACCCTCTGGTAGCTTGGCAGAAAAGCAGTCAGGTTTAACTTAGAGGCAATGTGTAAAGTTTTCATGCAGCACTCAAAGAGTAATAAAGTGAAATCACAGCACAAGAAAGATCCCACACTAATTTAAAACAATAGAGTAAAATATAATAAATTATTTGACACCAAACCAAAAAAATCCAATCAATAGAACTGGAGAAAAACAATTTTAAAGATTTAAGGTAAGTATACCTCCTAAAAGCACAAATGCCACTCATGGGTTTCTGGTCGTGCGAGAGCGGGAGAAAGTCACAAGTTCAAGTCACCCATGATGTAGCAGGAGCCGGATACAGACACCAGGTCAGTCCCGCAAAAAAGTTACCTTCTAAGTTCCAGCTTGAAGAGTCCAGTTCATGTGGAGGAGGGCATGAGGAGCAGGACGACTGTAATGGATGGTTGTTGCTGTAGCACGAAGAGCAGTTGGGGCTTTTGCTGATAGTCATCACTGTAGTGTGAAGAATTTGTCAGGCGTAGTGGATGGTCGTTGCTTGAGGTTCATATTGGTGGTCGCCACAAACTGTCAATGCTGTACTACGAAGTGAAGATTAGTATTGCCAGTCATCATTGTAGTGTGAAGAGTCAGGTTCACTGGAACTTTGCGCTGGCAGTCAGAGTGAATAGTAGATCTTGGAGTGAACTGGCCTGTTCTTTGTCACTAAGAGCCTATAACATTCAAATTTCTCCTTTTTTTCGTGGAAGAGCTCAACTGATGCCACAGAAAAGGTCTACGACCTGGGAAACACCTCTTGGAAGTCAGAATCCAGTTGCAGCTCCAGGCAGGTCCAGTGCAGCACGTCAGCTGGGCAGTGGCCCAGAGACTTCTGGAGCTTGTTGTGTCCCTATAGCTCAGAACAAAAGGGCAGTCAACTGACCCTTGGTGTCACATCAGCCTGGGATTTTAATTTTTATTTTTTATTTGAAAAGTTTTATATAGCGCTGGCTAGACCCGGAGGAATCAGAGCGCTTTACATGAGGACAAGCATTGTTTCATAGCATAGTTACAAGTTACAACGTTACAAGATACACAGTTTCAGAGCATAGATACCAGTTGCTGGAGCGCAGTTGCATGCGTTAAAAACGAATACTTAAGGGGAAAAGCAGGCAAGGGGAGAGATTCTGGGCAGAGAGGATAGGAGCAGGAGAGGGAGACCAAGAACGAAAGAGGGAAAGAGGTGGCGGAGGGAGGAGGCAGCTTAACCCGGAGACACGGAAAAACAGTGTCCAACATCCGGTGTGCAGTGATCCCAGTGGAAAAGGTGTAGTTCCCACACCTTCGCTGTGTGTGGCTCCCTATACGCTGTGGGCTCTCTCAGACTCCAGGTCATAAATACTGGATCCCTCCCCAACAAGGGGAAAGGGAGTGCTTTGGCAAGGGGCGCCATTCCCACAACTCTGCTGTATGTGAACGCCCTTGATGCTGTGGACTCTCTCAGAGGGGTCTCTGAGACTTCAGGGAATAAATGCTGGATCCCTCCTCAACAAGGGAAGAGGTAGCGCTTGGTAAAGGGCACATGGTTAACAATAGTTACAAGATACACAGTTTCAGAGCATAGTGACCAGTAGCTGGGGGACAGTTGCATACGTTAAAAACTAATACTTAAGGGAAAAAGCAGGCAAGGGGAGAGGTTCAGGTGAGGGGAGATAGGAGCCGGGGAACAAGACAAAGAATGAAAGAAGGAAAGTTTGAAGAGTTTTATAAAGCGCTGGCTAGACCCGAAGGTATCAGAGCGCTTTACATGAGAGAGGACATTGCATCAGAAACATTGTTACATGGTTACATCAGTTACTTATTAACGCGTACACCCGTCTTATGTTTGTGGAAAGGTAGAGGGGAGAAGGCGAACAGGGGTAAGGAATGCAAATAGTAAACACAATGTGGAGGCGAGGAGAACAATGTCTGATGTCTGGATGGGTAGGTGCCAGCCAAGGGGTGAACCAGAGCCAAACTCCTCTTTATCTGCAAGAGACAGCTCCACCGGGCATCAGCCAAGGTTGCTCGGCACCGTGAAAAAAAAAGACAAGTTCTGGTTTCCGCCCAGGAGTCATCGTCAAAAGTTCCATCAAAAGTATTGGTTAAGGTGTTGGTGGGGGGTAAATGTCTGAACTGGAGATCTTGTTAGGGTTCATTGCCTTGGAATAGGTGGTTTTGTTACCGTAACTCAGTTGCAGGTCGTCCTCATTAAGGTCAGGCAGCAATGGAGATAAGGACATCGAGTGACAAGTGAACTGAAGGTGATGAATGCAGAAGATTAGTGGTGGGGACATGGAGTAACCAGGAACATGTCTTATACTGTCTCCGCTCCTACATACCCGATTTTGAGGCATTGCACGTGTATTTATCTTTTTATCAGTGCTGCAATATTCTTTAGGGCTCTGTACTTCTGCAGTGTGAACAGTCGTACGCCTCTCGTTATTATCTGTAATCGATGTCTTACTCGGTCGCCATTTTAAAGTCAGGCACCGTTCATCCGAAAATCATCTTAAAGTCCCATTTGGATGTAAAACGCCAAAATATATTGCAAGTTGCAGGCATTACTATTTTAGCGCTTAACTAGCATAGCGGTAGCAGGACACCAACATTTAAATCTGTAAAGCAAAGCTCTGTATTTAGCGTGGAGCCACCATTTTGCGATCCGGCTGCTTAAGATAAATAAACATCGACATAGCCTCTAATAATGCCAGCAATGCCACAAATACCTTGTTGAGTGTGCGCCCAGACTTAGACTCTCAGAACCGATGTCTGATGAAGGCAATGGGGTCATCGGTAACTCCAAAACCCCTCCGCAAGTAATGGTTGCG
Source organism: Triturus cristatus (assembly GCF_964204655.1). Taxonomy (NCBI): domain Eukaryota; kingdom Metazoa; phylum Chordata; class Amphibia; order Caudata; family Salamandridae; genus Triturus; species Triturus cristatus. The sequence continues at coordinate 637,472,222 of NC_140580.1, read as the reverse complement.
CAGCCAGCAAAGGTATGGGTGCTATTAATCCTTGATCCCAGTTAGGATTGGCGACGATAACGACACCCAGCAAAGCAGCAGACCATCCGAAGTCGGTAAATGGCTTTCTCATGCGTCGAAAATCACCTATGCTCTGGAATATTTCTCATTTCCACTCTGTGTTGAAGGGCGGCAGGGCAGTCCTTCCACAGATCCAGGAGTGTACTGAAGAGTGTGTCTGAAACCCCTTCATATACCCGGTGCCCCCTTTGAAGTGAAAGAAAGTTCTGGAGGCATATCCTTACAGAGTTGTCTGGAATTTCCTTCCTCCCTTCCCAGGTCCCAGTCTTTCGGTAGGCATAATAGATTGGTGTGAAGTCCTCTGTGTGTGAGCAGAGGCATTGTCTCTGAAGTGCAAGTGTGACAGGTGACAGCTCTACTGCTCTCATTACGTTAGTATGCTCATCCTGCCAACACCTAGACCATCTATTGTGTGGATGTCTGGCAGGAATACACCTATTCATATGGCTTACAAAACAGGCTGCAGGCGCGAAAAGTTTAATGCAGAAAACGCCAACTTTCTAAAATTGTCAATTTTCAGAATCGTGACTTAAAATCCAACTTTACGCTAAGAAACTTGCCGGTGATTATGCGTTCTATAAATCCTAATTTTCATTAACATTGAAGACGGCTTTACATTACAATTCCTCAGACCCCAAACACGGCATTCCTATTTGCTCCAAAACATTATTAAATGAAATAAGGCAACCCATAGTTATACTAGAGGAGATGTAGGCCTTTAAATTAGCTTAAAATAAAAAATAAACTTAAAAGTACTTGTCCAACTTTTTAAATACTGTACACCCTTCCCCATGGGCTGTTTAGGACCTACACTAGGAGTGACTTATATGTATTAAAAAGGAAGGCTGAGGCTTGGCAAAAGGTTTATTTTGCCAGGTCGACATGGCAGTTTAAAACTGCAAAGACAGATTGCAATGGCAGGCACAATACTTAAGTGGGCGGCACAATAAGTGATGCAGACCCACTAATGGGATTTCATTTTATCAGGCCTGGGTATACCACTTTACTAGAGACTTACAAGTTAATTGAGTGTAAACCAATTTTCCCATGTTTACAGGAGTGATCACAAGCACTGATTAGAGGTGGTAATGAGTGTATAGCCCTAGGGCTATACCCCAAATAGACAACACATTCTCAGATCTTAGGCTTAGGAAACCAATGTTCATATTACTTTCTTAAAATACATTTTTATGCAATTGGCAAATGCAATTTTGGCACCGCAATTACATTAAATGTGCAAAATGACATCTGGTTTTAAGGTACATGTGAGATGGCCAGTTGTTTTATACATAAAGAAATGTTGAGGTGAAATCTATCTGAAGAAATGTATCTAAAAAATACAGAATATAAGAAACAGCTTGCAGAATTTATCGTGGACAATACTAATAATACATCTTATGCCTCATTTCCGAATACAAAATTCAGAATGGCCATTATTTATCATGGATGGTAACTACCTCACTCAGTGAAATCAGTATTTATCAGGTGCAGAAATACCAAAGCTCATTTCACAACACTCATGATCATGCCCACAGACAACATACCCGATGTTTATTTCCTACACCACTTATTTAGAAATGTCCAAACAGTATGTTTTTGGACGCCCCTATCATTTTACTGCTGGTATTTTCTCGGTACTGTCGCTCAAAACTGATCAATACAGTTTTTAACACAGTCTTATTTGGTTTCACACACACACACACACACACACAGACCCACTCACAAACCAGCTCACTAGAAATGTACCATAACTATCTCTCTTCTTATCAGTGCAGAGCTTATGACTTCATATTTTCCAGTTCAAAATTGGATGAGGACTGATATTTTCTTGTCAATATATACTTGCAAAACATACCCTTCAAGACCTAATACTTTTTGCAATGCAAATATCTAAACATATTAACAACAAATGACAGAAAAGCCTAGTCTGAGTTAATCAGTGCCTAATTAGAGCTGGTGGTTGGGCAATTATCCTTCCCCATTAGATGAAAGAAGGAGGAAGAGAAAAGCTGAAAAACCATGACAAAAAGAGAAAGCAGGAACCTGCTAGAGTAGGGGATAAAGCGACTGGGAGTGTCTGGTGGTGGATTAATGAGGCATGAGGTGGAAACGTGACTAGGCATCCTTGGTATTTGGCATGCCAACATTGACTAGCGCTCATTGCAGGCTTCTGAGCAAAACTTTGGACCCCCAGCACCTATTCATTTACAAATTAAGCACTAGAGTTTATTTCTATCGTTGGAGTTGTTTGTTGCAGCAATCTTTGCTTTAGCAGAGAAAGCAATTATTCCTAGTGGACTTGATAAGGAATCTCAAAAAATGTTATCACTTTATGAACAAAGCTAGATTAACTTTTCGATGAAGAATCTGGAAGAGATATGCCAAGCAGTTGTCAAGTTGTGTGCAGATTCATTAGATGGTGGAGAAGTTATTAGCAAAGCCAACATCCATTTCCAATCAATGTCTCAACACAAACAGCTAAAAATCTCAAGAGTTGAGTACACTGACTCCATAATGTGTGTTTGTGTGGGTGTGTGTGTATATATTCAACGAAAAAGCCCAGGGTAAAACTTAATTATAGTTAGAAAATGTTATCGTTTCTATAAAACCAAGCTTAAACTACTCAAACATTAGAAATTCTAAAGTTATAATTATACCTTAAATATTTACTTTGCGCTAGCTTCAAATTACTATAACTCGTGCAAATCTGAACACCTTGCTGTCAACTTGCTAGCCATACTACAATAACTTTAACTCATGCCTTTATGATCCCAAATGATCTCATTTGAGATGTTATAAAATGTTATAAAATAGAGAACAGTGGAGGATAGTGTGGAGTGTCATATCGTGGCGTACAGTGGAGTGGAGTATAGTGGAATAGCAGAGTGGTGTAGAGTGGAGTGGAGTGGTGTAGAGTTGAGTGCCATAAAGTTGAGTGCCATAGAGTGGAGTGCCATAGAGTGGGGTGGCATAGTGTAGAGTGACTTTGACTGGAGTGACTTTGAGTGGAATACCATACAGTGGAGTAGAGTGGCATAGAGTCGAGAGGCATAGAGTGAAATAGCCTAGAGTGCAGTGGCGTAGAGTGAAATACCGTGGAGTGGCGTAGAGTGGAGTGGCATACAGCAGAGTGGCATAGAGTGCAATAGCAAAGAGCGGAGTGGCGTGGAGTTGTGTGGCGTAGAGTGGCATAGATTGCATTGGGATAGAGTGGACTAGCGTAGAGTGTAGTGGGGTAGAGTGAAGTGTCGCAAATGGATTAGCATGGACTGGAGTGGCATAGAGTAGAGTGGTGTTGAGTTGAATAGCATAGACTGGAGTGACAGAGTGGAATAGCGTAGAGTGGAGTTGCATAAAGATGAGTGGCGTTGAGTGGAGTCGCACAGATTAGAATGGCGTAGAGTGGAATGGCGTAAGGTTGAGTGGCATAAATTGAAATGTAGAGTGGAGTGGCGGAGACTGGAGTGACATAGAGTGGAATAGCATACAGTGGCGTGTCAGAGGGTGGAGCGGCTTAAAATAGAATAGCATAGAGTAGAGTGGCGTAGACTAGTGTAGAGTCAAATGGCATAGAATAGAATATTGTAGAGTTGAGGGACATAGGGTTGAGTAGCGTAGAATAGAGTGGTGTACAGTGGAGTAGCACACAGTAGTGGTGTAGAACGAAAAAGCTTAGAGTCAAGTGGTGTAGAGAATAATACCGTAGAGTGCAGTGGTGTAGAGTGGAATGGCATAGTATAGAATACAGTTGGGCAGCATACAGTGGACTGCCGTACAGTGGAGTGTTGTGGAGTCGAGTGGCATATGATATGGCGCTGGTTGCAAATCCCAAAAGTATAACTGCCTATCTCCCAATCAAAACGAGAAAATAGTCAGTCACACACAAAAGAGCCATTGAGTGGAATAGCATAGGGTAGATTTATGTTGAGTAAAGTGGGGTGGCAGAGAGTTGAGTGGTGTACAGTAGAGTGGGGTAAATTAAAGTGTCATAGAGTACAATAACGTAGAGTGGAGTGGCATAGAGTGGAGTGGTGTAAAGTGCAGTGGTATTGAGTGGAGTAGCATAGAGTGAATTGGGGTAGAGGGAAGTGGCGTAGAGTGGAATAGCTCAGACTGGAGTGGCATGGAGTGCTGTAGAGTGCAGTGGCATAGATTGGAGTAGCGTAGAGTGGATCAGTGTAGAGTGGTGTGGCCTAGAGTGGAATGGCAAAGAGCATTGTGGTATAAAGTGCAGTGGTATATGGTGGAGTGGCCTAGAGTGAATTAAGGTAGAGTGAAGTGACGTACAGTGGAAAAGCATAGACTGGAGTGCTGGAGAGTAGAGTGGCATAGAGTGGATCTGCATAGAGTGGAGTGCTGTATAGTTGGTTGACAAAGAGTAGAGTGACATACAGTGGAATGGCTTAGAAAACAATATCGTAGAGTGGAGAGGAGTTGAGTGGAGTGGCTTAGAGCGGAATAGCGTAGAGTGCAGTGGCATAAAGAGGAATAGCTTAGAGTCGAGTTCCGTAAAGCTGAGTGGCTTAGGGTGGAATAACGTAGAGTGAATGGGCTTATAATGGCGTACAGTCAAGTGACACAAAATGGAATAGCGTAGAGTGGAGTGGCGTACAGTGGAGTGGCATACAGTGGAATGGTGTACAGTGGAGTAGCTTAGAGTGGAATAGTGTACAATGGAGAGGAGGAGAATGGAGTGGAGTGCCGTAGACTAGCATAGAGTCAAGTGGCATAGAGTAGAATAGTGTAGAGTTGAGTGACAACAGTGGAGCAGCATACAATGTAGTGGCATAGAGCAGAGTGGCATAGAGTGGAAAAGCATAGGTTGAAGTGGTGCAGAGTAGCATAGAGTCAAGAGGCATATAGTATAACAGCATAGTGTGGAGTGGAATACAGTGGAGTAGTGCACAGTGGACTACTGTACAGCGGAATGTTGTAGAGTTGAGTGGTGTAAAGGGGAATAGTGTAGAGTAGAGTGGAGTTGGGTAGAGTGGAGTGTTATAGAGTTAAGTGACATAAAGTGTAGTGGTGTAGAGTACAATAGCATAGGGTGTAATGCTATAGGGTGTAGTGGTGTAGAGTGCAGTGGTATACAGTGGAGTGGCATAGAGTGAAGTAGGGTAAAGTGAAGTGGCCTAGAGTGGAATACCATAGACTGGAGTGGCGTAAAGTGTAGTGGCATAGAGTGGAATAACGTAGAGTGGATTGGCGTAGAGTGGTGTAGCATAGAGTGGAGTTGCAAAGAGTGTCATAGAGTGCAGTGGTATAGACTGGAGTGACATAGAGTGAAGTAGAGTAGAGTGAAGTGGCGTATAGTGGAATAGTGTAGACTGGATCTGCCGTACAGTGGAGTGCCATAGAGTGGAGTGGCATAAAGTGGAATAGCATAGAGTGGATCAGCGTGGAGTGGAGTGGCATAGACTGGGTGGCATAGAGTTGAGTAGCATAGAGTAGAGTGGTGAACAGTGGAATGGCATAGATTACAATAGCGTAGAGTGGAGTGACCTAGATTGGAGTGGTGAAGAGTGGAATAGTGTAGAGTACAGTGGCATAGAGTGGTGTACAGTCGAGTGGCGTAGAGAGGAATAGCATAGAGTTGAATTCTGTAAAGTGGAGTGGCTTAGAGTGAAGTAACGTAGCGTGAATGGGTATACAGTGGGGTACAGTCAAGTGGTACTGAATGGAATAGCGTAGAGAGGAGTGGCGTAGAGTGGAGTAGTGTAGAGTGGAGTGGAATAGAGTGGAATAGTGTGGAGTGAAGTGGCATACAGTGAAATAGCATAGATTGGAGTGGCGTACAGTGGAGTGGCACTCAGTACAGTGGCATAGAGTGGAGTGGTGTAGAGAACAGTAGCATAGAGTAGAATAGCAAAGTCCAGAGTGGCGAAGAGTGGAATAGTGTGGAGTGGCATAGAGTGGAGTGGCAAATAGTGGAGTGGTGTAGAGTGGAGTAGCATAGAGTTGAGCGGCATAGAGTGGAGTGGTGTAGAGTGTGATATCTTACAGTCGAGGGGCATACATTGTAGTCGCATTCTGTGGAGTGGAGTGGTGTATAGTGCAGTGGCGTACAGTGGAATAGAGTGGGGTGGCATGGAGTGGAGTAGAGTAGAGTGGAATAGTGTAGAGTGTAGTGCGGTAGAGTTTAGTGGCGTGCAGTGAAATGGCATAAAGTGCAGTGGCATGCAGTAGAGTGGCATATAGTGGAGGGGTGTAGAGTGGTGTACAGTTGAGTTGTATAGAGCAGAGTAGCTTAGAGTGAAGTGGCGTAAAGTGTAAAGGTGTAGAGTGAAGTGGCATATAGTGGCATAGAGTCAAGTGTCATACAGTGGAATGGTGTAGAGTGCAGTGGTGTACAGTGGAGTGGCATAGAGTAGAATAACATTGATTTGAGTGGTTCAGTGTGGAGTGGCATAACGTCTAGTGGTGTAGAATGGAGTGGCATAGAGTGGAGTAGCGAACAGTGGAGTGGCCTTGTATGTTATTGTTCCTAATTCTGGAGTTGCTAACAATGACTCCATAATATGTGTATGTGCATGCATACTTGCGTGTGGTTTTCAATTAACTTTAAGAAGAGCAAAACAAGAGTGTTGAATTGCCCTATCCTGCATGCGCTGAATATATTTTCTATGGATCGTTACTTGCTGAAGTCACTTTCTGCCTCGGTGTAAAAGATATTTTAATAATTTGTGTCCGTAAGATTCCGAAAGAAAACTTTTGAACTGCCTAATCTAAATATTGTTGGGCGATTCTTGAATTAATAGTGATTTATAGTGATTGTTTTTCATCTAAATTGGGAATATTCATAAATTCCTTTCTTTGTTTTGTAAATTGGCAGTATGTTGCGCAGCATCTACCAAAGACAGTTTGACATCATCAAGATGACTTTGGTCTTATCTTTGCTAAGGGGGAGGTAGATGGATGTTATTTAGTTTATTTTACTTGATGAACGAATGAACGGGGCTGTATTTGTTAAGCAAGACAAAATGAATGAGTTGTCTGCATTGAGTTGACAAAGGGAACTCCTTGATCTGATCATTTCAGCTAGAGGTAAAGATCGATGAATAAAATAGGCCTGAGGATCGTGTTTAGTGGAACCTGAAACTGGACCATTTCCTTAACTCTAGTGTAATAAAGGGTTGCACTGTATGCAGTTTGCCAATTCTCATGCAACTAGCTGAAGCCTTTCAAAACCCACATTGATGTCCAAGGATGCGGATAACTCAAACAGCATCAAGACCAGCTGCAAATGTGGGCCCAGCAGTAGACATACTTTGTCTCTTTGACTTACAGGTGCAGAGTTCACACACCATGGCTGGGACAGAAGGAAGACTGCAAAGATCCAAGATGACAGATATGTTCAGCAGAAAAGGTCATCTTGAAATTGATCAGACTGATAGGGTTAGGAGAGATTGTAGTGAGATGTGAAGAAACGATTGTTGTTTTTACTTATGAAGGGGGAAGAGCCGTCATGGAGGCCTGCATTCATATTCGATATCATTTCAAGAAGTATTGTATGCATGGATTGATACCTAGGCCGCAGTTGACCAATGACACTAGCCTCACTGGCATTTCAGAAGCCATAGACGTTAGTACATGTGGCCATTTCACAATGTTTGTGTTGGCCTCTGATCTGCATGGAACGAATATTTGCTTTTTTAAGAACTGTGCGCCAAGCCTACTTGATTGCAAATACCAGAGGGGGGCAAGGGGGGTCTCACTGCCCTAACAAGACACAATTCCATTTGAATGTCACATTGCATTCTCCTTTGGATAAGAATGCTAAAGGTCAACCGGCAGTGCCAAATCCACGTCATGGCCTACACTCCATTGTAATTTTTACTTTTGAACGAGTCTGGTTCTTGTGGGAAAGAGCTCTCGCTATGATGTCATGTTCACTGTGTTTTTTCCCTGGAGAGGCGGTGGCCATTTGGGAAATAGTGATAAGTAAGAGTTCAAGTGTAAACATTCAGTTAAATACAAAGGGTTCTTGTTTCCCAATATTGTTCCCATAATACAACATGAAACTTAACTAGGAGACGAGGATCGGGTGGGCCTTTGCTAGTGTCCACTTCATTTGGGGGAGGGAGGTAGGCTTCCACATGCTTAGAACCATGGGGGCATATTTACAAGCCGCGAACGCCAACGGAGTGTCACTTTTTCTGATGCTCCGGTGGCATTGCTACCTACCCCGTAATTACAAGGTGACGTTAAGCCACTTAACGTGGCTTAACGGCACCTTCTAAATATGCCCCTTCCCGCAGCAGTCCGCTGCAGCAAAGGGGCGTGCAGTGGGCTTTCCACCGCAAAACCTGTTGCTTTTTTATGCTGCCCCTGTGTAAAAACTGGTCTTAACTCTCTATCCATTCAATATGGGAATGCTGCAACTTGTTTGAGGAGTACCAGGAAAATCAGGGTTTACCGTCGCCAGTTGTGGCAGTTGGAGTCTTTCTACCTCTGAAGTTCTCAAGCCACCTTACCATGGGGTCAGGGGCGTAACCCAGGCCCCCGCATCCCCCGCAGTGCCGGGGGGCCCCCAAGCTCCAGGGGGCCCCCTCAGCGCTGCACTTCGGCCAGGGAGCTCATGAAAGAGTCCGGAGGGGGCCCCTCCATGTACCTTGCAGGGGGGGCCCTCAATTATTGCTACGCCACTGCATGGAGTCGAAACTGAGCACCAAATGCACTTCTTTAGCACTTGACCCGCACGTTAGCGAGGTACAGCAGCAGTCCAAGGCTTACTCAAGGAAGAAACTTAAAATTCCACATAGCACACAATAACACTAAATGAAAGAACGAAGAGTCAGTGCTTTTACTTTTAAAAAGAAAAAATATTTAAATTTATACTCAACTAAATGCTAAACATAGAATTAAATATGTACACAGTCAAAACTAGAGCTCTAGCCACTGCTGAATTGAAGATCTTTGTAAGAAGGTCACTCAATGTAAACATGTAAAGTCCTTTCCTATGGGGCCTATCTACAGATTCACAATGTAAAACTTCTTCCTATTATATTTGTCACAAAGCTCACAACTCCTGCCTATGCTATTTGTCATATGGTTACCCTATGCAAAGTTTCTTTTGGCTCTACTTGACACAGAGTGTGCGCTAATACATTTCTATCAGATATGAGCAATGAAGCTACTTCATAAATGGACTAACATAATTGCTGCACTTTCAAAAGCCGTAAAAAAAGATGGTTAACAAAGTGTTAGAGTCAAAGACTCTCTTGCTGTACTGCTTTTTAGGTCGAGCCTGGGCAGCTCATGCGCTGCTCTGCGAGGCATGTTGTAATCTAAATTGTTGCTTAGAGCACCTCCCATCTTTTCCATTTGTTACTGTTTGTGCCCTTTATGCATGCACATTTTTTATTATTCAGCATTCTTAACTAGTCCCACCTTTTCGTGTTTTGGACCCTCCCAGTAGACTGCCCCTGCTACATGTGATCCTACACGTTTTTTTATTTAAGGTCCTTCCTGCTCTGTTTTTCTTTGGGGCTGACTAGGGCTTGTGTATCAGCACGGCGCCCGCTTCACGGATGCCGAACTTGCATTTTTAAAGGTATATTTTTTTATGTCCTACTAATGCAGGCACCTCGCGCATACCTGTTTAGGTCGAGCATTCGAGACCTCTTGTATATACTTTAGTATATACTTATATGTGTATGTACTTTGGGGGCTCTGGAGACCTGCCCTAGGACTTGTCTGCTTCTGCTTAGGGACGTTTTTTTCTGTTGAACTGTATCTATTTAACTGTCTTGATAGACAGCGACCAGTAGAGGCCAGTAAAATACCAGAATTGCTTTCTGCTGAGGGACTTTATTTTTTTTATTTTTTTGGCAACTGCCTCTATTTAACTCTCTTGATAGAAAACGACCAGCAGAGGTCAGTAAAATACCAGAATCACTTTAGCATTCTCTAGATTCCGGTCCATAGAAATTGTATTCCACGAGCACCCGTAGACAATAATATTTTTTTAAAATCTTGTATTTTAAGTGATATGACCACTGAAGGCCCTGATTTTATATTAAAAACAGAGCTTTGAACTATACAATTTCCCGCGGAAAGGCAATATTTCTCTCCATTTGTTCCCATACCTGGCGTGTCACGCAGTTTGGTGCTTACTTTCCCTCCACGTTAAAGAACAGTAGATATTTCAGCACCTAGGCTAATGTGCTGCATAGCTCAATACATATAAGGTCCTGAAGGCGAGACCGATTGCATTGCAAATGCTTTCTTTTATACACGAACACCGTGCTTCATGTTATTGCATGGCGCCCCCTTCATGATTAATTTTTTTGATCACCATGGCACTCGCTTTATCAACTGCCGAGCCATAACTTTTATATAGATGGGTGCCTCGCTTTATGTTTCAGCGAGGCGCCCGCTTTTATGTTTAACAGCCCGATAGCTGTAACTCTTGCAAATGCGCAAGCAATCCAGGAGTGTCCGCGGGTTTCCCAACTGGGTCCCTCCTGTGCTTCTCTCCCCCTCCTGCTCCATGTCGCTGTCTCTCAACGGTCTGCTTTTACACCTCTATGTACAAGTTCAGCCTGTCCGGGTGTCTGAAGCTTCAGGTTGTGCACCGCTACGGTGTTTCAATACTGTGTACCATGTTGTAATGCACATTGGTGTAAGGTTGTGCAGTTATCCGGTTTAGAGCACATCACTTGTGGATGCACATTAGATGGAAGGCATTGCCAGACCCTCTTGCAGTGTAAGAGATGCTTTTAGGAGAAGGGTCATGTGCTTATGCTGGTCACTGTCCCCAAGCAAGCTGCATCTGTGAGTGTAAAGTCTGGAATCTCGCAGAAGCAGCGGCAAAGGCAGGAACGGAAGGGTGTGAGGGAAGGGGAGGTATTCACTTCCTGGGTGAGCAGCTTACGAACTATAAACGAGGGCGGTGACAGGAAGTGGGCCATCTTTTCATCTTTCTGTGGTTAGTCTATTAAAGGGCCAATGCTGCTTTCACACAAATTCACTTCTATTTTTCATCATAGAGGCTGTTCTTTTTAAACCTGATTGAAAGCAGATTGCATATCTCTTAGAGCCTTTTTAAAGAACACTATATCACGGCATGGTGAAACACTGTATCACGGCGCAGGACCACTCCACCTCCACTCTCAGAACACTGCTGTCCCTCCAGTCACTAACAGTGTCTTTACCTGGTGACTGTACAGCTACCCGAAACCTTTCATCCGGTTTGTGCTATACAGATACCATATGTAAAGAGCCAAGTTATAGTCAGTGCCCTGGTAATCCTCCAGCTAATTCTGTTCAGCCCTTGCCCAAGTGACATGAATTGTAGATAATAGGGTTACTGGCAAACCGGGGCACAGTTTATGGCGGTCACAAGTTAACACCTGATATTGCACTAAAAATTAAGAGTTACCAGCTTAAATTGGTAATTCCGAATCCCCCACCCCCTGTCGTTTCATGCAGAGAATTCAGCTGCTTTTCGGAACTAACATCTCTGAGTGAAACAAACTCGATCCAGAGTTGTCCAGCACGTCTCCTAATTGTTTTTGTTGACAGTGGAGGGATCACATAAGGGTTAAAAACGTTGCCATTTACAACGCCAATAGCTCTAACTCAAAAAACATGAGAGACCTAATGCATTTCTCATGTTTGTTATTACTTCCCTTTCTTGTGATTGTAGGGGCACTGGCCTACAGCTCTAGCCAAACCTAAAAAACAAAACAGGAAGACCAGCTTTTTCATTTTACACTCTTAAATTCTTAAGTTTATATCAGCATCAATTGCACTGCTATTATGTACTACTGCATCCCCTCTCATATCTTAATTTTGCCCAATTTACCTATATATGTAGCACACTCTTTGCACCTAGAGACGGAGCTCTCCTTGTATCCTAAATACACAATTGGTTATATCATTGTTAGTGCAGAGCACACCAATTATAAAGCGTCAATTGTAAATGTGAAACCAGTACAATCTCACCATAAGCATCATTGCATCATTGTAGACTTTCAGGCACATGCATCAACCATTTTTGCGAGTGCAAGCGATGTGATTCACAAAAATCATCTGTTTGCGTCATCAAAAAGGGCATTTGCGATGCATCAAGGTTCAAGGCTCTCGCAATTTGAGTATTCGCAATTATTTGGGATTTCTCAAATTGCGAATGCATTTAAGAAAACACAATTTGCGATTCCTTAAATGCAATGCAAGAACCACTTTAGAATAGCGATTTCGCTAATAGGGGGCGCAAATTACCATGAAGTTGAACTTGATGGTAATTTGCAAAACTTTGAAAAATGCACTTTAGTGCATTTTTCAAAGTTTCATTTTGCACTCACACATGCCCTTGGGGCATGTGTGTGCGCAACATAGGTGCACATCACTATTTAAGGGGTGCAATAGGGCGTCATTTTGACACCCTTGCACGCTTGAAATTGCATGCACAATTTGCGAGTACCTATTGGTACTCGCAAATTGCGCATTCAATCTCCCATTCATTCCTATGGGCCTGTAGACCCATAGGAATGAATGGCGAGCCGTTTCTTAATTGCGACTCACAATTTGCGAGTCGCAATTAAGTAATTTGTAGGAATCAATATTTTCTCAGGGATTCCTACATGCATAGGCATTTGCGCGTCCTTATTAGCGAATCCTTATTTTTCGCTAATAAGGAATCGCAAATGACATTTTTGATGCATGTGCTTGTTAGAGACTTATTCAATACAAATGTGCAATCCAAGCTACTGCCCATGGCTATGTTCTCACTTCGATGTGTGAACTTCATTCTTATCCTCAAATGATAGGTCAGTCTCAATGTTCTTGGAATAAATTTGGATAACTCCCTCCCCACTTTAATGTCTTCCGTCATCATTAAAATGGAACAATGCAGCACTTCATTGCGGAAGTCCCAGGATATTCATCAAAAGACTAAGCATTTCCTGTGTAATAATGAGTACAGAAGACACAAGATTAGGAGACACACTACAGTCTCTATGCCGACAGAACCCAAAATGCAAATACATACTCCAATCCCATTTTTCGTTATTCATTGCAAACGGCAGCCTTTTAAATCTGAATCCCATTTCTTGAAAGTGGGCGTTGAACATGAAGATCATAGGGCTGCAATCCCTGGCCCAGAAGAGAAGATAGAACTCCCGAGCTATGGCCGGGATTGGCCTCTGCCCTCTTGCTACAAATCACACATTTTAAGAACATAACTTAACATAGTGTATGTAGCACGACATAACATAATTGACTGGTGCTTCCCTTAAGATCTTAACAGTCAATAAAGTTTAGGTATTTTTCCAAGTTGAGAGCCATAGCACCAGGAGGCTCTTCTTTCTATAATTCTCATGCAGCCCACTTATTTAAACATTTGACTGTGTAATACATCAAGTGGATGTTAATGGAGCTAATATATATAACCAATACAAGGACTTCCACTTACATGTGTTTACCAACAATGTGTAATAGCCAAGCGGGAATATATCAGGAAATATACAAGAATATAAGGGGCATATTGACAAGGAACGGGGAAAATTAACGCTAAGGGCACTTAGCGTTAAGTTTTTTAAACGCCCGCTATCGCTGGATAATATCGCCTGGTTATCGCGTTATTAACAACACTAACCGCCTAGGCGATAAAAAATCCAGTGATAGCGGCATTTTGGGAGGTTATCGCTGGTAATGCAGCGATAAAACTACAAGGATAGGGATATCCTTGTTGATAGCCCATGGTGGATTTAGCCATGTAATCCACCTCCCATTGGATTACATGGCTAAATCTGAAAAGTAGCAGATGTAAAAAATCAGCGTTAACCGTGGTTAGCGCTGCTTTTTTTGCCTCTAACAGGGTTAGCGTGAAGCTTGATAATAGGAGAAATGTCGCTTAGCGACATTTCTCCTATTATTTTGCTCTGGAACGCCCACTTTGCATCTCATTAGAGATGCAAAGGGAAGCCTAGTGAAAAAGGGTGCTAACATGCGATTTTGCATGTTAGCACCCTGTTGTTGATAGGGCGATATTTTTATCTCTGCTTCTTTGACTTTTAAAGCCAAAAAAGCGGAGATAAAGCCCTTGTTAATATGCCCCCAGGGGGCATATCAACACCAACCGGCGATAAATATCTCTAAGCGCACTTAGCGCTAGGATAATTATCGCCGGCTAGCGTGAATTTTTATCGCTGAGATAGCGTGCTATTAGCATCGCTTATCTCAATAGCGATAAAAATCCTCACGCTAACAGGCTAATGTGAGATTATCGCTGGAAACCCAGCGATAATCTCACGTTACCTTGTTGATAGGGACAGGCAAACTTAGCCATGATATCCTCCTTCCATAGGATATCATGGCTAAGTCAGAAAAATACAGATGTAAAAAAGCAGCGTTAACCGCGGTTAGCGCTGCTTTTTATGTCTCTAACAGGGTTAGCGACATTCTTGATAATAGGAGAAATGTCGCTTAGCGATATTTCTCCTATTATTTTACTCTGGAACGCCCCCTTTGCATCTCATTAGAGATGCAAGGGGAAGCGTAGAGTAAAAGGGTGCTAACATTCAAATTTGCATGTTAGCACCCTGTTGTTGATAGGGCGCTAGTTTTATCTCTCCTTTTTTGGCTTTTAAAGCCAAAAAAGCAGAGATAAAGCCCTTGTTGATATGCCCCTAAGTTCTTTTACTTTTTTAAACCATTGTTCAAAATCAATGCAAATCACGCATCGCATTAAAAGAGGGCATGAGAGAATAGCTCGATTAAATTGTGGTTAGGAGTTAGAAACACAGACATCCTGCATTTTAGATAATTAAAGTGCAAATACTGTAAATGCCCCATGACCCCCATCTCACAATGATAAACTAAAAACAGCTAAGATGAGAGCAAGCACATCAAGAACAAGTGGGCACAGGTGTTAGAAATACTAATAGGCCCCATTTCGCGACAGCAAGAACAACCGGGAAAGGGGACATACAAATGTGGTCTTTTTTAGAGCTCGAATGTGTTGTGGCTAGGTGATAAAAGTGCGAGCATCCCACATTTCAGGCAGTTAAAGTGCAAGTGTAATAAACAGCCAATAGCACCATAACACAATTTTTTGCTGAAAACTGCTGAAATAGAACCATGCACATCAGGAATCATTGCACGACCAAATGCTAAAAACAGTAGGAACCTCAGTTTCATCAAAGTTTATTAAAAGTCAGTTGTAAATACCTATCTAGCTAAGGAATACAAAGGCCCAAGGTAGAGTGCTATAATGCCCTGGCATTCAGCATCTGTGTGGCAGGCTGAATACATTTTTTAAATCTTGCAGAGAATTGTCACAAGTCCCTCTTTAAGAATTCATCTACGGCCACTTTGCAAGATCTGATGGTCAACCATCTGAAAATTGGCACTAGCCAAAGTGCTGTGAGATATGTGCACACACAAATAATATCGTTCGAGGTGCGACAACCCCTACATAGGGCATCATGCTCACCAGCCAAGGGTCCATACTTGTACACTTTCAATGGAATAAGGCCAAGTTGAAACAAAGTCGTTGACTTATTGCAAACAGTTTAGACGGGTGGAATAAGTTTGATGGCACCACTAATGGTTGATAAAGATCAATAGCTAATGTTGCATGAGCCCTGGAATGACTTCCAGATCATCATGGGCTGATCTTGCCTGTTTCAAGAGTACTTTTGCTAGCTTTTTTAGCAGAAGTGAGTTTGCATCAGGTCTTTCGCGTCAAGCTCATCGATCACTGTGGTGCAGATCAAGTTTGCCCACCCTTTACACGTCACAAATACGTCACAGATAATATATACTTGACATGAACGTGCACTTAGTGCATGTTTCTTGTATAGTTTAACAAACTAATGTAAGTGTTGCCCATGACAACATTATTAGAGTGCACTCACTGCAGGACTAGAGAATTTACCCACTTTATGTGTTTTATCGTAACTGACTGTCTTATTAATCAAAGTCTTAATGAATTGAAGCCGTCCTCATTTAGTAGATAATGTACTCACTATAAAGATTACATTTGACAATTATACATGTGTGCTATAATATAGGAATAACACATATTGGCTTGCAAACTAAATACAAACCATTCTCACCTATGTAGAAAGTGATTTGGTTTAAAACGATAAAGTTTATGTAATAATTTACTGAATGTTAGATGTAATAGGAACCTAATGTATTAGAGATTTATATTCATTTGTGTTTAAATGTGCACATGCATATTAAATGTGCACTATTGAATGAATACTTTAAATTGTCCTAAGTAGGCCTGTATTTCACCATGCTACATAAATGCTGATTTCATTTTCTGCTAACATGACATTTCTTGCAGGTATTCACATGCAAAGTTGTTTGTAGAACAGATACATTACTGTACCAGAGATAGAGAAAGAGTCTGAGAAGAAGACCTTGACGAAGGAACATGGGGAACCAGATCTTTAACTGAAAGACCTTTTGAGCAAATGCTACCAATTGAGGGGTGTGTGAGAAAGAGATGTTGTTTTCATGTCCAGTGTGAGATTTTTGCAGCATGAGAAACTAACACAATAATGGACACTGATGATGCATACAAATGAGGTGTTACCTAGTGGACATAGTGTGTTATAATTTAGTGTCCACCCTGTTCGAGATTTCAGAACTTTCAGAAGACTCCTTCAGAACCTTTAGCAGATTCCCCATCCGTTCTAGACGGATGCTTTCCAGACTTCTTTCAGTTTCTCTCTTAGGAGCCTTCCTGACCCCTATTTGCAGCCACTGAAACTTATAAGGTTTGGGCCGCAATGCCTATCTGATCCCTTCCTATGTGTGGCTTAGGCTAACACTTTCCGACCCATAGAAGACTCATGACCGAGCTTCTTTGATGCTGACATTTACTAAATCTAGGACCTGATTTAGATCTTGGAGGACGGGGTTACTCCGTCACAACGGTGAAGGATATCCCATCAGCCGAAATTTAAAACCTATAGGATACAATGGGATTTATGTTTCGGCCGACGGGACATCCAGCACCCTCGTGACAGAGTAACACGTTCGCCAAGATCTAAATCAGGCCCTTAATCTTTCTCTGATTGACTCTGATTCCTTTATGGAATTTCCTGATTTTGAAGACCCTTTAGGTTGGTACAACCATCCTCTTGGTTTAGACCTTGATTACAGTGACTCTAGATTTACCTTTGTATAGACAACAAAACCTGAGACTTTTCTCTGAGCATCAGCTACTTTTATTAATATTTTGAACAGTGGTGGCAGAACTTCTTGTTTGTTTAATACTGGTACGCCTAAACTTTTTTAGGAGGTTGGGTTTCCCAGTTGTTAATCTGTATCTTTTGTAGCATGGTGTTAAGAGTTGTGTATTTGAACTTAAATTTGAATTTGTAATAAACCTTCTTGACCCAAGCTACTGATTCCTGGTCCTCATTGTGTAGCCAAATGGGTTGCAGTGGTTATTGAATATAATTGATGTAAATGCTAACTCCCATCACCTCTAAGTCGGATAGAAAGGTCTGTCAGAGAACCAATGGTGCACAAGTGCATCCAGAAAATGCTGTATCAGCCGTCTGGTAAAAGTTATGTATTTCTGATTTCTTCTCTTGAACAAAAGACCATAGAGGATGCCTGATAGACCCCAGTTCAGTAGATTTCAATTTAGCACAGAAAGAAAGAAATTGGGGATAAAGAGAATAGTCCTAGCATGTCAGATTGAACTCAAGTCGAATTTGAGCCTGAACCATACTCTACGGAAGCTGGAAGAGATGTCTGTAGAATCGGCACTGAGCAAGATTTAGACAATATGTTAGTTGTGATTTAAAGACAAAGGCATCAACATGTATGTAAAGGTGAGCATCAATTTACTATCAATCACTTAACAGATTGCCGAAATATCTGGACCTGAAAGATTAGTAAGAAGGCACTGGAAAGCGAGCATTTTCCATCATGGGTAATGCCTCAATATGTTTAAAAGGATGACCTAGATCACTGAGCCATACCCCTAGGTATTTAAAAGAGAAGACATGTTCGAATATCTGCTCATTTAAAAGCTGTGCACCATAACTCAGACCCCTGTCTGTCTTCTCCACTCTGCACACTCACTCTCTACAAAGATATAGATGACCTGGCTAAATAGGCCTGTGAAAAGGGCAAAAGCTTCCATTTATGAATGCACGAATAGTGCAATGACCAAGTCCACCAATCAGAAAGCCCGACTTCAATGGAAGATTAAAAAACCTGATGACGCTGCATTACCTCTTTTGTTTAAATTTACCTCTTCTCGATTTTTTTACTTAAATTTAACTGTTTAAAAACTATCTCTGTACTGGGGTGAATGTATGACATTGTACTGCATTCTGTCCATCAATTGTTCTTTTTGTATTTGTAACCCCAAGTGGGAACGGGTATGCCCAGACGTGAGTCCCGTGCTCTCCATGCCACTGGAATTAAGCTATCCTGGCTGAAGAGGGGTGAAACCCCGAAACCGGTCCTAGGATGCTTGTTTACAGTCTAGAGAGGACCTGGTTTGGCAGTTCAGGCTGGACTGTTCCCATGAGGCACAGGGTAAAGACTGATTTGCATATGGCTGGGTTCAAACTGGAATGGCATTGGGAGCAAAAAAACAATGAATCTAGGCCCAGATCTCTGTACTGGGGCGAATGTATGACATTGTTCTGCATTCTGTTCATCAATTGTTCTTTTTTCATTTGTCACCCTGAGTGGGACGGGTATGCCCAGACGTGGGTCCTGTGCTCTCCATGCCACTGGAGTCAAGCTATCCTGGCTGATCAGGGGTGAAACTCCAAAACCGATCCTGGAATGCTTGTTTCCAGTGCAGGGAGGACCTGGCCTGGCAGTTCAAGCTGGATCTTAAAAATGAACTCATCCCATAATAAATTTGATAAAATGATTCTTTCAACCAGTTTACATAGAATACTTTCTATATGTTATGGACAGAAGGCACTTGTGAAAGGGGGTGGATGTTGTTGGAAAAGAAGTATGCATTATGGGGGATCCAGTGTTTAAGAAGTAAAAGATTATGTTTGGTATCTAATTGTTCATATGTAAGCCATGGCATTATGTTAATAAGGACCAGTGCTAGGCATGGGCAGTGTGTAAAGCTGCCAAGAGCCTCGCACTAACCAAACTAACTTGAGGGCCAGTGCGCTAGTGTGCCATGACACATTGGTCCTCTTGCAACCTGCGCCCATCTAATTGAGAGCAAGGTGTGTCTCATAGTAACCCTGGGCCTCACAGCCATGGTGTAGCACTGAAGCACTTAAAGGAGCCTCACCCTCAGTTGCAACATGTGACATTCTGCAGGTTAGCCCTGCAATCAATAATGTCCATAGTCCCACATTTCAGATACCCGACAGTTTAAACATTCTCTGAAGATAAGCAATTCTTACTTTTAAAGCCCTTTATGAGCTGTAAAATTGGTGCTTGTAAGAGGCTGAGTGTGAGAAACTGGAGCTCAGAAGTGGTCCTGCACAAAGCTGCTTTAGTATGTCCCTGATATCTATTTTTTCCAATAAGCCTGCTTCAAAGTGCTGGCAAATTGTAAGATCGGTGGACGGAGGTACATTGAGTTTGTATGGGCACAGGATCAAACAGTTTTTTAAATTAGTTGACCCAAAACTGCAGCGTACTGCTGCTTGATGTGGAGGCTATACATTTACCACTGTATTGCATTTTGGTGTATATGCCATTTGACTGGATACTTCTCCCCTCCACAAGGTAACATCTAGTAATACATTTGAATCAGTCACTTAAAACGATCTTGTAAATTGAATCTAAATACTCTCAGTCTTGCCAAAGTGCTACCAGTTGGAATAAGTTTGAAATAGTGACTACTCAAGGGCACACACGTAGGCCATATCAGAGGGCAAGAAAAAAATCTGTCTCCTGGTTCCACATTTACAACTAACCCATTAGACCTCAACTTGGGTGGCAGTGATTCTGATGGCAAGGCCAAGGGGCGGCCCTTCCTAGGGAAATGTGTCGGGATGTGGGTCCTTTAGAGCTTTAGAATACAGTGTTTATTTCCAGTCTATAGGTGAAGTGGTAAAGCTGAGCATAGATGTGAAATATCCCAGTTCCATGGCTAAAATGTACCCACTGGACCGGGCCTGTAGCAGTACATGGTTACTATGCAGAATGCATGGCAGATACTAGTATTTACTAAAGGTGTTTCAAAGCTTACAACATTTTCATTCCATGTGGTTAGAGTTCTTCATTTTCTAAACCTGTTCTCAAGCCTTGCAATAGGGTATGTCAAAGATTACTCCAGGATATAGTAAAAGAATAGAACTCAAATTAAGTATGAATAGTAAACAGGAGGAAATTGTGGCATATTCTTATTTCTTATGGGCTTGACAATGTTTGGTCCACTTTCTGGAATATTTACATGAGGGAATGAAGGCTACAGTTCACATTAGTCAACAGGGAGAAGTCACAGGAGAAATCAAAATTCAGTGTGGCATCAGGCAGGATGTGTGTTGGCCCCACTGTTATTTATTTTATATGTAAACGATCTCCATCCCTCACTCTTAGTTGCAACTTAGGACGTTCCCGTAATCAGGGGCAACCCACTCCCAGTCCTCTTGTACACGGATGATGCAGTGCTCATAGCACGAACACCTAGGGCATTGCGTCACCTAGTACACGCCTTTACAAAACTTCATGGCCTGTCTCGACCTGCAAACTAATTTTGCCAAGTCCCTCGCCATGTCTTGTGGCCCTAAGTGCAGGTCCCTATCAACCCTGTCAATTGGCCCCAACGCACTGACCAATACAAGCACCTTCCCTTATCCGGGTATTTATTTCTCCTCCCAAGGGTCATGGTCTTTTAACATCTCTCATAGCACACCAAAACATTCTTTGGCCACCGGGTCCCTGTGCTCTCATCCCAAACCTCTGTGTGGTGGATTTCTAGGCATATTGAGAAAAAAATATAAATCCCAATGCCATCCAATTCTTATGTACGGCACAGAGTTATGGGATATTTGCAACTGTAAGGTAATCAAGCACAAAGAAAACAGATTTCCAAGGAGACTGCTGGCACTTCCCATCTCTGCTGCTAATCACATATCATAAAGAACTGGGATTGTGATACCTGTAAGACTTGATCCATGTCTGGCAGGCCCTGCTCTGGTTATCAATATGGAAAAACCCTGAGTCCACCCGAACAAGAGACAGAATACTAGACTGCCTCTCCCTGGATAAAGGTTTGAAAATTCCCTGGATTAGTTATGTTAGGAGCAATTATAATCATATAGGGATAGGATATATTTTCCAGGCTCCCTCGACCCGTGTTTCGCTAAGCAAAAGGAGTGTGACAGAGGCTTTTTTCCTGATCAAGGAGTGTCCGGGCAGCCCCGGAGTCTCCAGACATGTCCAACCGTCATAACATATTTGGATTTATATGACACTGATAACGTTACTCATTATTTATGGACTGCTCACTGCAGATGGGAACATTCACTTTTTACTTTGTTTTACATCAGGCACTGTTAAGCACCTGTTTTTGCTTTCCCCTAAGCTATACACAGCATCTTGATTCTATATCTTGCCCATGTAATGATGATTCTAACTAGACTACGCTCCATTTTATCTTTTTCAGCAATTGTTAATTGCAATATTCCGAGTTGTTTTTAATTCCCATTTAAAAGAAGTACTGTTACAGTCTAAGTCAATGCAGACCTGCTCTGAGATTTTTATTACTTTTACATAATGTTGAAGTGTCTTTTAATGTGGACGCATTGCCAAACAGTCACAAACTTTGATGCACTGATGAGATATGTTGTTGCAATTTGGCACTGTATGAGATATTCTATCCTTCTAGCTGAGGCATTTTATACATTGGTTAAATCTTAATTTAAAATGCTACGAAGTATAATGTTTTTATCATTTTCTGTTCATGAATAACCTTTATGGCTGCCACAATGCTGCTGAATAAAGTTTTGAATTGGATAGTAATCACATCTGATAAACTCAAGGTCCAGCCAACTTATCTTTTAAGATGTCCTGATTTGGAAAAGTGGAATTTTGGAATGAAACCCCAAAATGCACTGAGTGACTCTAAACCGCCCAACTCCCTAGCAAACATATTCTGATGTCTCCACACATACAACGTTGCTCCGCACGGTTAGTGTCTCCACACACAAAGTGTCCTGTTAAATGATAATGGAAAGGTGGCCACCCTGCCTGGGACTTGCAGAGCTAGACCATGGCTGGGAGACCCTGTGAAGGTCCCCTTGAGTGCTGAGTCCTCACTGAGAGGCCTAGGGAAGGGGGCTCTCCTCCCGTGGTCCTTACCATGGTTCTGAGGGCCCCTTCCGTGGGTCTTGTAATACTAGGCCGTGGCTGTCAGGTCCAGGGATGAGACCGCACTCCCCTGGGGCTTGCAGTGCTAGACCAAAGATGTGAGGCCCAGGGAAAAACACCCTGTTCTTGTGGTCATTGCAGCTCTGGATCATGGTGGGGAGGCCAATCCAAGCTTGCAGCACTAGACGTGGCTATGATGCCTATGGAAGAGGGCTTCCCTTCCCAGAACTCCCTTCTTCTTGACCGTGCAGTGCTAGACCATGCTTGCGAGGTGTAGGCAATTGAGCTCCCTTCCCCAGGCCTCATAGCTAAGGTGTACCACTGCACGGCCAAGGGGAAGGGATCTACTCCAGTGGGATCAATTGCAATTGCCCTACAGGGCTGTACAGCACTGTACAATGGTTATGCTATGTGCATGGGTTCATGTGCAAAAGGTACTGTGGCACCGGGCCTCAGGAATATTATGTGCTCAATGTACCCAAATTATAGATGTTTTTTACTTTGCAGTCAGTGGATGGGTGAAGGGATGTTTTTACTTTGTACCCGGGCCTATGGCACCTTAGCTATGCTACAGGCCCCTCTTCCATGGGTACTGTATACATGTTTACTGCTGTGAGGCCCAAGAGAAGCCCTCCACTCCCATGCCCCTCACAGCCATGGTTGGGCGCTCACAGGAGGAGGCCCCTGCTAGGTTATCAGTTGTAGGATTTTTTTCTGCCTGGATGTTGTCATGTATTACTTTAATCTTGTTGAAGAAGAATTGAAAATTGAGCAAGAGTATCACATTGTTGTTTGGCGTGTTATAAGGTCTCTGAGGAAGCTGAAGCATAAAATAGTTCTGATATAATATGGAATAATTCTGTGGACACGGTCAATGCGTTGGAAAAACAATCAGAGAAGTAGCTTTTCTTAGTTTCCATGATTTTAAATTAGTTGGTGACAGCTATGTTAATGTAGTCTAATAATGTATTCACACCACAGTCTCTGCATCACTTTCTTTATTTATACTCTTCTCACTTTGCCCAAGTTAAGTATTTTTACTTTGTCTGCGAACCAAGGATTTTTGTACAATATAGTTATATTTCAAGAAGTTCTGCTGAGATTTTTTGCTCCACCTTTGCACTACTGAGAAAAACAAAGTGATAGGAGGAATGCTTGAATTATTCTTGACCTTGATCATTAATTGGTTGGAATTCCAGTCTGTTGTTTTTCCACTGTGTTACTAAGACCTACCTTATGCAAATCAGTCTTGATTTGCTCAGATAGGAACAGTCCAGCTATGTCATGTGAAGCCATTATCAAAGGAAACACAAGAGCACTAGACTGGTCTCAGCTTTGTTTTGACTCCTCAGTGATGTGCATATTGCATTACATGGCCCAGCGAGCTACAGAGCCAACATCTGGGCATCCCCATTGTACTTAGAATGTCCAGTAAATGTAAGTCGTGAACAATTACCCAAGGGTGTCAAGGCGCTGGGGGCCGTCGGGAAGATTAAGCGAGCTATTGCCCAGAGTCACATGGTGCTGGGCTGATCTGCCGCTGGCGCAGGGGATCGAACCGTGAGCCCTCGGGTTCCGGAGTCAGTTGCCCTGGCCCCTGCGCCACACCTCTTTCCTGAGAGAGTTTCACTGAGAAGAAGAAAACGGTGAATGCTAGAATGCTTGAATAAATTTCAGTCCATATAATTGTTGTAGCAAGAATTCTGGGCTATCATTGTTTTGCATAGTGTGATGAGACAGATGAGACCCAACTAAATGCAAATTAGCCTTGGACCTCCTGCAGAAAATATAGAAAAAAAACAGCTTGTGTTCTTTTATCTAATTTTTCATCTGGTTTAGGCATAAAAATACTGTAAATGCCAGTAAAATATTGGCCATTTGGCAACCATTAATGCATGGCCTCTTTTCTCTGAGCCTTAGTCCAACACTGTAAGTAGGCTATCATGTTTTAGATTTAGATGTTTTGCAAGATGGCCGCCTAGCAGGATCTTCCCTAGAAAGCTCCGGGGCTTGGGATCACTTTTAGTGCAAATCCCTGGTCATTCCCATCCCCCCCCCCCCCCCCCCCACGAGAACCCGGAAAATAGGAAACACTACGATCTGACCTGAGGATTCTCGCCGGAGACGACGACGAGGCGCGCGGCTATTTTTCCGACCCGTGTGAGGTCCGGAGCCTCCTGGTTCCCTAACTACCTCGCGGAGTCCCAGGATCATACGGGGTGAGCCCCGCATCTGCCTCCTGCCTCGTTGGCCGCCAATTCCACCGGCCTCGCATCGCAATACGATCTGACCTGAGGATTCTCGCCAGAGACGACGGCGAGGCGCGCAGCTGTTTTTTACGACCCGTGTGAGGTTCGGAGCCTCCTGGTTCCCTAACAGCCTCGCGGAGTCCCAGGATCATATGGGGTGAGCCCCCCATCTGCCTCCTGCCTCGTTGGCCGCCTATTCCACCGGCCTCACATCTTGCCTTTCCTCTGGCTGTTCGCTGGAACACTGACGAGCGGAGAGCATCCCCTCCTCCTCCGTGACAATTCAGGACGTTGGCTGCGCCGACGGACATATCGCTGGAACGGTGAGACTTCGACAATCGGGGAGCGTTGGGACGCCCTCATCTCGAGACCCTCCGGACACGTCTCAAGATGCAAGGATAACGCCGACATTGTGGAGAGACTAGCCTGTCCCAAAATGGCCGCCGTAGCAGGATACACACTTCTAGAACCAACGATCCGACCAGCGCTGTAAAGAGAAAGAGATGGTCCCGTTTTGCAGGCCCCTGTTGGAATTACAGCGCGCACTGATCTGACACACTTGGAAGGTATGCCTAAACTAAACTACTATTCTCTTTTTGAATGACGCCTGACCCCAAAATGGTGGCCTCACGATGACGAGGTAAGACCTCCTGCGAATCTAAAAGCTTTCCCCGCAGGGGGAGGATAGAAGGATCTCTATCCTCATTTGCATGCGCTGCTGCACTAGTCGAACTCCAATAAAAGCACCACTTGGAGGGTGTAATCGCATCTTTTTAACTCTTTAACTCTCATGGAAGAATGCCTGACCCTAAGATGGCGATTTCTTGATATCGAAGGCTTTCTCCACTCCCGATTCCACCCAGAAATGCAATTCAGGTATCTGCGCAAATGTTTCAGCGGCAGCATCATGCCTTAAATCATGAAAGTGATCTATCTCAAGAGCATCATAAGAAGACAGCGTAAAGGCTAGCCAATGCATTATACGAAACCATGGCGACTGAATCCTAATCAGTCCATAGAGCATTTTCATTGCAAACACCCGCAAAGGTGTCGGACATCCTACGGCCCACTACTAAACGACACTCTTCCTCATTGGATCCTACCTTCTATTAATCCGCCACTTAAACCAAGGTCTCTACATCATGGCCGGACCACACATGTTACCTGATGGAAACAATGCATTTGCCATTCACTATCCCCTCAACCTATCGAAAGGCGCTTCGAAGACATTCAAGCACAACCTTCTCAGAAAAAACCCTGATGTCTTGTTTCTGGACCCCTCCCTCAACACCAAGCAAGGCGCCATAATCAATAACCTCATATTCTTTACTAGAAAAATAGCCAAATGGCGGTCCACCTTTTCCAAGCTACTATCCATACGCAGTCATAAAAATATCCCCTACGGAACCAGGATAACTACATCACCCGCACCAAACCTCAGAGCCACCCTAAACATAACTTCCTACAAAAATGGCACCATTCTTATTCAAGCAGCCAACAAGGACCTAGAACTATTCGATAAATACTTTCCCACCCTAAAAACCCACACCATCTCCCCATCCAATCCTTCACAAGACCTTCCTCTACCCCCCACCACCTATCCGGTTGATCAGAACTCCCCGCGCCTACCCAGATCTGACAAAAGAGGCCACAATGAATCACCTCCCTTAAACCTCTCATCACCTACACCCCCTAACGGAATCATTCCCAGAACCAACAACACCCATCCCGTCCTGTCCAATTCTCGCCCCCCTACATCCCCACACGACGCCACCTCCCCATCCCCATCTCCAACACCCTCTGCCACAACCCTCTACAGACCGCTGATGTCACACTCCACGACACAACCCCCTTATTGAACCAGACTATAGCCCCCAGCCGGCACATGTCCTTCGCATTATCCACCACCCCGCTCCCGCTCCTTGCCACACATTCCCACCACACTACCCACACAGACATCAAACCCCTCAGCAATACCACTCACAGCCCTCCCTGTCCACCAATCATGCATCCTCCTCCCTATCACACCTCTGAAGAAGTCCCTCTCTTAACCCAGTCCTACCGAACATCCAGTGAACTTCAGAACGTTATACTCGATATCAAAAGCATCCTTCTCCTGGCTGAAAACTCCCTTTCCAAACTCACCCATCTTCAACACTCTCCTGCGCCTTTCAACAATATATTAAAAACTATCCCCCTACCTCTGTCAAATCGACTCATACGCACGCGCAAACTCCCGAACTATCTAACGGCAATGGAAATCCACTCCCTTCTACTACTGTATGAAAAACCAACGAGCCCCAGCAGTCCCGTAGATGATTCTTTCTACCCAACAGAGCAGGAAATCCAAACCCTCCTTCTGTCTTACGAGTGTCCCGCTCACCTCATCGCCATTGGAGAAGAATTCTCTATTCTCCCAGTCCCTATAAACCCAAACAGAATGTCCCTTCCAAAACTTAGAGGAATAAACCTGAACAACCTCCAATCCGTACCCACCAATCAGGAATATCACGAGCAATCATCACAGAAATCTTCTAATCTGATCTCCTGCCTTCTCCTAAACTGCCGATCAGCCTCAAAACACGCCTCGGACATCGCTGACCTCACTCTTAACATGAAATCAGACATAATCATCCTCACAGAAACTTGGCTCAATGAAGCGTCCTCCCCATTCCTAGACCTTTTAGTCCCCCCCAACTACAACATTATCAGACTAGACAGACCTCACAAAAAGGGCGGAGGTCTAGCCTGCATTCATCGATCCAACATTTCCATTTCGAAGTTTCATTCTGAACCCATGGACTCCTGCGAATACCTTGGGATATCTGTAAAATCCTCAGATAACCACTCCCACAAGCTACATATCCTCTACCATCCCCCAGGCAAGAACGCAGTATTTACAGATCAACTTATGGAAATCATTACAACAAACTCTACCCCTCTCTCCAACGACATATTCCTCGGCGACTTCAATCTCCATTGGGAAAACCCCCTTGACAAACAGGTCCACGCCCTCAAAACCTTCCTTGCTGACCATTCACTGATCCAAGCTATCTCAAAGCCCACTCATGCTAAAGGTGCTACTCTTGACTGGCTCATCTCTAAACAAAACACAATTGAATCAATCCAGATCTCCCCTTGTGACTGGTCAGACCATCACATCATCACCTTTAACATTTCCTCCTCTACCAGGAAAACCTTCCCGCAACAAATCAAAAATAAACAATGGGTAAGAAACACAAAAAACCTCGACTGGAACACCCTAGCCTCTCACTGTGAAAAAGTTCTGATCCCACACAACAACATATCCAACGCCAGTGACCTCACCGACCACTACAACTCCACGATGACCAAGATCTTCGACCAAGCTGCCCCACCTAAGCTCAAACGAATTCCAGACAAAGATAAAAACCCTTGGTTTAACGGAGCCCTTAATGAGGAAAGACGTAAACTGAGATCATCAGAACGGATATGGCGACAGCATCCCTCCCCTCTCCATCTCAAACTACTTCGGCAAGCTAGAAACTCCTACAACAAAAGTATTCTTCAATCCAAAAAAGACTTCTTTAGATTAGAACTAGACAATGCCAAGAACAGACCAAAGAAACTCTTTGACATTCTAAAACAACAATCTAACAAATTGGCTAAATCCTCTCTCTTGACCGCAAAATCACAAATCAGCAGTGAAGAATTCTCATCCTTTTTCACAGCAAAAACAAACTCCCTCCAACTTGAGCTTAACATGGCCGCAGCGAATGCAAACACCCCAAAGCACCCTGATCAACCCGAGTTACCTTTCCCTAAAAATAACTCGCACTGGTCCACTTTCAAACTCTACGACCCAATTGCCATCACCAAAACATTAGCATCCACCAAACTCAACAACCACTTCAATGACCCAGCCCCTTCAAATTGCCTTCCACACATCTACCGAGCCATCTCCCCTCTCTGGACCAAAATCATCAACGCCTCGTTAGCGCAAGGACACATACCGGACTGCCTAAAAACAGGCCAGGTCACCCCTATACTAAAGAAACCGACTGCGAACTCATCCGACCCCAACAACTTCCGACCTATAACTAACATTCCCATGCTAGCCAAGGTCCTGGAAAAATGTGTTCAACAACAACTGAACCAACACATCATGGACTTCAACCTTCTGAACACCCACCAATCGGGTTTCAGGCCCGGCCACAGCACAGAAACAGCCATTCTACATATAGTGGACGACGCTCTCCTTGCCCTTGACCGCAACAAAACTGTCTACTAGTCCTGCTCGACCTCTCCTCAGCCTTCGACACGGTCAATCACGAAAAACTTCTAAAAAGACTGGAAAATAGGATGGGTTTATCTGGCTCAGTCCTTCAATGGTTTAAATCCTTTCTGGAAAACAGAACACAATCTTTCCTGGTAAACAAAAATCTCTCCTGCTCATCACCAAACCCCCTGGGTGTTCCACAAGGCTCTACTCTATCCCCCACCCTATTCAACCTATATGTCGAACCGCTAACCGAACTTCTACAGCAGGCAAACATAGCCTATCACATGTACGCAGACGACACTCAGCTGTACATCAAGATCTCCTCCATTGAAGATATAACATCGATGAACATAGCACTTGAGAAGACCGTCCACTGGCTAACAACCAACTTTCTCAAGCTAAACTCACAAAAAACTGAATTTCTGCTAATCTCCCTCCCTAATAACTCCCAGGAGACAAAGGAATGGCTCAACTTGATCACTGCACTAAACTGCACGCCAACTCTAGTGGACTCCACCAAATCACTTGGTATCACTCTAGATAGGAACCTTAACATGCAAACACACATTAACTTGCTTGCTAAAAATGCACGTTTTCACCTCAGCTATCTAAGGAAAATGAAACCTTTCATTGATAACCAGGACCTCAAAACCGCAGTTCAATCCCTAGTCATCTCAAGACTGGAGTACGGTTGCACCACCCTAGCGGGTCTGCCCAAAATCTCAACCGCCCCATTAAAAGCCTGTCTCAACGCCGCAGCAAGACTGCTAACAGGATCCAGGAAATTTGACCACATATCGCCTCACCTGAAAGCGCTTCACTGGCTTCCGTTTGAAGCTCAAATCCACCTAAAAATGGCATGCATCACTCACAAAGCGCTTCACCACAATACGCCCCAGTACCTATCCCAAAAATTTACCTTATCCGGAGGAATCAGACACTCAAGGTGTGCTGATAATTTACTCCTGAAACCCTCCCGCTTTAGAAAGAAAAAAACTTCAGACAGAGCATTTTCCGGAGCAGCACCAAGAATATGGAACTCGCTTTCTCCCTACATCAGAAAAATCCCCTCTACTCTTCTGTTCAAAAAAGAAGCAAAATCTTTCCTTATGTGTAAATTCCTCCCGTAATTATCTCTCGGACCTCTCCAGATATACACCCTAAAACTTGCTCCTGTTGTCCTCCGATAGACTCCCTCGCTGTTCCCGACCCGTTTGCTCCAAATTTGATTTTATGTATGCTATTTTTCTATTGCAAATTGTTTTCATTTTGTATGATGTTTACATTGTAAAGCGCTCTGATACCCTTCCCCGGGTCTGGTCCGCGCTACAGAAAACTCTAAAAATAAATAAATATATAAATAAACCTATAATAACTGATAAAACTGCATCGACAGGTAAAAAGCTCCCATCAGAGAAAACATATAAACACTGATAAACACCTGCACAACCACATACTAAAATGGCACTCAAAGGAAGGAAAGTGAGAGGAAATGTGTCCTTTTTATTTCTTCCTTAAAGGGCCAAAACAATGTAACTTTGATATACAAGGTAGCAGCAAGAAAGACTGGTGTAAGATTATTCTACTTGACGTTTATTATTTAGAGATGTCACTAAAGTATTTTTTAGTGTATTTGTTTCCTCCAGTTTTGTGTCCTTGAATTAAAGCAGCAGGGTTTAAAAGCAAGCTTTAGGTATGATCTAATTATTTTTTACACTGCTGAGTCTCTTTGAATATTAAATCATATTTGATCTTTTGAAAGAGTTTAATTCTTTGATTGGTGAAATAGCTGACTCATAAGAATCTTGACCAATTTGCATTATCACATTTACCCACAGACCCAAAATGGGCAAACACTTTGATACATCAGTCCCCCTTTTTTACCAAGTTAGTATTGAAGGGAGAAAAAAATCCATTTACCCCAGGCTTTAAACATTTGTTGCAAGGTGTAGTGACAGGTACCTTTGAAAAGAGTGCTGTTGCCATACGCATGGGATAATGGTGAGACTTGACACAAGACTGTCCAAATACCAACAAAATTCA
The DNA here is from genome assembly GCF_964204655.1 of Triturus cristatus. NCBI lineage: Eukaryota > Metazoa > Chordata > Amphibia > Caudata > Salamandridae > Triturus > Triturus cristatus. Next base: position 637,441,328 of record NC_140580.1, on the reverse strand, counting down.
TAGTTGCAAGGTGTTCCTCAGGTAATCCTGGATTTTTACCCAACTGCAATTTCCTGTTGGGTTTTTTGAACCCATAGTTATAATCTAAACTGGAAATTTTCAGGTCCCGGAATACAATGTGATGGCTGTTAGAATGTAAGGACTGACTTAAAGTGAGACATTTGCCATGGTGTCAAATGGCAGCTATTAATGTCCATACAACAGCAGCACAAACCTAATGTAGTCGGATGGCAAAGGGTGCAGAAAAGTAGTGGTGCATGCTGAAACCATCATATTTTAGATGCTTTAGAATATAGGGCTACCAATTAATATAGTGTAATTCAAAATTACAAAGGTTTAATAAAGTATTCTGCTGCTGCCAGAGTTGACCACCCCTACCATGTCATAATCTTCAGGAAAAAGTAGACAGATGGCCCCCAAATGTGTTCAGGAATTTGTTTATTAAAACCTGTGAAGAAAGCTCTCTTACGTTTTTAACCCCTTCTGTGCCCCGCCCTTTCCCTGCCCTGTGCCGGGCGTTGAATTAGCGGGCGGGGTTCATGACGAGATAGTCTCGTCATGGGCACAGCGCAACCGCGCTCCATGACGAGACTATCACTGAAGGGGTTAATCTAATAATAGTCCTGTAAACCAGACAGAGGCCTGACACATGTCCACAATTAAATGAAAGAGAGACATGAAAAGCTAACAATATTTACAACAATACTATATTTATTGAAACTAACGTACTCTATCATGCTAAAGCTGTGCTGCAATTAGGAGACATATGCAAGTCAATAATGTGATTAGCACAATTACCAAACTGTACACAATGACAAATCAGTCTAAGCCTACCCTTGCTAGGTATATACTATATTAGAATGTTGGGAGCTCCATTGAAAACAATGGAGTAGCTCCGGGCTTATAATGGCTGGTAAAAGCCCGGAGCTCCAACATTCCAATGTTTCTTTGTTCACAGCTGTGGCTGTGAACAAAGGCTTCAGGGAGCCTGAGGGGATTTCAATCCCCTCGCTCTCCCTGAAGCCTTTGTTTTATTTGTTAGAACATTCTGCCCTCTAGTGGCAGAATGTTCTAATAGCCGGCTTGCCTTTGGCTCGGGCCTTTAACACTGGAGCGGGCCTTTAATAGCCGGTATAGCCCGCTACGGTGGGCTATAAGGCTATATTATACTAAAATCTCTGGTATTAGTGCCAAACCACGTACCTGAGAGTCATAATCAGTTGGTCTACATTTCAGGCTCGTAACTCGTTCGTCTCAGGACCTTTTCTCTGCAAGCCTCGTCTCAGAAGTGTTGGTTTATATGATAAGGCTTGCTCTGTTTGACAAACAGCAGTTGGATTCCTCTATTGTCTCTAGGTGTTAGCGTCTGACCACAGAGAAAAACAGGGCCGAATCTTACTTGGCCTTGCACAGTGTACAGACTAAATCCCAGCAGAAGAACAGAATAATAAAACGTGCATCTTATTTCGAAAATAACCTGGTAGCACAAAAACAAGCAAGTTAATGGGTAATGTGTACAAAGCATAAGCGGCCTATTATGTATGTACTTGAACTAACATAGTGCAAAACTGCAGTGGGCCTCTAGGGGACTCACGACAGTTTAAATGAATCCGTTTCTCAAAACCTTTAAATGGGAGCTTTCGCAAAAAACTATGACCTGAGAGTGGATTAGATAAATGTTATTTGCACTGCGCTAACTAGGCGCGAACTCGAAACTCTGCTATGTACTCTAGGATGGACCCCCTATCATGAACTGAGCCTGATATCACAAATCTAATAACATTTCAATGAATGTGAAGCAGATTTTGCTCCACAGGAACAACAGATTGGAGCAAGTTTGCAAACCATGATGGTTTATTAGCAAAATAGTAAAGTTGTAATCTCAGATTGAATAAATTCGGCATTAATCAGTTGTCACCTGAATGCAGCATATATGAATATAATCGAGAGAAGGCCCAGTAATCAATATGGCAACATGTTCTAGAAAGAGATGATGCCAAATGAGCAAAATGATGCCAAATGGGCATCAATAAGAGATTGTGGCTCAGCCATGCACTTTTGGTTTGGAGGCAGTGATAATGTGCTGGAGAAATACAGCTCATTCGCGAGGAAAGAAGGAGAAGAGCCATTAATGTTAGAAGCCTGAGCAGAAACGATATAGTCTTTAAAAGATCCAGATTCCACCTACTGCTGCTAGGCCAAAGGAGGACAAAACTGTGAGAAGAGGTTCATGCTTCAAGCCTCTCCCATGCCCCAACGGTGGATAAACCCCAGCCAGGTGAGCCCATGTCAGGTCATGGCTCAGACGCTAGTCAGACTGCCATCCTGCACACGTGTGGGTGAGAGATCAAGTGCTTGGTATTTTGCTGCCCTGACAGTGAAAGAGTGAACTGGTCCTACCACATGTTACCCTTCTGTCTTCAATCTTCCTTGAGAGCCTAATACCTTTCATCAACCAGAGAGACCTTGCACTTTCTAGTTTAAATGAGGAGGAATTCTCCTTCAGCCTTCTGAAGTTTCCTCCGAGACATCTTCCACTTCCATTAGCGTTAGTGAATGACATTTCAGGGTAGAAGAAGGATAAAATATTGAAAGGAAACGTCTACTGCTTCTTCTAGGACAGCAGCATGGCACAGATTTGATAGTTCTCATTTTGTTCAATTTTTTCCCAGCTCTTCTCTGACCTGCGAAAAGAAACGACTTTTGTAAATGTCTCCTTAAGTTAACTTCCATTCTGATCTACTCTGCCTGGTCCATTCCGACTGCCCCTTGCCTCTTCGTAACTTTGCCCTCATCTCAAATAAGTTCCCTTTCCTCCAATAGTAGCCAACAGGGGTTGTGTCAAACTCCTATGTCAACCTCCCTGATTGCTGGTTCCAGCCAGTAAAGGTTGTTGACTGAGCTTCCTGATTACTGTAACTCACGTCTGCCCTCGGAGAGCGGAGCCTTTGCCTGCATCATTCAAGAACTCTGATCTTGGACCATGTATGTACATTTTATTTAAGAATTAAGCTACCCTGTATTAATATAAGGCTGGTAGAAATGTCTCAGGCTACCATTCTAGGGTGCTTATTTACAAGCCCATTGTGCCGCCAGGGCATAAAACTGGCGCAACGAGGAGAAATGCTTTTATTTCTCCTCATTTTTTCCTCTTTCTCTGTGTGCTGCATTCTGCATCATTCAAAGAGAGAGGAAAATGCCATTAATTGTTGTTTTTGTGCAGGCAGCCAGTTGTGCGCCAGTGCAGGGGAAAGTACAGGGATGAGTGGTATTTTTGTTGACACGACGCATCCCTATGCTTTGAAAATAACGCAGCACGGCTGAGCTAAATGGCTTGCGGTGCCGCGCTGTCATTTTCTTATAGATGAGGTCCATGATTCCTTGGAACTTTGCCCTATCCTGCTGACCCTTTCCATTGTGAAGGCAAGAACTGCAACCTGTGTTTATCGACATTGAGAAATAATATTGTTAATCTCTTATGGTAGATAATCACTTTCTTGAGAGTAGGGTTTTCTGATGAAGGATCTTCAAGTTTTGACTGGATTTGCGTCCGTAATGCTATTGACTTTCAATTGGTGAGGTTTGTCGCCTTTCTCTGAATTTATTTTCCTTTTTTTCCCCCTAGAAACTGGTGCAGTGTTGTGGATTCCAGAATTGTCACTTTCATCGCCTCCTGCAAAACCGAAAAATATGTAATAAAGTCCCAGCAGCCATGTCCGTACGGATCGCCAGAGTGCCAGAAGGTCATGTGAGTACACCTGGCACCAGGCTGTTTGTGAACTGTTTATTTCAAACCTTTACATTGCAGTTGATTTACTCCTTGATCTCTGCTGAACTAACCAATAAGAGAGGCACGATTCCAAATGAAGATGCAAGTATGCCCAGTTTTATATCCACCACACAAAGGCACTCGAATCACTTCCAATTGTATTTTGTCAGGAGCATATAGGGGCATTACAACACTTGGAGAAAAATTGAATGATTGATGTGAACAAGAAAAAACACAAAATATGATCCAAATCTAAAAATTAGTCTTGCACGGATCTTGGAAGCATGTGTGATGGTTGTTTGGTCTGCAGATCACAGGGTTAGAGTAGTTTGCAGGAAAGATGCATGTACAGTCTGTGGATCTCAAATTGTGTGAACCTGTAGTATGTTGCCTCACAGAAAATCAATTTAACAGTAACCCTTTGCTGAGCAACCAAATAATTAATAAATAATTTAGAAAGAAAACATATTAATAGGAATACAGCTAGTTTCAAAACAGTGAAAAAGGGCACTAAAGTTAGGAAATAATATTGATCCCCTGAGATACCATCCATTCAGGAGTGGAAGGCGAGGATGCATTTATATATGGCGGCTGAGAAAGTTACTTATAAAAGCAGGGGGTGGCTTCGTAAATTCTATAAGATCTGGGGTTGCTGGTTAAAATATTATGACCTTGATTTAATAGAAGATGGAAATGTGACCTCATGGGCCCAGTCCTAATGCTCTGAGCTGTGCAATTACTTGTATCTGTATGACTTTTTGTTGCCTGTCTGGCTGCTCTTCAGTCCTTGTGAAATTTGTAAAAACTACCACTATGCTGCTGCTCACCCGCTCTGGTTATTTTATTGTTGTGAGTGCAAGTGCGCCTCCTTTTTTTGTTCTTATAAAATCTAAATATTTTTTTTAAAAGAAATGATATTGATTTATTCAACAGAAAAATACATAAATTTTTTGGGGGGTTTTAAATGTAGAGGGTGCTGGGTAGGGAAGGGTTTCCAAAGAGGAATGAGAATATAGGAGCTCCCGAGGTGATTTAATGGAAGTAATCCCTCCTCCCTTCCCAAAAAAGTGTAAGACAGAGGAGGACCAGAAAGGAAGAAAGACAGTAGGAGAGAAAAAAAAAGCAGTGGAAAGGGGTATGGTGATTCGGGGGCCGAGGGAACCCCACCAGAACAGCAATTTACAAAAAAGTGCAGAGCCACCTTACCAAAGGATGTGGGAAGAGCAGGGGCCAAAAGGAAAAAGAATCTTTGGAAACCATGTAAAAAAATATAACAAAGTACACATTTTCAAGGCAAATATTGTTTACTCCTCAAAAACATTTCTGTGGATTGGTTTATCCAAACGTAATATAACATTCATCGTGAAAAAAACGATTAAACAGTTTGGGTGAAGTAGTTTCTCAGAATTGGTATTCTATGTAACAGCCATATAAAATCACATGGAACCTTCAAAACATATTCAATGAGAAGCAAACACCCACGTTGCTAGTAACCAAACAGTGCAGTGAGTGATCACACCATACGGGCAACAAACTCAGGTTACAGTGAACAGGTGAAATATTGCTGGAGCCAGGCATTGAAAAAATGAGTGGACACTTCCGGCACCAACTGGAGTCTGTGTACCAGTCTCAGCAGCCTGCAAAGCCTAGTGTATCTCTACACCCAAATAGATCGAAAGGAGTGCAAACTACAAAATATTTTAGGAAATTAAAAATCCATTCAAACCAAAGGAACAGCCTATATTCATATACAGATTAAATCAAACAATGTCCTGAGTACATTGCAACTTTCCAAACTAAAAAAAGATTATAAGCTAGCATTTAATGTGGCTGTATCATGGCCTTCAAAAGACATCTCTCTGCTTAATCTTCAACACACCTGTTAGAAATGGGGATCACTAACATGCAGAGGTAGGTACCTTTGTCCAAGTAGGGACCCTTCTTCCTAGTCAGGGTAAGGGGATATACTTCTAAAATAACCCCTGCTCACCCCCTTGGTAGAGTGTAAAGCATTTGTGAACACATACAGTAATACAGTGAAAACACTACAAATGGACACCACACCAGTTTCGAAAAATATGTAATCTTTATCTAAACCAAAACAAGACCAAATACGATAAAAATCCACAATACAAGAATGTAAAAATAGTTCCTTTGCAAGATAACCTTTAAATTGCAGGAATAGCTGAAAAACACAGTTCCTCTGCGTCGGTAGCTCCGTCCAGAGCTACCTTGATGCTAAAACAACATAGTCTAACAGTTCCAGCCGACTGCGTCAGTACGGGCCAGCTAAAGCGTTGCCAGACTCGTGAACAGTACCTTTCTCATTGTGGATGACACGTTGGTGCGAGTCAGTCAAGGGCAACCGTTGTGGTTACGTTGCAAACAGATGGAAGCAGTGCAGGGTGCAGTGCCCTCACAATGCAATGCAGGCAGCAGCTCAGGGACGATCGTCCAGACAGCGTCGGTGAGCCCAAGGCTTACGGTGCAGGGTGAGGCGGTGCTCGATGCTGTGCAGGTGAGAGAGCCGGTCGATGTACTTTCTGCTGGGTCTTCAGGACATGGAATCCTGCGCCGCACTCGGTGACAGAGTCGGTTGCCCTTTTCTTCTGCTGCGACTGAAACCAGCGGTTCCAGAGACAGTGCCCAGAAGGATGGTGAGGTCTTTGCTGTTCCTGAGACCTCTTGAACAGGGGGAAAACTCCACTTCCAAGCCCTTGGAGACACTTCTCAAGCTGGATACACACACAGTTCCTCTCCTTGGCAGAAACAACTACTGCAGGCCAACCCCAGACAGCACACAGCAAAGGGGCAGTACCTCCTCCAGTTTCTTCCAGCTCTTCTCCTTGGCAGAGGTTCCTCTTACAGTCCAAAGCAATCTAAAGTTCTGGGGTCTGGGCCCCAATATTTATACAGCAAAATCCTTTGTTCTCTGGTGGCAGTGAAGCCCTGTGCTCAGTCAAAACCAGTTCTGTCCTCTCTGGTGCAGCTTCCTGGCAGGAGGTGGAGACAGCATTGTCTAGGGCAGACCAGGCCCATTCAGGTGTGAAAGAAATCTCTTCCCCCTACTCTGAATGCAGCCCAGGTCTATTCAGCACAGCCCTGACTCACCCTGGAAAGGCAGGACACACCTAACCCCCCCACGTGGCTGACTGAACAAAATGCACATCCCCAGCCCCTGTCACCCCAAAGCCAGACACTCAATACACAACCTAGCAGAGGAACATTGGATGGCTAAGCAAGAACATACTTATTTTCTAAAAGTGGTATTTTCAAACCTAGAATGTAAAAATTACCCTCACTAATGGATGCATGTTAACATTCTGAGTTTAGGCTTATTAAACCTTATTTTTGCTGTCTTGTTCCCCTGGGCAGTTGTACTTATTAGATATTGTAAGCAAACTCCCCATTCTATCCTATGGGACAGATAGCCTTACAATAGTGAAAAACAAATCAGGACATGCCACACATCAGGGCATGGCCTACCTTTCACATACACTGCAACCTGCCCGCAGGGGTACCTTGGGCCTACCTTAGGGGTGACTCACAAGTAAGGAAAGGGAAAGTTAGGGCCTGGCAAGTGGATACACTTGCCAAGTCGACATGGCAGTGCAAAACTGTGCACAGACATGCAGTGGCAAGTCTGAGTTACATTTACAGGCTGCTTATGTGGGTGGCACAGCCAATGCTGCAGGCCCACTAGTAGCATTTGATTTACAGGCCCTGGGCACACACAGTGCACTGCACTAGGGACTGACTAGTAATTCATTAGATGACCACACTTTCAGCATCAGAGTGAGGTGCTCCTTCCTCTTCCAAGTGCCTGCAGTAATAAGCGTCTTCAAACTTTTAGGAAAACTATATCATTAAGACCTCTCTTGACACAAATGTCTCTGTATCTGATGCCCATTCATTCCTCATGCTTTGAGAAAAACTCTACCATCATGACTGTGTTAAATTTTTCAAGGTGACAGTGTGCTTTGTATGGCTTATTAGATGTGGGATTCCTCCTTGTTTAGTGGTCTGTGGACAGTTTTCCTGGAACTTCTGGCTCCTATACTTGGTTTCCGTTGCATAGAATGTACAGGTCTTTTGTTCTTGCTGCCTTTGACGCCTGCTTCTCATGGGTACCTTGGCGTTCATGCCAGTGTTTCTTTGATCTCTGCGAATGGTTCACCTTCTGTCTTAAACCCTATCTGGACTATATGTGAGACCCACCATGAGATCTTTTCTAGGGTGTATACTTAAATGGATTTGGATGCTTAGCTGACTTTTGGTTCTTCACAGTTTGACCATGCTTCTGGTTTCTATGGGTTGTTCTTTCCCATGGGTTCCTGGTTTGCATTTTTTATGGATTATTGGGTACCTGGCTTTTATGACATCAGCCTGTCTTCTGTCTTTACTCTCCATGTTATCGGGGCCATGGTTGCCCAGTCTAGGCCCAGGGGGGCTGATTCCATGTCACATTTACAGGAAAATCAGTCACTAAATAAGTCAGTCCCTTTCAGGTTAATTGAACACTAGATCCCATGGGTGCCCAAGGCCACCTTATGTCACTTTCTTAAATAAGACGTTTAAAGGGTGTGTGATGTTGGTGCTACCACCATTCAATATTCAGGAAATGGCATCAGTGGCTGGAGAGGTGGATGGAAACAGAAGCCGTTTTTCCTCTTTCCTTTTCGAGGCACTTTGCAAATAGCACCTCATTTAGAAAAATAAAAACACTTTTTTTACTGGGACAAAGATAAAATTCTGTCCAAAGGGAAAATATTCCTCAGTTTCAATCACCCCACTTCTACTACCCAGTTGTAATGTATTTCTTGTTTGTTAGGAGAGCTGAAAGACAAGTGAAAAGTTAAATCTTAACTAAGTCTATGTCATTATATAAAATCTCTTAATTGATTTCATGCCTACACTTGCACAGTTGCTTTATTAACTTTCTTCTTTCTCAAATATGCTTGAAAATGCACCATTTGGCCACTCTTTTTTCAAAATGTTCCTTGGGGGAGACCCCACCTGAACCCACCTTTTAACATTAGGGCTTGCTCGCTGCGCTCCCTCAACATCGGGCACTCCTCCGGAACATTTACGCCGCCACCACTTTCAAATGTTACCAGCCACCACTGGGGCATTTATAAACTCCCTCAAAGTCTTTTTATGCACAATTTACTCGCTTAACTCTAATGCTAGAAAATGGTAGTATAGGTTTACAAATATAGGTCCAGATTTACTAAACTTTTTGCTCATCGTAACACATCAAGGGAACTTGCTGTCATACATTGCATCAAAGGGGGAGAGAGCAGAAAATATGCCATATTTACAAAGATATGGCACAGTTCTGCTCTCTTTTAGTGCAGGCGCAATTCTGACTGCCTAGTTCCAATGCAGGCACCTTTGCGGTAAGGTGCAAGGGTGCCTGCTTTTTATCAAGATAATTTTGTGAAACTAATTTTATAGAAGCTTAATCTGTTTGTATGTGTGCTGCAGAAGGTCCACGCTCCACCCATGTGACACCTCAACGATGCAAGGTAACTCAAGGATGCGCTATGCTCTACCTTGTGGCTCTTTATTTTGTAATTTTTTTAATAAATCAAGCAAACCATGAAAAACAGATTTATGTGGCTTCGTTAATCCCAAAATAGATTTTGCGTCTGGATTGCGTCGCTCTTTTGACTTGGCCAGACTCTAAGAAAACTCTGAACACCTATAAACTCACTGGAGGTAAAGAATTTATTTCTCCACATGGGAATATATTTTTCGGACAAAGAAAAATAGAATTAGATAAAATGTATAAATCACATTTTGCTTTGCTTTCCTCGATTGGCTGCAGTACAGAAAATCCTTAGGACTAATCGTAGAGGAATGTAAGTATGACAGGATTTTCAAGGTCACCTTCTTGGCATTTTGTGGATAACAAAAAATGCTGCAATGTTTGGAATTCCTAGTTGGACACCTGCAAGGCGTAGGTTTCCGCATGAATTACTGACTTCAGCTTGGAATTTTTACTATTTATGGTCCCTTCATTGTTCTACTGCATGCCCTCTCTGGATGTCAGAGATGTTATGACTGGTAAAATCCGGTTCTTGATTTCCAGGTACCGGGTGGCTGTGAAGCCAGTGTATCAAGTGAAGCAGAAAGTCTTGACATCTGTCAAATGGAAATGCTGCCCTGGATACTGGGGAAGTGACTGCCAACAACATGGTAAGGCAGTTCAAGGCCGCAGTTGCTGTCTCTTTGATGTTCTTGGCAGTGATTATATATTCATATGCATTATTCTGTCAGGGGGAATACATTTATTAAACATGTGAATGTGATTATTTTCGCACGATAGGCCACAAAGAGAATGCATAGACCTGATACTATAACAAACAGTGATATATGACAGAGCTATTCAACCGTGCAATTAATACTGCAGAGTTGTGTATAACCTGTGAAGCGCCACTCCAAATCCCAATAGAACAAATTTAGAAGCTCATCTGTCCTATGACAACCTAATTTGTATGACTGAATAATTGTATAGTGTTAAAAAACACCATTTATTTAATCGTTAATACACATTTTGTGATTACCGCCATATAAAAGCTTGCTATCAGGAAGGCAGGGACTTCCAAGCACCACAGAAATGTGTTTGTGTAAATAGAAGTAGTCCAATAGCAATATCTCGCAAGACGTTTAGTTGCGATGTATTTACGTTTGTTGGCGGTATTGTCTCCATCACATGCTGCATGTGTTCATCAGTGTTTAATTTGTCAACTGTAAAATCTATCAGTTGTATTTGTGCACAAAATAAAATTGCCTGTACTTCAGGCATTAAGGTGGCAAGGTGCTGGCACCAGTCCTTGCTTGTTATAAACCTTTACTCTAAGAGCCTCATTACAAATCTGACAGTCCACGGACAGCCAAACTCACGGGGCGCAGCGGTGGGGGTCTTCCGACCTCCCTAGTACGACCAGAGTGGTCGGGCCGCCCAGGGACCACCGCAACCCCCAAGGATCAGAGATCCCTGTTGGTGGCGCAGCAGTCTTGGGGCTGCAATATGCTTGGCGGGGCCGCTGCGGCACCCCCATACATTGTACAAGTTTTCTCACCACCACACTTTTCATGACGGTGCCCCCCTGTGTGCATGCACCCCATTACTGATTTTGACGTTCCCATTGCAATGCCTATTTTATAGGCACAGCCGTGGGAATGCCAAAAAACCTCCCGCCAGACAGGAGAACACTCCTAATCTGGCGGGCGGTTCAACCACAGGTTTGGTAGTGCGGGAGCGGGGCAGTCGCGCTCCCGCACTGCCAAACTTGTAATAACAACCTAAATATTTAGAAATGTGATAAAATAGTCATAAAAGGCCCCATAAAACTTCAGGACTTGTTTATGTGCCGTGAAGGGAGCATCCATTGTACAGAAAAAAGCACACTTGGCTTCATGCGTGTTAAACGCACTTATCAGCATAGGCCTTGTCTCCAAGTTTACCATAACTTAGTACTGATGCACTGATCCATCCTTGTCCTATAGATTTCATTTTCTTTGGTGAAAGAACAATTTATACTGATGCTTGGGATCCCTTCCACATCCAGTCTCACCCCGTTTTCTATATTTCTGAGAAACCTGCTTAAGCTTTGTCCTATATTTATTCTTCCAGTTAGAAATTAAAATATCTTTTTCATATCTTCATGACATACCATGATCAACATGCATATAAGCTGATAACATTTCACTTAATTCCAGTGCAAAAAAAGAATGCAGTGCATTGCGCGGGTGTCAGTTATAGTTAGGTCAGATAACTATAACTGTTGAATTTCACTGGTTTTGTATGAGTGAAATCTGAGCCTAACTATAACATACCTATAACCTTTGGGATTTTTCAGTGAATTTCTAAGGTGTTTTAAATTATATTTCCTAACTATAATGTCCCTGTAACCTTTGGGTTTTTCAATTAGTTTCTAAGGTTTTTAAAATTTGATTTCCTAACTGTAACCTGTAACCTTTGAGGGTAAGTGTTTGAGTGAGCACATGAGTGTCTCAGTGGGTGTGTGAGTGAGTGCATGAGTGTCTCACTGGGTGGGTGAGTGGGTGCATGAGTGGGTCTGTGAGTGAATGCTTGAGTGTTTCAGTGGGCGCATGAATGTCTCAGTGGGTCTGTGAGTTGCGTGTGAGAGTGTCTGAGTGGGCCTGCACGTGCCTTCATGAGTGTGTAGGTCAGTCTGTGAGTGAGTGCATGAGTGGGTCTGTGAGTGAGTGTGTGAGCCTCCAAGTGGGGTCTGTGAGTGGCTATGGGAGTCTCTGAGTGGGTCTGTGAGTTAGTGTGTGAGTGTCTGACTGGGTCTGTGAGTCGGTGTACATGTTTGAGTTGTTCTGTGACAGGGTGCATGAGTCCCGGAGTGGGTACTGCTCACTTTCTGCTCAATTTCTGACTTTTTTCTCCTCACTTCTGACCTTTATTTTGCCTCTTTCTGCTAATTTCTGTCCTCTATTTTGCCTCTCGTTGATGGCCTGTATTTTGCTTCTTTCTGCTAATTTTCTGACCTCTATTTTGCCCCATACTGCTCGTTCAGCTCATTTCGGACCTTTATTTTACCTCTTTCTGCTCGATTCTGACCTGTATTTTTCCTCTCCCTGCTCGTTTTGACCTCTATTTTGCTTCTTTGTGCTCATTATCTAACCTCTATTTTGCCTCTTTGTGCTCATTATCTAACCTCTATTTTGCCTCATACTGCTCGTTTCTGACCTTTATTCTGCCTATTTCTGCTCGTTTCTCACCTTTATCTTGCCTCTGTCTGCTCATTTCTAACGATTATTCTGCCTCTTTCTCCTTTTTTCCCCGGAACCACGGGTGAGCCTCAAGGCCCCGCCACCCCCACCCCCCCCCCCCCGGTCCCAGCCAGCTCCTCGCTTCCTGCAGGAGCAGGTATTGCTGCTGGAAAGGCAGTTCCCTTCGTGCATGAGCAATCGTTTCATCTCTTTCCCTGCACGCATGTCTGCTTCCAGCTGGCCGGAGCACTTTGAACCTGTGTGCCCCACTCCTTTTTTATGAAATGCCCCTGGGACCTGGCCCACCCGTGGCCCTTTCGAAAACAAGCGTGGGAGCCCGCGTTTGTTTTTCAAAAAGAATTGCCACATATTCATGATTTTCGCGAATTCATGGCAAATAAAAAATAATGCTTTTTTGCCCTGCAAGACCACGGCTTGGGGGTTAGGGTATTCCTGCTGAGTACCAAGATGGCTGCCAAAATTCCTGGTTGAAATATTGGCAGCCAATGAGAGCTTGTTATTATTTGTGAAATCATCACGATCAGAGATATCCTAATTTGGATTTCTTTTAATTTCTCGAAAACTACTGAATGGATCTACACCAAGTAACTGAAAGCGTGATCTGGTTAACCAAATCTACCTTTCTGCCCTTTTTGGTATAATTCTGTCCAGTGGTTCGGGCTGCACTCGTGTCTACAGGTCCTCTGGGAATTAACATTGGAAACACACTTTTTTTGACCCCCTCTATTTCTTGGCCCCCGCTTGACGGATCACCCCAAAACTTTCCATGCACAACAAGACTCACCATGACACTGGTTTTGAAAAATTTTGTGAAGATTTGTCACATGGCGCCAAACATATAGGAAGTCAAAAAAACTCTTTTTCTATGGAAACATGGTCCTGACGACCGCCAGTAGGTAATATGTGTAAATTCATATATATTCACTGAAAAAACAAAGGTTAAAGGATTATAATGATGAATTTGTCAGTGACAACATAAACATTTTGAACTAAAAACACCCACAGAAATTCACCAGTTATAGTTGCAAGCTTGAACTATAATATGCGCCATGCACTGCTTATGACCTCACATATGACATCACACATGATAAGTTCTGTGACATCATTTAGGGCATCACTGATGACAGCTCAAATGACATTGATGACATCACTGATGACTTCATCCAATAAGTGTGCTAGTTTATTGTACAGTTTATATAGTCATGGGTAACTACCATATTACTTTGCTATGTAATTTTTTACAGCTTGGGTCCAGCTAATGGTTGTAAGTTTACAAAACGCATGTGCTCCTAATGCACCATGGATGTGTAAAGGTACTGAACACATTATAAAGGTTTGCATTCAAGAGTAACTCTGGGCGCATGTGACAGCTGACTTGTATTCATTATGCTCCACTCAACTTTTAGGTTCTGCAGAAAAAGTTTCCAACAGAAGAAGGATTTTATGTACTAAATACTAACTTTTGTAAGCAGCCTTAAGTTATTCGAGAGAATTGTGCCAGCATAAAAATGGATACTTAACATAGAAGATTGTGTAAGCCAGGTACTAACCTATGTACACATGCTTGTTTTGCTTCAGAAGATGTGATATCTGTGAAGTTTTTTCCACAGTATGAAGGGTGCAGGTAGTATGATCTTTAGCACCTTTAGATCTTGATTAGTTTTTTGCAAATAGTGTATTTTGTTTTTTACAACTGTTGCATAGAACGCACACTGTTCTTAGTAAATTCTTTTGAATACTCTGTGGTGTATTTCTCATGAGAGTTTCAGTGTTTGCAAACGCTGTGGTATAGAATTAACTCTCTCCATAGAGTAAACACGGTTTACAGTAGTCAATTCTCTACTGATATCAACTTCATGTCTTTATGTAGATTCGGTGTCTGTCAGGGGTTTAATACAGATAAAAACTGTCCATAGTAGGATATTTGTTTTTTATTTGGCGTCACTATTTTGGCTTTCTCTGAACAGGTGTATACAGATTGAACACCGTACTCAATGAGAGTTTCCCATATATCTGTGGTTGATTGTTAATGTGGCCTATACTACCTGTAAAGTGTATACTATAAGGTCAATGTTGCACATAATCCTTGTTTTTAACACCTAAGAAAGTAGTCTCTGTGTTGGTAGTAATGATGCCTGATCTTCTCTTGAGCTATTTTGTACTTACTGTCAGACCTTTAATGCCATAGTAATTTATACAGCAATATGCAGTGAAACGAAGCTTGGATGAGGTCGTTAATGAAGTCATCAATTATGTCATTTGAGATGTCATGAGTGATGTCATGTGTGAGGTCACAAGCAGTGCATTGCGGGAGTGCAAGTTATAGTTAGCTCTGCTAACTATAACTGGTGCATTCCTGCATTTTTTTTTTGTTCAAAACATTAATGTTGTCACTGACAAATTCACCTAATTATAAAGTTACGATAAACTTTGGTTTTTTTTTTAATGAATTGATAAGGTTTTTTTTTTTAAAAAAAGTTCCTTTTACCACACCTAAATGTAACATTACGTTAACCTTAGTTTTTTCAGTGAAATCCTTTTTTTTTTTTTAAAGTAAGATAATACTTATTTACCATATGTAAATGCAACCCCCACTACTCATGGCCTTTTGCCTTGCATGGCAGAGCGTTGGCTGCACTGCCTACATCCAACACGCCCATCAGCCTAACCTATGCTGCACATGGCCTTTGGCCATGCCTATTGGGGGATGGCCAGAGGACCTGGCCCTGGGGACCCCAACACCCAGGACCTTTTTTCTTTCTTAAAGGAGAGGGGGCCGCACAACCTCCGAGCCACTTAATTAAATAAAGGAAAGGGAGGCCATGTTGCCCCCCTCTCCAAGCCTTCTTAGGCCCTGGGGACCGATCCCCAAGGACACTCTTTTATCTTCATCCCGAAAGGCCCAGCATGCTTGTTTGGGGGAAGGTGGCATGCAGCCCTCCTCCCTGGGATCGATTTCAGCCCCAGGGACCCCATCCCTTGGGGCCCTGTATGCATGATTGGGTAGGATGGCATGCGGACCACATCCCTGGGACCCAGTGCAATTTTTATGGTGAATGGGCATGCGGCCTACCTCCCCGGGCAGGTTTTGGCCTAGGTGAACCCCATTCCACGGTGCAATTTTACAGGGGGAGGGCGTCACGCAGCCCCTCCATAGGGCTGATTTAGACCTCAAAGAACCCATCTCCTGGGGCCTGGTGCAATTTTTATGGGGAAGGGGCACACGGCCCCCGTCCCCAGGCCAATTTCGGAACTAGAGACCCCCCTCCCACAGGGTCCGGAGCAATTTTGAAGGAGGAGCGGGGCAAGAAGCTCACCTCCCTGGGACGGTTTTGCCACCAAGGACCCCAACCTCCGATGCCTGGCAATACATTCACGGGGGAAGGGGACACACAGACCCTCCAGGCAGATTTTGGCTCCGGGAAACCCATCTTCCAAGGCACAGCAACATATTCAAGGGGGAGGGGGCACAAGGCCCCTCTCCTTATGCCGATTTTGGCCCCGGGACCCAATACCCTGGGGCCTGGCAGAATAGTAATGTTATGTTATGTTATATGCATTTATTACGAGCGCAGATACTCAGGAGTGTCCCGGCGCGACTCTATAAAGGTAGAATGCTCATCATCAAACAAAAAGAAAGGTTTTCAGTTTTTTCCTAAACGTCCCCAAATCCTGGATGGTACGCAAACTTAGCAGAAGTGTGTTCCAAGCAGTAGCTGCCTTTACTGTAAAGGAGCCACCTCCGATCCTCTATCGCTTAAAGCGAGAAACATGAACAAAATACAAAGACGCAGAGCGCAAAGCCCGCCCAGGTACATAAAAAGCGATCCGCTTCTGAAGATATATAGGCCCACTACCATGAAGTGCCCGGTGGGCCAAAATCAGTAGCTTAAATTTAACTCTAGCGGCTACTGGTAGCCAGTGGTACAAACGGAGCTGGCTCTGTACACTGTCCCTAGAGGACAGCCCAGATAACAATCTAGCAGCAGTATTCTGGACTACCTGCAGTTTCTTTAAGATGTAGCCCGGAATACCAGAGAAGAGGGCATTAGCATAATCCAAGCGGGACATAATCAGTGCACATATGAGTGTTTGTCTTGCAGCTATTGGCAGAAGGGAGAAAAAACTTCTAAATGATTTAAGCAGACCGAAGCAGCCACCAGCCACCTTCTTGATGTCCGTCTCAAACGAGAGACGCTCATCAAACCAAACCCCAAGATTCTTTGCCGATTTCTCAGAAGATATTGGACAGGGGTATTCAGGTGGCCAAAGCTGCTCTCGGAAATTCGGAGGAAACATACCAAATAGTAGAACCTCCGATTTCCCTTTATTACACTTAAGCTTTGCCTCCGCCATCCAGTTGAAAACTGAGGCCAGGCAAGTTTGTGCCTGAGATACCGAGCCCACCTCTCTCTTCCAGGAGAATAGTAGCTGGGTATTGTCCGCGTAATGGAGAAGAGGTAAACCTGGCCTCTCTCCCTGGGCCTATTCCGGCCCCGGGGACCCTATCTCCATGGGCCCAGCAGTATCTTCAAGGGGGAGGGGGCACGCATGCCCCTCACCTGGGGCCTGGAACCATTAAGGGGTGCCCACCCAGGGCATCTACTGCACTGTCGTTGGGGGCTGTGGGCGATCCCAAAGGCCCCGCCCCCTGAGCTGGCTCCCCGCATCAAGCAGTAGCCAGAATTGCGATCGCTGCAGGGAGCAACTAATAATGCTGCTCCCTGCGCGCAGGAGCAAAATTTATATCTGTGAAGTAATACACATTAAGCAAGGATCTTTATTTCTTGTAGAGAAAGATGTTTATTTTACATATAACAGCCCACTGGTGAAGAGCGGTGTGGAACAGTCTCCAGCTACCAGTTTAAACAGTGTTAAACACAAACAGCATTCAGCATTCTCTCTTACATCATAAAAGGCATCATTACATCATATGAAAACTAGCAGTAGAATGGGATGATGTAATAACCTAACTGCACAACATGCCTCTTTTAAAAAAAAAGAAATATACATATATAGCTGCCCGGTTGAAGGCGCAAGCCGAAACGCATAGGCGCTCCATGTGGAGTGTTGCTTTTAACCACATTGTGAAATATGAAAATAAATACTTACTAGCAACTGGCCCTCTTGCAGTGCTTCTTTGGAGTTGAGAGTAGAGTGGCTGGACCGGTGGAGTGGAGATGGTCGTACAACAAAGTAACATAAACTAATACAAAAAAACTAAAACAAGTTCCATACAATAAGCTAACAAAATGTCACATAATAAACACAAGATTCAAGGTACTTACACAAGATACTCCTTCAATTTCTCAGATTATTTGATTTTTCCTTTTGTTTGGCGTAACACCTGACTCTGACAAGGAGAATCCAGTAGAACACTTTTAGAAAGTATTTTATTCTCACTTGATACTTCTTTGCCCGCAACGTGCTGTATCACTGTAGAAAGTGGTTTTGTTAAATGTAAATTGATACTTGTATAGCGCACTACTCACCCGCAAGGGTCTCAAGGCGCTTGTACGAATACCGCTGTGGAACCCATCCTGGCTTTCCCTGTGAGGCGTCCACTCCTGGGCACCCCCAAGGTGGAGGCCAGGCATCCTTAGCGTTGTGGGGGCCGTTGTGGAGATTAAGCAAGCTATTGCCCAGAGTTGCAGAGTGGGACTCCGTGATTGGAATAGGCACCGAGGCGAGAATTATCAGGTCCGTGGAATTTTTTTTTGAGCCCAAGTCCCGCCAAGGCTGGGAATTGAACCCTGGTCCCGGGCTAGAACTCTGCATCAGGGTCTGCCACTCTAATCATTGAGGACATATCTCCCCGAACATCATCACAAGAGACACCAGTGGAAAGTTCTTTTTGCATGTTTGTTAACTCTCCTTTTTGTGAAACTCTTGTCATATATTTTTCCTCAGATCGTAACTGTAATGAACTTTCTCCCCAGACAAACTCCCAGATGGTACTTGGTAATCATTAAAATCACAACCATCAGCACTATCGTTCCGAAATATTTTCTTCTGACCTGGTTTACGAACTACCACAGAACTCATATTCCACCATCCTCTTTTGTGTAATAAGAGGGCACTTCCATACACTCTTTCCATCTGCACAGGTGGTGTAAACTTTGATGCTCCTTTGAAACCTACATTGGGTTTGATGATATGCTCGTCAACTAGCTTGGCTTTCATTCTGTGCACTTTGTCGTGATATTCTTAGCCGCTAACAAGCTTTGCACTCAGATTATCTTCAACTTTCCTCACCAGCATCATTTAACCTGTCACTTTCAGCAATAGTTTTGCTAAAATTGGGTGTCACAAGAGGACGGCTAACTCTCCCTCTCATTAAAGAAAAAGAAACAACATCCGTTGCTGAGTGCGGGGTCATTTGATAACTCCAAATATTTTCCTAAAGATTTTAAAACATTTTGGTTATTAGCTAAAGCAGCCTGTATACCCCCTTTCAAAAATCCACATGCGCTCTAAACTTGACCATTGGCCCTAAGACGATATAAAGGCCGCCTTTCTGCCCTGATACCTCATTTCTTTAGGAAATGCAACATATTTGATGAAACAAAGTGTGCCTCATTATCAGACATCAGTACGTTTGGAATCCCTTCAATACGAAATGTTCTCACTAAAAAGTAATCACCTTATCGGTAGTGGAATTACTCACAAAAGCATGATAGATCCATTTTGAAAAGTTGTCAGTCAAAATACTCAAACACCATTTGTTTGTCCACAAAACATTACATGGACCGGAGAAGTCTATGGAAACTTTAGCTCATGTTTTCTGTTGCGCCTTATGATAATTAGATGGTTCACACAACACTTTCCAATGCTTATCTGAATGAACGCAAATGGGACACATATCAATGAATCTTTCTACTGCAGCATCCACCTTTTTAGTGTAAGACATACCATGATGTCCAAGGTAAGTCAAAGTAATACGTTTGTGTATAAGACCTATGGGTGGCTGAAACAGGTTACGTCTTACCAAAATTCCATTCTATACACTCAATTTATTGGAAACGTGTGCAAAACTTTGCAAACACATTTCCAAATTAATTCTTGACAGCCACTCTATTTCAAGATACTGTTTCACCATTTGCTCATCTTCCTCATACATTCTTACCCCTTCGTCTTCTGATGCCACTCCACCACATTTGTCCAAAACATCCACCACAACACACTCATGTTGGTCCAACACAGCTTCATCATCTTCACATTGTTGCGGCAATCTG
Organism: Triturus cristatus; assembly: GCF_964204655.1. Lineage (NCBI taxonomy): Eukaryota > Metazoa > Chordata > Amphibia > Caudata > Salamandridae > Triturus > Triturus cristatus. The sequence goes on along the minus strand of NC_140580.1, from coordinate 637,421,552 downwards.
GATAAGCCGTCAGCTGTAACATTACTGCCCCCAGAAATATGTTTGATATAATAATCAAATTCTTGCAACCTAGCAATTAACCTGACTAGTCTTGAAGAAGCTTTACCAGATCTAACCCTGTCCATCATATAAACCAAAGGCTCATGATCCATAAATAACACAAATGATTTACCCCACACATTTGTTTTCAATTTTTCAACTGCCTAAACACAAGCTTGGCATTTTTTTCAATTGTGCTATAATGTAGTTCTGCACCTCTCAAAGCTCTGGAAATTAAAAAAAACAGCACCTTCTTTACTATTGGCAATTTGGCTGAAGACACCACCCAAACCAATAGTACTTGCATCCACTGTCTTACAAGATATCCCATTCAGATCAAATGTTTTAAGTGCTGGTGCTTGAGCAATCAAACTCTTTACTTTGTCAAATGCACCATTATGCTGTTCGGACCACACAAACAGCACACCTTTCTTCAAAACGTTTTCTCAACAGCTCCACAAAGATTGCATAACCATTCAGAAACCTTGCATAATACTCTCCTAATACTAAGAAAGACCTCAACGATTCCTTGTCATACGGTCTGCTAGCATTTGTTATCGCACTGACCAAATCCGTTTTAGGAAGAATTCCTTCACATGTAATTTGATGAACCAAGAATTCTATTTCTTTGACTAAAAACTTGCACTTATTTTTGTGGATATTCATCCTTCTCTTTTCTAGAATCTGCAAAACCCTATCCAACAATTTATCTACCACAATATATTTATTTAATGATCTCCAATCAGCACACAAACGCAAGCCCTAATTTGTTTTAGAGCTATAACCATAGCAATTCCACTCTGAACTGTTACTAGGTTCAATAATACCTTCAGCACACAACATATCCAGATGCTGTTTGACCTGTTGACGAATTCCCAATGGTACCATAAACACTTTGTGTTGTACAGGAACAGCCCCTTTTTTTAGCTTAATACGGTGGGAAATACCTTTTTTCTGTCCCACTTTATCTGTAAACACAGCACCATACTTTTCAATAATTCTTTCCACAGATTGTTTTACATCTGCATGACCTAACGTCACATCTCTTAAAACAATCAGTTCCAGGACACAGCATCACATCAAGCTTGCCCAAATCATGCCACCTGACAATATCCTTTCCATTGATAGCCACATATATTTTGGTTTGTATCATACGTGCCTAAAACTCTAGCTTGTCCTCAAACTACCCTAACATGTCTATATCAAAATTGCCAAATGCTTTAGGATTTACATCTGTCTTTCTCAAGTCTATCTATTTCCACTTGTATTTAAAACTGACTTCAGAGAGTATAGTAATCGGATAACCCTAATCAATCATTATATCAATGGCCACACCCCCTATATGTACCACACCAAGTGGTGCCTTGAATCCTGCATTGATAGCATATACATTATAATCCTCTTCACTAGCATATAATCAGTGCTTTAAATGGGAAAAAATAAGTGCAGGTACTCATTAAAATGAGCTCGATGTGTGGTGAGTGGGCGGGGCTAGGGGTGGGGCTAAGAGCAAGACATGATGATACTTAACGACTTCTATTATAGTTGCAGCACATACCAAAACACATGATAAATGTGTTTATATAAACAAAGCAGGTAAACTCATTACACAAAATGAAAGAGAAATGCGATAATATGTTAACATTTCTTTTTTTTTGCAATAGTTGCACCTTGTTAATGCCATACTGTTAGTTGCTGTTGTTTGGCACAAGACTATATATTTTTGAGCACATGAGTAGGAAGAAACTGAAAATACCCCCACTTCGATCCAAAGCTCTTATGGCACAAAGCAAATGAGGCAAATCATCCCGACCCTCCCCAGAAGATATCTCTTGTCTCTTCCATCGATCTATCCCTTCATCCTTTCATCCTACCATTTACCTGCTGATGTCCCCCATTTAACCTTTACATTCTATTGTCTATTTAGTCTTTCATCCATTATTCAGTTTTACCCTTTCACCCCTTTATACCATCCACCCTTTCACCCATCCTCCCTCCCTTTCATTCATCCATCCAATCTTTCACTTATCCGCCCATCATCCGCCCTTTTATACAATCATCCACCCTCTTTCACACATCCATCCATTCACTCATCCATCCATTCATCCATCCATCCATTCACTCATCCATTCATCCATCTATACATCCACCCTTGCTCACTCATCCATCCACTCACTCACCCACCAACCCTCCCTACTACATTATTTATGAACCTTGGTCGCCGAGCAGTTACGTACACACAAAGTGCCACCCATTTTCTTTAAAATACCTCCTAAGAGTGTATTGATTCTCTCTTTCTCTCACTTTTTTCTTACAAAAAACAGGCATACAAATGCAGGCAAACACACAAACATAAGCAGACACACAAAAGACTCTGGTATGTTAAAGCCATGTTATAGTCTTTACCATGGCTTTTTAAATTCCCACTGCCTGGGGACTGCCATGATTCCTGTGTTTGCGCAAATGCAGAGGATAGTGTGAATGTGGTTGACAGCACAGGGCCTGAATGGACCCCATAGCTGCCAAGTTTTCAGATTGCTATGTGTGACATTTTCATATTTTCATTGCAATTATGAGTGACATTTCAACGACTATGAGTGACACTTTCTCGCTAGCAAAATTAAGCAATGAAGACGAAGGAATCATATAAATATCAGAAATGACACCCATTTGAGTATAGCTGCTAATGTTTCAGATTGCTTATGTGTGACATTTTCATAGATTCAGTGGATTTACGAGAGTCAGGCAACAACTGTAACACTTAGAGTGGCACTTTCTTGCGACCAAAATCATGGAATGAAGTCAGTGGATATAGACAAATATCAGAAATCACACTCATTTGAGAAACAAGGAAGTCAAACTCTGCAGCAGGTGCTTTTGAAGCTATTATTTAATTTCTAAAAAAACTCAGCACCCTCCACCCCAACCTCAGCTTCAGGTGCAGCCAAACCACATGAAACAAAGAGATCGCTGTGACAAAAATAGCAACTCACTGAGCTATCCACATACAATACAGTACAACACAATATGCTTTTTTGAAGGAGGCATATTAACCCTCTACGCTACTTAATGGTGAGAGTGAAATCTGTCAGTACAGAAAACTCTGACCTCTCTCCAGCGGGAACAATAATCACATGACTTATCTCTGACTTAGCAAGTCTAACTGTGCTGGGAAAAGAAAGGCTGCTGCTTCGTAGTGTCACTGTCAAGCAGGGATGTTAAACACTTTGAACTACTAATAAATCATCAAAACTGCTAGTTTAGACAAAACGTAGCGCATTGTCAACTCAGACAGACAACTCTAGTGTGCCCATTTGCAAGGCCCTGTATACCGTGCTGGAGCCCCCTATTCATTTTTGTAACAAACATTTTAAATGTCAGCAGCAGGAGATTATTAAATTAATATCGGATTGACCTGAATCTCTTTATAGCTGTCAGAACGATCCACCGAGTAGAGCTGCTGGCGCGGCACCACTGGGATCGCTAGCCTGTCTCTTCTTCAGAGAGTCAGGAAGGTAGGTGCCTCAGAGCAGAAAGCATAAGCACGCCAGGGGCCTCTTCGATCGCATTGTCTGGGCATTAACCCTCCGATCGAGAGAAAGTATGGGAAGTGTGAGAATCCGCCGCCCTTGCCCCTGATAACATTTCTCTGTTTAAAATATTACCCTGCACTGACTTTTCACTACCTGAAGTGCTGCGCTTTGAAAATCCCACGCGCACACTAGCAGGTAAAATGAATCACGACCATGCTCTGTCAAGCACAGCGTGATAGTGAGCGCGTGATAGTGAGCACCGGAGATTATTCAAACGAGCCCTGCTGAATAGCTCAGCTGGGGCTCAGATCGGGGCTACAGAAGCGGCGCCTTGGCTGCCAGACACGTCCCACTCCTGCTTACCAGCACAGCTAATGAGCCTACCCTTTCATGAGTACCGGTACTCTCTAGGGCAGTAGAGAAGTGCCGGTACTCAGAGCGATAAATTCAGTACCGGTGAGTACCGACCCATTTAAAGCACTGCATATAATATAACAACTAAATACGCTAAACTATCGTTAACATCTTCCACAGTGTTGACAGTTACCCCACCACTGAACTTTGAACTTCTGCAGAAACTTTGGAAACGTTTTACTTTGTTACATTTAGTGCATTTTCTTTTAAGTGCTGGAAACATGAGATTATTGCTTAGATGAGATTTAGAACCACATATAAAACAAATGAGATTAGACCGATTACCATTTACTTTAATAGATTTGTTTTTCATATAAACAGTGCACACTGGTATGCCTGCCTAAACCTCCTCCAATGTTAAAACTCTTGAAGACAGGATGAATTTTTCTATACCTTTGGCAATATCTAGAATCTCAGATAGTTTAGGATTTTGACACACCAACAGTCTTTCTTAATTTTATTTTGATTCACAATTTTAAAAAAATTGGTCCCTTATATACATCTCAACTTTCTGGCCAAAGTCACAATTTGCAGCTAACATCCTTAAAACTGCAACGTACTCCTCCACCGACTCTTCCTCAAATAATTTTCTCTTGTAGAAGCTATGGCATTAAATCATGACATTGGGCTCGCCAATAAATTTCTTTTCCAGACTAGATAACACCTCTTTAAAAGCATCCTATGGTACATCTTTACAAACTGGCGCAGTATTTGATTGTAAGTTTTCAAAAATCTGTATAGCAACGTTACCCAAAAACTGAACAATAAGGCTAATTTACTTTCCGCTGAAAATGCCTTGCCATCTATAGCTACTAGGGAATTTGCAAAAGTCTTAAACCATTTTTTCCAAATAAAAGGTGGTTTACCTGGTGTTTGTAAAAAAAATTGTGTTGGTTGATTGAACATATGTGCTTTACCCATGGTACTTTGGGAATCTGCTGGTAAGCAACAAAATTTCCCTCCAACGTGAACTCCCAAGAAGAATGTTCACCACGTAACTTGCTGTTTCCAATAAACTTCACATATGAGTCAGTATATTTATAGATGTAAGTATCTCAACATGTATGTGGGAATGGTCCTTTTAGAGCGTGCGCGTTGCTGGAGAAACACGCATGAAAGTGTGCGAATAACTACCCGAGCAGCCTGCAAAACTTAGTAAATGGTAGAAGTATGTACGTCACTGAATCCGATGTACACATTTTATTTAATGTTCAAACTGACTTTACTGAAATAACGTATGCGTGCCAATAATACGACACGTTATATCATCCAAAGAGAAACTCTAGTGTGCACGTCACTGACTCCAACGTGCAATTACAATTGATTAACAAGTGTGCGCATCACTGTTCTGATGCACGCTTTAAGTCCTAGCAAACACTTCACCCAAAATGGCTGCCACATACAACGCTAATGCTCCAACGTCATGCATGCACTCCGCTGGAACATAGCTACTTCCTGGCACCTCTCTGCGCATCAACAAATATTTTGCCCGTGAACACTTTACTCAGCTCGTAACACGGCAGCATTGGCAAACAGGTAAGATTAACCTGTAATGAAACAGAACAGTACCTCTAGAAAACCGTCATACTTCTGGTTTTTCCATAAAATGCGTTGACTTCCTTGTATTAAATTCAAATATTAACATTTGCCTCCAATAATTACATTTTACGGCGGTGTCAATTTGCCACGACAATCCTTTGAAATCTTCGATGTTCTTTAAGCATCTCCTCTCAGTGGGTTGACCCTATTTTCACTCATGGCCATTCGAAGCAATATTTTTCCAAAAATGGGAGTTACCGTGCATTGCAACATTTTTACCAATATTTCAGAACTCCAGAGCTTCCAAACAGTGAGATTCAGAGATAATAGCAGACAAAAATACTGTTGAAGAAAAACAGTGGGCCATATCATACAATGAAGCAAAAAATAGACACAAACATATGGAGACCACCACACAAAAATGGGGTCTCCAGTTTGCATCACCATTAGGAATTATCAAGAACATTAGTTCATGATTTGAAAATATTGATAATAAATGCCTGGGCTGAATTTTATCCAATGGAGCATGCTGCCCCAAGTGTACATGTGTGTAGTCACAAGGATTGCCCCGTGTGCACACTGATGCAATTTCGGTCGGGTGCCTTTTGCACAGCAAGTATTGGTGGGGTACATTCTGCACAGCAAGTTTTGGTGGGGGACATTCTGCACAGCACTCTGGGGTCCCTATGCACACCTGGTAAAATGAGCCTATGCACAGGCAAGAGTCATTATCTTATTTGAATGGGGCAAAGCAGTGTTTAATTTGTATTGTAGTTACTGGTGGTGGGCATTGGCACACATGTTGTCCTTCATCAAACTTTGACCCAGTGCAAGAGAGAGAAAGACATAAAATGGAAAAAGTAGGAGTATGAGAAAGAAAGGGAAAACACTTACCAGGGGGTAGAGGAGGGATGAAAAAGAACCTGCTAGAGTGTGATAAAAAACACAAATTGTAGGGTGATCAAAGAAAGAAGCATGATGTGGAATCAAGACTAGGCAGCCTTCGTAGTCATCAACTCCGGCATTCAGAGGCGCCAGCAGTGGAGACATAAGAACAACTCTGGGAATTGTCCTAATGTGTTATGTAAATTAAGCACTAAGGGCCTGATGTAGGACCCCATTTTTGCATGCGGAAACGGGTTTGCAACCCGTTTGCGCATGCAAAATATGAATGGTCTATGTACAATTCCTAAATAGCGAGTCGCAATTTATTTTTAGGAATTTTATTTATTTAGGAATTGTGAGTCGCTATTAGGAAGGGGCGGTCCCTTTCTAATACCAACCACAACCCCATATATGAATGTTTTGCGACTGCAATTGTGGTCGCAAAACACTCGCAAATTACCACCCTCTTCAAGAAGGTGGTAATGCAGTTGCAAGTTGGAAGGGGTCCCCAGGGTACCCCTTCCTTTTTGTGACTGTCTCTAATAATATTTATTAGGGGCAGGCAGTGGTCCCAGGGACTACCTGCCCTTAAAAAATGAAACGCAAACGTTTCATTTTTATTTTTTAAATGCATAGCGTTTTCCTTTAAGGAAAACGGACTGGATTTAAAATAAAAAAAATACTTTATTGAAAGGCAATCCCAGACATGGATGTCTGCTGAGCCCAGCAGGCCACCATCCCTGGGAGGCCCAGCCCTTCCCAATGGGGTCGCAAATTGCGACAGGCTAATTAATATTCATGAGCTTCGCAATTTGTGACCCCATTGGGAATGGCAAACAGTGTGAAACACACTGTTGTACATGGCAAATAGCGGCTCACAAATTGCAAGTTGCAAATGCAATGGAATTTGCGAGGCGCTATTTGTCAGGTCGTACATCTGGTCCTTGGACTTAGATTTGCCCTCAGTAAAGGGGTCCATCAAAGACCCCGATGGCTTCTCCAAGTCGAACTGTGTAGCCCGTGATAAAATTACACCCTTATTTCAAGGAGAGCTAATAACCTCCCAAAAAGGGGTTAATATAGATCGGAGTAACGGTCACAGTTTAATCGCAAATTCCTCTAGTAGTGCACTATTAGACGACAGTACAAAGGTACTAGGTGGAGCTCCTATTAGTGACCCTACCCGCCAAGGAACCATCCTACCCGTATTACAACAGGGAACACACCAGGATGATGGTTACTCAATCATTAGTTGGAACATATCCGGCATTGCAAGTAAGTCTGGTGTGTTAGGATGGAAGGAATTTTTTAGTTCATTTGATATAGTTTGTTTTCAGGAAACCTGGAGTACCGTAGAGGTCTATTTTGATGGTTATGTAGCATATAATCTGCCCGCAACCCCTTCCCCCCGTGGAAGAGCAAAGGGAGGTTTATTAATTTTATTAAAAAATAACTTACCGATGAAAGTCAAACGAGGCACCAATATAGGGCATCATTCACAGTTATTATGGCTGCAGCATAGGGAGGCCCAGGATGTGCTTTTGATTAACTTCTATAATAAAACTTTCAATTCCACCCGCTATAATGTAGTTTTAGAACTAAAACTAGAATTAGACAAAATGGACAATAGGGAAGAATTTTATTCGAATATTGTTTGGCTAGGTGATTTTAATGTTGTTACCTGTCCTTTGTCGATGACCAAATTATGCGGATGTCAAAATGAAGAGGGTAATGATTATCTGCACTTCCCACATACTACCTATGGTAACACTCTAAATGCAGTAATGACAGAATTTGACCTGGATATTCTGCAGTGTGCTAAGGATGGGAGCGAACAAGAGATCCCAACCTTTATTGGAAGGTCTGCGCACATTTGTATCGAACATGTCATAGTTTCAGCCAATATTGTAAATTTATACTCTACCCCGCAGGTTGTCGAATTGTCTATAAGTGACCATAATTCAATTACTATGTACCAGAATATATGGGGGCGTAAAACAGCTGAATCATGTACAATTGTGAATAACATCATACCTACACGCCCTAATGGTACAAGACTGAAATGGAGAGGTTCCAGCTCCTGTGTGATGCAAAAAAGGATTGTACAGACATGTAGTAATGAAATAGATGATTGTTTATCTTTTGGGACGGAACCGCCACAGATTATGTCTAATTTCCTTAAAATCTCCGCTCATATCACTAAATTACTGACTGTGTCAGGCTAGGGGCTGGATTGATCACTTTTGTACTGTTTCACTGAACCGTTTGAAAATAGCCCTCTCAAACAAACCAAGGGATAGTTCAGTTATCCATTTGCTAAGAGAAGAATATAATCTTAATATAAAACGAAGGAAGAAAGAGCTCCAACAAGAGGCATGGGACAACCTTGCATTCGCAGCAGAAACCTCAAATAATAAGCTATTCTGGGAAAAGTGAATTCAAAATTACTTAAAATCGAATCAGTCCCAGAGCTTTTAACTCATGTAAGCTGTGAAGAATGGGTGGCCCAATTTTCTAGTTTTTTTAGCCCTAGCGATATCCCCTCAGTAAAATTTAAATACCCAATGCCTTTGGCCAAATATCCCACTTGATATAACTTTGGACGAAGTCATGATAGGAATAGGAAATAGTAAAGGAGACAAAGCGCCGGGTGTTGACGGTGTCCCCATTGATGTGTACAAATCAATACCAGAACTGTGGGGACCCATACTTACCAGAATTTTTAACGCTGCGGTAACTGAGGGTTGCCCTTCCTTTTGGGGGGAATTCGTTATTATCCCTATTTATAAAAAAGGTAACAAATCAGAAGCGAAGAACTACCGTCCAATCTCCCTACTTGACTCCTCAGTAAAAATAATGAGTAGGGTTTTATTGTTAAGATTGGAGGAGTGGGTTACGGATAACGAAATTATGTCACAGGCACAATATGGTTTTAGAAAAGGGTTAGGCACGTTGGAACAGTGTATTAATTTGGAGCTTTTAATCGGCAAATATACCAAAGCCAAGCAGGGTCGGCTTTTTCTATGTTTTATTGATTTAAGTAGTGCTTTTGATTTGGTTGATCATGGAATTTTATGGTCTGTTTTACTCAATCTAGGGGCCCCAAAATCGATTATCTATTTCTTGGCCAGGTTGTACGAAAACCTTTCAACCAAAGTTAGATATGGCCAGAAGGGTGAATGCACCCCTAATTTTAATGTAAAACGCGGCATTCGCCAAGGCTGTGTACTAGCCCCACTACTCTTTACTCTGTTTATTAACGAAGTCGATGCTATACTTAAGAGGATATAGGTGGATTCACCACTAGTGGAAGGCAAAGATGTTCCAGTCCTGCTTTACACGGACGATGCCGTGCTTTTATCAAGAACACCGGTTGGCCTCCAGAGGTTAATAGATGGGTTTGCAGCTTTTACTAACCAGAGGAAGCTGGTAATAAACAAAACCAAAACCTTCACAATGGTATGTGGCCCAAAATATAAAAGCTTGAAACCGTTTTTTATCGAGGGTAATAAAATAGAAAATGTGGATAATTTTTGTTATTTGGGTATCTCTTTCTCATCGGATGAGAAATGGAATTATAAATTATCCCAGGTTCGGGCCAAATTGAGGAAAAGTATATATGGTGTTTTTAAATTTGCCATTAATCTGGGGGATCGTTGCATTAAAGACATGATTGAGATCTATAAAGATAGATGTACATCGGTCGCCCTTTACGGGGCTGGGATTTGGGGATCAGAACCTTGTCATGATTTACAGGTGGAAGAGAACTCTTTTTTAAAAAAGCTTTTATGTCTCCCCGTCTCTGCCCCCTCTGAACCTATTCATTGCGAGGTTGGTCTTAACTTTTTGAGTGATTTAATAGCATTGAGACCGCTTCAGCTTTGGCGTTCGATATGGTCTAAAGACGAGACAACTTTTACTAAATCTATTATAAACGACTGTCTATGCCTAGATAATTATCTAAAGATACCATGGTTGAAATATTTAACTCAAGTTTATGGGGACATTTTTTATCTATCTGTTCTGGGAAAGCATAACGAGACACCAGTTACATCTAAACAGGAGTTAAAGAACATCTTTTTGTCACAAAAGAACGTATGTAGGAGGGAATTAAGAAACAAACCACGTACCAATTTTACCACCAATATATGGATACACTGGGTTTCTAATCCTATCTCTCTATAGTCACTAGATCTTTCCATCGTTATGTATTAACCAGACTGAGATTAGGCCTCGTGCACCATCTGGTTGCGTTTCCTGTGATGAACCAGCACCCAGTTACCCCTTGTGCTTGTGACGGGTTCACAAAACAAAGCACTTTGCACTTTCTGTTTTTATGTGATCTTTTCCTTCCTTTAAGGATTGTCTATCTCAAGCCCTTGTTTAAAAAGTATGAAACCAATACCATCAATGCTGCTATGACCCTACTTTTTGCACTCAACGACCCTGATGTATGTTTTTATACTGCTACATTTATTTTAAGTGCAATCAAGATAAGAAAGAGTATGCTGTTCTAACGCTAACCTTTATCCCTCATTAAGTTAGGGACAGTCTTTTTGCTCCTGCACTTTGCATTTTAGCATTTAGCATGTGGAATGATACATCGTTACTAATATTGTGTTATGCTGCTATGCACTTTGGTTTTTGAACTTTTTAAACTTTTGTGAGTTGATCCTTTGCTATCGCTATCAATATCAGGTTACGCTGCTATGAGTCCATTGTTTACATCTGGAGTTTTGCTTTAACTTACGCACTATATACCCGACATTGAAAAGCCCGATGCTTCCCCCTAATGTAAATATGCAATGCTATTCTGCGCTTACTGTTTATTTTAAGAGAAGATAACCATAGTCTGTTGGATACTGTAAAATGATAACTGTATGTGTTTTAATAATGTATGTGGATCTGTATCACAGTATTTTAGTTTGTCATGTGTTATATATTGTGCTTTTATGGTTGTATGTCCCAACCGAATAAAGCTTATTTTGAATTGAATTGACATCTGGCCCTAGGTCTAAGGCATTATACAAATGAGGAGACACCCATATCTGAATGCTTAGCCTCTGCAGAAGGGGTATTATAAAAAGTCCCTTCCACGCTCTCCTTCAACAGTAAATTGCTTCCCTAAAGCACGTATGGACCACAGGGCAAAGATTGTCTAAACTGCCTCTTGGGCATTAGGGAGACATTGAGCGTTGATGTTTAGTAATACTCAGGTTATCTCCTCTTTATTGCAGATCCGAATGCTATTTTGATTCCCCCCAGTCACATCACAGGGATAAAGGGTGAGACAGAAAGCCCATTTCCAGAAGGAGGTATGAAGTTCAACTGTTCTTCTTAAAAATCTTTTTACATTTTGATTGATGATGTTTTCTGAATTTCAGTACAAGAGAAAAACGTTTGAAATATGTTCTCTAAACCAAAATTTGTAAATGGACTCTGTATGCCATTGTTGGCGACAGACAAACATAGGTAAAGAGACATGATATGACACAAAATGTGTCTATTATCTCATTGCTGTAAATAGTTGAGGATATGCTCTTCTGGACTACAGCCCCTAAAGTGATTATTCACAGCTCTTCTAAGCAAAGTTATTCTGATAATATATTTAACCTTATTTCTCGCATCTGCAGGGAGTAACAGTGTTCATTACCCTACCTCCAGTCATGGGTGCAAGCCACAGAAGAGGGCGCACTAAATCATGGTGGGGGTAATTAATAGTTGTCATTGTCCTGATGCTGGGGAGGGGGAAAATAAGGCTATTAGCGCCTCCCTCGAAAAAGCGAGCACTGCCGGAGCAGAAACTGCCTCTTAACGGAAAAAAAACAAAAAAGAACATGGCGTGAAGATGGGGTTTTAAGTGACATCCTTCTTCAGCTGTAACCAACAATTCCCTTTTCAGTCAGACACTGTCTTCAGGAAGGATGAAAAGTGATAGATGGACTGCACAAATTAATTTCAGTCAAGTTAATATCCTTTGGACTTAGACTTTGCACTGTCCATCATACTAATTTTAATGACTTTTTATGGGTGAAAGGTGGCGTAGACACTGCAAGTTTCAGACCTGTGAACACGCCATCAGACAGCGGGGATGAATTAGTCTTCTCAACGACTAGACCCAGCTCTTCCCTCAATCCTTTCTTGCCAAAGCCCTACTTATGGCTGTTTGTCCAGACTCTTTCAGAGGCTGCTTTTTGTTTTTAATTTTTCATTTTTGCCAATCAATTTACTCAGACTTTTTCTCCTAACATTGTCCCTCATTAAGAGGGGCCTCGTTCTCCCTCCCCTTGCTCCTGAGGATACTAGGGGTAAGTGCGAATCTAGGGTGGGATTACGAGTTGCACCCTGAGAGTATGCTCATAAACAAAAAATAATTTGGGTTAGAGAATTCTCCATTTTCCCAAAGAGTTTCACCCAGATGTTTGGCAAGCTGCAGAAATGTCCAAATCAAAAACTCCTTATCTGTGCAATTACTGCACATTTTATAATTCTGAGTACATTTTGAAGATTTGTGTGCATAAATTCCCTATCTTCCTGATCTATATCTAAACCTGCAATATGTCCATGAAAGTTTGCCCCACTGTGCCACCCCAGCTAATCATGCTTGTTCACCTCATCCATGTTTTAACCCCGACATCAGAAGTTCTGCTGTTTCACCACCCTCATTTCTAGCATTGACAAAGCACTGTCCCCTCCTTTGCTCTTCTCTTGATTATGCCCCAGGGGTACTAGTTCGGGCATTGTGGCTACTCCAAAATCAGTCCTTACGTAAACCTCACAAAAAGAATTTGATTCTTTAAAAAAACTGAAGCTTGCTATGGGTACCTTTGTTCCTTCTTCATAACCAACGTGATGTATATCTAATCACACATTACAGCCTGTTTCAATGATTTATTGATTAGTTTATTGATCCTATTTCACAACAAATCCAGCTTCGGGACAGGTGGTGTATCAGTCTATGTAGGCGATACTATATTATATGGTCCTTAAGATATGCATTCTACGACTCTTCATTTCTCTCATAAAAACAGGCACAGCACCTACAGCAGAGCCAGAAACATTTATTAGAACAATACAAGACCAGGAATCTACTTTGGAGGCTCTGCAAAATGATGTTCATCAAGCAACCAGCAGCTTGAGGGATTTGCAGAGTATTCTGGAATTTAACCTCACCACCAGCCATGACATTAACCAAACCAGCTCAGGTAAGGGGAGGTCTTTCAATATCTGACTTGGATAAGACGCTTCCATCAGATCATGAGGAGAGTTTCTATGATAATATCCTGTATTTTGTAATTTGCACATCTTGTTAGTACTCTATTTACTCTACTTACGTTTTTTGTCATATTCCCTGTCCTGTTAGTTGGGTTTTGTTAAGAATTTAACTTGTAACTGTAGATTTTTATTAAGTACTTAAGAGGAAAACAACATCAGCAATTAATTGTCGCTATTGTTTACACTTAAATTACTTATTAAAAATTATTAAAGTAAAATAAATCACAAAGAGAGTGGGAGCTTTGCATAGATAAATCCTAAGCAGAGTCACCCTGACCCAAAAGCACATCTAGATATTTAACAACATAGAATTAGTTGCGTCTGAGAGTAGAGTAAGGGCCTTATTTAGGTCTCAGCGGATGGAATATTCCTTCACAAACGTGACGGATATCCCATCCGTGGTATTACGATCTCCATAGGATATAACGGGATCATAATACGGCGGTCTGGATATTTGTCACATTTGTGATGGAGTATTCCCCTCCGCCAAAATCTAAATCATGCCCTAAGTCTTGATACAAGTTAATCATATTTTAAATCTCCTAGCTATGTGGTTGACTTTGCTGCAGCACTACCCACCAATCAATGTAAACTGCCTGTCTAGTCTTCGCTAAATCAATATGTTGGTCATTCCAACTTTACAAGAGTCATTGTCTAAAAGAAACATTTTGCATGTATGTATGTATGTTTGGTTATTTATTGTTAATGAAGCAACAGACATTGCACACATCTCACTGCATAGAACTAAAGCATATAAAGGTGTGGGTGGTAGCAATAAAAAAACAGATTAGCCGTGACATGCTCAGAGGATGCTGGGTGCTGTGAATGAAAAGGAGAGCGTGCGGACTTTGTTGTGTGTATTACAGTTGGAATAGCAGAGTAGAAAACACAAGTCAGATGATGGCTTCTTTTACATTGTGTAACACTTTAAACCACTTGGACTCTATCACAGACCCCTCACCTGGGAGAGTGAAGGCCAACAAAGGGGGCCGATCATATAAAATGTGAACAGTATTGCAAGATGGCCCTCCTACCAACATAAATATCTATTCATTTCTATTACCCTTCAACCCTTTTCCATCACAGGAACAGAACAACAGGCCTGCACTTAATATGGCTTTGTGCTGGCACTAGCATGACACAAAGCAGTGCAACATCCAGCTGTGTGTTACACAAAGCAGTCCATTTGTGCACCAGCACAAGGGATGGCACCAGAAGCAGGACAATCTTCTCCATTGCGAAACACAGCAAATGTGGGTGCTTCACTGCATTGCATGGAAAATTAGTACATCTTGGCCACATTATCTTTCTTGCTGTCCACAATCCCACCATATTTTGCCTTTTCTTGATTATGTTACCATCCCTATTTTTGTCCTGCTCATCAGACATTACTTAGTAATTTGTCACTTTGCAACCACCTGCCTTTTTATCAACCCCTTATCTCAATGCAATTCCCCTGTTTCTTCTATTTATATACGCAGAGCAGTGGAAAAAGAGAAGTAGGCTGGCAGGAAGCAACCATGATCAGTGCACTGCTTCATGAACCGTGATCCTTACAGGCCCTTCTGATTCTGCCCGGAGGCACATATTCTGAAGATAGGGCTGCTTTAATGGGAATATTTGTATTACTGTGCAGCGAAGGGGAAAGAAACTATAATGCTCTATTGATATCAGTCTGCACCAATGGAAAAGTTTAGATAATCTTGCACATCTATTGGCAGTCTGACCCCTCCCTAACCTACACTTTGCTAGTATAGTATACCATTTTATGCAATTTTCATACACGGACTCCTAAAGGTATGATAGGTGTTTCATGTTCTTTATCATGTTTATTCCAGATTTTGAAGAACAACTCTTGCAACAAGTGCTTTTGCCATACGTTGAAAAGTTCTTGAGGGAACATTTTAACCCAGTCTTGACGAGCTTCAATAAAAGTCTCCAAAATCTCTCCAACAAGATGCAAAACCTCTCAGAAAATGTTGAACTCAATCAAAAAAATATTGAGAAATTCCACTTCAACACGGCACCAAAGAAAGACCTTCAGGAACTCGGAACCAAGTTCGAATCGAAGATTCAAGAGACCGTCGATCAACTTGACCAGTTGAAGCGGGACATGGATAACAATTACCACGTACAGCAAGCTTCACTCAAGTATAATCTCACCATGGTGAAGGCTGACACTGACTTCAAAGTGAAGAGGAATCTCAAGATTCAGCAAGCCCAAATTTCAGTTTTGAACAACAGTATTGATGACGTGAGGCGAGGACAAGAAGTTCTGCAAGATGAGATTCAAACATTGAACCGCAACATAACAGCACTTTGGATAAATTGTGGAACTAAGGAAGTCCGCAGTACTCCGGACATGATACGTGAATTGAATAAGTCCCTTGGGGAACACTTGCGACACATAAAAGACCTAGAGCTAGAGTCAGATGCAGCATTTGAAAATATCAACACGCTAGAGAAGTGGGTGAAGGATCTAAGAACCCAGTTCAAGAACACAGCCAGTGAACTTCAAGTGTCATTAATAGAAAAAGGTCTTATCATGGAGGAAAACAAGGTGGCTCTTCAAAGGCAAATAATGGAACTTAATTACACTATCATAAATCTACAGGAAAGTAATGATGATTTACTTTCATATATAAAGAACTGTGATTGCCAACGGCTTACTGCAGACTTAGAAACTCTTGAAGAAGACCAAAGGAATCTTAGCAGCATTCATAAGGAAGTTTTTAAAACTTTGACAGAACTTAGGAGAAAAGAAAGCAATTCTCAAAATACCATACAAAATTCAATAGAAGATCTTTCAATGGCCCTTCATCCCATCCAGCAGTCTCTGGTTTCTCAACAGGAGCAGAACAGGAACATAATGCAAAGTGTCACTCAGCTATCATCCAAAGCAAAAGAAATTTTAGATGACGTAAATTTGCTGAAAAAAACAGACGAGGCTGTTCATAGTCACATCAAAAATCTTGATAGCTCATTCAGCTCCCTCTTAGAGGATGCGATGCGTCATGACAGGGCTCTGGAGGCCTTACTAGGAGAAGAAATAATGGAGGTTTTATCAGAGGAACAACCAGAGGCCCTAAAGATGTCCATTTTCCAGATGAATGAGGTTATCAATACAACATCCAAAATGCTTGAGAAGCAACAAGCAAGTATAGAATCTATGAAAAAACGAATACAGCTTCTGGAGATGCAAAACGAGGCCCACAGTGACTCACCCGAATCACACAGGCTATCCGGCGCTGGTAAGCCAACAGAGAGCACTGCAGACAAATTAAACAACAAACGCGCTACAGTAGAACATATGGAACCAAACCATGAGGCTGCTAGAGATGATCAACTGGATAATCCATCATACAATGATATTATGTCCTTAAAAAAAGAAGTTAGGCACTTAGGCACAGAGTTGAAAAAGTTGGAATCACACTGGACTAAAAGCAGTTTCGGGTTTAATGAATCTTTAGCACACCTTGCAGGATCTCTCAATAGTTCCATTGATATGTTGAAGCTAGACATGGCCTCACTAAAACAGCATTTTGGAGGCCATGTCAATCTCTTTGAGAAGCTGTTTAAGAATGCACATGAATGGGCAGCCTCTAACAGAAGCGTGGATGTTGCAAAAATTCACTCTGCTATGACCAAGAAAACAAGAAAGCAACAAATAATTGAAGAGAAGCATGATAAAAGAGACTCAAAACAGACTAAGGCACAAACACAAATGATCGATGATTTTACCGAGAACATACTAGATATGAAAATTCATGAGAAAGGTAGGATATTTCATCACTTGTCAATTTATCATTTATATTGTGCCAGGCTTTATATGAGCAGTGTATTTGTTGTAATGGCTAGGAGACTTAAACACCAGTCAAGTCTTGTGCCAGAAAGTCCATAGTGTATGTGCTGAGTCCCTTGTGACTTACATGTATATATCAGACTTAATGCTGAGTATTAACAGATTCATTTTGAAAGGAATATTTTACCACTTAACAAAAACTCATCAAAACATTTATATTAGGCACATATGCTCATTAACAAGAGAATAATTAGCAATCATGCTAACAGATTCAAAAACATGCAATGTTTAATATGAGAAGTTGTTGGGAGGCAGTGTTAATCAGAAAAGAAAATGGCTGCCTTGGAGTCAAGCTCCAGTTGATATAATACGCAGATAATTTGAAAAGACATATATTTGGCATAGATACTTGTATGTATTCCCACAATGGAGAAGGGTAAATGATGTTTCACTAAAGGTTACCTTGATAGCTGTTTGTTTATTTATGCGCCATAAGAAACGAGTGCTAACGAGACAATGAATTGTTTAGCAGTTTTCGGCTTTACCCTCGGGCATGAACAGCAATCCCTCAACAAGACACTTCTTAAACCACCTTACAAGTGGTTTTCGATTCGTGATGTTAGTAATTTGCTAAAGCAGCAAAAGTACAAACCTAGGTTCCCTGGTGCTCTTTGGGACTTTCATACATGCTAATGTGGAGGCTGTAGCTTCATCACACTCCCTCACTTTCTGGGGCATAAAAATAATGAGAGATATAGCATTAGAGAGAGATAGAAGGAAAAAACAGAGACTGAGTAGTTGTGAAATAATCTTAATTCGGAGATAAAGACTAGCAGATAATTGATGCATTTGGGTGAATCTACACATGATTCCTTACAAGGGGCAGGCTCAGAAGACGGAAGATAAAGCCAGACCGAATGGCATTTCATATGAAAGATAACAGTTAGCCGGCTGTTCGGGCACAGGTGAAAGGTGAATTTACCTTTAGTCATTTTGGGAAAGTACAATGGATAGTCAACAAGAGTAACAATTCATAATATGGAAGCAGTATGTCTGAGACAGGTTCGCAGGGCTGTAAAAGAACAAGTTATGAGGACGGCCTCAGTGATATGACTTACTTGATAAATAACGAAAAAGACAACAGAGAACTGCAGAAAGTGATGAATGGAGACATTGGAGTTAATCTTAACTAATGAAAGTTGATCACAGTGCATTTCATTCCATCCTTGCTCACCCTACCATTACAGACAAGAGCAAGTCAGAGCCACTCATTTATGGGTGAAAATGCCTCAATTATTCTTTTTCACATTATTTATATCACATTTAAAAATACATACAAGACACAGTAACACTTCAAATGTAACCAAAGTCATAGCATAATGACCACTTGCTTGGGTTTAGGGCTTATTTACATCTATTTTCTGAGCAGTTGGTGTAATAGGAAATTCATATAAAATCAAAATATTGCAAGCAGTCTTCTTTGTATACTACTTTCACAGAACAGACACCCAATTATGAAAGAAAGTAGAGATTTTATAAAAGACCTCGATGAAAGACCATTAAAGAAATATAATGTTTGAACTCCTGGTTCCTCCACGACAAGGCTTTTCGGAAGGTGGTCGGTGGAGAGATAGCCGATTATTACTCTCACAACGAGGGCTCTGTCCCCTCCCCTGCCGTCCTGTGGGAGGCCGGCAAGGCGACTATTCGGGGCGCCGCTAAGGGGCATCTGCAACGGCAACGACAGGCTCAATCCCAGAAGCTCGCGGAATGCGAGGCTCAAGCCTTGGAACTAGAGCGCAATCTGGGGGAATTGGATGACCACACACGGTCTCGTCGCTTGGCCTTCCTGCGGGAAGAGATTCGTCTACACTCCCTGGAGGCGGCAAAGGTTCTGTGGCGCTCCTCCGTGGCCCGGGTATACGGCTGGGGAGACAAAAACGGCACTCTTCTCCACCGGCTGGCTACTTACCCCCGGGCGGGTAGGATCATTCCAGCCATCGCGGACTCTGCGGGTGGCCTCCACACAACCTCGGTGGCGATGGCCCAGGCGTTCGCTGACTATTACTCCCGGCTGTACCATCTCCGGACGTCCACGCTCTCCCTACAGGAGCTGCTGGGGACGAACGGGGCGACGCTTGAGCGGCTGCAGCCTGAGGTTTCTGAGACCCTCGATTCGCCTATCAAGCTGCAGGAGATTGAGGAGGCGATCGGCCGCCTGGCGCCCGGAAAGACCCCAGGACCCGACGGGTTCCCTCAGGAGTACTACGCTCACTATCGTGAGACTCTGGCCCCGAGGCTTCGGGACCTCTTTGCGGACGTGGTGGAGACAGGCTCGTTCCGGCCCGAAACGGACACAGCAACCATAGTTGTTCTCCCCAAGACACAGCCCCCCTCGCGGTCCTGCTCCGACTACCGGCCGATATCCCTTATCAACACCGAACTCAAAATCTATGCCACGGTCCTGGCGCAGCGGTTGCGCCCGTCTCTTGCCTCCCTGGTCCACCCGGATCAATGTGGATTTATGCCGGACCGGGGGACCAGACACTGCCTGCGGCGCCTGCACCTCGCGATGGCACACCGCGGCCGCCTTTCCCCCTATCTGGCCCTCCTGTTGGTCGACTTTGAAAAGGCCTTCGACTCAGTGGGATGGGCGTACTTAGGTAACGTCCTGGAGCACATGGGTTTCGGTCCCCGGTTCCGTGCCATGGTAGCGGTCCTGTACGCGAGCCCGCGGGCCCGTGTGTTAGTCAATGGGGCTCTATCTCGCCCGTTTCCCATAGGTCGAGGAACGCGCAAGTGATGTCCGCTCTCGCCCCTCCTTTTCGCTCTGGCAATGGAACCCCTGGCGGTATTGATTTGCTCGGATCCCGCTCTTCGCGGATGGGATTGGCCAGGTCTGGCCCCCGACAAGATCGCCCTCTACGCGGACGACGTCCTCCTCTATCTCTCTGATCCAGCGACCTCGGGGCCCCAGGTCCGCCGGATTCTCCGTCGGTTTGGCCAGGCGTCGGGTCTTCATCTGAACCCTAAAAAATCCGTTCTAGTCCCGCTACACCCGTCACGGGACTGTTTCGACTGGCAATCGGATATTCCCCTCCGGAGACTCTCCTTTAAATACCTGGGGATCTGGGTCACCCTCCTTCCGGAACTCTGCTGGGCCCTCAACGTGGCTCCTGTAGTCAACAAGACCAGATCAGATATGCTCCGGTGGCAGTCACTCCCATTGAATCCGCTAGGGAGAGTCGCCCTATATAAGATGATGATCCTCCCCAAGTTT
This sequence comes from Triturus cristatus, assembly GCF_964204655.1. Classification (NCBI taxonomy): domain Eukaryota; kingdom Metazoa; phylum Chordata; class Amphibia; order Caudata; family Salamandridae; genus Triturus; species Triturus cristatus. The sequence continues at coordinate 637,400,785 of NC_140580.1, read as the reverse complement.
CTGTACATGCTACAAAACACTCCGTGCCACTTTCCGCGCCCGTGGTTCCGGGAACTGGATAAGATGGTGGTCAAATTTCTCTGGGGCGGCGGCAGGCCTCGGCTGGCCTTAGATCGCTGCAGAGTCCCCTCCTATGACGGCGGCCTGAGCATGACTAACCTATACCTCTATTACCTGGCCACCCAGCTACTGGTGATCCATGACTGGTTCTCGGGTGGATGGGGCGACCCGGCTTATCGACTCGAGGTGCAATGCCTCGGGTTCTCCTCTATCCAAAACATGCTCTATGGAGCAGCGGTCCCCCTGTCGCTCCCCGGCGTCGCACGAGCCCCTTTTCTCACGTGGCGCGCAGCTTTGAGGCACACCAGATGGTCGGGGACGAACACGCAACTCACTCCGCTTTGGCATGGGACATGGCTGCGGGAGGTGGTGGGACTAGCGGGCTTTTGGCAGTGGGATCTTCTCGGTATCTCCTGTCTGGGCGATATATGGCGTGGGAGCCACATGTGTTCCTTCCAGGAGCTTCAGGCCCGCTTCTCGCTACAGCCTTCTCAATTTTATCGCTACCTTCAACTGCGCCATGCGGTCCGGGCCCACGTCCCTCTAGACTCCAGATTGCCTTCCCATAGCCCACCTGAAGCTCAGGTGATGTTAGGGTATCTGGGGAAGGGGGGCATATCCCGCATTTATAAATCCCTGGTTAACAATACCCCGGTAGACTGGAGCGGGCTAAAACAGTGATGGGAGGCCTGGGTGGGACCCCTGGGTGACGCGGACTGGAGGGACGCCCTTATGGCCCCTCGGTCGCTCACCACCTCCGCTAGGCTGCGGCTCATCCAACTCTATTACCTCCACACTGCTTATCTGACCCCGGACCGCCTATATCGTGCGTGCCTCCGCGTGGACGCCTCCTGTGCTCGCTGTGGGGTGGCTCCGGCGGACTTCTTCCATATGGTGTGGTCTTGTTCCCGCCTAGAGGAATATTGGGCAGCGCTTGAAGCCGACCTAGCGGAGGTCCTGGGATGGGAGGTTCCCCATGAGCCTAGAATGGCCCTGCTGGGCATCACGGACGGGATGGATGGGTCCCGACACGACAAGTACTTCCTCACTACTGCCCTAATGGTGGCTAAGAGGGATATAGCAGCCATGTGGTCACAGCCAGACCCGCCCAGAAGGGCTACCTGGAGTAGAGGGGTGGATTGGTGTGCGGCCCAAGAGCGGTCGTTATACGCTGCACGGGGCTGCCCCAAAAAATTCCGCAAAATATGGGGGAAATGGCTGGGGGGCCTGTTTTGAAGGGTGGGGGCACACAGGGTGGGGACGGGGGATGGGGGAGGAAGGGGGGGCTTTTACATTCGTTTGTCGATGCTTCCCTGATTGAAGTTACTGATGCCATGTTCAATGCACTGCTGTATGTCATCCTTGATATTGTCCTATATGCCGCAAAACACAATAAAAATTTGTTTATCAAAAAAAAAAGAAATATAAAAATAAAAAATGGATTACAAATGTAAGGATTCAAATGCACCTCAAATCGAGTTGTTTATTGGTAAGCAATTCCTACGCAATTACTACTGTGAAATAAAGATTCTTCATAGTAGGCAAAACTTTTATTTCTGAAATATTATTATAACCTCTTCATATTTGTATATACTGATATTTTCTGGAGCAAGTGACCATATCACCAGAAATCACAACGCATCTCAGTCCCCCTTTGTCAGCACTTCACTTGCTTAACAAAAGACTGAGGTTTATAGATGCAAACAAAGGGGAAAGTAAAAGAGAAAAGGAATATTGGAGAGAAAAGGATTAGCAGGACAGTTAGGATAACAGAAACATGAAGAACTCAGATATGTTAAGTCCCTTTTGAAAACGAGCTTCATTATTTTGAGCCAGGTAGCAGATATAAGAATCTCAGTCTGAAAATTGGATGTGAAGAAACCATGGAAACAATGTAAAGAATGAAAATCTAAAAACTATGTTGTTCTTTGTGTATAGCCTTACATGGAGTTCTGGTCCATATTTCAATCCCAACACAATGTCTTTAAAATGTTAAAGCTTATTGGACATTATTACAAATAAAACATAATATTTTAAGAATTGCAAGATAATATATAATTAAATATCTGTATGGTTCACCCTCTAGATTTTTGCCATATATTATGCATTAACTATACTACGCCTCCTGAGATATACTGATTTGAAGGATGGTGGTGAAAGTGCAAGCAGTATCTAAGGGGAGCTAGTTTAATTGAGGCTCCACCTTTTATCATGTTTTCACTATCAGGCATGCACTATTGTGACTATTGCTCAGATCTAGTTATGTTTCACATTCATGTATTGGATGGTTACGTCCAAGGAGAAGGTGGGCTTTCCTAGTACAAATAATTAGAACGGTGTCGTTATTTAACCTAGTACAGGAGGTTTGTCAAGAGTAACTCTACAAAGCACTTCTACAGACTCTACATTGGTGCTGAGCTGATTTACACAGGGTGCATCACTGAACTATAATGCTGCCCTGATGCAATTTGTACATAGTCTCTTATATTGCAGGCACATATAGGGACTGGAATTCAGCCTAGACTATGAATGAGACAGTAATATAGACATTGGATCACAGCATGACAAGATGTTACTGGTACCGCATGTTACACACAATAGATAGCTTTAAATTCCAAAACTGGTGTACTTAGTGTATAAAGCAGGGTGCTCAATTGCATATGTCATGAAACTGCTGCAAGCCTATGCAAGGAAACTCAAGTTATTATTTTTTAAAGTGAAGACTTCCTTTCCTTCTAGCTCCTGAGGTTCTTCCAAGTTGCTTTTCTTTTTGTAACTAGAGAAGAGGTAGGGAAGTTTGTAAAAACTGGGAGGGATTATTGAGGATGGGATCTCAGCCTCGATGTGCATTGAGATAGTCAGCCGCTCACAAAACTCTGCTTTTATTACTGAAGATGGTTGTTGTTGGAATTCAGTAATAACCTGAAATTTCGGGACTTTCAGAAGTGCTGCGAAGCTTTGGGGGTTTTAAATTGATTGTTTTCTTGTGTTTTATCATGTTTCTGCAGTTTCCTCTGTGGCCTTCTACGCTGGATTTTCAGAAGGAGACAATGAAACTGGAGTCCTACATTTCAATGAGTTATACCTCAATTATGGGAATGCGTATCTCCTGGAAGAAGGATATTTCAAAGCCCCTCAACAGGGTGTCTACCTCTTCATCATCAGCGTGGAGTTTGGCCCGGGACCTGCAATGGGGCAGCTGGTTTTTGGTAGTCGGAGCAACATTCCTCTTCATAAAAGAAAAGGGAAGGAATCAGATGAAAGCCCAACTACTAGTTTTGCCATGGTAGAACTTAAAAAAGGGGAGATGGTGTGGTTTGAATTGGTGCAGGGCTCTGTGGTTAAAAGCAGCCCACCTGGGACTCTCATTGGCGGATACTTGATATTTAAAACCTGAAAAATTGCATTCACTGGACAAAGAAAGACTTGTCAGTAATATTTTTAAATCTTGGTGATGGCTTCTACTGTTCTATAAGCATCTATTGTTGTAGATTTTACATCATTATCTTTGCCGCCATTGCCTTACACCTCTTCGTCATAAGTACTACATGTTGAATGTGTAGTCTAACGGCTGTGTTGTACCTCTATTTTTAGAGGGAATTAAGAGGCGTATGAATTGTTTGCGTTCTTCTGGTGCTTTCACATTGATATCATATTATGTTGGGAAATATTGAATTTGCACACACCTTATGTACACAACTTTTCTAACTTTGCAGGAGGGGCAGAGTCTGCATTTTACAACCCTCCCCCACACTCGAGATTCTACACTGGGAAAAATGTAATCCAACTGAGTTCCAAGAACATAAAAATTCTAAAAGAACAGTAGGCAAATGGGCTCCTGCTGTTAATCACTCAACGTGATACTAACTTTTCAGTAGTATTATAGTTGGATAACTCAGTTGAGTTGTGTTCTGGTCACTGCATTGCTTCTACAAATAAAAGAACCTGCATTGGCGGGGGAGCCTTTCCCTGACACAACTTTTATATATGTATTTGGCAGCCATATTATATCTACCTAAGGGGACACTTTGCAAAGATTTGCAAGGGGGAGGCCTTATTTTTTCAGTATGCCATTAACTTGGAGCCGTATTTGTGTCCCTGGCTGACTTCAGAAAGTAAATGCCCTTCCTCAGGCAAAAATGTTTCTCACTGTGGGCCTCATTTACAATCTTTTGATATAGGGCAGTGCTGCAAGGCTTCCTGCTGCACTGCCCTAAATCAAAAGAAAAGGACAGGAATGCGCCATATCTATCAGATAAGGCGCATTCCTGCCCTTCATTCCCTCTGAGCTGGTGCACAAATGTCTGCCAACGCAGGCACCCTTGCACCATAGTGGAAAGGTGTCTGCATTATAGGGGTATTTGTTTCTGTGCAGGAAAGGACACCTTCCAGCTCAAAAACAATCAATGGAGGTGATGTCCGCTTTCTATGTTTGCTGCAGAATGCAGCACACATAGAAGGTGCAGAGAATTAGGGGAATTAATGTTATTTCCCCCTTGTTGGGCCTCCCCTACGCCACCCTTGAGGAGGTGTGGACCTTTGACGCATTCCCAGGTTTAAGAACTCTTGTAAATCTGGGAATGCATCAAATGCCATGGGTGTTACGTGGGAACACCCACCATAACACCCATGGTACGCCTCCCTACCGCAGGGTGAGGCAATGCAGTGACTTGCACTGTGTTGCCTCAGTCCATATCTAAAAGGCCATGAAGGCCACATAGGGTGGCTTTATGTGACCTTGTAGATATGGTTTTGCAGTGCGCGCCTCCAGACTCTCACTAAAAGTGATGTTCCAGCAGCGCAGGAGCCTTTTAAATGAGGCCCTTCATTTGTATCTAAAAAATTTCCTTCAGCCAATGCAATTGCCACCATGCCCACGACACATCACATGAGAAAGGCAAATATTTCAGGAAAGGGAAGAAAAAAGATTCAAGAAGCTTCGAAGAGATTGTTTTAATTTATAAGAACACATTTAGTAAGACTCATAAGAATGCATCTCCTGAGACTCCCTATCATCAAAGAGTATCACTTCTTAAATAAATCCTTTTATAGTCAGTGAGACTTAAGAAAAATTAGAAGTCAATAATCAACTCTTTCTATGATTGAGGGCCTCATTATGAGTGGGCTGGTGATATTGCCATTACCAGGTGGTATTGCCATCCATTTACCTCGAGTTATAAGTATGAAGCTTGTAATGAGGAATAACTTGCAGGACCCAGATTTACTGGGCCATTTACCCATGTTTTTCACAAATTCCAAGGCATTTAATTCTCACAAAGCCAATCTGCAATGAGCAGGTGGAATTTATGATAGAAAAAGTATTAATAGCATGTGTGGTATCAGAGGCGCAACTAAAGCCAAATTTCGGGGGGGCTACTAAAAGTTTCGGGTGGGCTGATTCTTACAGCAATATGCAGAGTGGAGATGCAGGGGCTCTAAGAAGGGGTGAAAACACAACAAAGCCTCGTTAGCAAGTAAATGGTCTTTTAAAGACCTGTGAAGTACTCGGGCGGCTGTGTGTGTGCCCGGGAAGCTGTCTCAGCCAGGCTGATACACACAACGGGGGACTGAAGCCCTTTAAGCCCAATGGGCGTTGCGCGCCTGTGTGGTATGGATGCAGTACTACCACCTAGTAATACGATGCCAAGTGACGCATGTAATGTTATTACCACTGAAAACCATGCGGTAATACCACCCCATACTTGGACCTTGGTAACCAAATGCATTTGTGACTTAATTGAGGGGGAGAGGGGGGGGGGGGAGAGAGAGAGAGAGAGAGAGAGAGAGAGGTAAACATAATATAACATGCATATGTCAGGCCTAGAAAATAAATTGTAAACCGTTTAGCGACCAATTTCCTCTGCTCACCACCCTGTAACTTTTCCTTTGCCAAACCCCCATCCATTCCCATGATTAATTCAATACGTCTGATTACTGGTGTATGTATTTAACTACTGCCAGACACTGGTAATGCTTCTGCAAAGGACTAAAACTAAATATGTCATTGAAATTTCATGTATTTAACTAGCCTGTGTCCAAATTACATAAACTGCCCACTGCGTGCACTGCAGTTTTCATTGCACTGCAGTTTTCATTGCCACACTCCGATTTGGACAGTGGTGCTGTTTAGCAATGCATAACATTTTGAAAAATAATTGGCAATATTCACCTTGCATATAGGAAGACGGAAACTGTCAAGGAAAATCACGAATAAGTACATCGTGAAGCTGCAAAGACCAGTAGTCTAAGATTGCCATGTTTTAGTCTCACAGTCAAATGTATTTTTGAAAAATAAAAATATGATGATACAGTTGCCAAAACGATTTCCTCACAAAAATAACCATGCGGTAAAAAAAAAAAGTTATTTGTGTGTCTATTGTCTTTGTGTTTTTGTCCTGTCTAACTATTCTTTGTGTTTACAAACAATACTGTTGACTGCCCAGTTTAGTGTATTCATTCAAGCCTTGAGCTGTTTGTCTTGGACCCCCATTTAACCACGCCAAGTTTAAAAAAAAACTCCTTTTGAAATTACTGCACAAAACGTCCCTGTTTTTCCCCAAGCAGGATGTTTTTTTGACGGTCGTTGTTTTGCTACCATATCCTAAATAAGCATTGGCAAATCCAATAAAATTGTCTTTAATGGTCTCAAGCATCATGCAAACAAAGGCATGCACAAATGCTGCTTGCATGTTTTAAATAACTAGAAATCTTCCAAAAGCGACTAAAATAGAAAGTTATAATTTGCTCATATTGTCTGCAGAGCAATCATTTAATATGTGTTTTAATAAACTGATTGTTTTGTGTGTCTTTCAGAACAGGCGGCAAAGTCTGAACAAGTGTTATTTAAATAAAATTGTACAGTTCTAGGGAAAGGGCCGTTGCTATGTATCAAATAGCTTTTGGATTTTTTGTATCTCCGTAAACAATAACAAAGCTGGCAAAAATGCTAATTAGTTTTTCTGTTTAGAATAATGAGGTGTTACATTTCCTGAAGCATGAGTGTCCTGCCAGTAGCTCTGCTCAGAAGCCTCTGGCTGGTGCAATAAAATGTGAGCGCGCAGAATACCAAGTCTGAGCAGACTTAAATCCACCTCATGCCTCTTAAATTCAGTACCCTGCACTCTCTGCCCCTTTATCTTACTCTTGTAGGTTCCTGGTTTCTCCTTTTGTGGACGTTTTTCCGTCTTTCTTTTGCTTCCTCCTTCTGCTTTCTGTGTTTTCCATCTCTTGCTCTCGGAAAATGGCTGATGGAAAATAGGTGATGGTCCCCAAAATGTGTGGCGCTGACACCCACCTGCAACCACTGGCTCAAATTAAGCACTGGAATAATGTGCTGAGAAGAAAGAAGGTATTAATAATTTTATTCATTAAAGTTTAAATCATCATTATTTTGAAAAAGTTCAGAAAAGTAATGAAAACATTTATTGTGACTCATACTAGGTATTACACTCGTGACCTTTGTAGTGCCTTATGGGCGCGTTCTCACTAACTAAGCTAGTTAGCCGTTTATGGCAAAAAGTAGTAGCAGTGGTACTTATTCTAGCCCCACACTGTTATATCTTAAACAAGTTTCATACAGTAATTTAGTGACATCATATATTTTGGAATGTGAAACCTGTAGTCAGTTATAGAGGAAATACAAAGTTAGACTGAATAGACTAGCAATACATATATGTAGATTAGTCTCTTGACATCATGTGCCAAGACTGCACACTGCCTTGTCATATGTATGCAAATGTATCTCCTAAATATCAGTGTGTAAACAAAACCCTTAACAGGACAGTGTTCAGCTACCTGCCGCTGTGCAGAGTGGAACCTTCCACCATTCCAAGATGGCCTCCGCTGTGGTTTATAGGGATAAAGGAGCAGAAACCACAGAAGCAGCTGGTACTCAGAATTCCCTTTGCTGGTGTTATGGTTGCTGGTACCCCTGCTAAAAGAAAAAAAATGGACACGCCTATTTGTTCCTGCAACTGCTGCTGTCATATGAACTTGATGCTGGCATCAGAAAGCAGCAAAAGAAGTCAACTACTTTACCCCATCACAAACGCAACTGCTGAAAATATAAGCATTCACAAATGCTTTGTATGGTCTCAAAACGTGAAAAACAAACCAACAGACAAATGCCTGTATGGGACTCATTTGAACAAGCCTGTGGCCAAAGGAGACAGTCCCAAAATCTGTGTCTTTTTGTTAGGTTCTGCTGATGCAATCTGGCAAACAGCTAAAGCTGCCTATAGCCTGGCATGAAAAAAGATGAGCTACATTTCTTTATTTTTGGGTTTGTTCAACTGTGTTGTTCAAAAAAAGGTGTATATGTGACTGAGTATAACTATATTAGGAACTCAACACCCCCCGCCTTATTAAAGTTCCATCATTGACCTTACTTAAGAAGTGATTGTTGGTGGCCTCTGGCTTTGTGCCCTTTGAGCTATGTATTATAAACTTATAAGACCAGATTGATGACATTGTTAAAACATGTTGGGCGGCAGAATAAAAATGTTTCACTGCCAGGGCTCCGTATGAGTCATTTGTTCATGTTAAACAATGTAAACCTATCATTGTAATTCACATTCAATTTACAAAACTTTGATGTGTCCCTGCTATGTTACATTCAATGTATTTTTGTTAGTTTTCATTGTAACGTTCGACCAGGCACTTACTACAGTACTATCTAACGAGCTTTGCAAGGTCATACATGTAACATCAGCTATATGATTATTAGTCGTCGTCAGCGACCATGGTGGAAAAATCTAGTGCATTATAAAATTTAAGAAGTTTGGGAATTTCGACCGGCAAGTAGATCCGGGGGAGGGGGTAACTCATCGTACGTGGGAGTAAAAGGATAGTAAAAGCAGGGAGTAAATACTATTATGAAACCCATCGTTGCGAGCATGTCCTGCAGCTCACTGTTAAGCCATGTAACAGGAGTCAATTTAGAGTAGTGCATCTATGTTCCAGCTGCAGACATGTGCCTGGATGAACGTCCACTATTTCTCCCAGTACAGCTGGGGGAGTCGCCATCTCAAGGGGAGCACCATTATTCCCCTGCGTCAATAGCTCGCGGAAGGATGTCCGGCGGCCCTCCCATTGTTGATTGTTTCCTTGTCCCTTGTAGTTACCTTCCTGTAATGCTTTTAGTTCTATTTCAGCTCAGTGCGATGTCAGCTTCGTCCAAGTCTGTATCCGGGGTCCCAGCGGGAATTTCCAAGAAACGTCAGTTCCCTCTTTTAACTATACTTAATGATGATGCTATACATTTGTTAGGCATTTCCTTTTTTTTCTGACTCAGGTATCCCCCCTAGAGGCATCATTTGATACCCCGCATCACATCCACTAATGTGATACAAGTCAGCTTCTTGACTCACTATGTAGGGCATTCATCACTGGCAGTGGGTAACATCAACTTTATTCTTTTTGGGGTGACATATGCCTTATGCAAAAAGTAAAACTGCTGGACCGTGAATTGGGCTCCCCTTAAGTGTGCAGAATAGCCCAACACCTTTTCCCAGTCTTTGTCTACAATTTATTGATCAAACTTATGCATCCATTTGGATTTTAATTTATAGAGGTGCCATCTTAGTCAGTATGAGCCACCCTATAGAGTTGTGTTATGGCTTTTCCCCCTCGTCCCAGTGTCAGCATCCTAAGTATGGTTTAACACTGCCCAGGTTATTCAATAATCATTAGACTACATAACCATTGGAACTCTCCTACCATTGTCCCGTAAGGAAGGAAAAGGCCCACTGAAATCTCATATTTGTCCATTATTTCTTCAAATGTGTATAATTTACTGGAGCGATATAGGTCACCCACTGTATTCATGCCCAAGCGGTGCCATTCTAGTCCTCCGCTACTTGGGTATCTTCACCACGGTTCTCAGGAGGATGCTGGATGCATGGAAGTGGAGCAACCTGTGCCTTTGTCGTGGCTGGGTCACCCAGTGGATTGATGCTGTTGGTGAAAGTAACATGGGCAGAGGGCCTGGTCAGGGATTGTGTCAAAATACAACGCAAAATGTCATCGACTCCCATGCCTGGCCAGGTACATGATGTTTCTACTGGAAACCACAATATATTTCTACTGGAAAGACATCTGATCCCATTCTGGTCACCCACTGGAGCTGTGCTGCTATATGGTAGAATTCAAAATTTGGTACTACCATCCCACCTTTTTCAATCGATAACGGCAGTGTCTTTAGAGAGACTCTACACCTGCTGTCGCCTCAATATCATTGTTGATCCCAGAGCATCCATCTCCCTACGAGTCAGGAGAACCTATAGAGAAGGTCGGTGCAGTAGTAATGAAGCCTGGACAACATCACCAGTTTAATCAATGCCACTCATTCCATTATGTTTACTGAGAGTTTCTTCCAGAAGTGGGACTTTAATATCATACCGATATGAGCCTTGGTTATATCATTTGTTTCATCCAATATACACAATCCAGGTGCTTAAACATGTTAGGATCTCATCACAGACTTCCTCCTTCTTGTCCCATATCGAAAGCCTCTGTAATAGGGTTGGTGGGGAACACACATTTTGATCTTTATTTATGATTAAATCTGAAATGCACCCAAAGTCCTCCATAAGTGTAAATGTGTGTTGTAGGCCTTTATTTAGTTCCCTTAAATATATCAGGACATCATCTGCATATAACAAGGTCACATGGAATAATTCAGCTTCACGTATCTCCATCGCGCGCCGAGTTGCTCTGACTCTGAAGCAAGCCGTTAAGGGTTCCATCCCCAGTGTAAACAACAGTGGACTGAGAGATCAACCCTGGCGTGCTCCCCTAGTAATCCGTATAGGCGCCGATAATGTCCTACCAATCTTGACTCTCACTTCGGGATCCGTGTATAGTAATTGTATCCACCCAATTAAGGTCAGCCCCAATCCCATTTAAGGACATCACAACATCTAAGTAGGGCCAACTGATAGTGTCAAAGCCTTGCATAGGTCAATCTAACCCACTTCAGGTTGCTTATTTGCATCCTGTTTGGAGCTCACAATATGTAGTAGGCGCCTTATACTAGGAGAAGTGCCACGGCCCGGTACAAACCCATTTTGATCTGGGTGCACCAGATCAGCCAGCACAGTCATGATGATGGTGGCAATAACCTTACTAAGTATCTTAAAGTCATTATTTATCATAGAAAGTGGTCTGTATGTCCCATGTCCCGATCCGCCTTGCCTGACTATGTGAGCGTAATAAAAAGTGTCATGCGCATTGTGGTTGGTAGGTCGCTTCGGTCAAAGGCTGCGCAGGATAATTCTAAAAATGTGAAGGCTATCCTGGGCGAGTATATTTTGTAAAACTCGGCTGACCGGTGATCTGAACCAGGAGTATCTCTAGAGGACAGTGGAGAGATGACCGCCTGCACCTCCTGTGCAGTATTATCACTGTTAATACCCTCCCTTTGTTCAGGAGCCAATTCGGGAGGTACACACTTTAGAGGTGTTGCTGTATCGCTTCTGAGGAGGGGGTGTTGCCCTCAGCATAAATCTCTGAAAAATAGGTGGGGAAGACATCATTGATGCCTTGGTGAATGTACTGTGTGTGTCCCATGTCCTGCTTCATTGTACTTCTGGGCCTGTCTAATAAGCCAGGTCAGAAGCCTGCCAGCCCTGTCCCCGCCCCCCTCGGCATGCTCCAATGCCTTGAATGTCATGTACCCTGGCAGCTGAGTTGTTGGGTCAAGATCAGTTACATTTTTGCTACTAGACTATCTGCCCTAGCATAATTTAAAAATATCTAAAGCATCTGCCTAATGTTTATGAGCAGAGCCCTCTCATTTTTCTTGTCATCCGGCTCTCACGAAACAAATTATCAGCCATGGATTAAGACTAGAAATGTACTTGGCAGGGGAACATTTTGACAATGAAAATGTACACTGATCTCAAAGCCTTCGGCCTTAAACATCACTATGCACTGCGGTTTGCAAGAATCTGTAGGCTCACACAGCACCCAGATGCAGAGAATGTAAAAGCTTACATGACAGACAACGCCAAATGTACCGGTTTGGGCGGAAATACAGTGTTACAATGTAAATAAGATGATAATAACCAAAGATAAATGCCCTAAATTGTTTTGAAGTGTATCACAAACTAGCCACCCTAGCACTTACTCATCCCTATTACAACAAGCATTTGCAATGCAATAGGTCTCGCATTTGCGAGAGTTTGAGCTATCATTGTAAATGACAATGCCTTTTAATGATGTGTTTTGAAAGCCTGTAGGCAATTTATACTTCTAGTCCTTGCTTACGAGAAGCAAGGCTGGAGGTAACTGCGCCTTTTTTACTGGCAGCTTTGTTTCTCGTAAGGAAGGACTCTTAGTAAAAAGTGGGTGTTTACGCCCCACTTGCAAATGTTAAAAACACAAATAAAAAGCATCGCCATTACAATGCCAATAGCTCAAAATCTCGCAAATGTGAGACCTATAGCATTGCAAATGCTTGTTGTGTTGTTTGCCAGCCGTCAGACTGGATCTGAATATTTATGTAGCAGTAAATCAAAGGTGCACAAAGTGCCAATTAATGTTATTTGCAGTCACATGGTCACTAGAAACGATGTTGGGAGTATATATAAAGTTACACTGAAGCCAGTAATATATTCAACCCTATTCTTAGCTCACCAACTCAAAAGGAAAGAACACAGAGGGTGGGCAAAGGTATTAGAAAATAAATGAACAGCCATCCTCAGGGTGGGACATGGGAAGGTGACAAGGAATCAGCGTGCGGCCACATATCCATCCAAAAGAACTTTACTAAAGGTAGTTCTTTGTTCTTCGAATGGATATTGGCTTCCACAAATTCCTTATATGAGCCAATACCCAAGCAACCCTCAAAAGGGACCTGAAAATCCATCTCCTTAACAAATACTTTCCTGACCAACGTCAACTAACCTAGTCTTCAATATCCGAGTTTACCGGACTGTTAACCACCTTATCTTCCAAGCTGTATTTTTTTTTTTATCCCTTGTTTTGCTTCCTTACTGCCTGCCTACTATGTAATGCAATTTCCGTCTGTTTTTCTTTACAGTATGTATGTAAAGCGCTCTGATACCTATGGGTCAAGCTAGCGCTATATAAAACTTTTAAAATAATTAAAAAAAAAAAAAGAAGAAGAATACAATTAAACAACACGTTCCCAATCACAGCTTGCCTGAATTGGGACAGAGACCTGTCCTGTTCTTCCCAACAGAAATGGTTGGGAAAGGAATGCAGCTAGGCCCAGTTTGCTGCCTAGTGAATACACGCTTTTCATTTTTGGTATGCATACATTAATTAAACAGGCAAAAGCTTCTAATTTAGTTCCGAGCTGCTTACAGGTAGCTGGTGAGCTATCGGTCGCTCACAAGCTACTTGTTTGAGAAGTTAGTTGTAGTTCTTGCCCTGCAGGAAATAGGAGGGTTTGGAGTGGCTGAAGGTGGGACAAGGCTTTAACCACGTGATGTCATCAATCAGGGTCAAGAAGTGTGTGATATCATCTGTGCTACCCCTTTCAGTTTGGTGACTGGACGTTCATGGTTTGAACAAGGAGGACAACGTATAACAGAGAAGAGGAGTGTGGGAAGAAACAGGTAAAACAGAGAAGCAGAGACTTGCTTAGAATGAGCACTGGCTAGTAAATGGGCAGAAGGTGGATGAGTGGATAATTGGGTGAATGAGTGAATGGGTGGGTGGATGGATGAACAATTGATGGATGGATGGGTGGGTGGGCGGATGGAGGGAAGGATAGACGATGGATGGGTGGTTGAGATAGTCCTGAAGGTATTACTTGGGCAGTTGATAAGGGCAGCTAGGCAGGCATGAAATGGAACCTGTGGAGAGCATTGTCTTACATTTAAAATGTGGCTTCACCTATACTGCGTGATTCTGAGGACGTGCTCTCTGAACTAAGAATCGGCACTGAAATAAAACATAAAAAGGCAACAATAAAAAACCAGGAAAAGGCAGATAGTGTTTTTCCTCTAGAGAGAGGAAGAACAATCGGATGTATAATTCAGAATCTTTATTTGTATATTGGGAAATATCAAAGCAATGTCAGAAAAGGTGCTGCGAAAAATCAGCCAAGATGCCACGCCTTCGACTTTTTAAGCTAGCCTGTGGTGTAATGTAGAAAAAAAATACATGTGCACTTGTTATTAAAAAACTGCCCCGCAGTCTTGGAGCAGGGAAATTATAATTCAATCTGCAGAAGGGATACAATGGAAACCTCTTGGTTCACTTAGATCTGAGAGAAAAACAGGCGCAGAGGAAGGAGTCAGATAAGGAAAGGGGGGGGTGGAGTGGTTGGAGGATGGGTGTTGAATGTTGGCTCACAGGGAAGCGTTTCAGAGAGCAGTAAGTAACAAGGTGCTGTCAATTATAAGTGTGCACAAAGAAGCCACACAAGGTCATGGCAAAAAGCAAGTCAGAGCAGTCAGTAATGGAAGCACCAGCAGAGCCAGGCGTTAAAACACCCTCTGCACACCCCTCTTTCTGGGTATGCAGAGGCCGTCGGGGGTGGGCGGGGGGGCATCCCCAAAAATACCATCTTTTAAAGCACAAAAGGTATTAACATTTCAGTTAAAAGCCTCATTTGCGCCTGTGATGTGGTTGTATTTCACCGTCCGAGGCCTGCAAACCATCGGCCCGAAGTTATAAACAAATCTGCAGCCAGTGATGCATGTGTTAGGCTATAAATTCCCAGATCTATTCGTAACCCTGTTATAATGTAATGTATGCTCTGGCGGTCACCGGGTGGATCACATTCTAGCCCCCGGGACTGGTGAGAGGTGCTACTGCCGCTGTCTGCGCTCAGAAGACGTCGGGTCTGGGTGCTGTGCCAGGAAAAGAAGAGATATGGTGGCGAGGAGCACCAAGCCGGAGCTCTCCATGAGCAGTGGGTGGGGGGGTGAGTATGGGAGGGGAGTCGGGGCTATTTGTATTCCACTCTGCAACTACAGAGGGACAGATGGAAATTAAGCAGCAGAAAAAAGACGGTGAATCAAAGTCTACGTGAACTAAACAAGACTCCTGCACTCAGAGCCAAACTGACCTTATGAGGCCAGGGAGACAGTAGCCAGAAACAAGCAGCTCAAGAGGAGTGGTGGGGACGGGCACAGGGAGACAAGGGGGAGTGGTGCAGGGGAGAAAAGGAGGCTCTGCAGCTGCCGCCCTGCGCGCCGCTGCTCGCTCCCGCAAGCAAAACGCCATGGGAGTGAACCTTTGCAGAAGAGGAGGGACATGCACCCACCTTTAGCCATTTGCAGGCTACGATTACAAAATGGCACATGCAAAAGCCAACCCAATGCGTGGGGGGATGCAGACCCACGCAGAGTAGTTTAGAGTAGTTACAAGAAGCCTCGCAGGGCAGCGCATGCGTGCTGCGCTAGGCTTGACCTAAAAAGAAAGCTGCCATAACATCAGCAATGTTTCTCCAAATCAGTTGAATATCAGACGAATATTTAGCAAATTTGCTGGTTTAGTCCCACAATAACATATTGTCCTTGTCACTAAATAAGCACAATTTATCAAGATATTACAAAGTTGTATTTTTAAAAAATATACTAAGGTTGCTCCCAAGAGTAAACTTGTCAATTTCTGAAAGCACACTTACATTGTCCACAACTATTAGGCTGTCTTTCCCAATAAAGCCAGAACAGTATGTCGCCTCTTTATATAAGCCTTTCATTAGGGAAATCTGCTAATGAATGATTGTTCTTCAACATATAGGGGGATAAACTGAAGAATGCACATATACATATTATCGTTCTGTTAATGAAAACCATTACAATAATAAAATCAACTTTTCTTAAAATATTTAAACATAGATATTGACACAATAAAAAATATTGACAACACATATGCATGCACATAACACATATGCAAAAGAAAAATAATGTAAAAATCAGTTGCAAATATCAGGTGAGTTTTTTTTTAAAGGCCAGCTCCATTGGATACTGATAATAATATTTCAGTTTATTAAAGGGGCCTAATTTGGATAGGCAAAACTTGAAAGGCGGAATACACAAGCTGGGCCATGCAAAGTCTAAATTACATAGAGAGACAAGCCAGGCCTATAGTTTAAAGCAGTTAAATTTCATCTACAAACAAAGGTCTATGTTTGGTTGGTTAATTCCCTTGCAGCATAATCCATACATTTTACCTTGTTACATTTCAATTGGTGTGTTCATCATTCAAGCACTGGATTACTGCTTGTCTGCATGATGATATTTGTAGAGGTCTGCGCAGTTTCTTTCAAAATAAAAACCCAATGCTGGAGAAACGAACAAAATATGAATTAGCTTTTCATCTCTCAATCAATAAAACAGGATTTATAAAGCGCTGCTAGTCACCCGCGAGGGTATCCAGGCACTGACAGCCTTGCTGTGGTGGGTCGAATCAGTTAAACAGCCTGGTCTTGAGTCCCTTTATGAATTCCAGAAGAGAGGGTGTGGTCTGGAGGTGAAAGGGGAGGTTGTTCCAGGACTTCACAGCGAGGTAGGTGGAGGAGTGTCCTCCACTGTGGCTTCGGCAGATGCGGGGGTGTGTGCAAGGGAGGTGGAGGGCAGGTGTGTGGAGGGTTGGTGGAAGCTCAGGCAGTGATTGATGTATGCTGGTTCTTGATTGTGTAGGCCTTTGTGGGCATGGGTCAGCATCTTGTATTGGCATCTCTTGTGAACAGGGAGCCAGTGGAGTTTCCTGAGGTGTGGATACGTTTGAAAAGGTTGAGGATGAGTCTGGCCATCAAGTTCTGTGTAGTCTGCAGTCTTTTCAGGAAGTGTGTTGTTATTCCTACGTAGAGTGTGTTGCCAGAAGTGGTTGGGGACGAGGGCTTGAGTGACGGTATGTCTGGTGCTGATGGAGAGCCATTTCAAGGACTTTCAGAGCATATGAAGAGGGAGGAAGCATGCGGAGGACACGATCTGTTTTTTCATGGTGAGTTTGCTGTCCAGGATAATGCTGAAGTTCCGGGCGTGGTCTGTTGGAGTGAGTGAAGGTTTCATGTTTTTTTGTCTTTTTTATTCTTAGAGTGGGTGAGGTTCCTAGTTCAGCAGGCCACCAGTAGTCGTTCCATGGTGAGGTGTTGTTCCTGAAGATCAGTACTTCCGTTTTTTCTGTGTTGAGTTTGACGCAGTTTTGCATTCAGTCAGCAAAGTTGGTCATGCACAGGCAGAGAAGTTGGCCATCATGGTGGATGGGTCTTCAGATAGAGAAAGGATGAGCTGGGTGTCGTCTGCGTAGGATATGATGTTCAAATCATGTGTTCTGACAATGTTGGCCAAGGTGGTCATGTAAACATAGAACAGTGTTGGGCTGAGGGACGAACCTTGAGGGATGCCGCAGATGATGTTCTTGGGTTCCAAGGTGAATGGTGGTAGGCTGATTGTCAGTGTTCTTCCGATGAGGAAGGTAGCAATACATTTGATGGTGTCCCATTTGATTCTGATCTGATGAAGCCTCTTGATCAGGGTGTGACGGGACACAGTGTTGAATACTACAGAGTGGTTGAGAAGGATCAGGGCGGCTGTTTCTCCCCTGTCTAGGAGGGTTCTGATCCACATAATCTACAGTTTGATGCTGACTATGTTTTTTTCCACTGTTGTGTCTGATCTTTGGTGGGAAAGTTTACCAGTCTATAAGAGAGAATGTTTCGCTTAATATATGCTAAGAAGGTAATTTTGAAGTATTGATGTTGAATACGTTCAGTGTAAGAATTAAATGGTGTCCAAGTGTTGGCTTTTTTGATTTTCTTCTTTATCTCGTGCAAACAAGAGGGTCTTTATTTTTTTGCATTTTTGAATGAAGCATGTAGCATTGCCAACTCCCGAAAATCTTTTAGTTTGAGGGTGAACATAGAAACTTCTAAGTATGACTTCCATGTATGGTATTCTTTCTCTCTGTCTACGTCTGTCCATACCCACTGACCTATGGATTTTTATGACGATTCTCTCCGTTTTTTACTGGCATAGATAAATCCTCCTTGACAACATAAAGCCTGCTTTATGAGTCAGAACTGTAAATGAATACAAACCTGAGATGTGTTAAACTGGAGTTTAAACAGCCCTCTGTAAACCATTGCATACTGTATGTCTAATATCTTGGAATCTCTTCCTCTGAAACGTTCAGGCCTGGAAAATAGTGTTGGTAGTAATTTGCTGCGAACAACACTGAGGATTGGTTTTAAGAAAGGCCCCTTCAGTTTGTTATACAAATCCTTGAATCTAAAAAGTAGAAAGCTTGCTTTGGATTTTATCGAGTACATTAGTGGGATGAGGTTACATCTTATGTCGAAGATAACCCCCAGTAGTGGCAGTTGACCGTTCTTAACGTTTTTTTCTTCCTTTTATATTGACCCCCAAATGGCAGAGCATTTGTTTTCCTGAAATGTATTTCCAATCCATATTTGTTTGTGTAGGTTGATAATGCCGTCATTGATCTTTATAACCCAATTGGGGCCCACTTATTAGGACAATCTGATATGCATACTGCAAACATGTGACTGGTTTGAGGGACAGACTTAGAGGTGGGAGTTAATGTGTCTAAAGATTCATTCAGGTAAACCATATAGAGAGTCAATTAAATTGGCACTAGCACACAACAGTGTTTCAGCCCTTTCAATGTCAGAAGTTTCTTTGAAACCGTGATGCCATTACCAAGCTTTAGTTTAACCCAAAGTTTGGAATACAATAGTTGTACAGTTTTATTCTAACCCATGTTTTAGAATACAAATAGTTGTTCAATAGTTGTATTGCATTTTAAAAAGTTGAAGGAATTCCTAATTGTAACAATCTGTGCTATAGTATTTTTCTGAAACGTTATCAAACGCAGATTTCAAAACCACAAAGCAGGTCTACAACTGCTTTTTTCTGTTGCCTGCATCCTCAGCTAAAAGTGACACTGCAAGGAGATTTGTATTTGTGCCACTTCCAACACGGAACCTCATTTGGTTGAAAAGGACTAGCCCCAATAGATCAGCCCAAGTTTCTAAGTCTTTGATAATAGATTTGAAAAAATGTGGCCTTGACAACAATTGGGCTATCAACCTTTAAATTGTTGGATCATTCTCAGCACTTCTCTTGAAAATAGGATGCAAGATTGTCCCTTTTCATGAGTCAGGAGCGGTACAGGTAGGCAGACAGTTGTTAAATAGGGTCATAAATGCATTAGACCCAGGCTCGATTTATATCTGTAGTATGGTTCCATGATGGAATATCGTTAACATAAATATCGTCAGAAATAAATATCGTCACTAAAATATCGCTTACATTAATATCGTCATCCTATACTTAAACAAGGATTCACACAAATATCGATTTTTTTTTATCGACAACCCTAATATCGTTCACACTAATATCGACAACATAAATATCGACTACTACATGATCGACTTTATTTTAAATAACATGACCTTAGACATATATATCGACTACACTAACATCGACGACCTATCTGCTTATAGAAATATACAAAAAATATCGTCTTTTTATTACCAACTCGATATGCACTATTCTTTTATTTTACACACTTTTTTTAACTATTTTACTTTACAAAACTATTCACACATATAATTATTTAACGGTTTTCTAATTCAAAATAACGTTCTCGACCAATGATTTTGAAATTTCACTAATTGAACCAATCAAAAGCTACCATTAATTAACTCACTAATATAAAAACAATTATACACTTAACGTAATTTACCATTTTTGGGCCAAACTTGGAGAAAAACGGTTACCTTGCTGAGAGAAGAAAATACAAACCTACGACTACAACTACAAAACGTCATACTACACTTGAAGTAAGTAAAATCCCATTGCTTTTTTCATTCGAACTTAGCATAAAGTAGATAAACTCCCTAAATTAAAAAGTGTTCTTCTTTAGAGTGAAAAAAGAACATGTTGAACTTATCAACAACGACCAGAAACTTACATGTAAAAACATTTATTAACTACCTTATCCATGTCTACTTAGATAGCTGACTAAAATTATTTAAACTTGCTAAGTAAATGTACAATTTACTTCATATATTAACAACTACTATCATCCAAATACTATAAGTAACACAATGATTAGAAAAAAAAAATGAATGCTGCGCTAGGTTGCTGTCCAGTAGCACAGGCGCAAAGGAGGATAGTTCAGTTAATCCATGAATGTATAGGCAGCATACATGGCAACTGCTTCCAACAAAAAATCGTTTGCAGGGCCACTAAAAGTCTCAGCCATCCAATTAATTAAAGAAAAGGAACATACGTGTTCTTCAACCATCGGAGCCTCTAGCACAATCAGAGGGCAACCGGAATGTTCCTCTAAATAGCTCATAGCCAAGAAGTCGTAGGCAGCCGTTGATATGTCCCAATTACCCAGGATACCATGCGCCGCACCACAAGCCATAATCCGGACACCAGAACAGGCCAACTCGTGAGACACTAAGGGCCTCATCAGTCGATCGAAATCCGGCACCGGAGACACCGTGTTGGTCAAGCACAAATCCAGAGGCCATTCAAAGGGACAATCCAGGCAGTGAAATACAGGTTGCACGCAGGTGAAGTAGGAATACCTGAAGGATAATCCATATGCCAGGCTTAAAGTCGCCAATGGCAGAGTACCATAAAAGTCAAGCATCCTATCACGAAGAAGATGCAGACGGGACAGGTGCTCGTGTGGCACAGAAACAGCAGCCATTCCGTAGTATGAAAAGTCAAAGCAGCACACCTGCCACCAGCGCCAGAAGCAGCGGAACACCTCCAAAGATGCTCGAGAAAATCGAATGAAAAAATGCCGGAATCACACAACAAATAGTTTGGAAAGAGGTCACGAGGCCTGAGCCTACAAGTTTAAAAAAATGAGCCAGGCCGGTCGTGGACGAGGCATTGAAAATAGTTAGGATCAAAGCTCCGAAATGTAGGGGGAGGTCAGTATTCAAAACCGCCTGTACCTCAGTGCGCGTATTAGCAACGTGAAGAACAAATGTTTCACGAGAGGAAGTCAATGACACCTCTTTTTGGGACAATACAGCTCTTATTCTGCTCAACTTGTTGAACTCTGCTTTCAAGGTTGGAATCGAAGGCCAGATGGAAACATCCACCCGCCCGTGCGGGGGTGAAAAGAGAACATTATTGCAGCAGACAACCCTCTCCGATACAGTTACTATATATGGGATTCCCACTAACATCCCGCAGCAAGCTTCATTATTCAAAATTAAATAACTACTGTTTGCAAGCAGCGTCAAAGAAGGCGTAATCACAGGCACTGGGACACCTCGTAGGACGCAGGCCAAAATCGGGGCTTGTACATTGCATGCACCGTGTAATTGAATGTGCCTACATACCAAGGAATGATCTGGTGTCGTGGTACATTCCTCACCCTTCAGATAAACCTCAGTTCCGTCCCTAGTACATCTATACGTAAAGGGGAGGGACCAAACCTCATGTATGAAAGCGGTGCCCAGCTGTTCATATCTACCCAGAGCATAATGTTTCATACAAGACGTAAACTTAAGAAGTGCGAACGGTAGAGTTATCAACCCGTATATAAGCCACGTGACTGAATTGATTTCCGCCACAGAGAAAGGTAACGGTTCTAATTTTTCAATATGTAATAATGAATATGTAGCATCTTTCATGGAC
This sequence comes from Triturus cristatus, assembly GCF_964204655.1. Taxonomy (NCBI): domain Eukaryota; kingdom Metazoa; phylum Chordata; class Amphibia; order Caudata; family Salamandridae; genus Triturus; species Triturus cristatus. The sequence goes on along the minus strand of NC_140580.1, from coordinate 637,379,108 downwards.
ATAAATAGCTGCTTATCAGTAATGTTAAAAGGAATGAATAACGATGTAGTGCTCAAATAGTCCCAAGGGACCCTCCCTGCCTTTAACGTCTGCAATGTCCATGCAAACTGCATAACAGAACGCAACTGGTTTTGACCATTATATAACACAGACATATCATCATGCACAATATCAACAACTGACGAAACAATATTATCTAATGTATAAATTCTGGAAGAGAGAGTGCTAATGCTGTTATCTATAACGGCTAAAACCTTTTCCATGTTTGCTTGGTCAATAGCTCTCAGTCTTGAAGCCGCCTCAATTTGCGAAAATTTCCACACTTCGTTGTAAATAGCATACGCCCACCTTTTGGTTCTGCCACCCACAGGACCTTTAACAAAATAATTCAAATCTATTTTGTCATGTAACTTCGATAAATGAACTTTGACAGATGCTAAGGTGGAATGTCGCAGCCAGGATTGACATAACTTTCCCACAGAATATGTAGTTACAGTATGTGACGACTCAAACCGAGGGTCTACGCGTTCCAGAGGACTAAATACCCTTTTGATCAAAAATAAATTGTAAACTCAGGGAAAGTTCTGGATAGTAAACCATAATAAATTACTATTCTAACTCCAATCCAACATAAGTCAGGGAAAGTGCTGGATAGTAAACCATAATAAATTACTATTCTAACTCCAAACATAACATAACTCAGGGAAAGTGCTGGATAGTAAACTATAATAAATTACTAATCTAACTCCAATCCAACATAAGTCAGGGAAAGTTCTGGATAGTAAACCATAATAAATTACTATTCTAACTCCAATCCAACATAAGTCAGGGAAAGTGCTGGATAGTAAACCATAATAAATTACTATTCTAACTCCAAACATAACATAAGTCAGGGAAAGTGCTGGATAGTAAACCATAATAAATTACTATTCTAACTCCAATCCAACATAAGTCAGGGAAAGTGCTGGATAGTAAACCATAATAAATTACTATTCTAACTCCAATCCAACATAAGTCAGGGAAAGTGCTGGATAGTAAACCATAATAAATTACTTTTCTAACTCCAAACATAACATAACTCAGGGAAAGTGCTGGATAGTAAACCATAACAAATTACTATTCTAACTCCAATCCAACATAAGTCAGGGAAAGTGCTGGATAGTAAACCATAATAAATTACTATTCTAACTCCAAACATAACATAAGTCAGGGAAAGTGCTGGATAGTAAACCATAACATAAGTCAGGGAGAGTGCTGGATAGTAAACCATAATAAATGACTATTCTAACTCCAATCCAACATAAGTCATGGAAACTGCTGGATAGTAAACCATAATAAATTACTATTCTAACTCCAAACATAACATAACTCAGGGAAAGTGCTGGATAGTAAACCATAACAAATTACTATTCTAACTCCAATCCAACATAAGTCAGGGAAAGTGCTGGATAGTAAACCATAATAAATTACTATTCTAACTCCAAACATAACATAACATAACTCAGGGAAAGTGCTGGATAGTAAACCATAATAAATTACTATTCTAACTCCAATCCAACATAAGTCAGGGAAAGTGCTGGATAGTAAACCATAATAAATTACTATTCTAACTCCAATCCAACATAAGTCAGGGAAAGTGCTGGATAGTAAACCATAATAAATTACTATTCTAACTCCAAACATAACATAACTCAGGGAAAGTGCTGGATAGTAAACTATAATAAATTACTATTCTAACTCCAATCCAACATAAGTCAGGAAATGTGCAGGTTAGTAAACAATATAAATTTTTCTATCTAAATTATTTTTTAGACCCTATTCCCCTATAATACCAAAATAACGCTTCTTCAATATTAATGTAATATTTTTTATTAATATTAAAAAATAAATTTTGTGTAAAATTTTAAATTTCGAGGTTAAAATTTGATTTCATAATAAATTTCTAATTTATTAATATTTTATACAATTTTTAAACACTACATTTTTAAATTACTACCCACCCTAATCCCATATAATACCAAAAACCCGCTCCTAAAATTTTTATTTGAAATTATAAAATTTAATTACAAATTTAATTTCGTGAAGAATTCGAAATTTCAAATTAAAATTTGGATTTCTTAAATATTTTCTAATTTGTTTATATTTTATAAATGTTTTAAAAACCAAATTTTAAATTACTACCCACCCTTATCCCCTATAATACCAATAACCCGCTACTAAAATTTTAACAATTCTTTTGTAGAAAATATTTTTTAACACATATTATTACTAGTAGGAGTTTTGTAAGTTTTTTAAAAACATAATACATATTTTTTTATAAATTTTATAACAACTTATATTTTTCTGTCGATATTATATGAAACGACATTTTGTTCAACGATATTCTGTTCATCGATATTTTTTTATGACGATATTTTTGTCATTCTCACGAAATGATATTGTTTAAAAAGATATTTTCTATTACGATATTTTTCACAGTCGATATTCTTACCACGATATTAATGCTAGTCGATATTTTCCCGTCGATATTCTATCTTTATACCCTGTAGTATAGATACTCCGTTGTGACGAAGTATCTATACTGCCAAGACTGTGGTCCTCCTGGCAAATCTATATTGTGGTAAATAATTTAATTACCGGGGCTTAATTTGATACAGAAACATAATAAAATAGCTCAGTAAATAAGAGGCAGAATCCGTGGTATTAGAGGTTCGGAATGGGCTTTATTCCAGTGGTCGATTATAATCGGTTGCTCCAGGTTCCATCACCACGAAGGTTCAGGAAGTGAAGTACATACATTATTAACAATCAATTACTTTTATACAATAGGCATTACAGTGAGGCAAATACAAGAGGCGTAACAATTGATAGTGGTGATAATATATTCGTACGTAGCAAAAATAGGCGTAACTGGGAGTGATTTAAAGAACGTCATCAGATGTGATGTCATAAGAGGGTGGTTACATGAAAGAATTTCGCAATGTCAGCAGAAATACTTGCCAGATATGCGCGCGCAGCAGCATGACGTGTAATTGACGTGCAACTAGGGGGTGAAGGGGACTTGACATTTAGCTCTACATGTGGCGACAGAAGTCTGGAGGGTCAAGTCAACCTAATCCCAAATCATATCTAACATCCTATGTTTAAAGAACTAAGTTATCCAAAAGAGAGGTCTCTTCGAGTAGAATCTTATTCTATACTGACTATACTGACTGTTAGTGCGTGTACAAGCGTCTAAGTGTCTATACTAGATGCGAGGGCGGAATCTTCCATAGTAATAGGGCTATGAATTACTTGCATGAAGACAGAGAAACCGGGCCTTTGCTCGGTAGCTGGCAGAATGTTTACTTAAACTACTAGACAGGAATGCATTGGGCAGGGATCGGAGCAGATAATTTCGAAGGTGAAATACAGTTCTTGGCAGGCAGCAAGCTGATGTCAGGCTTCGTGAGCCGCGCAGGGAATGAGACAAAGTTCATGGTCACAGATGCAGGCTCGGACTGGAGCTTCAGAGACAGAAAGCAAGAAGAGTTTGATGACAGAATCAGGGCCTACTTGCCTGGACTGTAAAATGGCATAAGTGAACCATATAAAGCCGGTGGCCTTTCATACTTAGGAATGGAATATCCGGCCTATTCATGGCGGATCTGACAGAGGACATGTTAACGGTGGACGCACATGTATTTGCGTCTTCATAACTGGAACTGGAGGGAACATACATGTACTTGTAACATGCACATAGAACCGTTGGGGTCCAAGATAGGGGACATAACTGACCAGAAAAATCCATATTTCCACATTCCCTCCTTGTCCCCTACTTGCCCGTCAAGAGATATCAATCTTCATTAATCCATTGATCTGTTCATATAGCATCATTTGTTCTTCTTTCTTCTTCCGGGATCTTGAATGAAAATCTTGATGTGGAATGCACGATGTGGCACACAGACCACAAATCGCTGGTCCACATTGTAGACATAGACAGCAACTGAATAGTATGAGAAGGCCAATACCTAGGAAAGATAGGACCTTCCATCCAAAGGTAGATAATACACTCCAAAACCAACCGGACCAAGTCCAGGTGCCTGGATTCTGGTGTATCTGGCTTACAATCTTATGAAGACGAGTTATGGCTTTATATACAGATGGCGAATTTTCTGGTATGAAAATGCAACAGCTTGATCCGATGACCCTACAAGCTCCGCCCCTATCGGCCAGGATGACGTCAAGGACAAGACGATTTTGAAGCACAACAATCCGCATAGCAGACTGCTCTTCTGTTAAGTTGCCTAAGGCGGAAATAGTTTCGTTCACTACTGCTTCAAGGGTTCTAGTTAATCTACGTATCAGCTTACTATTAGTAACGGTACCTATATAGGGAAAGAGACCTTTATTGAAATCTGTGTATTTTTCCCATGCTGTTTCAGTGTAATCGACTATCGGGAGATCTCTCCTTACTCTATTATATACTAAATGAATATTTCTGTGATAATCAGCAGGAGCTAGAAAAACAGGTGGCAAAAGGAATCCAATATAGCAAGTACCATCCCAATCTAGAGGTAAACGTACATATGCCGTCTGACCACATATGAAATAGGAATGGCGGGAAGCTCTAAATGTAGACTTGCCTTGATCACTAAATTCTACTACAGTGGTGCATTTACTATGGCCCATGTGTATGGAACCATTCTTTCTTATACATAATTCACCTTTTACTGGAAATATTGACATAGCGGGCAAAATTGAAGTAGCTTCTGATTCGACATTTAGGATCATAAGATTGAGCGTAAAATTACCTAATCCATACAGTTCATTTTCTAGATCAGTTCCTGTTCTCTGGGGAAGTCCCTCCTTGTTAGGGTGGCAAACTTTAAGCAAAACTAAGTTCAAATTTCCCCATACCCAGTTATCTTGATAAACTGCAGAATTCGAATCTAGAGAATTAATTAAACTAAACCATGCTCCACAGGAGCCGTTGTGTGTGAACGGGTATGGAAAGAGAGGTAGAATTCCTTTATAATTCTGATAGGGAGGGAGTCGGCCACATATCCAACAATTTGTAGCATTGCTAACCTGATGGGAATGATGCAACATACTAATAAACGTGTTATTGCGCAGTGCAAATCTATAAGACAACTCAAGCGGAGGTAATTCACTAAAAGAATGTTCAGCAGTAACATTGTAAACATGTCTAGAAATAGGATAATATATGTGCAACAATATACTTGCAGTAATTATTAAAAGACTTGAGAAAAACAAAATTAATAACGTCACTATGCAATGACTACGCAGTGATTTACAGTACGCCTGTCGTTTCAACATTTTTCGGGTGCTTTCTCTATTCAGGTCCAAGGGATACATGTCAGAGACAATTCAACCGCTTCACCTTGGAGAGGACTTAAACAATCAAATTGCTCGACTGATTGGGCCTGAGCTTTAATTTATAATGTTCGGAATCACTTTTTTCCACAAAAGGAAGTTTTGAGTCAATGGGTGAGGACACACAAGGTGTGGTATTCACATCTGATTTTAGTCCATGAAATTTCTTGATATGACTTGAATGAATCCATCCTTTTCTGCCTTCGATCTTCACGGCTGTTCTTGTGGTGAGCAACACCAGCTGAGGTGACCTCCACCTAGGTTCCAGCTGAGTCTTTCGATCAAAGTTCCTCACGAGGACCAAGTCTCCCGGAACCACATCATGGGGTTTCACCTCAGTGTTGTCAGGAAAAGCTGCAGCTACCTGTGAACGACAAGATTGTAGTGCAGACATCAAGGAAGCCAAGTAATCTGTCAGCATGTTACAGTCAATATCAGTTATTTTGCGTGGTATAGGCGTCCCCCACATATTTGGTGGTCTGCCGAAGATCACTTCATACGGGGATAGCCCTGTTCGAGAGTGTGCTACCATTCTTGTGTAAAAGAGTGCAACTGGTAATGCTACTACCCAGTCGACACCTTTCTGTCTGCATATTTTGGATAATCTTATTTTCAGAGTCTGATTATGTCTTTCTACGAGACCTGCTGCTTCGGGGTGTCGGACACAGTGGAATTTCCACTGATAGCCTAACAAAAGTGAAACGTGTTTCATTAATTCGGATGAGAACGGCTGGCCGTTATCTGAGTGAACAACACGTGGTAAACCGTATCGTGGGAAGAATTCTCGAACCAACTGTTTGGCAGTAGTCGGGGCAGTGTAATCTGAAACCGGGTATGCCTCCGTCCAACGGGAAAGAGCACACACAACTACTAGAACATATTTGAATCCTCTACATCGTTCCATCTGGATATAATCCATCTGGAGGACTTCAAAAGGATGATCAGGAGGATGAAATCCACCCTGTTCTACGGGAACGCTTTTTCCTGGGTTGAACTGGCAACAGATCATACAGGTACGAACCTTTTGTTTGGCTGCAGCTCGTAAATGTTTATTAAACCAAATGTGTTGAATGCTATCTAGCATAGCTTTTTCTCCTAGATGTGCTGGACTATGTACAGTGTTAATTATAACTTGGACCATTGAATCAGGAAGGAACCACACAGACTTTTCCTTCATCATCCATCCTTGATCGGTTTGGATCCCTCCTAATTCAGTCCATTTCTTTATTTCGTCTGGTGTAGCATGTGTCTGTATGTCAATTACGTCAAGAGTAGGATCTTTAACCGTCATACAATGTGTTGGCGTCGGGACTATTGTCTTTGTCATGTCGGATGTTTGAGTTTGAGCAGTCTGTTTAGCTGTTCTATCAGCTAAATTATTGCCTTGAGAAATGATATCAGTAACTTTCGTATGAGCTTTACATTTCATAATTGATATTGCAGTGGGTAGATGTATTGCATCTAATAAAGCATGAATGAGGGGTCCGTGCTGAATGTGGGCACCGTGAGAAGTTAAATAACCTCTCTCTCGCCACAGCACGCCGAAGTCATGTACGACTCCGAATGCATAACGTGAATCAGTGTATATGTTGACTTTTTTATTTGTGGCTTGAGTACAGGCTTGTGTCAGAGCGACGAGCTCTGCTGCTTGAGCGGACAAGGTATTTATGCAATTTGTTTCAATGATTTCAGTGTCTGTTGTGACTGCGTAAGCGGTCACTAGTTCTCCTGTACCTTTTCTCATACATGAACCATCTACATTCAGGTCTGGGTCTGATAATGGGACATCGGTTAAATCTTGTCTGGGTTTCGTCGTGATTGTAATAACTTCAATACAGTCATGGGCTAGTGGGTCTGTTCCATTTACAGGTAAAAGTGTGGCAGGATTCAATGTGTTACAACGTCTGATTTCTATATGTGGCTGAAACAGTGTTAGTTCATACCCTGTAAGTCTTGCTATAGTCAAATGTTGTGTTTGCGTTCGATTCACAAGAACCTCCACTGCATGTGGTACTTGTACTGTCAATGGATGTCCTAACACTATGGCATCGCTTTGTCTGATTGCTAAAGCTGTCGCTGCCACTGATTTCAGGCACGCAGGCAGAGCCTGAGCTACGGGATCTAATGTACTAGAAAAATAAGCACACGGTTTGTGTGCTCCTGCTTGTTCCTGTGTGAGTACTGACAAGGCAGTACCTTCGCGTTCTGTAATAAAGAGTGTAAACTGTTTACTGTAACATGGTGTTGCTAAAACAGGTGCTTGACATAAAGCTTTCTTTAAGCTTTCAAAAGCTTGTGTATGTTCCTGAGTCCAAGGGAGAACAGTCGATGTGGCTGCCTCCTGTGTTGTCAACTGAATGAGTGGTTTTGCTAGAAATGCATACTGAGGGATCCACTGCCTACAATATGAAGTGAGGCCTATGAAAGCCCGTACCTCCTTTTGTGTCTTGGGTATTGGCATGTTAGCTATTAACTGAATGCGGTCGGGTGTAAACTGCCTTCCCTCCTTGGACAGCGAGTGTCCAAGATAAACAACTCGCTGGACACAGAATTGCAGCTTAGAAGGGGACACCTTGTGCCCCTTTTCGGCTAGAAATTGTAAAACTGTCAGTGATGCTTTCTCACATTCGGGTTCGCTTCTAGCGGTGATCAGCAGATCATCGACATATTGAAGCAAGGCAGTGTTAACTGGCATGTGAATACTGTCGAGTTCTCGTTTCAGTGCTTGGCTATAGATGCTGGGGCTTTCTGTAAATCCTTGAGGTGCGCGTGAGAATTTGAAGCTACGTCCATTTAAACTAAATCCGAACAAATATTGGCTTTCCGGATCTATTGGGACGCTGAAAAAGGCATTTTTGAGATCAATTACAGTAAAGAATGTTGCTTCGGAATCAATAGCTGTCAGTAATGATGAGATATCGGGGACCACAGGGAATTGTGGCACAATACACTTGTTTAATTCGCGCAGATCAATAACCAATCGATATACTGGCGGGGCCTTCGGATCTGTTCGTTTGAGAATCGGAATTATCGGTGAATTACATACATTGGAGTCTGTTTCTACAACCACTCCTTGGGCAATGAGCTTGTCAATGATTTGTAGTAAAGCCACTACAGCATCTGGTGGTAACTTGTATTGTCGCATTCGTGGTAGTACCACTCCTGCCTTTAGTGTAACTCGATATGGTGTAATATTCATGCAACCAACATCAGTAGGGCCTTGTGCCCATAGATGTGTAGGTAAAGTCTGCAATCGGGGATCCATGTCTCTAGACACATAATGACCTTTAAAATCACGTAAAAACAATCTTACTCCTTCCGGAGAACAACATATTATAGCTCCTAGAGCTTTCAATGTCTTTATTCCTAACAGGTTTTCTGGACATGATTTAGTGAGCAATAAATCTGTAGTTCGGGTCAAAGGTCCTATCGTAAGTGGAAGAGGTTGTGACACTTCATTAACAATAGGTTTTCCTGAAAAACCAAGGGAAATATTCTGTGAGCCTGAGAGGGGTGCCCCTGGAACTTCACTACGTTTTATAGTTGTTCGACTTGCCCCTGTATCGAGTAAAAATTTTCTGTCTTGGCCTAATAATTTACTATGTACATAAGGTCCTTCTTGATCTACAGGGATCTCGATAAGGGGTCAACTTCCCTCTCTAGGCTGGTTCATGCATATCGTTGATAATCAGGATAGTCATACTGTGCGGTCTGGTACAGTTGTCGTGTCGTGGTTTGCGTGGCAGCAACAGGCAGCGCTGGTGCAGCTGGCACAAACTGTATAGTCTGTTGTGGAGCTGGCATGGACTGTGCATGCTGCAAGGCTCCTTGTTCATTCTGATCCTGTCTAAGTGGCCGTGGTCTTTCTTTTGTAATACCCGTGGCGATATTACGCTTCAGGACTGGACAATCGTGTACATGATGACCTAGTTGTTTACAATAGTTGCATGTCCCTTTTACAGGTCCTGCTAAATCGCCAGAATGTGTCGTACCCTTTTTATGTCCTTCAGCTGGAACTGTCTGGGAGACTAGCATTTTCATTTTCGTGTCTTTCATGCGTCTTTGTTCATGATCTTGTTCCTCTCTAATTCTATTGTGATGATACTGTAACATTTGTAACATTTGTGATGGAGTGTTACCTTGCCAGGTACTCTCGAATTTTAATACTCTATTCTTCACTTGGGGCAAGGAATTTTCAACTAATTTTGTCACAAACAGATGTGGGTATGATTCGCTACTTGCTTTTATGCCACTATTTATACCGAAACATTTTTCAAATCGTGCATAGAAATCACTAGTGTCTTCATCTTGCTTTTGTTTACAGGCTGAAATTGCACCCCAGTCTTCCTTTTTCGTGGTTAATAAACGTGGCAGTACCTGTACTAGTAAACCTGGTAGTGCTTTAGTTTTGTCCCCAAGCCCCGAACCTGGACCTCGGGCCTTTTCTTCATTTTCTAATGCTGTCCAATCTATCTTTTGGTCTCCCACCTCCCACTCTTTTTCCTTGAGTTTTTCATAAATGCCAGCAGGCATCAATACCTTTAATATGGTCATAATGTCGGGATAGGTATACTCTTCCATGAGTAACATGTCTTTAATTTCTCGGTGGAAACCCGCTGGGTCTTTGTCATGACTGGGTACCACTTTCTTCATTTCTAACAATTCTATTTTCGATATGGGTGTATATACAAATACACGTTTAAACTCATTGTCCTCGCCTTTTATTGGGTGTACTTCTCGTAAGGGATTCTGTCTGTCCATGTAATACGTGGTTCTTTCCTTAATGGGCAGTGAGACATGTCCTGGACATACAAAAAGAATGTACTGCTTTCTTGATTCTAGTATTTCTTTAATTAGCTTAGTACCTGAACCTCTCCATTTATTCGTGAGTAATTCAGTCAATATATCAGGTAAGGGACCAGGATCTGAATGTTGGCTTTTATATAGTATAAGAAGTTGTTGAATCATATAAATCCCAGCTAAACGCTGTTCATCTGGGGTGAGATTCAAAAATGTGTGTGCTACTGTATTATCACCATACATTCCGGGACTGTCAACCCAATGGACAGCTGACCTGGCTAATTCTTGTTCATCCATAGAATCGAGAAAATGATAACCCCTTCGTTCTCGCAGTAATTTGTCAGCGGCTTGGAATGAATGCTCGTTAGACCTTATATTTATTATTGGTGTTTGAAAATTCCTGTTATTTTCTAGACATGTCGGACGTATCGGATCAGTAAGACATCTAGTACTATTACAAGATCTTCCTCCACCTACATAGGCTATAGTTTCTGACTGTCCTGTGGGCAGTCCTGATGCTTCTTCCTCGCTTTGTTCGAACTGGTCTACCGCTAATCTTTCTTCGTGTAGGCGTTCTATTTCTTTACGGATCTTTCGGCACATGGCTATTATACAGTTTTGCTTATCATGTCTCCCTTCTGATATATTCTGGCTCCATCTGGTAAGAATTTGCATTGCTTCCGGGTCTACCCCCGGTCGGTCTTGATTTCTGATCACACAATTTATGAGGAAACGTAACAGTTCCCCCTGTATTTCCACTTTCTGGTATTCCATAGCTCTGTTAATACATTCAGAATCTCGCCCTGTTTGGACAAAATGGTATATATTATCTAGATGCGCAGTCATTCCTGGTAACTTCCCTAAATACACCGCGGCTCGTCTGATACGTAATGATGCTAGGGTCATTTCGTCCTCTTTTCCGGGCACAGGGTCATATCTACAATCTATAAGAAGTTCCTTAAGCGTACGGGCATTTATGAGTTTGGGGGTACGTGAATGTGCTGACTCTTGAAAAGTAAGTTTATTTATTCTAGGTGGCGTAGAAAAGATATTGGTAGCACCTCCGGTAGCCCCGTCTGGGGTATCGGGTGTGAAAGGATTCGTTGAACGTGATACAGCAACTATAGGTGTGGATACCGCTATAGAAGTAGCTGTAGGAACAGATGCAGAAACAGATGTGCTTGCCGGAACTTGTGTCAGAACTTGTTGCTGTAGGGATACGGGTACTGGATCTTGGCGTTGAACCTCCCTGGCAGGCGGTCTATGTGGGGCGGGATTAGCATACTCGGGAGCTGCGTCATCTAAATATGAGGAAAGAAAAACATCTTCTGCGGTTCTAGGATGCCCCTTAGGATGTACCTTTATTGGAAATAATGGGGTTGGCAAGTCTTTTGGTATCCCTGGAGTAGCCTTAGGTAATCCTTCAGCCAGAAGGGGATACATACCATTCATAAGGGCATTTCTTTGTCTGTCTACTTGTTCTGATTTCACTCGTGCACCTTCTTCAATTAATAGATTTTCTCGGACTTCATTTGAATTCTCTTTACTCTTCTCTTCCTGTCTACGTGCTTTTTCTGTACGTCTATACGATTCTTTACGCCATAATTCAATGGCGTCTTTCTGTGATTGTCTAGCTTTCTTTTTCCATAATTCTTCCTCTACTTTCACGATGCACTCTGCATCCCAGGTCCCAGCCGCGGGCCACCTCTGACTTTCTGGTAATTCCTTAGTGTAGTCTACCCATAAATCAAGAAATAATATAGCGTCTAAGCCATGTTTATGATACATGAAGTGCCCTGGAGTGTCCCTAGGAGGAATAGGAACGGCTTCTTCGAGTACCCCTTTTCTTGTTGTGATCTGTCTTAATTTCGAAAAGAGCGGCATATTGAAAACTGATCTGATACTTGATTTTGAACAAACTTAATACATTAAACACAATAATGAACAGTCATTCACACCACAATATGCAGAACGTTATTAAAACATTTAACATTTAACATTTAACTGAGCAACGATGATGATGACGATCTAAGAAAAACGTAATCACTAAACATAATACTCGACTTGAACTGAATTATTCTGAATTTATATACTTGATATACTAGATATACTGCTAAACAGTACAGATACACTGCTGAAACAGTGCAGACCGGATTTGTGTACCCAAACCCGTCTGGACCGGCACAACTTATGTGCACGCCAGAACGCCTCCCCAGTAATGGTACTCACCGGGTAGCTCGGAACGGAAGGCCTCGGAAACTGAACTGAACTTGAACCGGACTGGACTCGACTCGAACACTTCGGACACTGGACTCGACTTGGGACTTCGGAAAACTGGTGGGCCTCTGTATACCTCGGATCTTGCTCTCTCAGCTAGGCTCTGGTCGGGATACTTCGCACTTCTCACCGCCTCGTCTGGGTGTTGATCGCAGCCTCAGTCGCCCCCGCTTGACCGGAGGGAGATACAGGAAATCCTGCTGGTACGCGTTATTGTCCGTCCAGCTGTGGCAGGAGACCGGGCCTGCAACGCACCGCCGGCGCGTGAGATGAGAAAGTGTCCCTGTTCGGGCGCCATTCATGTGGTAAATAATTTAATTACCGGGGCTTAATTTGATACAGAAACATAATAAAATAGCTCAGTAAATAAGAGGCAGAATCCGTGGTATTAGAGGTTCGGAATGGGCTTTATTCCAGTGGTCGATTATAATCGGTTGCTCCAGGTTCCATCACCACGAAGGTTCAGGAAGTGAAGTACATACATTATTAACAATCAATTACTTTTATACAATAGGCATTACAGTGAGGCAAATACAAGAGGCGTAACAATTGATAGTGGTGATAATATATTCGTACGTAGCAAAAATAGGCGTAACTGGGAGTGATTTAAAGAACGTCATCAGATGTGATGTCATAAGAGGGTGGTTACATGAAAGAATTTCGCAATGTCAGCAGAAATACTTGGCAGATATGCGCGCGCAGCAGCATGACGTGTAATTGACGTGCAACTAGGGGGTGAAGGGGACTTGACATTTAGCTCTACATGTGGCGACAGAAGTCTGGAGGGTCAAGTCAACCTAATCCCAAATCATATCTAACATCCTATGTTTAAAGAACTAAGTTATCCAAAAGAGAGGTCTCTTCGAGTAGAATCTTATTCTATACTGACTATACTGACTGTTAGTGCGTGTACAAGCGTCTAAGTGTCTATACTAGATGCGAGGGCGGAATCTTCCATAGTAATAGGGCTATGAATTACTTGCATGAAGACAGAGAAACCGGGCCTTTGCTCGGTAGCTGGCAGAATGTTTACTTAAACTACTAGACAGGAATGCATTGGGCAGGGATCGGAGCAGATAATTTCGAAGGTGAAATACAGTTCTTGGCAGGCAGCAAGCTGATGTCAGGCTTCGTGAGCCGCGCAGGGAATGAGACAAAGTTCATGGTCACAGATGCAGGCTCGGACTGGAGCTTCAGAGACAGAAAGCAAGAAGAGTTTGATGACAGAATCAGGGCCTACTTGCCTGGACTGTAAAATGGCATAAGTGAACCATATAAAGCCGGTGGCCTTTCATACTTAGGAATGGAATATCCGGCCTATTCATGGCGGATCTGACAGAGGACATGTTAACGGTGGACGCACATGTATTTGCGTCTTCATAACTGGAACTGGAGGGAACATACATGTACTTGTAACATGCACATAGAACCGTTGGGGTCCAAGATAGGGGACATAACTGACCAGAAAAATCCATATTTCCACAATATGAGGGCGGACCTTAGGTTTAATCACAACGGTGACTACCCCATCTAATTCATGATAGCCCTACAGAGTAAGGGCCATCAAAGGCAGACCTCTAATTTTGATCACCTAATGTAGATGGGTGGAATTAGAGATCAGTTTTCATTGCCTGCCTCTACCAAGAATACCCTATCGGTAAGGGGAAGGGAAAATTGCTAAAAGCTCCTCTTGCCATGGGAAAGAACTTCTATTTAGAGGGGATTTTTTAATTTTTTTTTAAAGAAAACAGTTTGGTGTACAGCTCCTTATGCTGATGGGGCCATGCATCACAATGTAGACAGCATTGACAGGAACTGCGGTGTCAGCTATAGACATATTTTAGAAAAGACCATCAGCTTGGTGGTCATTTCTAAATTTGGCAGGCGGCACCTCCTTCTGGGTGACAGAGTAATTTACTCCATCACTCTGATGGAGAAACGGGCCAACACCACAAAATTAACAAGGCTCAAAAATTCCATTTGATTTTGAAAATAATTATCGGGAGGACATTTGGGCTTGAAGCCCCCTCGGTCTTTGTATTGGAAATTAGAGCGCATGATTGCGATTGAGTGTAACTAGGGATTGCCATTTTAGATTATTTATTGTGCCCCTGACTGCCAAAATCTGGTTTGGACTGATTGCCATTTAACTTGATTATGTGGGAGGTTCAGGCTGCTTCTGAGATGATCGTGTTGTTTGCAGCATCATGATATTGTTTTATTAATCATCCCCAGAATCATTTGGAATAATTGGATTTACAATCTTGACACAAGTTATCCTCGTCTTATGTTGGCTGTCAATTTTGTCTTTCCAAACCCTTTTCTGTACTTTGTTCTTAGTATTGTTACTAGTTCAGTTTGGACTAATTTTAGAAATCTCAGTTGCCTATTTAGTGTTTTTTTCTGAGCTAATATTTTAGTAAACCTTTGGTTTGGTCTGTTCGAGAGAGTTTTAATCCATTATAAATTGATGAAGTGGGGACTTATGCCAAGGGGTTTATGTGGTTAGACCATTTCTTAGCATCATTTCTATCCAGTGGGGAATTAACCGACTTCAAATGCAACTTCTTGATTCGTATATGATTTTTAACAGGTGTGTGCTTTTGTACACTAGCCTTTTCCGTTTTGAAGTGGATGGCTGATAAAAGATGCCTTTGTCTTTGGGAGCTAGACTCCTGTTCTGATTGAGATGGATAATTTGCAGGAAATTGACACTTTCGGCTTGCAATGCAATCTCAAAATCAATGATCATTTAAAACAATTTGTTCTTGCTACCGAATAGTCAGGGAGGATTGCGATGTAGTGGTGATTCATGTTGGATCCGCCTGTTGATCTCATTTAAATTGGCCATTAAGGACTCTCAGATCTGCTGATCCTATTAAGGAGAGAAAAGATTGTCCAATCTTATCTTTTGTTAGATTGGTTATTTGTTGATATGGGATTGACCAATAATGGTTTTGTAAACGTGTTATATCGTGCTCATAGGGGTCCGTGAACAAATTCATGTTGAAAGCTCCACTTGGTAGCAAGTATGCATCTGGATTTTCAAATGTCAGATTCTATATTGTTTTCTCCAATAGCTTTAGCAGTTTTCTCTTTTCTTTTCCTTGGGGATTAATTTAAATATGGAAAAAGAACAAACGCTTTAATCAATCTTGATTCCAGTTGTTTATTCTTATACCATTTACCCAGGTCAAATTTAAATTAAGTAGAACTATTTTGAACTGAGCTCTAAGAGAGACATAATTTGCAAGTCCACCTTTTGGTCGTCCTTTAACAAATTCCCTTTTTGCAAGTTGATGGTATTCCTTATTCTCTATTAGGGGGGGTTAGTTCTTCACCTCGGATTTCCTGCAATATCAAACTTTTGCCAGAATTGTATCACATTATATTATTATGTTTATCATATTATATATGTGGCAGGCTGATGATATTCCATGAGCATAGTAACGATATTGACTTGTAGTTTCTGTGTGGACTGGGTTGCCAACCTTGTTTGGAACTGACTAGTGCAGTTGCAAGCCAGCTCCAATTATTTTTTATACTGACTGTGCTTGCTATTTGCCATAGTAAACCCAAGGATGCGTTGAAGTGAATGTTGATTTTCCGTATATTGGTAGGGGTCACTTTCTGGTCCTTTTGCATCTCTTATTATATTTTGTTTAGACTTATTGTGCGGAATAGCCTGTTCACCTTTTTGAGCTGTCCAATTTAAGTTATATTGAGTTACAGGAGCTGGAAGCAAGATATCTGGATAGTGTTGTTTAATTTCTTCTGTTATGTGTATTCCCCAATTTTTTTAATTTGCGATGGAATACCTGCTCAATTGTTTTCACGGATGTCCCAAGTGACCACAATTGTTTCATTCTCATTTTGGTTTTGATGAGGCTGGAACTCTACAGCAAGAATGTTCCAGGAGGTGAAATAGGCAATCCCTTTGATTGATCCGAGCAGCTTAAGAATGTTGTGTTGTATCCAAGTTCTCGTCCCAAGGGCCACACTTACCGGTGGCCCGCAATGTAAGTCAAATAACGAGCAGTTGGCAACGTAGAAGGTTCAAGCGTTTATTGGCCAAACAGGAACTCTACATAGAGGAGCCTCGTCGATCCTCACCCAAGGGGTGGGCCGAGGAAGACTGCTGGCTCCTTGTCAAACTCATACTTTTATACATTACGGCGCAACATACAAAGCCTTATAAGTGGAAAAGTACCAGCCAGTCTAGGCGCTCCTAATGAGCTCATCCTATATCTAGTTTCAATGATACAAAAAGGGCTACTATCTTTAAGAATAGAAGGTCGACCGGGTGACTCCCTTCTCGTCCCAGGTTCAGAAGGAATTTGCTTGGTACTCCCTTTTGGCAGATGTGACCTTGCTTCTCGGTCGTAAATACAATTCAGCCTGTCTTCTAAAACTAGCGTCTGCTGAACGAGGAAAATATGGGTTCAGAGAACCACGTGATTGTAGCTACTTTAGACGGGAGAGCTAAGGGTCAAGATGGCCGCGGTTCTGTTTTCGGCCCTTTCCGCCGTACTTACTAAATGGATGCAACAAGGGCCATCTTACAGGGCTGAGTCGAACAAGTTAGTTTTAGTTACACTGTGCTAATCATATTCTAAAATTCGGATCCTACAGAACGGCCCTTTTAGCACAGTGTAGCTAAAATAACATAAAAATAAGTATGACTAATCCTCAAAGATACCCTCATCTATCTGCATTAGATCATGAATTTCTTTCTGGGTCATCTGGGCATGAACTTGGGTAGGTGGGAATTTAGGTAGTGCAGAGCGAAATTGGGTGGCACAATAGGAACAACAGGCAGCAGGTAAATAGGAAACCCACAATACCCAACAGAACCATGAATAGTTTCCACCCCCAGGTAGTCAAAAGGTCCCAGAACCAAGTTGACAGGGACCAGGTACCAGTCTCGGTATGGATTTCTGATGCCAGTCGGTGGAGTTTCTGAATGGCTAAATGAACCGAAGGGGCGGAGTCAGGTATATATACGCAGCAGGAGCTCCCGATCACCCGGCATGCTTCTCCGCGGTCAGCCAGTATGACGTCTAAAACAAGATGATTTTGAAGGGTCACAAGCCGGGTCGCCTGAAGCTCAACAGTGATATTAGTCAATATCCCGGCCGTGGTATTGACTACTCCCTCCACCACCCTGGACAGCCTTCTGATTTCCTTACTAGTGAGGATAGGGCCCCATATCGGTAGGACCCCTTTCATAATGTCTACGAAATGTTGGGCCGGGGTATCTGTTTGATCAGTGACATCATTATCACTGGATCGGGATAACAGACTTCTTTTATTCAATGAGTGAGATTTATGGTAATCTGAGGGGGCAATATACACAGGAGGATAGAGGAAGGACAGATAACACCTGCCCGACCATCCCCTGGGGAGCCAGGTGTAAGCATTCTCCCCACATACAAAATATATGTTCGGGGGAGTTAAAATGGGAGGACTACTAAAAGTCCGCAATCGATAAGTGTAATTACATCTGCTAACTCCTACGAACACGTGGCCGGAACCCTGGACACAAAAAGAGGATGACGTATTCAATACAGGGACAGGTATAATCTTGTCTTCGGAGACATTGCGTTCCTGAAAATATCTAAAATACTCAGTGAAATTGAAGGATATAAAATCTAATACCTCATCCCTTAACCAAGTATCATTCTCATGGTCCATGTACACATTCATGCAGGCTGTTGGATCTAAAGTGCCATCAGTGCCTTCTGCATTGGTAGTGAATCCCTGATGCCTCTCTATGTAGGCCAAGATTAATTCATAATCTTTCTCCGAGAATCTATGCGCATCTACAGTGTAATGCTCATATATCATAGACAACAATCTAAACCAAGCCTCACAGCTCCCTAGATGTGACAACGGCATTGATATAAACAAATCATGTTTATGCATTACTGAAGGGAGGAGGCCACATACCCAGCAATCAGTAACATTTGTGGAACTGTGAGTCTGATGCAGCATTTCGATAAAGGCATTATGTACATAAGTCTGGCGATGCCTTTCTTTGTGGGGGGCCAAAGTCTGAAAATGGTGTTCCGGAGGAGTGGGGGTAGTTAACACCAAGGTATGGACTGGGTGGCGGAATTCTAAATAAATGAACAACCCTAAACACAATAAAAATGACACAGCTATTATAGAAATAAACACAATTTTAGCACGCAAACTCCATGTGGAGAACATTGGTAAATGTGCATATCTAGGGCGGGGAATTATGGGACGTTCTTCTTCAAGGGCGAAGCGAGCAAAGGGATACATTCTCACTAAAAGTCCAGTTCTAAGCTCGGGAAACAATGAAAACAAAAGAAAAACTATACGCAGTCCATTCTGCCGGAGGGTGCTTCTTTCCTGTGTCCAAGTTAGAGCCTCACAGGCAGACTCTTAGTATTCCAAAACAGTAGAAGTATCAAAAGAGAAAAGAATAAAAATCAAGGGTACAAAAACTTCTCGCGTGGGAGCTGCACTTGACGCAACTCTGGTCGAAGAGGAGGATTACCTGGGCCCCTCTTGCTATCAATGTCTCTATCTTCTTTCTGAACAGGGCTATCACTTATAGTTCCACGCCCTCCACGAGTTCATTCCAGTGTTCATGTGATCCCCTAGGTCCCTTAACTCGGACTTCACCTTTTATGGTAAGCCGGACCGGGGAATCTCATTCCGTTTGCGGGGCCGCAGGTGGTATCGAGTGTGACCAGGGGTTTCAGGATTTATGAACAAAATGGGCACAGTGGGATCAGAGAAGGAACAAGGTGTGTGGCCCTCCTGGTCACGCGTTTGATCCCCAGGCAGGGCCTTACTTGCCACAGCTGACCCCGAACTCGTGGCCCTCTCCCCCTGCCCTTCTGTTTCTCCGTGGGCTTCGGGGGAGGGCGGCTCTTCGGCGTCGTGCTCACCTCTGTGCCATTCGTTCTCCTCTTGGTCCTGGCAATCCTCAGGCAAAGGAAGCGGGACACGCTTCAGATGGGAAACATGAATCCAATGCTGCCTCCCTTCGACCTTTACCGCCGTCCTCGTGGCCAGAAGCACTTGATGCGGCTGGGTCCAGCGGGGTTCCAAGCTCGACTTTCGCTGGAAGTTCCGAATTAGGACCCACTGACCTGGTTCGATGCTGTGTCCGGGGCCCTCCGGCAGAGGCTGCAGTACTGCTGAAATCTGTTGGTGGATAGAACGGAGATCTTTAGTCAAAGCATAAAGGTAGTCGGCCAGCATAGGATACTCAATATCTCTAAACGACTTGGGCCGGGGCACCCCCCATACATTGGCTGGTCTCCCAAAAACTACCTCATAAGGGGAAATCCCACTCCGAGAATGAGGGGTGGTTCTTACAGACAATAGGGCCAAGGGCAGAAGATCGGGCCATTTCAGGCCCGTTGTGTCCTGTAGTTTAGCTAATTTTAGCTTCAGGATCCCATTATATTTCTCAACTAGGCCTGCTGATTGTGGGTGCCTTGCGGCGTGGAACTTCTGTCGAATTGCCAAACCTTTACATACATACTGAACTAAGTTGGCATTAAAATGTGTCCCGTTATCACTCCAAATTACTCGTGGTAACCCGTATCGGGGAAAGAACTCCTTTATTAGGGCTCTGGCAGTTGCTATGGCGGTGTTTTCTCTAGTGGGGTATGCTTCCACCCATTTACTGAAGGTACAGATTACCACCAGAACATATTTAACCCCTTCCATGCTGCGCAAATTCCGCCGCTGTGCTGACGGAATCTTGCGCGGGCGTGGTCATGACGGAACGGTTCCGTCATGAGCACAGCTCAACCGTGGCTCATGACGGAACCGTTCCGTCATGAGCACCGAAGGGGTTAAGGTTGTTAACCCGTTCCAGTTGTATATAATCCATTTGGAGTACCTTGAACGGCAAGGTAGGTGGGGCAAAACTCCCCGACAACACAGGGGTACCACCCCCCGGGTTATGCTGGAGGCAAATCATACAATGCTGGATCAGATTTCTAGCCGTTTTCTGGATATTAACGTTGTACCATACAGGGTCCAACATTGCACACATGCCTCGGACCCCGACGTGAGCGGGACCATGTGCCATGGCCACCACCCCATTCACAAATGCATTCGGTAGCAGCCATCTGCATTTTTCTGATAAATCCGTCCAACACCCATTTTCGTCTAACCGCCCCACCTGCTCCTGCCAATTCTGCAGCTCCTCTGGGGTGGCTTCTTTTTGCAACTCTCTCACACTATCTACAGTGTTTCGAAAAGTGTCTGCTTCTACCATCCTTCTGCACTGACTAACTACAAACATGGTGGGGGTATCTGACTGGGCCGTTTCCTTAGCAATCTTGTCTGCAAAAGCGTTACCCCTCCCAACATCATCAATTACAGCCTTATGGGCACTACACTTTACAATGGCGAGGGCTTCTGGCAAAGGTAATGCGGCCAGCAGTCGTTCGACCAATTGTCCATTCTTTATCTTGTCACCATGAGACGTGAGAAACCCTCGTTCTGCCCACAACCTCCCAAAACTGTGAGCCACGCCGAAGGCGTACTGGCTATCAGTGTAGACATTCAACCTTAGTCCCTTTCCCAACTCACACGCTCTTAGTAGTGCGATTAATTCAGCCGCTTGGGCGGAAAGATATGGTACTTTGGCCGCCTCTACCACGGTCCGCAAGGTGGTAATTGCATAGGCCGCAACCGTATTACCGTTGGGCAATTTAAAACATGAGCCATCAACATATCATTCTCTTTGGGGTTCCGATAAGGGGGTGTCTGTTAGATCTATCCGGCCCTTTGTCTCTTCTTCAGTCCGGAATATGCAATCATGTACATCCTGGCCACTTTCTCCCGGGGGGAGGGGTAACAACGTGGCAGGATTCAAAGTCATACATCTTTTAATGATTATGTGAGGTGCAAACAGGGTCAATTCGTACCCCGTAAGACGCGCACTGGTTAAGTGCTGCGTCTGAGTTCTGTTTAACAATACGTCCACAGCGTGTGGTACCATCACTGTGAGGTCCGTATTTAGGACTAGCCCTTCCGATTGCCTGATCGCCATCGCTACTGCGGCCGTGGCTCTCAGGCAGCTGGGAAGTGCTCTGGCAACGTTGTCCAAAACCGCTGAGAAATATGCACAGGGTCTTTGCTTACCTCCAAAGTCCTGTGTTAACATTGAAAGCGAACAACCGTCCACCTCATGCACATAGAGCACAAAAGGCTTCCGGTAGTCCGGGGTGCCCAGCACAGGAGCAGAACATAAAGCAGTCTTTAGAGAAAGGAAAGCCATTTGACACTCATCAGTCCAAGGTAGGGGTTCATGCACATCTTTGGTGATTAAATACAGGAAAGGTTTAGTAATGAGAGAGTAGTTAGGAATCCACTGGCGACAGTAAGAGGTTATGCCAAGCAAAGCACGGACATCACGTTGCGTGCGAGGAACAGACATGTTAGTAATGGATGCAATACGTTCCGGGGTCAATCGCCTTCCCTCCTTCGACAGGAGATGACCGAGATAGGTCACCTCCGGTCGACAATATTGGAACTTTGACAGTGATACCTTATTACCATGTTTTGCCAAATGTTGCAGCAACTCCACTGTTGCCGTCCGGCAGCCTTCCTCAGTATCAGAGGCCACCAGGAGATCATCGACATACTGGAGTAATACATTACCTGGCGGCAAACTCAAGGTGTCCAGTATCCTCTTCAGTGCCTGACTATAGATACTGGGGCTTTCTGTAAACCCCTGGGGGGCGCGACAGAATCTGAAGCTACGGCCCCCCAATGAGAAGCCGAAAAGATAGCGGCTGTCTGGATGTATAGGGATACTAAAGAAAGCGTTTTTCAAATCAATAACTGAGAAAAATTGTGCTGTTGGAGGAATCATTGTCAGGACGGAGTTAATATCAGGTACCACAGGGTACTGGGGTACCACGATCTTATTTATTTCTCGAAGGTCAATCACGAATCGATAGGTATCAGTATAATCAGGAGTCGGTTGTGTCGGGGCTCGTTTAAGAATCGGAAGAATAGGGCTATTACATGTATTAGAGGCCGTTTCTTCCACTACTCCAGTCTTTATCAAATCATGAATGATAGCCATTAGAGCCCGTTCCCCAGCAGGGGCAATTTTATACTGGGGAATCTTTGGCAACTGGGCGTCCTGTTTTAAGGTAATCGATACTGGGGTTATTCGTAAATGGCCCACATCAGTGTTTCCGGTCGCCCAGAGGGTTTCCGGAATGTTCGCCAGTTCTGGTGGTAAAGGTTCTGTTTTAGAGAAGCATTGTGCAGAGAGGGGAGAAGGGTCTTTTATGGTCAGGTAGACCCCCTCTGGGGAACAATAGATGTGAGCATGTAATCTTTTCAATAGGTCCATGCCTAAAAGGTTCTCTCCACACTGGGAGGTCAACAGAAAAGGTGAGTCTATCGATACTGGCCCCAGGGTAAGGGGAAGCGGTTCTGAGATGGGGCTTACCACCGGAGTTCCAGAAAACCCCACAGACACATTATTCTGGCCAGACAGAGCAGCCCCCGGGACTAGGGCACGTGAAACGGAACTGTTCATGGCCCCAGTGTCAACTAGAAACTTACCTGATGCATTCAGTAATCGTGCATGAACGTAAGGTCCAGCTTGATCAATCGGAATCGACACCTGCCCCTGACTCTGTCTTTGGCTGTCCTATGCTTGAGAATAACCTGATCCTTCGCCTACCACATAATCGTCATTATAATACTGTCTTCCGTGACCGTGATCAAAACAGTTCTGGCTTATCTCACCTGCCGCCGAATGCTCGGACCTCGTAGATCCCCCTCGCTGTCCAGAGAAACGTCCCCTTCCCCGTCCTCTCGGAGCACTGTTCTGTTCATATAGTAACGGACACTGGGCTCGCCAATGCCCCTCCTGTTTACAGAAGGCACATTGATTTATGCCCAAATCTGTCCGTCCCATCGTCTGCGGCGGACCCGCCCCTCTCGAAGCAAAATTCTGTAACCCTCTACCTCTTCCCCGTCCTCTCTCTACTTGCTGTAACAATACTCTAGTCTTCAAGTCCTTCGACTTCTTTTCTGTCTTGTCCCTACTTTCATTTTCCCGATGTTCATAATATTGAGCCATACTCAATATTGTCGACTGGGTGGTGGTTGTCCAGGTGCTTTCGGCAGCCTGTAATCGAGCCGACACCTCTGGCAACAGATTGGTCACGAATCGATTCACGAACAACCGTACCCCTCCTTCAGTGGCTAGGTCCTGTCCACTGAAGTCAATGAAAACTCCCTCAAATCTTGTAAAGAAATCAGATACACTCTCATCCTTCTTCTGCTTGCAGGCCGTTAACTTATCCCAGTCCACTTTTCGAGGAGGGATCAGTGAATGCATATAATTTATTATCCTATCAGGAAGGGCCAATATTTCCGCCCGGGGCTTATTCCCTGGTTTACGGTCTCCATCCCATCCCCGTAGCTGTTCCCAGGTCCCTCCAAACTCAGTTACATGGTCTTGATCATGCACCTGGCGCCAGATGTCCACCGGTACTAGTAGAGCGAAGAACAGCTCGATGTCTGCCAATGTCATTACTGCGGAGGAAGCTGCCTCAGTAAGCTCTTTGTAATACGCGGTGGGATTCTTCCTGGGATCTGGTAACTGACTTTTTAGTGACAAAACCTCACTACGTTTCCAGGGAGTGTACACCCATTGCTCCTGGAAACGCGCCTCCACTCTGGGACGAGTAACTACCCCCTGGGCATCTACCACTTCCGTGATCTCGGGATGGTAGATGGGGTGTACTTCCCGCATAGGGTACTGGGATAGCCCCGTAGGATTAGTGGACTGCAGGCGGGTTCTATACGCCACCAGGGTCTGCACATTCCCATACACTTCTTCGGGGGTAAGGCGGGATTTATGGGCTTGTGTGACAATATCGTATAATATGGCCGGGGCCCTTCCCTCCGTGTGTGTTTGTTCCCATAATGATATAAGGCGGTTTGCCATATGTTCTAGTGCATGCTGCTGCATTACCGGCTCGTAATCCCTCATGGTGCTCCAAATATCTGATAATAAATAAATGGGTTGCCGCATCGATTGAGATGCCTGCACAGCAATAGCGTCCCTTTCTTCGGTTCCCAAGGCCGAACGAGTAAATAACCTCTTACCCTCGGTCAAAGGAACCGGACGTGTCGGAGTGGTGACAGCTGCTACTGGCGTAGTACTCGCGGAGGAGGAGGGCAAGGCAGAAGGGGAAGTCATTGACCCGGGTGGCAGCTGTGTTGTCCCAGCTGCTGCAGCATTTAACAGGGCCGGTAACATAGTAATCACCTCCGACATAGATGTGGACAGTCGGGAGAGCTCCGTCGGAGGAGGGGGGCTGGGGGGAGCCGGAGGGGCTGAGGCCCCCGAGGTTCCTAAGGGTGTGGCCGTGGTTGGGGCTGAGACTCCAGTCACCTCCGGATACAGCCGTTGCGGCACATAAGGAGGTGGTGGCCGTATATCCAATAAGTCCTCTATCTCATCTTCAGCATTGGGCCGAGTCACATAGCTCTTATCTACCTTCAGTCGAAATTCACGGTTCATACAGTCTATTCCCTTCTCTGCTCGAGACCTATCATAAGCTATGGCCTTCTGAGTCACATTCTGTCCTGCCTTAGCCCTAGATCGCTACTCCTCTCTTATCCGGCGCTGCTTGGATTCTTTCAGCCATGAACCCAGGGCATCGAACATAGCCTGGCGGCTGCGTCTAGAGAACAGTTGTTCCTGCAAGAAAGCAATCTTTTTCTCGTCAAACGAGCCAGTCTTTGGCCATTGCAATTCTTCGTTACTTTTAGTATATTTATGCCACAGAGTACAAAACAATAGAGGGGTAATTCCATGCTTCACATACATATAGTGGCTGGGACTGCCTTCCGGCGGGGCGGGCTGACTCTCAGCTAGCCGAGAGTCGCCCGTCCGACAGCAACAGCTGAAACAATTCAACTTACTAAAACAGGGCATGGTAATTAATCCAATACAAACACCAATGACATAAACCACAACCAAGAGGTTACAACGTTTTTCTACCTAGTCAGTGAACCAGTCCCACACTAATCGGTAGCATCTCCAACAATAGACATCCCTGACTACACCATGGATCCTCTCACTGCCTTTTCGGTTCACCACTGAGGCCTGTCCCGGGGAGGTCTGTGCCTCACCGAGGATATGTCTTGCGGCTACCCGGCTTGGGTCGTGAGTCTCCCAGGTGCAATCAGGCTATATTCCGCGTGCGGTTCATCGAGTCAGAAACGGGGCCCATCAAACCATACCATATGTACATGTACTTTTCAATGCCCAGCCATACCAATCGGGCTTCAAACCAACAGTTTTAGATCAATGCCCAGCCATACCAATCGGGCTTCAAACCAACAGTGACACCGCTTCTCAGTGCCTACTTCAAAATCAGTGCACCGCCCTAGGGCCTGTGCTTCAAATACCACTACACGCTCCAGCTCGCGTGTTTCAAAATCCAAACGGACACTGCTTGTAGCCAGTGCTTCAAATCAAAATTCTACTCACCGGGTGCACCCTGGTACGAATGTTCGTTCTTCGCTGCCAACTCCTCTCGACCAATCCGGTCCGTTTTCCTGAGTTGAGCCCGTAGGACCCCGGTGAAGGGTGACTAGCAGCAGAGGGCTTCCCGCTCGAGCGCGCGGAGCAGAACCCTGGAGCTCGTTCTCCGCCCACCCGACCGAAAAAACGCCCTCGGACCTACCGCCCGATTACGGGGGAGGCCGGACCCTATCACGGGGTCCCTTCGTGGTCGCCAACTGTTGTATCCAAGTTCTCGTCCCAAGGGCCACACTTACCGGTGGCCCGCAATGTAAGTCAAATAACGAGCAGTTGGCAACGTAGAAGGTTCAAGCGTTTATTGGTCAAACAGGAACTCTACATAGAGGAGCCTCGTCGATCCTCACCCAAGGGGTGTGCCGAGGAAGACTTCTGGCTCCTTGTCAAACTCATACTTTTATACATTACGGCGCAACATACAAAGCCTTATAAGTGGAAAAGTACCAGCCAGTCTAGGCGCTCCTAATGAGCTCATCCTATATCTAGTTTCAATGATACAAAAAGGGCTACTATCTTTAAGAATAGAAGGTCGACCGGGTGACTCCCTTCTCGTCCCAGGTTCAGAAGGAATTTGCTTGGTACTCCCTTTTGGCAGATGTGACCTTGCTTCTCGGTCGTAAATACAATTCAGCCTGTCTTCTAAAACTAGCGTATGCTGAACGAGGAAAATATGGGTTCAGAGAACCACGTGATTGTAGCTACTTTAGACGGGAGAGCTAAGGGTCAAGATGGCCGCGGTTCTGTTTTCGGCCCTTTCCGCCGTACTTACTAAATGGATGCAACAAGGGCCATCTTACAGGGCTGAGTCGAACAAGTTAGTTTTAGTTACACTGTGCTAATCATATTCTAAAATTCGGATCCTACAGTTGCCTCTATTTAAAACATCATATAAGCCTTTAGATGTATATTGGGGCTGTAGGGTAAATTTGTTAATTGTTGTTTTGCGGTTGACACTATTAGGTTTGTATGCTGTTTCTGAACTGGAGGCTAGATTTGCATTGTGAGAAATTATATGCTGGGGATTTATTAGCAAGTCTGTTTTTTAATGCTTGTATAAAAGCAGGTGAATTTTCGATATTAGAATTGATTGAGTTGATTAACAAATCTGTTTTACTGCATCTGCAAAGATTTTGTTTTGTATTATTGCTTGAGCCTTGTCTGAATTTGATGTTTTGATTCAATGATATTGATAATGCTCTATTTAAGCTATTATCAAGGAATGTGTTTTCCTTTTTATCAAGAGATTGTATTAAGTCGTAATTTACCTCAATATTGGGTTCTTTTGAAGGGCATGATAAAATTGCTCACAAAATAAAGATACAATTCAATCTCATGCTCTGTTTATGACCTGTGCACAGTTGAAAGTTTGGACATTTTGTAACTGTCTGGTCCCGGTTTCAAGGTGTTTGTGCACTCAATTGGTTTGCAGAAGTTGGCGATGTACATATTCTTATTAGTTGGTGAATAGGATTTCCCTAAATGGTCAAAGATTGGAAAGAGTTTTGCCTGTGAGGCGTTACTGATTCTCTCCTCCGTTTTCTGGGTTCCTGAATTTGACAGGGGTGTATTTTTGTCTAAAGGATCTGTTGGGGGTTTTAAAAGCAGAATTGTTTCTGCCTCAAAAGGGTTTTAGTAAGAAAACTGGGTTTGTATTCGGGTTATAAGTTTTAATAATCATCTCCCGCGAAGATTGAGCCATATTGGGTTTAGTGGGTGTAAGTTCAATATTTGTTGGAATATCCTCCTTGAATTTATTGGAAGCACTTATAGGTTTTACTTATTTCATGAAGGTATCCAACATCACTCGAAATTATTCCAATTTATTTACAATGGGTGAACACTCACAGAGTTTTGGTGGGGTTGGGTCTTAGTTTTCGCCCAATGAATTAATTTATTTAGGTTTTTTAATTTGCTGTCTATCCCTGCTATGTATATTGGTAAAGTGTGCTGTAAGTCAGTGTTCACTTCAGGTTTATCTGATTGAAAGTTAAGTGATTTGACTGCTGCATCAAGGATCTTAAGTAGGATAGCCCTTACATAGAGTTCAGTATGATTCAGTGGGGGATCAGAACAGTGTATATTGTTGGCTTTTCCCGGTCCATGATTGAATGAGTTAAGAGTGAGGGTGTAGTCTATGATGACTTCTTTGGAGTTTTGTGATCCTCTACTCCAAGTACTAATGATGCGCCTGTTATTTCCTGGACTTGTGTCTGGGTATTGTTAGTTTGTTCTTTATCACTGAAGAAGACAACTATCCTTGAACAGCCACAATTGTGTTTGCCATTCACACTTCCTCTCAACTTACTGGGCTGAAAGGAAGAGGGAAATTATCTTTTGGCACTGGCAAAAGCCTATCGAAAAGCTGCATTTTGCAAATAGGTTTCAAAACTGGATTAAAAAAGAAACTAAGGGGCTTATTTACAAGCCCCTTGCACTGCCGGTACGTCACTTTTTCCTATATTAATAGTGTTGTGCTGGCGGTGCAAGGCGCTTGTAAATAAGCCCCTAGGTAAGCAACATTGCTAGAAAATAATCATGCAAATCTGCCATAAAACCTAGAGGTGAGAATAGAGTTTATTTTCCAAATTAGCAGAATTTCACAATGAAGGTGTTTTAGCTTTTCCCAAACCAAGACTATGAAAAAGTGACTTTTCAAATCATCTTACATTGTAGTTGCTGGCAGTTTCAAACAGAACTTGGCAATTTTGCTTAAGTTTCCTTTTACACATGTAAGTGAACACAGTTGAACGTCTTTTAAATCCAAGCATTACAGTGCTGAGCGATGCTGCTTCAAGGCACACTTAAGATGACTATAACAGTTTCATTTTGACATTACAAACTTGAGCCCTAAGGCTGTGAGATTGCTTGGTTTATCGTCCCATATACTGGGTGCTGCTCTCGCCTACAGGTTGCAAAGCATTTCGTGGCCTACAAGAGATAATTGCCTATATATCTCATTTGTTCTACATATGCACATCCCAAATGGTGTGCTTCCAGTGGTGACCATATGTAAAGGTAAAACACTGGAAGTGAACACTGTTTAGCAACCTTTAACTGCATAGAGTTCCAAAATGCAAGACGTCTAGATCCCTACAAAAATGAAAATTGGGAGAGAACAATTAAAAAGGGTTGAGTTGCTAAAAAGTGGTTCCAGGTACTCAGCTGGGCAATGTCTCACTCATTGCTGTTTACCTTTGGCCAGTTAGCATGCATACAGTTTCTGATGTCTTCCCGACAGGTTTGTAACCTCATAAGTTGGCCGCTTGACCTGCCAAGTACTACAAAAATCTGGGTATTATCGGCATAGCTTTGAAAAAGTGAATGCAATATCCTAATTACATAAAACAGTGAGCAAATGTAAACTTTAAAAAGGATGGAAAGAAGGGCTTGACCTCTGGTGGATCTATATGTTTTCCAATGTGACCCATAGCTCGGCGCGCTCGACAGCTGGTGCTCTACGTAGGGGGCGGATCCTGACCCAATTAATTGAAGCAAAGCAAAAGACGTGGCACTCTGGAACTGGTTTTGGCTTATATTTATTATTAGCAACCTCCACAAACCAACGCGTCTCAGCCCCCTTGGCTTTTTTCACGGTCAGTGAGTCCTTTGTCTATTACACTTATTTATACCCACTTTTTGCCATAACGATGCATTGTGGGATCTGTAGTGTGTGTTTGACAAACTATGTTAACAAATGAATTAAATTACAAAAAAGAAAAGTTCAAGGATTATCAATTTGCGTTAAGTTTAGAATTACATTCTCTTCATAATGTTATTGATATCATGAGATCTTAACATTATTCAACACATTTCTATATCTACGGACTGGGCATTAATAGTACACCTATGTAAAACATTATTGTTTTTGTTTTCTATACTTCGGTGTAGTACCGATATATTAGACCCACTTTTTATTACATGGTGACTTTGTTCTATGATTACAGATTTGATGACCTCTTGTTATATGATATAATTCCAACCAGTCAACGCTGTAGTTTAAGGCAACATTTTTCACTGTTTTCTTTCCGTAGTTGGTATGATGCATATTATACCATTCATAATTTAAATATTCACTTAGTCAATTTTACAAATTGTCGTTTCATTCCTTAAAGATGTACAAAAAGTTCCTCATCGTTATTGATACCTTTCGGGGCCTTCGTTCTGAGCCTTACAATGTATCTGGATTCTGTTTGTCGTAGTGATTTTGTTCAATCTCCTCCACTTTCTCGGGCCGGTATCATGTGAATGCCATAGTAGCACATCTTTTTCTAATATCCACTTTGGCATTTTTGCATGTGTTTCGCAGTGGCATATGTGATATCTTTGTTCTTCACAGCATGAATGTGCTCAAGTATTCGTTTCTTTAACATTCACGTTGTGCTTCCGATATATTGCATACCGCAATATATATATACATACACACATATATATATACATATTTTTTTGTAATATATTTTTTCTTTACTTACAATGCTAAAATGTTATGAATAGTAAAAATGCTTGCTTTTAAAACAAACATATAAAATAGAAACAGTGGTAAAACCTAAAAATAAATATGTGTTCCGGTCAAATGATTTCTATTCCTACTGTGAACCAGAAATGTTGGAGCACCAGAAGCAGGGCTATAAGTAGAAATGTATCTGCAAAGCAAAAGAAAGATATAAGATAGGGAGGAAAAAACAAAGGCGAGCAAACGGGCAGCTGGTATGAGAGTACAAAGGCATAGCTGGTGTAGTGTCTTGTCAATTCGAGATGATGGGACCCTTTTGATTCCTGACGGACTCCGTAGAACAGTGGAATAAGCGTGTGGGTGTGTGTGATGGAATTCATAATTTGGAATGTTCCGTTAACAGTTATACGCTGAGGAATAAAGATGTGTAATACAAAACTCCATGTGTGGTGTGATCATTTGCATGTCCCTGCGCCGTGCAGGATGCTACAACTGGCGATGACATAGGGGATTATGTAAATCCTGCGACCCGAAGAACCGAGAGTGCTCTCCCAGAGAGTTTTGTCGTGGTCCAGCAAACTGCTCATGCATGCCACGTATGCCTCAGTTGAATTGAAAATTGACATGTAGCATAAGTGGAGTCAAAGCGCCAATCCAGCCAGTGCA
Source organism: Triturus cristatus (assembly GCF_964204655.1). Taxonomy (NCBI): domain Eukaryota; kingdom Metazoa; phylum Chordata; class Amphibia; order Caudata; family Salamandridae; genus Triturus; species Triturus cristatus. The sequence continues at coordinate 637,347,957 of NC_140580.1, read as the reverse complement.
AGGCTGTGAAGAATGTGAAGCCTTTACAGAAAGTTTGTCGCCGGCTAGAAATTTGATGATAAAGTCAAGACAAGAGGTACTATGCCACAACGCAACACAGAGCCTTCAGTCATACCATACAACAATGCTATAGGCAGCAACATTCAGGTACAGAGAAGCGCTAAAGGCCATACTAGCCAAGAGCAAGGAAGCGCTAAAAGCAGAAACATTTCTAACACCAAGAAACGCCAAAGGCAGTAGAGAACCTGATACAGTGCAAAGAGGTGAGAAGGGTGAAGAACCCATGCAAGAAACAAATCAGCTATTCACTGCCAAAGAAGAAGACACCACCGTTCAACCAGAGAGCAGCTGCAATGACCAAAATGTCAGCACACAGCTAGTGCATAACGAGAGTGCTAATACAGGCGGGCAGCACACGCCACCAGAGCAAGCTCCGCTCCCGGTAGCAGAAAGTTCCACAGGTTATGATGCTGCTGCATTCCTAAAACCACCGATTCCCTTCGACACTGCCAAAAGGCAAAATATTGATGACAGATGAAGTACCTGGATCGAAACCTTTGATGATTTCATTGATGCGCCCGAAAGAAACAAATGACAAAAAGATCATTAAATATCTAAAGAATTTAGCCGGTGAAGGTGAGAAAGAAGTGATAAAGATAATATCACAACGTGATGAAGTAACGTACCATCAAATCAAAGAGGCATTAAACACCAAGTTTAATCAAATGCCAAATGTTGACTGTGTAATGTACATCTTCATTCATTCGGGAAAGGCGGAAAGCTGATGATGCAGTACACATGGAAAGAGCACAAAACGAGGAGAAATTAATAATTTCTCCTCGAATCGCCAGTCTACGATCAGGTATTTCCTGGTCTTAGTTTTTGGCACTGCCTCAGCCTTGTAAATATAGGCAGGGTCAAAAATCAATGGGTGTTGCTGCCGAATGCCCACTGCAACACCTATTCTACGCCCCATTCACGCTAAGTGAATTGTTAAAAAGGGCCTTATTTACAAGGCGGTGTTAAGCCACGTTAAGGCCACGAGAAGAAGCAATCACCACCAGAACGTCGCTAGTGACATTCTGGTGGTGATATCCCCTTGGAAATAAGCCACATTGTGGCTCATGCTAGTCAAAGTTTGTCAATGATAGAACATGCCTATTCACAACCAAAAAACATAGCCTTGCTGTGGTGTGGGCTTGTGAACATTTTCATTTGTTCTTGTATGGAAAACATTTCACTGCTGTCGCTGACCATCAAGCATTGCTCACCATTTTTGCCAATCCTAAAGCCAAGATGCCAACTCGCATTGAGAGGCCAGGGTTGCGATTGCAAGAGTATAATTATACGATTGTGCATCATCCAAGAAAAGATCAAAACCCTGCTGACTATTTCTCACATATGCAAATACAGTGTCATGGCACTACTTCCAAAGTGGCTGATTCCTATGTCAATTTCATTGTGAAGTCCAGTACCCCTGCTGTCATATTGGTAGAACAAATCATTGTCGCAACAAGTACTGACAGGGATTTGCTAATTCTCAAGGACATTGTTACCAATCATGGTGAACACATACTCAACCTCTTAATGATGGCCTTGAATGCCAGAAATTCAATAATGTGCAAGAAGAACCTTCAGTTACCCCAGAAGGCATCATCTTACCAGGGTCGAGAACTGTCATACAGAGAGTCTGAGACAGCAAGTTATGGAACTGGCTCATGAAGGACACCATGGAGTTGTTCCTACAAAGTGAGCTTTACAGGTCCACGTGTGGGTCCCGGGTCTTGATGAAAGAGTTGAAAAAGATTTAAAGGCATCTCATTTGCGCAACTGTTTGTCATCTAAGACAACCCCACAACCGTTAAGCATGTCTGACCTCCCAAAGCATGGAGAAGATTGCAATTCATTTTTTTGGACCCCTTAACAATGGACATCATCTACTAGTAATTTTTGACAAATATTCCCATTTTTCTTTGGTGGAAGATCTGTTGTAAACTTCTCATGACAGAGTCATTGAGAGACTAGAAGGTTTTTTGCAACTTAGAGTGTTAGTTAATTTCGAAACCTGTCAATGGCCCACCTTTCAACAGTCGGTAATTTAAAGATTTTCTCACTAATTGAAATTTCAAGCATCAGAAAAGCACACCCCTCTGGCCACAGGGGAATGGTGTGGTCGAGAGATTTATGAGTACCCTCAAGAAGACAGTTCAGCGCACTGCGCTGAAAAAGCTTGAACACAAATCAGTTAATCAGTCTATGCTTCGTGCATACAGGTCAACTCCCCTTCTACCACGTGTGAGAGCCCTGCCACCTTAATTTTTGGGAGAGCCATGGGAACCAAATTGCCACAATGGACCTCTGAGGGATCTATTGACATTGATAAGCTTAAAACCACTGATTTGTCTCACAAACACAAAATGAAAACCTATGCGAACAGACGCCGATGTGCTCGAAGCACTGTGTTCAACAGAGGGGACCAAGTTATCGTCAGGCAGAAATGGAAACGCAAGTCTGATGCTCCTTTTGATGCTGACCCACTGAGGGTTGTAACTAGTAAAGGACACATGGTGGCTACTCACCGACCTGTAAAATCCATTATGCGTGATTCTTCACATTTCAAGCACCTGCCTCGACCTTCGCCAACTCCAGATATCAGGAGGGAGTGAGACTTGTCGACCTGAGAATCCAGAAAGCTCAAATACTGTCCCGATGTCTCTGTCACCAATGCCAGTCAAAGACACTTCTCAGGTATTTCCACAGCCTCAGATGACAAGATCTGGGCTATTGACCAGAGCACCAAAACAACTTATTGAAGAGTTGTAATGTATATATGTATTATTGGTACTTTTCATTTAACAAAAGGGGAGATGTACTGTCTTGTGAGTTAGAAATGACAGGACCCCTTTGGTTCCTGATGGACTTCATAGAAGAGTGACGCAAGTTTATGGGTGTGGGTGTTGGACTTCATGATGTAGAATGTTCATTTAATGGTTACATGCTGAGGAAGAAAGACATGTAATACCAAGCTCCGTGTGTGGCATGATCTTTTGCATGTACCAGGGCTAGGCAGGATGCTACAGCTTGCACAGATTCTAAGGGTAAAAACCAATAATGAGAGAGAAGGGTACAAAAAATAAAGAGGCATGAGAGGCCAGCAAGTGGAGAAAGAGGGTGAGCAGCGATTTTGAACAGGCACCTCCTAAAAAATAAGGAAAAACTGTAAAACGTTGAGAGCAAAGACAGTGGAATTGATTGGAAGGGACTTTGGGTCAAAGGAGACATTGGAGGAAAAAAAGCACTACGTTTTACAGCTAGAAGATCTTTCATCAGGTTGTTTTTTATCAGACTGCTGGATGACTATCATGGTGATGAATACGAAGTAACTAGTATGACTGAAAGGGATTTTGAGAACTGGTTTCACCAGGTTTGTTTTCCTCCCATATCACATCTTCAGTCATACACCTAGAGGCATCCATGACCTCTTAGAAAGAAATTCCAATTCTTTTAAAGATGGTGGAACCTTGACTGAAGGATCTCCAACAGGCTGTGTATTTAGCATAGCATGATTGGTCGGATCGACTGCAAAACCTAGGATGCAGTAGAACATGGGTTTGGCATCACATTAGACAGCACAATCTGCAGTTAGTACTGGTACTGGGTGTTTGGCAGGGTGGGGTAAATGTATGTTAGTGCACCTGTCCTGTCAAACTCTAACTGATCTCCTAGGTGTCCATTCTCCAAACAAGGGGTTTAATTTACTGAGGGCCATATGTATGAAAGTTTGGTTTTGCGATTCTCAAATAGCGATTTTTTGCGAATAGCTATTTGAGAATTGCAAAACGCTATGTATGTAGGATTTGCAAATAATTTTGCGAATCCTACATATTCCTTAATTGCAAATTGCAAATTGCGATTCGCAAATAATGAATACCTCCCCATTCATTCCTATGGACCTAGAGGCCCATAGGAATGAATGGGAAGACATTCTCAATTTGCGATTCTCAATTAGAGAATCCCAAATTGAGAATGCAATTTCAAGGGTACCAGGGTGTCAAAAGGACACCCTTTTACATCCCTGAAATGTGCATGTGTGCACATGTGGCACACATACATGCCCTGAAGGTATGTATGTGCGTCACATGGCACTTTGAAAAATGCAAAAAAGTGCATTTTTCAGAGAAATCGCAAATTACCAACTTGAAGTAGGTTGTAATTTGCGATTCCTTAAGCCCAAATTGCACTTTTTCTGTGCCTCTTACATTGCATTTAAGGAATCGCAAAATTTGCGATTCCTTAAATGCAATCCGAAAATAAGGAATCGCAAATTTTGCGATTCTTTATTTTGCTAGGCAGTTTACCTTAATACAACCCACTTAGCTAAATTGCGATCTTCGGCGTTTGCGATCGCAATTTTGAATAATACATATGGCCCACAGTGTTTTCGCTCTCTGTAGTGCTTTATGTGCACTGCAAACAGTATAATTGCCTTTTTTGCAATGGATTCACTAATCCTTTAGTGCGCATAGAGGCTACTCAATTATCGATATCAGTCAGGCGGTGATGGGCTGCTTGTTTCCTGCAGAAATTTTTTCTAGGCTTCACAAAGTGCCATCATTGTGACTACTTCCCCCGGAAGTCTCGGGGGTCTCACTGAAAGAGCAGAAAGCAATCCATGGGATTTCGGCCTGGTCTGCCTCCAGATGTCTGATGCTCGCACATGTACAATAGAAGCTATCAAAGATCGACAGCTTCCACTTTAAAAATACATATGTGCTTTAGGAAGTCAATATTCATTCCTTGTCTTGAAAAATAGGAGCAGTTGCAAAGTATTTGTGGGTTCCATTTTTTGCTACAGTCCACATACCCTTTCCATCTCCACTGCTATATGGACTACCACTACTACAAATGCACCCTTAGTAGTAGTAGTAGTAGTAGTGGTAAAACCAAGGCCTACAAGTAGACAAGCCCAACAAGGGTTGATTCTGGCTCATGCCAAATGTCTGGATCTGGCTCGGCTCTTGTCCCATGGAGAATGGCGAGCCAAAACAGAGCTTATCCCAGGCACTACCTTTTATCCTTCGTTTTGCAGTTTTAAAAGGTGAAAACCAGTAAACACATGAAAACTGAGTGCATAAATCAGCTTTTCTGCTGTGTGTCTGTAGCTGCAATTTGCTGCAATTTGCATGTGTCTCAGTGAAGACCCACAGGAAGTCAAGATCTCTTTTTGCAGGCGCGTAGCTTCCGGGGGTGTTTGTAAAGAAATGTATTATTTAGTAAATAGTTAGATACAGTAGCTTTCAGTCGGGTATGGTAAGGTGTCTGTCAAATTTCACCTGGGATTTTTAAATACTCACTCAGACAAAAACACACACACACTCTTGTTTTGAAGGTCTTAAAACATAGGCATTTTACAAAATACTGTGTTTTAAGCACCCCTCACAATAAGCACTCATTTCCCTTTCCATTGGCCCTTGAGCCCCCCTCATGCACTGCTTCTTACATAATAATTAACATGATAAGCCAGCGTAATATTGAGTAAATTTGATGTCCCCCACCCCCCGCAGTCTTGCTGACCAAGATACGCCCCTGCCTTTTTGTTTGGCTAATCAATTTAATTAGCATCTGTGAGACACTGACCCACTTCCTTTTTATTGTTTGTCTAGTCAGGGAAGTCAGTGACATTAACACAAAAATAGTTTCATGCCTTTCCTAATGCTTAATGTTGTGCAAAAAAGACATTTTGACTTTCGAGACATATATTGAGTCACACTGGATTAGCATGTGATTCTTGCATTAACTGAATATGGTGTTCTAATTCAGTCCACAAAATAATTCATCACAAATCCTTTTCCTTCAGTGGTATAGGGACTGAGATATAGATATTCGTCCAGTGGTTCAAGAGCCCAAAATGGAAACAGGAAAACTGTTCAAATCCCAGATTCCCCAATGACTAAATTGAATGGTCCTACGAAAATCGCTTTACTTCATTGCGCTTCTTTTTAATTAAGCATCAAATATGATCCCTCTATAAAGGAGTTCAGTTCAGATTGTGTGCTACATAGAAACACACTGGTAGGGTTTCATAGAAAATAATGTTGCTTCACATACAACAGTATTGGCTACATATGCAGTGCACATCACAAACTGACATCCCTTGAGTCACTCATGGTAGTGTTGTCAGGGTAAAGGGGGTGGGGAGATGTTCAAGTTTCAAAACTGCTACGTTTAACAGGTGTCAGTGTACAGATATCATCTAATGTACAACCAACACAAATAGGTACGGCAGCTATAGGTAGAATACAAGTTACAGTATTACTACCCTAAAACAAACCTACCAAAGTCCAACTTGGACATTCACAAAGTTCCTCTGTTAGTGCAGAGAGAAGGGAAGGGCATACTTATGGAAAAGGAAGACTCACACACAAAACTGTGTCATGCTTCATCATCAGAAACCTCTCCCTACCCTGGTAGGGTAATACCACCAGGGCGGAATCAACCTCTTGTTGGAATCTGCCCAGGAGTGAGTTCTTAGATAAAAACTACTGGATAAAAGGAGGGATCCAGATCAGTGAATTAAAAATACCTTACAGTTTCCAGGCAGTGTACCTTTATTTGTGGAAACTATATGTAAGATAAAAGAGAATAGGATAGTTGTTGAGGACAATGGCTCACACCGTCTCAGTAGCTCGGCAAACATGTTTCTGCTCACATTAGAAGCCCAAACGGGACTGGTGCATTCTTCAGGGCCAGGGATCCCTGACAACCTACTAAAGGCTCAGATGTTTCTGAGGTGAATAAAGAAAAGAAACTTAACGGAAAAAAAAGTATATGTATACTCAGGTGAGTCTTACCTTAGGGACAACAAGCTATTAGACTATTGAGGAGGAAGATACAGAAAAACTATTTTTTATGTCAACTTCTCTAATCAAGGACTTAAAATTAAAAGTGTCATGGGCATACAACTGGCATTGCAAAGCATGCCACTGCATTCATGGCACACGTGATATGTAAAAAAACACATGCAAGGACGGTGCGCATGCACTGTGCACAAAATTATAGTAATGTCAATAAAAATCAAGAAACTTATATATTGTACCCACTTCATAGCATTGTCTAATAGGATCCAAAGGGTTCTCTTACCCTAAACTTTGGGGGATAATGACTTCCTGGTCAGAGAGTAGGACAATGTCCTTTCTAGTCACACACTGATAGATTCAAGATATAAAGTCAAATGCATAGTGAACACAAAGGTTCGTATCAACCTGACACACAGGTTCCCTGATTCCTAGGTGGTATTCCATGCGTGCGTGTTATACCATATTATCTCAATTGTATACGGAGGGATCTGGCTATGACCTCAGCAAGTGTAGGAGTAGAGACTGTTTTTTGGTTGCCTAGCTTTAATGACTAAATAGAAACGAGCCTGATTATTACTCTACTGGCTTATATGGACTAGAAAGAAACCGTGAAATTGCTCATGTTCCCTGCTGTACTCCAGCTAAGGTTTGTATGGTTCACAGTTAGGGACCTAAGGATCCAATTAATGAAAGGCGGTGATTTTTCCACACATTTCACATTCGACGCAGCAGGAATATTGGGAAGGAAAAACCTGCACCAAAATAGGTGCGTTCATTATGCATAACGTTTACACATTAAATGTGCGAATCAATGTCACATATAGTAGAATTATGTTAATGGTAAGGTAATAGATTGCTCGGGTGAGTAGCTGTATTGGTATTACTCAGATTGAACCCCCCAAAAAAGACATGCGGTCGATACTTGTACAGGTGTTTTGCGTATATGGCCCTGGGAACCATACAATACATTCAGCACACTCCTATGACCCATACTTGCAATAATTTCATTAGTATTTCTTTGTGTGAGACTTGTTGTCATATTGGCACTATGAATGTCACTTTTTAAAATCTTTTGACCTTAGTTGATGGTATTTACATATTATTTCTAGGATTCTTTTCCAACACTGTTGTGTTTTAACTTAGGATTGTTTCAGATACTTAGCTATCAGGTAAAATTGGCATGTCATCCATGAGCCATTATTTGGCCATCACGGATTGGGTCTTTGTCTCTGTTGGTGGATAGGTGTTCCCTTTGTGTTTGCTGTGATGGTTCACCTGGTACCACTGGCTGTTTGATTCAGAGAGCGCCTTTTGTTTTATCACCCCTTTTGTGGCATATGTCTGTGTTATGCTTTATCACGCTCACTCATAACGTACATATATATGTATATCTTTTCATATATTCCTCTATATTAGGATTCCAAGGGTCAATCATTTTGACAATATGTCATAGGCCTTCGAGACCGAAACTTCAACAATTGCTCCACATTGGCCCATAATTTCTTCCTGGTGCTTCCATTATCACACTCATGAAGTCTTGGATGGACACTTTATCCATGGATGCTTCACTGATTGATGCAACTTGTATAATTATGGTCTTGTAATATATCTGTTTCATGTCAGACAGTGAATGCAATTGCATTTATCCTACATATATATACACATCACCATTTTCCTCTATAATTAGTATTAAACAAACTGGTTGTTCTAAGTACATTCTATCTATCTATTGTTGGTTTTTCCAGAGTTCACTTATCTGTCTTTACATCCTTGTATTGTCTAATGATGATGATCAATTCATTTTGTAGGTTGGATTCATTTGATAGCAAATTTAACATACAAATTCACTGTGTTCTCTTAATTATTGCTCCTGAGGCTCCTTTTAGTACTTACTAACAATATTAAAGACATAGAGGCAAGTATTAGGCTTTTAGATATTGTTTTTAATTGCTAGCAATCAAAGAAATTTGACAAACTACTTTTCCAAATGACTCCTGCAAAGAGAAATTATAGAAAAGGCATAGGTAAGCTTGGCCAATCAGTCTTTTAAATATTTGACTTCAAGCAGATTTTCCTCTTTTCTAGATGTGGGGGATAAAATTCTAGAACTTGTATGAAAGTTATGAATGCCAACAGTAGAAACATTTCAAGATAAGTGTAATCAGATGCAGGAAACCAAGATACCTATAGGGTCAGTAGAATCTTTAACACTGCTTCTCAACGGAGTTTGGAGCTTAAGGAAAACAAAGAGAAAAGATCACAAAAATAGAAGACTTTAAACTAAATAATAAAGTATAAGATTGACATACAGCACTGAATCCTTATATTATATACTTATAGTCTTTATGATTTTAAGGGGAATGGGAAGGGGGAGGAAAAAGAACGAGTTCATGGAAAAATCATCACTTATTCATGGAAGAGGCACAGTACTTGTAGGATGTATTAAAGAAAGAACATTGTAACAATATATTGTTATAATCTGTAAAAATAATAATCTGCAATATTAGAGAACAAAAGAGAGTTGAAGCATTCATGGAGGTATGGCATTTTCAGATAAAGTACAACTGGTAGATGATATATTAATTTCAATTTGATTAAGAAAAAAGTTGGAGGTAGCCATAACAATTGAGCATCATGTGAGGGTGAGAATAGAGAGAGACACATACTGTCTAATTTATGCTATGAGCAAACAGATTCCCACCAAGTTTTATATGCTAACTTAGAGGAGAATTTCCAATTAAAGGAAACTTGTTGAAAGGCAACCAGTGGAAACAAATCAAGTAATGTACAAGCAGGGAAAGAAGGGAGAAAATGATAAATTAAGGTACCTAAAAAGAGATGGAGAATGTTAAAAGAGAGGGGCATATTTACAAGTCCCTAGTGCCATAAGATCATCACTTTGTTTTACGCTCTGGTGGCGCTGTGTGCTGGCCCAAATTTAGAGGGCCACACAAAGCCAATTTTGTGTGGCTTTACACTGCCTTGTAAATATGTCCCTCTTTCACGCAGTACTCTGCATCAAAGGGGTGTGTCATGAGGGTTGCTGTTGGTGTTCTCACGCAACACCCATGGCTTTTTGACACTGCCCCAGATTTACAAGGATTCATAAATCTGAGGAAGCGCCAAAAACTAACGCCTTTCCAGGGGAGACATTGGAGTGGAGCAATGAGGAGAAATACATTTATGTCTCCTCTATTTCTGTTCTTTCTATGTGTGCTGCATGCTACAGCACACATAGAAGGAGCAAAACACTATTAATAATTGTTTTTGTTCAGAAAGGTGTCCCTTACTGCACAAAAACCATCATCCCTGCAACGCAGGCATCCTTGCACAGTGGTGCAACGGTTCCTGCATTGGCGCACGACTGCTGTTTTAGTGCAGGGGAGAGCAAAAGGTGTGCCGTATTCTTGTAAATATGGGGCATCCCTGCGTTTTTTGAAATGACGCAGCTCGGTGCAACAAAATTGCTTGAGGAGGTGCACTGCGCCGTTTCATCATAAATATGCCCCAGCATTGATTTGCGACCAAATTCTGTGCCACAAAATAAGTGTGGCATTTTGGCAAAGAATAAAAACCAGATCGGTGCAAAGCATTTTCATTTCCATTGTTAAGTTCGAGATCCAAGTTGCATGTTTACCACTGAGATTTCTTTCAGGATCAAATCCTTGGTGGGTTCTTGTGGAGGGTCATATCTTCTACTTCTACCGCTTCCCACCACCTTCATGAAAATCATTTGGCATGTAGCATTACCACTAGCCATCCCAGTCGCTAGGCATGGACTTACGTTGGCAGTACCCAAGGAAGGAGATCAAAGAGTCCACAAGAAAGAGAAAGGTGCGAGTCCTCATGCAGCGCCCACTGCAGGAGTGGCCCGTGAAGGTAAGATCGATTGGGAGGGGTGGGGGAGAGTCAACAGACAATGACAAGGGAAACGTAAATTTAAACAAAAAGAAAAACACTCACCATGCGCTCGCCGCATCACCAACTCTGCGATGCGACAAGCACAAGGTAAGTGGTTTTCTTTAATTTTATTAAAGTTTCCCTCGTTGACGCCTGTCGATTCACCCCCCCCCCCCTCCCCGACTATGCCGCTCTTACCTGCAAGGGCCGCTCCTGGTCCACTGTCTTTTCTGCATGTCTCCAAACAGCGGCTGTGCAAGGGGCTGGACGCTTCTGTCTGTACTCTCAGTGTCAGAGTCTCCGGCTCCTTGTGAATCACAAAGTCAGGGCCAGTGGTTTGCAGGGGGCCAGTTCTAAACATCGGAGGAGGCCTGGGTGGGCTCTGTAAGGCCCTTTAGGGGATCCTGTAGGGCCGAGGAAACCGGAGGATATCACCATTCAGCTCCACGGTGTGGGACGATTCTATTGTGAAAGTGGTGGGTGGGTGTACTGTGACCATATCCGTCTCAAGGCCAACTACTAAGGTGATGTGCCAGCATCTGGTCCTTCTTTCACAGCCCCCTTCATTTTATGGCAGTCTCCAAAACCACAAAGCACAGCGGACTGGGCCCTAGTGTTGCAAGGCCACAGTGGTGTATCAATATGCAGCCAGCCACGTGTAGTTCTCTATGGCTGTGGCTTCCTCTGGATAGTTGCCACCAACAGTCAGTCATTAAATGTCACTGGGTCCTGTGGGCCTGTGCTGCAGGTGCGGTGGTGGGCACCACGTAAAATTGTCTCTATGGGCAGACCAAGTTGTAGAGTGCAGGATGCACAGCCAGTGACATTACCTTCATGGCGGAGAGGATGTCACTCCTTCTGTGCACAGTTACATATGGCGCTCTATGTGCCCTGCCGGTTGCATTCAGTTACAAGTTCTGGTGGATGTGAAGCATGGAAGGGGGAGATGGGGTGGGTCTCTTCGGGTGTAAATGTAAATGTAGTTGAGCTTATATAGCGCACAGCTACCCGCAGTGGGTTTCCCGGCGCTTGCTTAGGGAACCCGTCCTGGTATTCCCCTGTGAGATAGCAGGGTATCCACAAGGTGAAAGTCAGGCATCCCGCCGCGAGGGGCCGTTGTGGAGATTAAGCAAGCTATTGCCCAGAGTCGCAGAGTGTGAACCCGTGAGTCGAGGAGGCACCGGGGCGAGAATTATCGAGTCCGTGGAATTTTTAGCCCAAGACCCGCCGAGGCGGGGAATTGAACCCTGGTCCAGGACTGATCTCTGCTTCCGGGTCTGCCGCCTCTAACCCCTGAGCCACACTTCTCTGCCTCTTGAGTTTGCACTGTTATGTTGGTCATGGGGGCCTGCTCAGCCCATGTCGCAGTACTGACAGGCCGGTGATTGGCATGGCTCTCGGGTGCCTCCGGGCTCCCGTTTCCTCCATTCACAGGGGAGGTGGACTACTCACGGAGCTGGGCCTCACTACTAGGAGTGGGTGGAACCTTCAGAGTTTCACTCCGCAGATTAAGATAAAAAACTCGACAAGATTCTGCAGAGTTCTGTCAACTGGTGGAAATATGCATGTCACACTACTCACAATACAATTTAGCGCCAGTAGCACGAGCAGCACTGAAAATTCAGCACAAACAGAATGTGCAATGCTCAACAGCGCGTGGCCATTCGAGTTGATTTTGCTGCAGCTCAAGTAGAAAATCCACTCAAGCAGCTACTCAAGAAGCAGCCCTCTGACCTTGACGTCCCGTGTTAGAAAATGGCACCAGGGGATGCCAAATCTCTCTTGCGCTTGACATTTCTGAACGCCCACAGAAAAAATTCCACCATGTGCAGAGTGGCAGAATTTGGCAGGAATACTGTGTTACAAGAGAATCGCAGTCGCCGAATTCTGCTAATTTTGGTAGCGGAATGAAACATTCTGCCCACCCATTCTCTCTACCTGCCTCCACTCCTCAGTCACAGTGCAGAGGTGAGCAGCAGGGCCTGTCCTTCTCTTTGAGGTGGTGCGCGGCCATCTCATCTCCTGGCTCAGGCAGAGGAACACACAGCACAGGTTGGGGAGTACTCGGTCTCCAATATAACCTGGGATGCGGGGAAAATGATGGACACCGGAGTCAGTTTAGTCGACGATCTGTGCCCCCAGATGTTATGACCCCTTTCCTCCTATTGGGGTAACAATGTGGGTGCCACCTGAATGGTGCAAGTGGCTCCTCTTCGCGCTGGCTCACGGAATGTCACACAGAGGTGGCAATCTCTGTCAGCGGCCAGACTCCCACCCCCCCTCCCCAGTATTTTACACTCCAGCTAACAAATGACTATCATCAGTTGCCTGATGGGTTCTCTCCTGCAGGGTTTATCCAAATTGCCTCTACCAATGCTTAAACTTATCAGCTCAGGCAGCAAAAGTCCCCTGTTCAGAGCATTGGTAATGTGTACCTCAGCTGGCCCTCTCGAAGTCATCATCACCAAATAACTTTATTCGGTTATTTGTTCAAATACCATCAAAGTATACAAAAGGTAAAAACATTTGTCAATTTACAATCTAAAAGTATAAAAACGAATACATTCCCAAATCGCAATTAAAAAAAGAGGGCTATAGGAATGGTCAGCCAAGTATATGTCAAAATACATAAAAACAGCTCATGTACAGGCTTCCTACTGGGAGCAATACTGCTCGTAAATACATTGAAAAGAGAGGAAGCGTCCCGGCAGTACGCAATGCATAGAATACATATACAACATAAGACAGAAAATATAGCAATACAAACTATGATAAAAGCTTCTGTCGGATTATCCAGAGAGAAAATAAAAAGCGGCTAACAGCAAAAAATATTGGTCCAGAAACGTCCGCTTTCAGAATTCTAAACGCAATCTGGTACTGCCTTGCATCTATGTTAATGCAAATTGGTCTTATCCACTTCCTACGTATCTGTCGATATTTAGGACAGAAAAACAAAACCTGTTCTTCAGTTTCTTTGTCTTCAGTACAGGCAGGACAAAAATCTAATGATAAACCAACCGCCTCCTTTCCAGGGAATTTTAAAAGCAGAATGCCATATCTGAATCTTACGTATAAACTTTTAGCAAGAGGGGGCGAAATTTGGTCCAGGAAAGGTTCAAATTGTAAGCATGATTTTATAGCTAGAAACTTCGATGATAACTGACCACTAGTTAAATTATTAGTATAGCGATCTCCCACCACCTCCCAGTACCTAACTTTTAATCACAGCAGATCACCTCTTGTGGCCCTATCTGGGTGTTCCCACAAATCCAACATATTCATTGACTTACACCAGTCTGCGATATGTTTAAACCATGGAAGGTTTTTTGCACCACTGATCATCATAACCTCCCGTAAAGAGTTTCGGTAATCAGTGAGTTGGGGGGTTATCCATAAACGCAACCAGTAGATTAGGGGTTTCAGGGCAGCCATGTCACCTATTCTCTTCAACCCAAGATCGCAAAAAAGGGGGGAATAAAGGAGTTGTAATACGTACCGAAATAAGAGACCTAACAAAGATGTTTTCGCAGATCGTTAACTTATTAACAGTAGTATAGCCCCATATCCCCGCTCCATTCAGGGCTCTGCTTTGGGCTTTTGCACGATAGATTTCCAGTGCTGGGGATAGGGGTTTGGTGTAAGATTGTTTGTGGAATCATAGTATAGTTTTAGATCTTTGACATAGGGTTAAATAGCTCTTGCTTAGCTGGTATTCCCAGCTGAGTGACTCATTCAGACCTATGCCTATGTAATCAAAGTTTTGTACCCGTTCAAGAGGTTTGTGTGTAATCCTGATCTCCAGTAGACCTTCCCAAACTTTCTAAATCACCATATATTTTGTCTTGGAGGTGTTAAGTTCCAATCTCCTGTCCTTACAAAATTCTAGGAATCTATCCAATAACATTTGTAAATCAATAGGTGTTTTAGATATTAATAGGGAGTCATCTGCGAAAAGCAGGATAGGGACTTTCTCACCATTCAAGGAGGGTGCGTCGCTCCTACAGGCCACCAAACGACTCACCACATCATTAATGAATAAAGAAAACAACATGGGGGCGAGGACAAACCCCTGGCATACCCCTCACTGGATCTGTATCTTCTCTGTTAATTTGCCATTTTTCCCCCATCTAACCTGGGCGTAATTATCCTTGTGGAGTCTGGCTATCACTGTTACCAAATCCGCTGGAGCACCTTGGTTGCGCATGGTCTTCCATAACCAGTCACGCGGTACTGGATCAAACACAGCTCGCAGATCCAC
This sequence comes from Triturus cristatus, assembly GCF_964204655.1. Classification (NCBI taxonomy): domain Eukaryota; kingdom Metazoa; phylum Chordata; class Amphibia; order Caudata; family Salamandridae; genus Triturus; species Triturus cristatus. The sequence goes on along the minus strand of NC_140580.1, from coordinate 637,332,942 downwards.
AAATGCTGCATAAAGCTTCTGTTTCCTGAGTAGCACATATTTCCATGTTAATAAAGTGAATCTGAAAGCTTGGTCACACGTGCTTATTTTGGAACGAAAACCCACCTGGAATGTGGACAATATCATGTTATCGTCCATCCAGCCTTGAAGTTTATCTAAAACTTGCCTAGCAAAGATCCTTTGTAAATTGTCTATCAGACTGATGGGTCTGTAATTGGAGGGGACAGCAGAATCATCCTTTTTTATAGATGGTAATTATCTCGGCTCCCCTCCAGGTTTCAGGAATATCCCCACCAGCCACTATGCAGTTAGACAAAAGATTTATATATGCGGCTCATATCATAGATTCGGATTTGTGCAAATCACCCGGTATTAGTTCGGGGCCAGGGGCTTTACCTGCCTTTAGTCTGTTGATCGCTGACAGGCTGTCTTCTAAGCTGAAGGTCAATGCTATGTTGTTTGCATTCACCGCAGGGGCAGTAATTACAGAATTTTGATCAGCCCTGTGGCTATTTAAACTACTCTGGTCCTCCGTCCTGGAATATAAATTTGAAAAAATGGTCCACCCAAGCCTCGGGTTGGATGTGATAACTAAGAGTGGAAGCATTTTCCTGGCTGCCCTTTGAAACGATGTGCCAAAAGAGCTGGCTATCTCTACATTGAGCAGCTAGGACCAGATCTTGGCAATTATTATCAGCATGATCTCGCTTTTCTTTACTTATCGCTACTTTATAACTGTTACGTGCCCGGGTTAATTTGTCTCTAGAGCGCTCTCTGACTGCTAGTTGCAGAGCCTTCTTGGCTCTCTTGCATTCATTATTGAACCATTTGTTTCCCCCTATGCTAGCAGGCCTTCTACAAGAACAAATTTTAGTAAAAACAGTTTGTAAAGCTTCAAAAAACTCTTGGTGCACCGATGTAAAATGCATTTGTTCAGGGGATTGTATACTTCCCACACTACTACACATGTTAGTCCACCAATACTGAACCATTGGATTTTTACAGCACCATTTATTGCCTGACGTTGAACGTCGCTCGCGAGATAAAACGCACCAGCCTTTCACACAAACGAATAGCAAAAAAACACAAACACCAACTGGTGTCATTCGACCTGATGCAAAGATGAAGGGAGAAAACAAAGTTGCTAAGTGGCACTTAAATGCAATAAAAAATAGTCTCCCAGCACCATTAAAGAACGTTGGGGTGTGCATAGCAACAATAGAAGTCAGATTTCCATCTCCAATTCTCTTGACTTGGCTCAGTTCCAGACCCAAACCCATAGCCAAGCGTAAGTGTCATTTGTAAATGAATGCAAAAACAAATGGGTGGAATCAGTGTCCGCAGACATTAGGGCGACTAGCAGCACTCAGCTGAAATAGAATTTTGAGAGGGGACCACATTACTATGTGCAGCAACAGACCAACAAATGGTGTGAATGCGAAAGAGGTCCACTAAAGCACTAACCGGGCAGCAAGGATGACCTTGTGCCCTACCCAACGCATTGTAGTCCCCCTCCCAAACTGATTAGTCATAGAGAATGAAAAGGTGATGCAGATGGAGTCATTAGATACATGAATCACCGCAAGTGGCAACCTGCCAGCAAGATCAGTTTTGGACTTGGCCACGAATTCATCAGCCGTGAAGTAAGCGTTAAACGCCAGGTAAATTAGTGACTTAAACTGCACTGCCTCAAAAGGAGAGGGTACAAGCATCTAGGAGACATTTAACCAATTCCAACAGCTTTTCAATGTTGGCATTTTAATGTTATCTCTGGTCCACTCCAGCATTTTCCAACCCATGAATACCAGCCAGATGAAATATTGTAAGCAAGTCCTGTGCTCCTGAAAGCTTGGCAAAGAAAGCTAGGGTCACGATGTACCTACATGCATGTACAGTATCTGCTGAACAACTTCCCTTGTGACCTTAAGATGTAGCAGGAAGTTAACACAGGATCTCACTGTGGATATTTACTGCTTGCCATTTCCTCATAAAGCTTAAGTAGCATTCAAAGGCCCTTTCAAATGCCATCTTGCTCTTGGGGTCTAAAATGAAGGAGACAAGTTCTGGGAATACTGTGCACTCCACTACTGCTCTAGGATGACGGAAATGTCTGAAACTCTGCATCTTAAAACAAAACAAAGCATGTTCTGCATTTTTAGGCACCTGTAAGAAAGTGGATTAGTTGGGGTGAATGGTAGTCCACCAAAAGTAAATATTTCACTATTCTTGTTAGGTCTAGTAAAGATTTCAGTAATTTAAACCTGAGCTCAGCACCTTGTAGTCATGGCACAGGGCAGATAGCCTTAACTTAGCATTTAGAAGTACCACAACAGTCAAAAAGTCCTAATCACAACTCAATACAAATCCCACTCCAAATTATTAATATAGAGAGTATTTAATTCAATAAGGGGAACTGGAAATACGATTTTCTTTTTAATTGAAATTAATAATAATAGCACTATAAAGCAAAAAGCAACAGCTGTGGACAACTGGTTGAGCAGACCGCAATGGTTGGTCCAGGTCAAAGGGAAGGGGGGTCAAAAGTGGGGCAAGGCAGCAGGCTGGAACTGAAGATTAGGCCACCGAAGATGGGGTACAAAGAACAAGTTCTTACTGAAGCCATCGACGAAAGCCGGGAAGAGCTGCGACCCAGGAACAATCTGGAGTTCACGCTGCGACCCGGGAACAGTCTTGAGTTCACGCTTAGGAAGCTATCATCGGATGCTGCTTGGTGTCTGCCTTCAGACTTAGGGCCACATGCATCAAGCATTTTTGCCCTTGCAAACAGACCGATTTGGAGAATCGGCTCGTTTGCGAGGCCAAAAAGGCCTTTTCTGAGGCATCAAAGGCTTCCATTCGCAACTTAAGTAATCACAATTTTATGCGGTTACCTAAATTGCGAATGCATTTAGGGAATCACCATTTGCGATTCCCGAAATGCAATGCATCAATCCTTTCCTAAATGCAAACTATGCATTTAGGAAACGCTAATTGCCTTCAACCTCAAGTTGATGGTAATTTGCACATACTTTGAAAAATGCACAAAAGTGTGTTTTTTAAAGTGACATGTGGCGCACACGCATGCCCTTGGAGCATGTGTGTACGCCCCATGTGCACACTTACCCTATTGGGGGGTGCATCAGGGGGGCCTTAGGCCCCCTGGCACCCCTGGAATTGCATTCACAATATGCGAATACCAATTTGGTAATCACAATTTGCGAATGCATTCCCATTCATACCTATGGGCCTATAGGCCCATAGGAATGAATGGAGTGACATTACCTAATAGCGATTCACAATTTGCGAATCACTATCAGGTAATGTTTAGGAATCGCAATTTATTTTGCGATTCCTGCATGCATAAGGAATTGCGATTCCTAAATAGCGATTCCTTAAAAATCGCTATTTAGGAATTGCAATTTTCTTATGTTGATGCATGTGGCAGTTAGACTCTTTCCCATAAGTCAGATTCCTTCAGCAGGACAAGGCCGCTGGCTATAGTCAGAGAGAGTTCGACTTTGTTGGATGCCGGTCAGCTTCAGGCCTGATGATTCAGATTTGTTGCTGCGTAGAAGAGCATAGTAGGAGCCGTGGCGAAGTCAGGCCCACTGGAGATGCACCCTTGGTGGATCAGCTAAGCTGGTTGGTCCTGGTCTTCTAATGGTTCTCCAGGGAAAAATCTTTGAACATTTTTCTTCTAAGCCCCCAGGTTTCAGGGTTAGGCAGGAGGAGACTACTGACACCAGCAAAGATGTCCAGTACCACAGGAACAGCCCTTAAGGGTCCGGATTCACTCCACAGAACCACTAGCATGGTCCAGGGCAGATGCAGTTGTAACTGATCATCTGGGTTTTCTCAGCAAAGTGGGCTTTGTGTCGTTTTTGTAGCTTAACAGGACGTCAGTCACCTGACACTTGGAGTCCAATTCTTAGTCCTGGGTACAAGTGGGAGCAGGTCCCATCCTTAGGGTTCTTCTCATAGGTCACAACTGCAGGTGTAGTCCTTCTCGTTGTCTTCCATGGGTCCAGAAGTGTTCTGTAGAAGGTGCCCATGGGTGTCACTTTTGTGCCTGGCACTATACTGCGGTTGGAAATGACTCTGGCCACCCCCTGACCAATAGGAAATATGTTCTCAGTTATAACCCTACCCACTTTTACAGCATTTCCTGGGTGACCTACTGCAAACAATCCCACAGTGCCCCTCTCTACCTAAAACCAAGATGGCAGGACCTGTCTTCCCTTGTGCAGTGCTCCTGTACTCACCCTAAAGGTGTGGCTAGGGAAATGAGTAAACCCTCCTCTGTGATCACTCAATCAATCAATCAATCAATTAGGGATTTGTAGAGCGCACTACTCACTCGTGAGGGTCTCAAGACGCATGAGGGGAGGGGGGTTTCGGGTAGCTTGGGTCATCCGAAGAGCCAGGTCTTGAGGCTCTTTCTGAATGTTCGCAGTGTAGGGCTTTGTCTGATACTGAGAAGGAGTTTGTTCCAGGTCTTGGCTGCGATGTAGGAGAACGATCTGCCTGCCATTCTGTCTCTGTGGAGGCGTGGGATTTCGGGCAAGTCTAGGTCAGCGAAGCAGTGGTTTCTTTTGGGGGCGTTGAAGGAGATTCTTTCGTTGAGGTTTTGGTGTCTGGTGTTGTCGAGAGTTTTGCAGGTGTGTGTGAGCAGCTTGAAGGTGACTCTTTTTTTGACTGGGAGCAAGTGGAGGCCTCGTAGGTGCTGGGTGATGTGGTCTTGTCGTGAGATGCTGAGGACAAGTCTGGCTGCGGCGTTCTGGATGATCTGGAGTTTGTGGAGTAGAGATTTGTTGATTCTGGCATAGAGGGCATTCCCGTAGTCCAGCCTGCCAGTGATAAGTGCATGGGTGATGGTTTTCCTGGATTTAGGTGGGATCCATTTGAAGGTCTTCCGGAGTATGCAAAGGGTGTTGAAACATGTGGAGGATACGGCGTGGATCGGTCAGTTCATGGTGAGAGAGGAGTCGAGTATGATGCCAAGGTTGCGGGCATGGTCTGTGGGTGTGGGAGAGTTGCTGAGGGCAGTGGGCCACCAGGTGTCCTCCCATGCGGAGGGGGTGGATCCGAGGATGAAGACTTCCGAATTCTACAAGTTAAGCTTCAGGCCGCTGCTGCTCAACCAGGATGCGACGCCTTTCATTCCTTCCTGGAAACTGTGTCTGGTGATGTCGGGTTCCTTGGTGAGGGAGAGGATGAGCTGGGTGTCATCAATGTAGGATAATATGCTGAGTCTGTGTTTTCAGACGATGGCTGCGAGGGGGGAAGTTAGATGTTGAAGAGCATTGGGTTGAGGGAGGACCCTTGGGTACGCCGCATCTGATCTCCTTGGGTTTGGAGAGGAAGGGTGGAAGTCTTATTCTTTGAGTTAGGCCGGCGAGGAAGGAGTGGATCCAGTTTAGGGCAGTTCCCTGTATGCCAGCGTTGTGGAGCCTGGCAGCTGAGTGCAGTGGGAGATGGTGTCGAAGGCTACTGAGAGGTCTAATAGAATGAGTGCTGCAGTGTGGCCTTAGTTGATGAAAGTGCGGATGTCTGTGGCGGCTAGGAGGGCGGTCTTTGTGATATGCTTGCTGCGGAAGCCATATTGAGATGTGTTGAGGATGTAGTTGGATTAAATGAAGTTTGTTAGCTGGATGTTGGCGAGCTTCTCGGTGACTTTGGAGGCGAGGGGAAGGAGAGAGATGGGCCTGTAGCTCTTGAGGTCCGTCGGGTCTGCAGTTCTGGGTGCAGGTCCTCTCCCACAGGGATCAGTGCCTGACTGGCTAGTTAGACAAAAGGGAGGGTGGCCCAGGTATGAACTGCATCTGCCACTGACAGGATAGGCTTCCTTTGAAGGCATGCAAGGGGTTGGGCACAACCCCAAGCCATTCTGTTACGGGAAGGTCAACTTCGCCCTACTCCCAAGGCCTTTGTCTCAGCTCTGGGAGCAAATTCACACCTAATTAGCTCCTGAGTGACAACTGGAAGTTTAGACAAATGGGCTTCCAGAGAATTTAGGCAGGCTAAAGTATCTTTCTTAAAGTTTCTTCTTACAAATCCAACTTGCCCAATGAATTGGATTTGGAATGAATATTTTAAAAAGTGTAATAAGTAACATTTTATCTTGTTCCTATACAGAGATCACATTAAAATTTAACATTAACTTTCAATGCTTTCCTATAGAACAGCTAATCCTGCAGCAATTAAACTAGCTTTTTAGACCTCTTCATTGTAAGGACATGTTTTCCTTTAAAATTGTCAATGGGGGGCGTGGCTAAGATGGCGGCGAGGTAGGATGCTCTCTCCCATCCCTCCTGCCTGCCGTAGGCCCAAATACCGCTTCGTGGACCCATATACAGGCATAGCCAACACAGTCCTGCTGGCAGCCTCCAGCAAGATACTGGAAACCACCGAGCCCTGCAAGGGAGATCCCGATCACGATACGGAGCAAGTGGACATTCCGCAGAAAGGCAAGGCATGGGGGTGAGTCGGTAACATGCCCTACTCCTGTGACGCACTTGTAGGAGATCGGCTGCCAGCCGCCCAACAAGCGGCCTACAGGCAACGGTCCTGACGGTCCCAGGGACAGCACCTTGTCCCCGGGACATGGATCCCACCGGCAGCCGTGACGTGGCTCGCAGCGATTGGCTGGCTGGCACCCGGGCGTCAGTGAGGCCTTCCGGGGGCCGGCGGACGCTAGGCCTGGACTGGGTTGGCGCCAATGCGGCACAGCGGCAACTGGGAAATTAGAGCCCAGAAGGCCGGCCTTAAATGACGCAGTGAGGTGAGGAGTTGGGACCCTCGCCTCATGGCCTTAGTGACAGAAGAAGCAGGGGCCTCCCTATTGGGGGCCCGGAGAGCAGCGTCTCTCAACACGACCCGGACTGCTGCGAGGGGAGCCCCTGTACCACATTGAACAGTGGTGTGGGTGCCGGAACGTTGACAGGGGCCCAACCTATCAAGCAATGAGTGTTGGAGGCGGTTGAGCAATACAGCAGGGTGCCCGTTTAACTGACCATCTGCTATAGAGCTCGTCTGGAGGAGTGGCATGGTGGGCCTCAGGCCTAGCGAAGGAGAACCCCCTGACCACAGCGACGATGCGCAGGGAAGTTGGCAGACCACTTTGGTGGCCAAGAAGTGTACGCCGGTCCTATTGTGCTGGGTCTGACTGACGACCAATCATCTGGGCCTACCTATGAAGAGCCGGTAAGAGCTACTATTGTCCCACAGAGCGGTTGTCCAGGGGAAAGCCCACACTGAGGTGGGTCGCACAGCACGGCCAGGACCTGAGTTGATGATTCTGAGGCCCCCAAAATTAACAGACATATGATGTTGGGGACTTCAGGGAGCAGCATATAAGGATGGCAACAAACCGCACCAAGAAAGACCGCACCCTCAAAGACATGCTCACTTGCCCGACCAGGGGTCCGGCAGGGGACTTCCCCGCATCTGCAGAGCCCTCACAGAGCCAGGTCAAACCCACGACAGAAGAACCGGTGACGAGCACCTTTTAGGAATCGCTGTTCTCTGCACTGCAGGAGGATCTCTAGATGGTCAAAAGAGAACTTTGAATCAATAATAAAGGAACGTGGTCCCCTAGTGCGTCCACGTCCCTGCTGACCTCTTTAATATCCTGTGAAAGTTCTCTTTTGTCAAAAACAAGGAGAGAGCAAGGGAAGGAGAAAGGGGTTGAGTCCTTATCCCCTGTATAATGTATAAATCAACAATAAAGGACGAACCCAAGTATGTGAGGTACAGTCACTGTTAGGCAGTGTTTGGGGACCCACTGGGTTAGTTAAAAGACCCCTCACACACCAACCTAGTTGGTGTCATGCTTCATCATTGGGGTCCCAACCGGGTGGCCAAATGCCCCCCGGTTGTGCTACGACGCCTGATTACAGCGGAGCTGGTGTGGTGTAAGAGTGTGATGTGATGTGGGTTAAAAATATATCTGAGAATCCTTGCCTTTCTAATTTTATTACTGGCGGCTCAGGATATGATTAAAAAATACTTAGTGGTGCAACTAAAAACAGAAATTGATTATCTGGTAGTTGTGTTATGTGATGGGTCTACATGTTTCAGCCCGCGGTGATATATGGGTGGGGCTTTCTTCAGGACCGGTGAAAATGGTGAGTGGCAAAGTGTGAAGTGCCACGTGAAAAGTGAAAGGAGAGTACCAACACACGCGCTAAGGTGTGTGGACTGGGTGTCTACGTACTTACGGACACCAGAACGAAAAAACCTGTAGGGAAAGTTAGAGACAGCACACAACATATATATATATATATATCACAGATGGATATTCAGCAGTCATTCAGCAATTGTAAAATGCAATCTTTTTGTGCTGTGGTTTGCTCAGTGGGTCTGGTACGCGCTGGTACCTGAGGATGCAATGAAAACATACAGTGCGCATGCTGCATGCTGTGGCGGTGCAGCAGCTGGTTTACATATGGGCTAAAAGTTATGCAAGGCTGTGCGATTTACAGGTGCTTACCTAGGGGCAACCGAGGTTGACCGGTAGTTATTTTAGCTCACCGTGAAATTAGGTGCGGGAACTAAAGAATGTGGAGTCTGGCCACAGTGGAGGCTAGAGTGAGAAAGCCGGCAATAGCCGTATTGTGTGGCGCAAGGCTATCTCTAGATGCGGTAATTAAAAACAAGGGGAGCGGCGCTTGGTAAAGGAAGAATAATTACACTATGGCTGAACGTAAGTAGCTCATCGGGGCTCGGGAGGAGTGCGCTCCTCTGGCAGACTCTAGGGAGAGAGAAAAAAATGGTGCGAGTAAGAGGCTTTTGAGCTGAGCGATCGTAGTGCTCACGAAAAAGCCTCTATGGGATGTGTGCCACGCAACCTTACTTGGTATCAGAGCGTCACCCGTCGTAAACCTGTGCTCGTCTCCCGCCGTCCTGGATGGTGTGGGGAGGACAGCGAGTGCTCAGGAGTATATAGCTGCTGACTCCATGGAGTACGTGTCTGTAGTGAGCGAGTGCCGGGCCCGATCGTGGGCGTTGCCTCGCGGAATGAAGGTCTGCGCATGTGCGAGGGAGAGGGTCTTCGCACGCGCAGGAAGATATCAGGAGAAAGCATGGCACGCATGCGCGAAGTGGCAGCGCGAAGAGTGTGGAAAGGGCTGCAAAGCGAGAGGGTCCTCACCTTGCGGATACTTGCTTGAAACAGTGGCCAATACTTGTGTGAGGAGGCACTGGTAAATAACAAGCAAAAGGACAATAAAGAAAAAATTTGAAAAATGGGCAAGAAGAGGCAGAGTGGTTACTATGAGAGGTCTCATGTGACCATCAGAGTGGTGACAGCCAAGCTGTATGGGTCAGGCGCCTGTTATTGGGCCACCCGGAATGTGTGCTGAATAAATATACAAAAAAAAGGGGGGGTATGGGTCCCTTCAGTGTCTGCGTAGAAATGTGGCAGTGGATGGTTTAGACACACGAAAGCTGGTTGGGCACTGTATTCTACTTAGACATTTCCAGGTTAGGTTATCATGCACTCCTGAGAAATGAGCGCAACGTGGTACATGAAAGCGAGATGCGTAAGCAGCTGGGGATTATGATCTGCTTAGGCTGTTCCAGGGTATATTATCGTTCAGTCCTGTGATGTGGCTAGATAAACGATATATCCATCTCTGTTCTTTTTCAAGAAGGCGGTTCTGGATGTTGGGTAAGTTGGGGTCTAAAGTTTCTATGACCACCCATCTCATGTCATTGGTTGTGTGACCTGTCTCAAGAAAGTGATTGGTCATTCTGGTTGTGTTTTTCTTGCATCGTATCGTGCTGCGGTGTTCACAGATCCTAGTTTTGATTTTGCGGGTCGTCATGCCGATATATGTGAGGTCACAAGGGCAGACGATCCGATATATAACATGTTCTGTGTTGCAATTGGTGTGTTTCCGCAATTCCCATACTTTGCCCGGTTCTAGGTCGAGGTTTTTAACTGTCTCAGTTACGTGGCAGACACTGCAGTTTCCGCATGGGAAATGGCCTGTGATGTTGGGGAGTCCCCACGCATTTAAGACTGTGTTGGTTTGTCTTTGTGGGGGTGTGGGTCTGGTAGATACTAGGGCGTCTTTTATGGATCTCGCTCTCTTGTTGGAGAGAAGGGGAGGGTCCCAATTGAAGTTGCCTGTTTTCAGTATTTTCCAGTGTTTTCTGATGATTTGTGAGACTTTGTTGGTCACGGTGTTGTATGTGGTCACACATGTGAGAGGAGGTGTGGTCAGTTCTCGCATGTGGGTTTCAATGAGTCCTTCACGGTTCTGGATTCTGGCCCTTTTGTTTGCTTGCTTCGTTATGCGTTCAGGGTAACCTCGTAGGTGTAATTTTAGACTCAGGTCTTTGGATTGTGTTTTGTAATCTTTTACTTCGCTGCAATTTCTGCATCACATGTGTTGAGCCATTCACAGAAAGTGGCTAGGGAATCATTGGTGCCTTCCCAAATCATGATATTCTATTGATTTCTATTGAATGACACATGTGATCCTAATCTTCGCTTCACACACAACTCTGACAGACACATTCCGGGTGGCCCAATAACAGGCGCCTGACCCATACAGCTTGGCTGTCACCACTCTGATGGTCACATGAGACCTCTCATAGTGACCACTCTGCCTCTTCTTGCCCGTTTTTCAATTTTTTTTATTGTCCTTTTGCTTGTTATTTACCAGTGCCTCCTCACACAAGTATTGGCCACTGTTTCAAGCAAGTACCTGGAAGGTGAGGACCCTCTTGTTTTGCAGCCCTTTCCACATGCTTCGCGCTGCCACTTCGCGCATGCGCGCTATGCTTTCTCCTGATATCTTCCTGCGCATGAAGGAGTGCGAAGACCCTCTACCTCGCACATGCGCATACCTTCATTCTGCGAGGCAACGCCCACGATCGGGCCCGGCACTCGCTCACTACAGACACGTACTCCATGGAGTCAGCAGCTATATACTCCTGAGCACTCACTGTCCCCCCCACACCATCCGGGTCGGCGGGAGACCAGCACAGGTTTACGGCGGGTGACGCTCTGATACCAAGTAAGGTTGTGTGGCACACATCCCATAGAGGCTTTTTCGTGAGCACTACGATCCCTCAGCTCAACAGCCTCTTACTCGCACCATTTTTTCTCTCTCCCTAGAGTCTGCCAGAGGAGCACACTCCTCCCGAGCCCCGATCAGCTACTTACGCTCAGCCATAGAGTAATTATTCTTCCTTTACCAAGCGCCGCTCCCCTTGTTTTTAATTACCGCGTATAGAGATAGCCTTGCGCCACACATTATGGCTATTGCCGGCTTTCTCACTCTAGCCTCCACTGTGGCCAGGTTCCACATTCTTTAGTTCCCGCACCTAATTTCACGGTGAGCTAAAATAACTACCGGTCAACCCTCGGTTGCCCCTAGGTAAGCACGTGTAAATCGCACAGCCTTGCATAACTTGTAGCCCATATGTAAACCAGCTGCTGCACCACCACAGCATGCAGCATGCGCACTGTATGTTTTCATTGCATCCTCAGGTACCAGCACGTGCCAGACCCAATGAGCAAACCACAGCACAAAAAGATTGCATTTTATAATTGCTGAATGACTGCTGAATATCCATCTGTGATATATATATATATATGTTGTGTGCTGTCTCTTACTTTCCCTGCAGGTTTTTTCATTCTGGTGTCCATAAGTACGTAGACACCCAGTCCACACACCTTAGCGCATGTGTTGGTACTCTCCTTTCACTTTTCACGTGGCACTTCACACTTTGCCACTCACCATTTTCACCGGTCCTGAAGAAAGCCCCACCCATATATCAACATGAAACATGTAGACACATAAGACAATTACCAGATAACTAATTTCTGTTTTTAGTTGCACCACTAAGTATTTTTTAATCATATCCTGAGCCGCCAGTAATAAAATTAGAAAGGCAAGGATTCTCAGAAATATTTTTAACCCGCATCACACTCTTGCACCACACCAGCTCCGCTGTAATCAGGCGTCGTAGCACAACCGGGGGGCATTCGGCCGTCCGGTTGGGACCCCAATGATGAAGCATGACACCAACTAGGTTGGTGTGTGAGGGGTCTTTTAACTAACCCAGTGGGTCCCCAAACACTGCCTAACAGTGACTGTACCTCACATACTTGGGTTCGTCCTTTATTGTTGATTTATACATTATACAGGGGATAAGGACTCAACCCCTTTCTCCTTCCCTTGCTCTCTCCTTGTTTTTGACAAAAGAGAACTTTCACAGGATATTAAAGAGGTCAGCAGGGACGTGGACGCACTAGGGGACCGCGTTGCAGCACTAGAGGAGAAAGGAGACGGTTGTGAAGAGGAAATGGAAGCACTCCAACAGGAGGCCCTCTGACTCCACGTGCAACACATAGACCTACAGGCCCATCTAGAAGATCTCAAGAACAGGTCTCGCCGGAACAACATCCGCATTCGTGGAGTAGCAGAAAAAGCAGAAGGTGAGGACATCTTTGGATACATCAGGTATTTATTTTAACATCTCCTCTGCAGGCCTCCAGACGCCGAAATCAAGATTGACAGAGCTCACTGGGCTGGCTCACCCCGATCAAATAGAGCACCCACTGCGGACATCCTAGTCTGTGTGCATGACTTACAGGTAAAAGAGGAGATCCTACGCATGGCCCAAGAAATGTATCCAATTGCCTTCAGAGACCACACCCCAATTCTCTACCAGGGCCTGGCTGCTCTGACGCTGCAGAAACAAAGGGAGTTCAGACCTGTCACCACTCACCTTTGCAACCAAGACATATCTTACTCATGGGGGCACCCTTTTTGCCTCATATTCCATTGGGAAGGCAGGCTCCACCAATTACGATCCCTAACGGAGGCTTGCCAGGTGCTAGGTCTGGATCTGCCCGAGTGGAGCAGTGAGCATTGCCATTGGCCCTCAACCCCCCGACTAAGAGAGCGTCAGCCACGCTGGTGAAGGCAGGGGTCACAACGGAATCTGAAGCGACCAGACCCAGCGGAGATAGCGGAGGGGCAGCAAGCAGCACTGGAGGCGATCCCGCCGGTGCTGGTAAAAATGAACGAAACTTAAGTAACTTGGGCAGTCTGCAGAATTTTTTAGGGACACTGAGGCTTGGTAGTGGGTGGGGGGATGGGTGGGGATTGGTCACATGTCAGACCCTAAGTGGTTAAACTTGCAGTCATGCCTGGTTGCGGGACTGATAACGGGTTCTCTCTTCACCTTTCAAGTTAACTTTTTTTCATTGATGTTTATGGATTCTTGTTGGGGCTCCCACTCACTGCCACACCTTACACAGCGCCACTCTATTAGGCCAGACATGAAGCTTGTGATGGTGGCTAGAGGATTTCCTAGGCTCATTGGAGAGCTAGACTATACAGCGCGATCATCCTTCCCCAGTCCACATGCAGTCCACCCCACTTAGAATTCTCACCCTTAACATGAGGGGGCTCAACAATCCAGTGAAACGTACGTCTGTATTATCATACCTGGAAAACTCAAGAGTAGATATTTGCCTTCTACAGGAAACCCACTTGCTTGCCAGGGACTGCCATCGCTTTAGGTTGTGTGCCTTCCCTCATCAATTCTTTTCCTCGGCTCCTACAAAGACGATGGGGTGGCCATGTTGGTGGCATCTGCCTTCAGAGAGAGGGTAGATCAGAAAGTGGCTGAACTCAAAGGTAGGCTACTCACTTACCGCTTCACGTTGGGTGGCCAGTCCTTGGTGGTAGGCTCAATCTACGCCCCAAATGACGGGCAAGAGGAATTTCTTCATTCAGCACTAGCGGAAGCTATGTTCACTGACAAACGAAGAGTGCTGCTGGGTGGAGACCTCAACCTAGTATTTGATAACACTTTCGAACGATCAGCACAGCGACATGGGGACCTGGGAGCACTATCTAAGGAGGGCCATGCCTGACTGAGAGACTTGGGGCTGAAGGATCTAGGTCCTCTCACCCCCATGCATGTGAATATTCCTTTTTCTCAAACGCACATAAAACTTACGCTAGCTTAGATGATCACATAGGCACAAAGAACATACACGCAGTCATGACAAAGACAGAGATCCTCACAGCGGCACTATCGTATCAGGCAGTTGACAGTCTTGCTATCTCTCCTTGCGGCGGAGCACCCTTTCCGACGATGCACTTGAGAGACACTATGCTGCAACGCCCGGAGGTGGTGACATAGATTCAACAATCTATCAAGGACTACTTCTTACACAATGATTCCTCTGATGTTTCCACAGTAGTACTATGGGAAGCGCTCAAAACAGTATTACGTGGCAAATTTATTGCGATCTCAGCGCAGACAACAAAGTTTGCAAAGAAAAAAGGGTAGCTCTTTCCCAGCAAATTAGATGACTGGATCGCATTCATCAGCGCACAGGTGCTCTGTGAGTCTAGTGTCTGTTATCTACCCTTCTCTCTCAGCTGGCCGCCATAGACTTGGACCTGGCGGAATACGCCACCCTCCGCTTGCGCTACTCTTTTTATATAGGCGGGGACAAATGCGGCCAACTCCTAGCTCATAAACTGCGTGCCAGGCAGCAGGATCACGGGGCACAATAGAGACACGCACAGGGAGCATCTGGTGCCAGACGACAAAGACATTTGCTAACGCCTTTAAAGAATTCTTTTCACACTTGCACACAGGCCAATCCCTAGATCCCACCGAAGGCAGACGATACCTTCAGGGGATGCAAACAACCTCCCTCACACTGTAGCAAGCTGCAACGCTTGATAGTGAGATCCACATTGAGGAAGTCATATCAGCTAGCTCCTGGCTCAAGCCAGCACAGTTATACATCTACTTTCTATAAGTCCTTCTGCCCTGTCTTAGCACCCCTCTTGACACAGCTGTTTAATGCTTTTGCAGACCCCTGGGCGATCCCAGCTTGATGCTGGCTGTCTCCGTGGTCGTTATCCCCAAGCTAGGTAAAGATAAGTCGCAATGTAGCTCATATCGACCAATCTCTCTTTTAAATGTGGACCTAAAACTATTCATGGGCATCCTGGCGAGCAGGTTGAATTTATACATGCCCTCTCTAATTGACCCAGACCAAGTGGGCTTCATCCCCCAGAAGCAAAAGAGCGACAACACCAAGCGTTTTCTCCATGTCATAAAGAAGGCCTCACACGCCCCCTGCAACGACATGCTTTTAGCAATCGACACTGAAAAGGCTTACGACAGGGTCCACTTGCCCTACCTGGAACAAGTTCTCATGCATTTCAGCCTAGGGGAAAAGCTTAAGACACAGATCTTAAATTGCTACCGCTTGCCTACAGCAACAGTTAGGATCAATGGCTATTCCTCTGCCTTCTTCCTGATCAGTAGAGGGGCACGACAGGGGTGACCCTGTCACCCCTGCTGTTTGCTCGCTATGTGGAGCTATTGGCTCAGAGAGTACGGGACCACCCTGAAATCACTGGAGTGACCTTTGGGGGCAACCAACACACTATAAACGTATGCGGACGATCTTCTTGTGACTTTAGACAAACCGGGTACATCTTTAGCAGCCTTCCTGAGGGAACTCGAGATATTTGGTAACGTATTCTGGCTTTAAGGTCAACGCCAAGAAATCGTGTGACACTTAGCTTCTCCCTACCACCCCAAAGTGTGGACCAACTGATGAGGCAATATCCCATTCAATGGTCATCCGAAACTATCCCATAACCGAGGATTATTCTGGCTGCTACCACGCAGTCCACCGCGTCCCTTAATTACCGTAAGCTGCACAGGCAAATTCACAATGACTTATTGCGGTGGAACACCACCAGATCTCTTGGCTAGGCAGGGTGGAAGCAATTAAAATGACGATTCTCGCAAAGATATTATACCTCTTTCATACCCTCTCCTTACTACCACCCCCAGGAATAATCCCCAATCTCCAGTCAGAGTTACTGCTATTTATATGGCAAGGAAGGAGACCCCCCATGAAGACAACCCAGACTTTACACCGGGGTCGGGGACATGAGGTTCTCAGACTGCCGCTCAATGGGCCTTCTGTTTGATGAGGAGACAATACCTTCATTTTTCCAGATAGGCGCAGATTATGGTCTCCCTGTGACAGAGCGCCTTCAGTACCTACAGCTCCGACAATGGACACTGCACCCATAAAATAAACTCAACGCACAGCGACACCTCACCCAGTATGAAAAATGGCTCCTCATTAAAACTTCAGATAAGAAATTGATTTCAGAAATATATGCATTTTTTAACCTTCATAATAGACGCATACACAACGCTAGTCGGGACAAGTGGGAATACGACCTAGGGAGAGCGCTGGGAGACAAAGAATGGGAGGGGATATGTTACAGAGCCAAACACACAGCCAATAATGTGGCACTCGCTGAAACGCTCACAAAAGTCGCCACATATTGGTGCTATAACCCCGCGCAGCTGCACAAGGCCATCCCAACACAGAGTGCAGATTGTTTGCGGGGTTGCGGGACACTGGGGACACTCTTACACATTCTATGGGACTGCCCACGGCTCCTCCAATACTGGTCTCAAGTACTTGATGATATTGATACCCACCTGGACACCCAACTGGTACAATTCCCCGCATACATAATCCTCAGCCTCCCAAACCCACTAACATGCACTCTGAAATCTAGAAGAGGACAGCAAATAGGTTTAGCATTAGGAGCGGCCATGCAGAACATCCTCACGCACTGGGGCACCCCGCAGACACCTATCCACACTGGATGGTTTCCTAGGCTGTGGCACATATTAGGCATGAAAACATAACGCTTTCACTGGCTGGACAAGGAGCCTCATTCAGGAAATGATGGCATCCTTATCTGTCCTTGCTCTCACAAGACATTCGAGAACTTACATGCCCTAGATCCTTCGCCTTCCACGCTTACCCGAGATACCCTCACAGCTGCCATCCGATCATTCAGAAGCAACCGCACTGATGCCAGGTCATATGTATTTTAGCCTGAAGTGAGTGGATGAAGTGAGGGATGGGCAGGCAGGGAAAGGGATTGTTTGTCGCACCAATATTTGCATAAATATGCTTACATCGTTTAAAGGTCTCGCGAAGTCTCGAGAGACCAAAATGGCTGTTGTCGGCACGGTTTCTTTTTCTTCCTTTAAAATACCAATAAAAGAATTGAACCATAAAATTGTCCAAGTTCTATCCTTAAATACCATGCACCCTGTCTCATAAGCACTTAAGGTTAGCTTAGGGATGATTATTCATTTTTAAATGGAGGGGTTAAGCCTGTTAAAAGTGGTTATTTTAACAGGTTAAATTTGCAGTTTAAACCTGCACAGCCAGGTTAATGGTGGCAGGCCTACAGTCATATTTTGCATTGTCACTTTAGTGGCGGCACAATATATGCTGCAGTCCACTAGTGGCATTTACCTTACAGGCCCTGGGTACACTTGGTAGCATATACTAGGCACTTATGGGTAAGTTAAATATGCCAATTGGGAGCATAGCCAAATTTGTGATGTTTTTGGAGTCAGAGCACATGTACTTGGGTCTGGTCAGCAGAGTCCCAGTGCAGTGAGTTAAAAACAAACTGCAGCATCAGTCAAAAAATAGGGGGAATTTTACTAAAAAGAGGTGTTTCCTTACAATACCCCAGAACATAGTTTGCTCTAAATTTGACCATATTCTTCAAACAAATGAGTACAACTTGCACCTGTAATCTATCAGAAGACCATCCGACACATACTGACAGATCACAGGTGTTATCAAGTCATACATGCACTGCCACTAGGATTGAGATCTGTTCCAGAAAAGTTACACTGCTTTCAGTCATGCTCACAAAGCTGGACTGAATCATTCAGCTGGTCACCATTGACCATACTACTTTTTCTGAGGATGGCACTAAATCGAACACCACATCGCTAAGCAAGCCCATTTCTTTACTGGATATAGGGTGACCACCTCACTCCAGGTCATCATGAACACTATTTCCAGTCCTAAACTCTTTACCTTCAAATCACTGATTTCCATTGAGTCCGTTTAATTAGCTCTATGAAAGCAAAACAAGACTACAAGGCCCAGAATGCATTAGACTACCACACAAAAATCCAGGAGTGGAAACGGTGTCTGTAATGACCTGAAGGAAAGTGATCACCCTAGTTAGATACTTTGGGTACTGACAATGCAACATTGCAGTTCCACTCGTATAGAAAGCTGGACAAAATATATAGAGTTTGCCTAACCTTTGCAGAACTTTTTGTTTCTATGAGATTTCACTCATGACATTGCCTGGGCAATTAACCTTTAAAAGGGGCATAATCAGCACCACCCGGAGCACAATGAGGTGAAGAGCTAAATGAAAATAACTGTGAGAATTCTTCTCGACAACAGCAGTGCGGCTCACAATGGGCGAAGGGGTCCAGGGCAGGCAAGAGTGCGCACTGGCAAGTAGCTGATGCAGGATCACAAAGGAGACAATTTACCACAGCAAGTGTTTTTAAGTTCCTGCCCTTCCACCACACCTCCCCTGCATAAGCTTGCACCCACGGGGTGTTAGGGCAAAAAATGATATTTTGAAAAGTTTTCACATTGAAAAATAGACTTCTCCAACTGGTGGTTTCGACGCGTTTCGGCCCTATATGATCTGGACTGAGCCAAAGCTAAAGTTAAGGCTCCTCCTCTGGCCCGGGGGTAGGTTGTGATGGAATCGACTCGTAGACTGCCTGATTGCTGTGTGGGTCCCAAGCCAGGCGGTGGAAATCTGTCGCCAGCACACAACTTGCACAGTCCTTGTGGGTTCATCAGCAATGAGGCGGAGAAAAGAACCAAAGAAGAGCTAATCCTCCAGACAGATCCTGAGTTTAATTAATACCCTATGGTCTCTCGACTTGGGAAGCCGGTTAAGTCGGCAGTGTGGTGTTCTTTTTTTCAATCTGAAAACTTTTTAAAATATCTTTTTTTGGACACACACTAGGAAACAGAGGGCAAATTTGTCCTCCGAGGATGTTCCCATTATAAACTACCTCCTGCATGGACTTAAAAAATTAAGAAGCACAGCCATAATATGTACAAATAACTGGAAGACTGACGAAAGTTTCTAGTTGCCACGCAAATGGTAAATTGAGAATGTGTACAGCACAGTATAATCATTTTTTGTTTTTCTTTTTGTTTTTTTCATTTTGTGTAATTTATGTATAACTGTATGTCAAAAGTGTTTTTCTATGTACACTTCAGGTACCTGTACCCTGAGTGAAGATTACGCTGTGTGTTTAAAAAAATCTAAATAATTAATATTTTGTATAATCAAATACATCACCAGTGACCAATTTACATTTTCCCGGTGGAAATTACATTTGTAATAATTCATTCCCATAAAATACCATTTTTGCTTGTCTAGATTGTTCCTTGCCCAGGTATTGTAGGATCATTTGGGAAAACCACTATATGTGACACTGCTTGTTACCAAAGGGCAAGTTCACAAGAAAAGGAGCTCTGGCATCAGAGGTACAGGAGGTGGTGGCCGACACTGCAATAGGCCGGCCCTCCAGGGCTGAGGGGCCCCACTGCACAGCACCGGTGATAACTAGAAGTGGCAAGCATAAGGTAGGCCCCGGCGGTTCTGCAGCACAGATTGAGGTTCCCCTCAGATCATATCCCACTTGGCTGTGGCATCCCTTAGGGCTCATCCCTGAGCCCGACGTTGTTCAATGTCTATATGAGCGCACTGGCACAGATTATCCTCCCCTTCAGGTTAGACATTGTAACGTATGCCGATGACACCCAATTAGTGGTGGCCCTAAATCATCCAGGATCTACCTCTACCAGTCTAGGCTCCTGCCTGGAGAGAGTCGCCAAATGGATGGAACTCTCCTTCCTCAAACTGAATGGAGATAAAACGGAGCCCATGCTGCTGGACAACTCACCCATTTCTGGCATCGGCCCAGCATCATGGCCTAGCTGTCTCGGCTCCCCACCCACACCCAAAAACCAGATCAAAAGTCTAGGCATGTGGCTAGATCAGTCACTTACTTTTGATCATCAGGCGACCAAACTGGCCGCATCCTGCTATGGCATCCTGCGGATGCTCAGTAAAGTTCTTCCCCCCACTTCCTTTTTCAGCAAGAAGACTCATGGTCCAGGCCTTAATTCTTTCTCGCCTTGGATATGGAAATGCTTTGTATCTAGGAGCACCTAGGGCTACCACAAACAAACTGCAAGTCATCCAGAATTGTGCAGCATGGATGCTCTTTATAACTCCCAACAGCCACTCCGCAAGACCTGCTCTGAAAACCCTGCACTGGCTCCCGGTTGCGGACAGAATAAAATTCAAGTCTATGTATTGCTCACAAATCTTTCTGGAAGAAAGGCCCCCCCATTCTCCGAGCCATAATTTCCCATTACCACCCAAATAGACGCCTTCGATCATCCAGTCCCTACCTAGCTGCGGTCCCTAAAATCAACAGGATTAGAAGTGGTGGTCGATCTTTCTGCTTCACTTCTGCCAAGCTCTGGAACAAACTTCTCCTCCATCTACGCTCGGAACCAAATCTCCTCCCCTTCCGTAAACTTCTGAAAAGTTGTTTTTTTCAAAACCCCACCTATTAAGCTGTCTTGACCTGCCTTTATCTCGGCTAGCGCTGGGACGCCTTCAGGTAGCCATGTGCTCTACAAATATCCATAACATAACATAACCCTATGTTGATGAAGAGGCCCTGGTGGCAGTACAAGTGGCTGTGCCGGGGCCTCAGGTGCATGAAGAGGAGGTGGTTGAGCTGTTGAGAGGGAACTTGGGAGATGCAGGATGCTGTGGACTTCAACCGCATGCAAGGGACGCCAGTCCCTTCAGGCCTGCATTCCTATGCGCGGCGGTGCGATCACAGGCAGAGGAAGGGGCGGACACTGATCGGAACCTCCGCTGGATTTATCAGCTAGGGGCAGGCAGGCCTAAATTTTGAGCAGTAGAATGCTGCAAGGGTGCTTTTGACATTGTCTGGGCCATTCATGGCTACTAATACTAGTGCAGGATGCTCAGAGGGGGCCCCGGTCTGGCTGGATGGAGGGGTATGGTACCAGCCAGCAGTACCAGTGGGGGGAGTGCAGAAGCAGAGATATCTGGGGTGTCAGGAGCCTTGGGCCCCTGGATTGGTGGAGGTCACAGGGATGATGCTAGGCTCAGAGCCACGCATTCTGAACAGACATTAGGAGGGTTCACAGTTGGGTAGGGGTGTCAGCGGCGAGCAGTCAAGTTGCCCCTTTTGTTAGACAGGTGGTCTCGGAGTCTGTGCGGGGAGATCAGCTGACCCGTTCAGGCAGACCAGGGCAGGGCAGGCCCATTCGGTGTAGAAGGGTAAAATAGGGGTAGATGCCAATGGGTCCCTGATGAAAAAGTGGTGGGAAATGTCAGCGTAGGAAGAGGGGTAGTGGGCCCTAACCAGACGGGACAGCCAGAGGACATTGAATGATTCTTAGCCAGAATGCACTCACAGCAAGGAGAGCTCCCTACGGCTCAACAACCCCACCCACAGCCAAGACACACACCTACGTGGCCAGTTCTGGGATGGCGAGGGACCAGTCTGTTGGTCACGGGGAAAGGCTTACTGCTCATCGTAAGGATTTCCGCAACCCCTTGTATGGAGAACAGTTTGGTGATGGTGTTGTGGGTGATAGTGAACTACCAAGTACATGTACTGGTATGTGTGATGTTGTGGATGTGGGCATGGATGAAACATTAGACTATGAATAGGAAGAGTTGGAATAGGGTGAGCTGCAAGAGGAGGCTGCCAATGAAGCAGCGCGGTAGTCAGCACCCAATTATTCACGTCATGGGCACCCGGAGGATGCTGATGGTACCTTGCGTAGTGACTTACAGTCCATTAAAAATTTAAGGAAGGACAAAGGCATCTACAGTACAAACTGAGTGGGGACATGCAGCAAGCCAGCGAACAGTGGTGAGGGCCACGATTCTGAACCAGGTAAGATAGGAAGTTTGAGTACAAAGATAGGATATCATTCAGTATGAGTACATACAAGGGGAATTGGGGCAGAAGAAGGGATTAGGCTGCTGAAAGGGACATATTTACAGAATTACTGGTGTCACAAAGGTAGGAAGCTCAGTAAAGGAGGTGGAGACTGAGGCAGGTGACGTGGAGCAAGGTAAAGAGGAGGGGGGCAAGAAAGAAAGCAAGGAGGTTAGACATAAGAAGCTTCTATATATGGGCATTACAAAACCCTCTGGTGCATATTACCATGGCCACAAAAGAACGAATTTGGAAAGGTGAGTACATTGAGATGCTCAAATTGCTGCATAGAGAGGTGAGGACCAAAGAAGGGTCTAAAGAGGAAGAATATGAATTATCAAAATGCCCCAAGGTGCCAGTTAACGGCTGCCTTCTTAATGTAGACAAGCGTATATTGTGAGAAATATCCAGAGAGATGTGTGGTGCTGTTTAAATACTTACATGTGGTGTGCAAGACCCAGATTACCTTTGGAGACTGGGCATGGGTCCGGTATGACGAGAGCAAGAGTAGCTAATGAAGTAGATGGGGTGTGGGGGAAATTGGATAACGAGCTGTTTTTGCAGACCATGACTCCAGCTAGGCCAGCTCCAACAAAGTATACAGCCATGGATGGCCTTTGATTTATAAGCCCTTTCATGACTGTCCCACCAGAGGGGGTGGGGTCAATTGGGAGAGGACAGCAGAACATGCCCGGGCATGCTGGACTTCAACATGGGGACATAAAATAGAGAATATTGTCGTTTCAGACATGAATGCACTCAATGCAGAGCAAGACATCCAGTTTTGCACTGCAGCCCTCAAAAAAAGGGATGACAAGGGGAAACAAAAGGAAGTCAGTGGCAGAAAAACAGTGGGGGTCAGTGGCAGTCTAGCAATGACAGGGTCAGAGGAAGGAGGTGGCCCGCACAACATGGGAAAAGGCTTGTACACCAGTTAAATTAGATCGTTTGAGATATTGGTTGAACTACTGTGCATTGACAGTCGAAGGAGAACAACTGTTGTGCGGTTTGGAGTTTGGATTTCGTCTGGGCTATGAAGGTCCTAGGGTGCGTCGCCGGGCTGAGAATTTGCGTTCTGTCCAGGGACAGGAAGAGCTAGTGTGACTCACGCTGATGAGGGAGGTCAAAGAAGGAAGAATGGCAGGCCCTTTTTACGATTGGCCATTGCCACATTTCATTATTTCTCCCATTGGGGTGGTACCTAAGAAAGAACCAGAGGAGTTTAGGATGATTCAACATCTTTCACAGCCTGAAGAACAGTGGGTGAATGATTTTATCCCTGAACAAAGGAGCAGAGTGCACTATGCATAGTCAATTCAGCAATAACACTAAGGGAAGGTGGGCAAGGGTACACTGATGGCAAAATGCAATTTCAAGTCAGCTTTCAGGCTCTTGGTAGTTCATTCAGACAACTTTAAATTGTTAGGTATTCAGGTTGTATATTTGTAGACAAAGTGGTGCCCATGGGATGCTCTGTTTCATGTTCATTGTTCGAAGTATTCAGTACAATGCTGTAGCAGATGTTTCAGGGTGCTCCCGGTTCAGAGGCAATGATGCACTACTGTGATTAGTTTTTCTTGGTGGTACAACCCAATTCTTTGGACTGCAAGGAGCTGTTGTTCAGATTTCAGGATTTGTTGCAGGACATTGGGGTTCCTATAGTCCCTGAAAGGACCTGTGGACCGGTGGAGGATTTGACTTTTTTGGGAGTGGAACTGGATTCGGTGAGGATGGAAGTGAGGTTGCCTGAGGACAAGAGAGTGGCACAATTGAGGCTGTTGAGTGAGATGCTGGCGAAAGAAAAAGCAAAGGTGAGATTCAGGTTTTACTGGGGTATCTTAACTTTGCATGCAGAACGGTCAAAGTAGGGCAAACTTTTTGTCACAGATTGAGGTTGGCTTTGCTAGGCACTTTGCTCCCACACCACAGAATCAGGCTAAAGGCAGAAGTGAGGGAGGATTTGAGAGTATGGCAAACCTTTTTGCAGGATTTCAATGGCATTCTGAAGGATGGGATGGGTGAGGAAACAGAATGGTCTCTACAGTTGTTTTCATATGCAGCTGGTTGTGCAGGTTTTGGAATCTATTGGCAGGGGCATTGGTGCGCAGAAGAATGGCCTGAATGGTGGAAGAACAGAGGCTGTAGCATTGCGTTCTTGGAATTCTTTCCCTTGGTGGTTGCAGTTTGCTTGTGGGGACAACAAGAAGGTGCTGTTTTGCGTAGAGATTCTGTGCAGGGCCGGACTGGGAACCAAAACCGGTGCTGGAAAACTGCTCTGCCGGCCCCCAGGAGGGGGGTGTGGTGGAGGAATTTTGTTACAGGGGGCCGATATTGAAGGCCCTCAGTAACAAAAACGGCCCCCAGGGGGCCCAAAACTGGCCTCCACCCTAGCGGCCCACCGAGGAAATGCCCGGTGCCCGCTACGGCCAGTCCGGCCCTGATTCTGTGGGCTTGTCCCTGGGGCCGATGCAGAGAAGACACCAATGCCAGTGTACTTGTGGACAGTCAGAGAGAAAAGTTGATGCAGCTGCTCATGAGATCCTTGTCTGAGTCAACATAGCGAGCATACAGTCAGGCCTGGGATGAGTTCAGGGAGACAAGCGCATGGAGGAGAAGGCCGGAAGAGGTATATGAATTGCATAGAGAGGATGTGGTGAAGTTTATGATGATAAAAGGGTTGAGGGTAAACTGGTAGGTGTGGCCTTTTTTGGAAAATGGTACTGGGGTTATGAACCATAAGCAGGTGAACGGGGGAGGAGATTGCTGGAGGGTTGGGCCAGAGAGGTGTCCGCGCGAATGTGTGAGGAGACTGGTCACTCTACAGTTGTTGAAGCCAGGTGAACTGGGGAGGAGATTCCTGGAGGGTTGGGCCAGAGAAAGGTGTCCACACGAATGTGTGAGGAGGTTGGTGATGCTACAATTGTTGAAGCAAGTGATTAGGGTATTGCCGTAATTGTGCCATAGTATGCGAGAGACCACTTTGTTTTCTGTGGTGATGGCATGGCTGTTTTTTGAGGCTTTCCACTTGGGTGAGGTGATTGGAACCAGAAAGAGTGAAGGTATTCAAGGGAAGAGTGTTTGCGGGTTGCAGAATGAGTTGAAAGTATGCCTGCCAAAGACGGATCAAAAAGGAAGAGGCAAGTGTGTGAAACTTACAAGGTATCCTGGGTAAATGGTTTGTCCGGTGCAATGGTGGAAAACAAACACAAGTGGAGTGTTTTCACTGGGGACACTTTTTCTCCATGAGTCTAGGGATAGACTGCTGCAGTCCCAGGTATAAGGAGTGTTGCGGAAGGCATTACATAAGTTGAGCACACAAGGAAAAGACTATGGCACCCACTCCTTTAGGATTGGGATGGCAACGGAAGCGGAGATGCGAGGGTGGGAGGGACTTGATATTTAGAAAGTGGAGAGGTGGAGGTCAGATTTTTACCAGCAGCATATGAGTGTGGGCCTCGTTTACTAGAGAGTTTGGTCTAACGTGCATTCTCTGTTATAGGTTGCATTGCAGGGCCCCAGCATAAGCACATCGAGGCCTGGATTTGCAGGCGTTCCTTTGTGATGTGGTCAGAACACCAGGCTGATTCTGGGAAGTTTGGCAAACAACTGGGATTTGATTAATTCAGAGTCTGAATAAGGTGGTTTGGAAAGGGTGTGAAGCGATAGAAAGAATTCCTGCCGCGGTTGGAAGAGTTACGGAGAAACCTTCATTGTCTGGATGTGGTGGTATTGCATTTGGATGAGAATGATGTGGTGAGGATGAAGGGCTTGGCCCGTACGCAATGTGTCATGGAGTACTTGCGTGAGATCAAAAGGATGTGGTCTGGCACAACGTTGGTGTGGACAGCGCTCTTATCAAGGAGACATTGGAGGGGTGCCATGAAACCTGGGGCGATTGATAGAGCAAGGAAAAAATGTTACAACATAAGGACTTAAGGAGGTTTCACAATAATGAAGGAGTGTTTGTGGTGGAGCACAGCCATATCAGATTCGAAGAAATTCAATTTTTCAGACGAGGGCGTGCATTTGTCAATTTTGGGTATGGGTTTCTACCTGCTACAGTTGAAGATGTTTTTGCTACCTTGCTTAAGGATCCGACGTAAGGTGCGGGGCTGAAAAAATCTTGAGAGTTTTTTTCGGTGGCGGGTAGTTTCAACAGGTTGGAAGTTACTTTTACAGAAAGTTGTACAGGTTAACAAGTTCGGAGTCACAGTGGCGGGGAGGGAGGGACACTTTTAAACGTTACAGGAAGACGAGCTTTAGAAGATGTGAGCACTTTGGATGTGTGACGCTTGGAGTGAGCAGGGATTGGAGAGATATGAGTGGCAGGGAATTGAAGGGGTTTCTTTAGGTGCAGGGGAACCCCAGACAAATAGGTTTTAGACTGTATTAGTGAGGACGACTTTGTATAGTGTGTATGGCTAGATGCCAAGGTTTGGATACGTTATGGTTAAAGTGGACCTGCCTCATGAAAGCGGCCTTTCCCACACTATCACTGTCTCAAGGGTCTTAATAAGCGTTGTCCCGCCAGATCCCCATATTTACTCCATTCTGTGGTTGTGCTGGAAAGTGGCCTGTACCGCCACCCCTACATGTGCCTGCTGCTAACTTTGCCACCCATATCTTGGAGAAGGGGCAAATCTGCCCAATGGATCCAAATGCCGATTGCAGTGGTGTGATGCAAAATGATAGGTCCCCCCCTGTGGAATATGATAAGCA
This sequence comes from Triturus cristatus, assembly GCF_964204655.1. NCBI lineage: Eukaryota > Metazoa > Chordata > Amphibia > Caudata > Salamandridae > Triturus > Triturus cristatus. The sequence goes on along the minus strand of NC_140580.1, from coordinate 637,306,278 downwards.
CCCCCCTCCCAGTAGCCAATATCTCACAAATATTCATATGTTTTGTGCTGAATGGGGACCCCCTGAAGGGTTAGGGGCCCCCTACATGCCCCGCAGGGGCATGTATTACGCCCATGGCCCATAAACCAAGAAGGATGCAAGTGCCCCACACACTCAGGTGCTAAAACACATTAGAAAACCCTACGTTCATGCACTCAAAGATACCAGCAGACACTCAGGCATACACACACAGTATATATCCATTTAAACATGCGAAAACACATACATGCATAAAACGCAGACAGACCATCATATGCATTGTAATATATAATGTCATCAATACGCACAGACCAAGAGACATTCCGGCTCATATGAACCCAAAATGGCACAGACATACCAACACACACATCCACACACCAAAGTACATAAAAGTAACACACATAAAGGAGCAGCTACAAGCACAAAAATTACAAATGCAGGCATGCACACACGTGGATAGAAATGGCATTACTCTGGTGTTGATGAGCAATGGTCGCATTTCTGAGAGTGGATATACAAGTGACTAGATAAATGTATGAGGGTCGGTGGTTAAATATATGTTTGTATTGATGGTGTGGGGATACACATGGATGGATGAGTAAGTGGGTTGATAGAGGGATGAGTATGTCTGACTTGGTGGGTGGATAGACTGATGAATGTATAGGTGCAGTTGTATTTACATTCCATTTATCCATTATTCATGCCCTCAAGCATCAACTTGCTCACCCTATCCATATGTCTATTCCTTCACTCAATCATTTAATCATCACTAATTCTTCCGTCCATTAATCCTCTTAATAAAGCATTTATTATTTCATGCACCCAGTCTCTCAATTTATTCATTCATGCACTCACTCATTCATCAGTTCATTAAGCTGTTCTCACATTTACCCATCCACTCAATGACACCCACACACTCATCAAGTTAAATGATTTCAACAAAGTGTACTGCTGCTAATGGCATCGGTTTGATAACTTCATTGTAGTTAATTCAAATATTTACAACAAAAAAATGGGGGCATATCATGGCCAGGCGATAATTATCACTCAGCGCTCTTAGCGCGAGGATAATTATCGCCGGCCAACGCTGAATTTTATCGCGGAGATAGCGTGCTATCAGCAACGCTTATCTCCAAAGCGATAAAATTCAACGCGCAAGCTGCCAACTGTGCGATTATCTCTGGAAATCCAGCGATAATCGCACAACGTTTGGCGAAAGCTTGTTGATAGGGCTAGGCAGACTTAGCCATGATATCCACCTTCCATAGGATATCATGGTTAAGTCAGTTGAAAAGCAGGCATAAGGAAAGTAGCGATATCGCTACTTTTCTTGTTGCTCTGCAGGTTAGCGGGTGGCTAGATAATAGGAGAAATTTCTCCCGTTATCTTGGGGTGGAACGCCCACTTTGCATCTGCGAAGATGGGCGTTGGGATAAAGGGCGATAAGGCAAGGATTCACGCGATAGCGTGACCTTGCTGATAAGGCGATAAAATCATCGCCGCTTTTCGTCCGAAAACGGACGCTACAGCAGCGATAATTTTATCGCCTGGCCTTGATGATATGCCCCTTGGTTTGCTAAATGTTTTCTATTGGGTAATTTTGCCTGTGCCAATGGTGCCATCGCGTGGCCGATACGGGTAAGTGAGCCATTCAGTGATAATGAAATGTCCTTGGATTTAAGAAAAGAAAATCCCCATCACACACAAAAAGCTGATTGATAGAAGTCGCTGAAGCTGGTCTGAATCATGCCTAGATGGAAATACGTTATAGGTAGAGGCTCGTAAGTCTTTTTTGTAATAGGAGTATTCCCAGACAGGTTAGTGAAGCGCCAAAGCAACTGACAGGGGAGACACAAGTAAGGCCGTTTTGTCTGTTCGTGAAACCGGTCTCCTCACATTCCCAATATGCCTTTCCTTTTGTCTCTCACCCCGTTCAGTGACCTTGCTGTCTCCCTAATCTTTCACGGTCCTGGGGTCTGATTGGGTGGCGACGAAAAACCTGCTAAGCTTTTTGGGAAAGAAATTCAAATTATTTCATTTTGGAAGTCTATTAAAAAGCCGCTGTGCAAACTTCAGCGCCTGTTCTCTTTTCTGCCAATTAGTGATGGTCAATACACCAGGAAACGTGGTGAGAAGTCCCCCTATCGAGAGAAGAAAATTTGACAAGAGATTGGAGGATTTTGCATCAAAAGTTACCTCCACGGGTAACAAGGTGGAAAGTTAACAAAACTGCCAGACAACAGTGGTCAATCTACTCCTTCTAATATTTCAGATTTTTAACTGGACACACAGGACATGTTCAAGGGCAGGAGGTGAGCTTAGCATTTCTTTCTACTGTCTTTAAGCTATCTATAACGAGAACATACAAGTATTTCATCAATGGGAAAATGAGCCAGTGATGCTATTCCATGCTTCTGTACTTCATTTGCAGCATGTACTCACAGAATTAACAGCAGTGCTTAATTCGTTTGAAAGTAAGTGCCAAGGTCCTCGACAGGAGGCCACTGCAGTTTGCACGACCCATTGCTCCTGCCATTACCACCAGTGCCATAACCAACACAACTCCTAACAATCACACCCTACAACTGTGACAATTCAGACTAATCACGGCCAGCAAAGCTATGAGTGTCTTGTGCAGCAGGTGCGAGTCATTTCTAATGTACATTGAATAAATAAAAAACTGTTGTTGTGTTAATCTCTAATTTAGACGACCATATGGCAATCTGTCACAAGTCAAAAAACAAGGAGAGAGCAAGGGAAGGAAAAGGGGGGGTGCGTCCGTATCCCCTGTGTAATAAATGAATAAACAATGATGGACGAACCCAAGTATGTGTGGTACAGTCACTGCAAGGCAGTGTATGGGAACCCACTGGGTTAGTTAAAAGACCCCTCACACACCATCCTGGTTGGTGTCATGCTTCATCATTGGGGTCCCAACCGGGTGGCCGAATGCCCCCCGGTTGTGCTACGGCGCCTGATTACAGCAGAGCTGGTGTGGTGCAAAGGTGTGATGTGATGTGGACTAAAAATATCTCTGAGAATCATTGCCTTTCTAATTTTATTAATGGCGGCTCAGGATAGGATTAAAAAATTCTTAGTGGTGCAACTAAAAACAGAAATAATTATCTTGTAGTTGTCAATGTGATAGGTCTACATGTTTCAGCCCGCAAAGGAATGTAGGTGGGGCTTTCTTCAGGACCGGTGAAAGTGGTGAGTGGCAAAGTGAGTAGTGCCACGTGGAAAGTGAAAACAATATAAAAAGTTATTTTGTACCTACACACGCGCTAAGGTGTTTGGACTAGGTGTCTACGTACTTACGTACACCAGAGCGAAAAAAACACTATGGCTGAGCGTAAATAGCTGATCGGGGCACGGGAGGAGTGCGCTCCTCTAACAAACTTTGGTGTCAGAGCGTCACCCGCCATAAACCTGTGCTGGTCTACCGTCGTCCCGGATATTAAAATTAGAAAGGCAAGGATTCTCAGAGATATTTTTAGTCCACTCACATCACACCTTTGCACCACACCAGCTCCGCTGCAATCAGGCGTCGTAGCACAACCGGGGGGCATTCGGCCATCCGGTTGGGACCCCAATGATGAAGCATGACACCAACCAGGTTGGTGTGTGAGGGGTCTTTTAACTAACCCAGTGGGTCCCCAAACACTGCCTTGCAGTGACTGTACCACACATACTTGGGTTCGTCCATCATTGTTTATTAAACCTGTCATAAGTGCCAGTGTTGACAATTAAGTGCCAAGCACCGGAAACCTATGGCTCAAATTAAGCACTGAATAACAGTCCTTGCATTATAGCCTACTGCCAAAGTCAATATTGGCCATTTAAAGCCCTCTACATGCTCGGGTCTCTCATGAGGGAGAGAGAACTACTATGGGACATATTTACTAGGAAATATCTCCACCAGAACGTCACTTTTAGTGATGTTCTGGTGGCGATATCCCATTCTCCTTATTTACAAAGTGGCGTTTAACCACTTAACGTGGCTTAACACCACCCTGTAAATTAGGCCTCTTTTTATGATTCAATTAACGTGAAAGGGGCGTGCAATGGGTGTTGCAGTGGGAGTTCCCCTGCAAATCCCATTGCTTTTTGATGCTTCCCCTTATTTACAAGGCTGGGGCAGTGCCAAAATATAAGACCAGGGAATACCACATAACACATAAAATGTAATTTGTGGCTAAACCACCACTCCCTAAAGCTGGCAGCCAAACTAAAAACACAGGGTTTATGAAAATGGCCTTCTAAATCATCCAATGTTAGTGTTGTCCTGCTGTCTGTTCCTAATCTGCTACTGGCCACTCCTGAAAGGTTCAAGCCTCTCGAAGACCTGGGAGCAGTGAACCTGCATGAGTCTGAGTGGAGCAGGAGTTGTAACTGGCTGTTTGGGGTGAGGGGCTTGACTACCTGTTCAAATTGCAGTGTTCAGCACCCAATTGGGAGGTTGATGGAGCTCAGCCACTGTTGCCTCCTCCTCTTTCTTAGGGCCTGTGCCGTCAGGAGGCAATACAATGTTCTCAGGTTTAACCTGATGTAGCCGAGCAGCTATCTCCTGCAGGGCCTTTTTATGCGATCCCTCTTTTGGGGCTGGCCTACATGACAGCCTACAGAAAGAAGAAAAATACATTAATTGCACCCACTGCAAGCATATTCATGTGTATCATCAGTTAGTTCCCGGTTTAGAGAGCCAGTATCAGTGGCGGCCGCTCCATTTGTGAGTTGGAGCGCCACCCCACTGCTTTCCCGCAGTGTGAGAAGCAGAAAATAAAATGGTATTTTAAATACCATTTTATTTTCTACTTCTCGCGGCTGCGAGAAAGCAGACGTCAGGTATATGCCTGGTTGGGGGCAGGTGGGACGGATTGCCTGGTTGGGGCGTGTGGGCGGGTCAGGGAGGAGTGGCTTGCACCACTCTAAGTGCCCAGACTGCTTGGTCGGCCCTGGGGGCCTACCAAAGCAGTCATGCGCGCTCTACATTTTCCCTATGTCGGTTGCATGCAGCCTACATAGAGAAAATGGTGTCCCAACTGGTGCCCGGCTGGGCGCTGCCCGGGACTCAGCGGCAATCACAACGCTGCCATTGCAGCGTTGTGATTGGCTTACAGGAGGGGAGGGAGGCGGGAGCATGCTTCCTGTTTAGGAGCAGCAGAGAGGCGGGCAAACCTTGCCCAGACTCAGAGCCGACATGTACGTTTTCAATGTTTTTAAAAATGTATTTTAACGGCCCCCCCTCGCGGTGACCCCCGCACGAAACCCTGCCTTCCGCGAGTATTGCGAGCACGCGACTGTCTCTTTTGCTTGGGGCGGAATCTGACACCTGCGACACTGAAAAATATCTTTGTTGCTTGCACTTTTGTTTGAATTGCTGCAGAGAAGCCAATGGGAGTTAGATCCATTTACTTTTTTTGTTGCCTAAGCACCATGGAATAGGATCTAGAGATGCCACAGATAGGAAGCGGCATGTGCTGGGCTGTTTGCTGGCTCTTGCAGTTAGGAGTGGTGTATGTATCTGTTTTGCGTGGTATAATGCCATTTCATGGTCCCAGGGTTCAACAAGAGTTAAAAAGACTCGGATTCTTCCCTGTGTACAGATAATACACTCCATGGGAGTTTTTTACCCCCAAGTTAAAGGCGAACTTGAAAACCATAGCTTAAAATACGTTGTAAGAAGATTAACATCCTGCAATGAAACATAGAGATGAACTGCTGGATGCACTGTGTGCACAAACACGCCCATGCTGCGTGGGCCCAAGCACACAATGTGTTCTCTTGTTCGAATCCTTAATCACAAATATAATGTTCTTCCATATACTGTCACTCCGTGAGAGACTGGCCATTCAGCTGGAAAATGTGTTTCAGAGTGTTGCAGAGGCGAATGAGTCAAAATACCCAACATGCGGTGTTGGTACATTTTAAAGAAATAGAACATCCGGGCCCTTTCATTTGAATAAGGGCAATTCAGCTGGGTGGGACGGAGTCATTGTGTGTGTAAATCTTGGTTATCATTGGCTCAAACAGGCAGTGACAAGGTTTGGAGAGGTCAGTGACTGACAGTCATTGGCGGCCATTAACGGTTGTGATCTACTAAGGCATTACACTCAGCCCATGCTGAGCCATGCTGACCTTGATGAGGCTGTGATGTCATCTTTGATCGTAGCTCTTTGGCCCAGAAGAAGGGATCTATTCTTAGCCTCCTAGCCTTTCAGAGGGGACTTGTTACCTTTTGCATCAGTATTTTATCATTATAGGGAGTTATGCTACAAAATATAGGCACTTGTGTATAATTATCTGTGGACTCGGAAATTCTACCTCTAAATCATGGTGGGAGCAGAAGCCAGGAGATCACACACAAAAGTTGGAGAGGAAAATAATGTTTACTATCAATAGTTATAAAAGAAGATCTGAAACACGAAGGGGCATATTAACAAGAACTTGCGATAAACATCGCAAAGCGCGCTTAGCGCTATTTATTTTATCGCCAGTTATCGCTGGATTTCAACGCCGAGATAGCACATTATTATCAAGGCTTATCTCTGAGGCGATATGAAATCCAGCAATAGCGGCGAAAAGCGCCAGTATCGCCTGAAAACAAGAGTTAAATTGGAGGAGATAAGGAGATCCTTGCTGATACGCCCCAGTGACCTTAACCCTACAATCCACCTCCCATTATGTAGATGGCTTAGTCGACTTTCAAGCAGGTGTTAAGATCCTGCGATAACGGGGCTTAGCGCGATTAATCTTGTCGCTAAGCGGGTCTGCTGCAGGCTTGTTAATAAAGCGAAGCCTTGTTAGCGTCCATTTCCATGAAGTTTTGCTCCGGAACGCCGACTTTGCATGTCATTAGCGATGACATGCAGGGCGATTAGAAAACGGGAGCAAACTCATGGAAAATAGCGCTAACAAGGTTTAGCGCGAGCTTGCTGATAGTGCGATGTGAATATCGCCGCTTTTCTGGCTTTTAAAGCCACGAAAGTGGCGATATGGCCCTTGATAATATGCCCCAAAGTAACCCAAAGGCTAGCTACTAACTGCCCCAATCTTTGAGACACCCTTGAGCTTTTGGGCAATTGAGGTATGGTGGTTTTTATGCCTGGACATTCTTGGTTCGAATGTGAACCTGTAGGAGATTCTTAGCCATGCTTGTGTGTTTTTGTTGTGAGAGGGATAGATGTGGTTTATTTCGCAACCTTAATGTATTTAAAAACATGATACATCGCCGTAGAGAAATGACAGCAACATTAACTATCGAAATTGATGTTTTATTTATTTTGCTGCCCAGCTTATTTGTACATGGTTTGTATTATTTTTAAAGATGAAACATCAGGAATTAAGTAGACTAAAGAAATTACTTTGACTCTCATGTCAAATAGAAATATCTTCCTTCTTGAGGAGCTAAGAGGTGTGAAATGCCCTGTCCAGTGTTTGGAAATACAAGAGGTGTGATAAGGGCTCCCGGGAGGGTGCGGAGCAAGACCACAGGTGTGAATGGAATTCAAATAGTGTGAATTTTAGTTTGACTTGTCACTGTGACATGGAGCTAGGAAATAAAAGGCTTGGCTCGCCTTGTGCAGCCAGGCAGATGAGATGAGCGTTCGCTGCCATGTGCCTGGAGTTGGTCTGGGATTATAGCATGGATGCCTGCTCTGAATTCAGCAGGGCGCTGCAAGATCATTAATATGGGAAGTGCATCTGAAGCAGTTCATGGGCTTGCTTGTAGTACAGTGCTGTGTTTCAATTGTATTTGCATCCGCTGCGTCGCCCTGTGCTGACTGGGATTAAGAGGTGATTTTAACAGATGCGGTTGCCTTATTTTGTTATATGCCTGGTTATTGGCAGGCAAATGATATGAGGCGATTTTCTAGGTCAAGCGTTTTAAAGCCTGCTTTGATGCTTTTTTAATTCAGATTTATCTGCAATGTTTGCAAATTTAAAATAAAGCATGCATTTCTAAATATTGGAAAATCGCAGGGAAGCAATGCAAGTCTATAAGGAACTGCAGCATGTCCACAATACAGGAGATATGTTCTGTTTCCTCTGTCACGTGACTGCTGTAGGATTATGAATGCACTTAACATGCACACACTCTCTTGCTCCATCGTTTGCTAAATACAGTAATAGTGGAATGCAAAGCAGGTTTATCCAGCGGTGCCCCCAGACTATGTAAAGGGACGTCTGAGAAGGCACATCTGTATTTGAGGCTTATGGCTGAACTCAATGTAAACAGCGCCTACACATTGAATGAATGAGAATCTTAAATGTCATGCTGCTTGAGTCTGGATCAAATATATATGAGAATGCAAGCATCTGGATGCCACTTGCATTCACAATATCCATGTACTTAGTTGTTCTTTTGACCTTTTTGTTAAACCTGCCCTTGTATTTATGTATGGCTGAATCACTCTGAGAGTTTAAATCTGCTTGAGATACCTGCTGGCACACATTGTGTATATTTCTCAGAGGTGCATAGCACTGGAAGGGCCTAGCTTCAGAAACATTTCTATCTCTATGTTGTTATATGACATCCCTTTATGAATGTAATAACTGCACTTTCACAATTGCTTTATTAACCTTCATGCTTCTCAAATTTTCTTGAAAATGCACCAGTCACCCACTCTTTTTTCAAAATTTTATCGTGGGGAAGAACCCCCCGAATCACCCTTAACCCCTTGCATGCCCGCCCCTTTCCCCGCCCAGTGCCGCGCCTTCCATTAGCGGGCGGAGTTCATGACGAGCTGGACTCGTCATGGGCACAGCGCCACCGCAGCCCATGACGAGTCCAGCTCGTCATGGGCACTGAAGGGGTTAAGATGTTGGGGCTCGCTGGCTGCGCTTGCTCACCACAGTGCACTCCGACAGAAACTTTACGCCTCACCACTTTCAAATGTCACCAGCCACCACTGGCAAGTATTACTGTTTTAGGTAAAGTTGTTTAGGCAAAGGGTTGGGATAGCGTTAGGTTTGGCGGTGAAACATAGAAGATAGACCAGTGAAAGGGATAGCATAAAAAGAAATGTACGAAGAAGACATGGGAGAAATGTTGCATGTGCCATGAAGGGATTCACGAGATGTTGGGTATGGGTGGTCCAAGCACTGAGCAGCACATCTACACATCATGTCTACCCATTAATGTAAATGGTTGAGAGGCACAGGCAGAAACATAGTAGGATGGAAAATGTAATAAAAAGGATTGGGGACCAGGCACAGGGGCAAGACATGAGTTCCTTAAAAGAATATTTACAAAGAAATGGCTGAGGCCGCTTATGCCACACCTATCACTTACTAGTGCAGAAATATACAAGAAAGAAGAATTGTGCAAGAGTATGTGGGATCATCCACCATAAACCCCCTTAAAGGACAAATGCCATTGTTAATATAAACTACAGTAACTCAGCACTCCAAAAGGAAAAGTATTTTGAAATAGTAAACTTATATCATAAATATAGGTCACACATGCTTGCTTCCATGTAATATAATAAATCAATCTGGCTATTGTTTACTCCTTTATTGACAATATTCTTTAAAAACAATTTTGATTGTACCCATAGTCAACACGTTTCAGATCAGTAATGGAAGTGGGGCTGAATTTACAGATCGTTCGTGACCGTGAAAGTCAACCTCTACATGTAACTGGAGGACCACAAGTTGCAACATACACTCCATAATGGAATTAGATTAAGCCCTGAAGAAGTCCCTAGAGGAATGAAACGTTTTGGCTATTGCTGCATTTTATGATAGTATTTCTTCATTATGTTGTCATTTTTAACTTGTTAACAGTATCTGTTCATGGGCTACACAAACATCCAACAGAAAACATCAGAAACAATCTCCTTGTCGTACACTTAGCACAGCCCAGACACATCATGTAGTCAATTATCACAGTTGTCACCGAGAATATACAGCGATAATATGCGTGACAAACACATGTAATATTCTAATTTATACCACTTGTGTAAAAGGGCTGCTGAACAACTATCTTATTTAATCGATATTTACCTCAACTAAATGACTGCACAGTGATCTATGAATATTAAAATATAAACCTTACATTATGAGCAATGCAGTCCTTCCTTATTTAAAATTGATTGCTTTTTCTCATTATAACATGTGCACTAATGTGTCTCAAAACCTGCAATATTCTGTACTTCTTGCCCTGCCTTATGTCTCTCAAAAATAACAACCAAATCAAAAGGCCTTAATTGATATTACAACTAAGAAGCATGGAAAGCAGTCCAGGTTTCGAGAATATTTGTTTATTGCTATGATAAAAACATCACAGAAACCCACCAAACATCACTAGAAAACTCAGTTTAGTTACTGTAAACAGATCTTACCACATGCATCCATCAAACTTGTAACCTGACATACTCGGCTATCACTGCACACCCAACAGCATTTAGCACCAAGCAATACTCACTACACAGACCCTCTGCTACAACAAATATAATTTGCATTTCCTGAACACTACATGATGGACACACTCCTGAGATTCTCACCTGTGTAACATGGCACAAAAGCAATATAGCTGGCAAAGTGATGCCAACTTAACAGGATTCTTCTTCACCATGGCCTAGAATCATTCAGATAGTTAGGATAAATATACAAACCCTTACATGCATAGCGCTGTATCGTAGCGCTGTACCCTGCTAGTGCTGACTCTCTAGAAAACAATCTGCACAGACTGAGCAATATACAACCGCCCTGCACAGCTCAGTGAAAACTGGCAAAACCCTCCAGCACACTAAACACACCACATAATACAAAACAACCTTTACCTTGATAATTTTACTCTCATGTAAACCAACAGAAGCCATTAGTAAAGTAGACATGTATCAGATCTCTAATACCCAGACATCTACACCCTAATAATTACCGGATATCCTACAAATTTATGAAGCAGGCCATGGTCAGGAAGCACAAGATTCACCTACTAATGCTAGAAAGCAGTCTCCAAATGCTGATAATTTAATTTATACGGTGTTCCATTACTTTCGTGTTGTTTTCTAGTTCTTTGATGAAGATTGAAGTACTGTGCTTTGTGATTCAATTCAACTATTGGAAGAGTGGAACTTGATAAAGAAAGGAATCAATGAACAACAAACTGGACAGTGTGTGCTTGAGTGCTACACATTTTTGTTAGCATATCAGTCTTCACCCTGCTCCAATAGGAACAGTCCAGCCCAAACTGCCAAGCCATGTCCTCCCTGAACTGGAACACAAGCAACCCAGGACCAGTTTTGCCCTGGTTATGGGCTCATGAGCCAGGTATAGCTTGGTTCCAGTGACAGTGTGCACGGGGCCCATGTCTGGGCATACCTGTCCCACTAAAGAATACAAAAAGTGATGGATGGAATGCTCAGTGGCTGAAATTAATGGCTTTCATCCCTGATCGGAGGTGGCAGAGTATGTTGTTACACACACTAGTAGGGAGTATTCGTACTTCTTGCAGCTTTGCTGGTTGAGAGCATCCCTCTTTGTTAAACCTGGAACTTATTATTGTTTTTCTGATAATTGTCTCTGGGAAGCAGTGCTGCCTGAATTTATTGCGGAGATGATCTGCTTTTCTGCTAAAGTTGGCTAGGTGACTACAATTATAGCGCAATCAAAAAAGAATTACCATATGGTAGGTTCTCGCACAGTGGTCGAGGGTGGAAACTGTCAAACAGTAGGAGATTGTTCCAATTCATAGCTTTATGGTGTGTGCACAAAGCACCAGTCGCATAAAAGACTCATATCCAAAAATGCAAGATTGTCCTTAGCCATGGTATGAGTGAATTTCAGAAAATGATTTTGAGTATTTAGCCACATTACATCACTAAAGGGTTTTGTTGTGTCACATCTCAGGAGTCCTTGATACTAGATGATACTTGATTCCATATTATCAAAACATCATTTATGTATCTTTATAACTTTTCTATGTTTCTTCTGAATAGATTGCTGTCTGTCATAACCTTGGAAATTTTGATTCAAAGTGGTGTACATACAGGCAGGCGATGCTGGGGGCAAAGGAACTTCCAACAGAAGTACACTGTACCTTCAAACTCAAACATTCCAGTACAAACTCAACATCGTTGCAGAATAGGAACCGACCGACCTCAGCTCAGTGGCTTTGACCGCATCATTTGGAAGCGACCACACACAGTGCAGTCGGAAACATCAATTTTTCTATGGGAGCTTGTGCGGTGGGTAAAAAACGGATAGTTCCAAACATCCCTGCACCGTTTGGCAGGCACCTTATGGTGCCTGCCACACGGCGCAGGGATGTTTAGGGGCTGATGCGGAGGGCCTTGAAGGGGGGGGGGGGGCCGTGCTAGAGCTCCCAAAGTCAGTTTCCAACAGCCAATCCATGTCGGAAAGGCCAACATGGATTGGCTGTCGGAAACCTACACCATAATCCCGATGTCGGAAACGCCATTTTTAAGGGATTATGAGGCCTTTCCGACTGGCCAATGGGCTCCTTGAACCCGTCTGATTCCCCGGTCGGTTTGAACTCCGACCGCGATCCTCATAATATGGCGGCCAGACCTACAATGTTAGACGGAAAGCTTCAGACAGATATTGTAATTAGGCCCTAAATTCTGAAAGAGGAGGGGCGTGGCCAACTGCCGATGGGACTGGCCGCACGGTAGCCGAGCTCCGTTGCGCCACTTCCAAAAAATCTGATTTAATTCATCCGCCTCGGCCGAAATTCCTTCTTGAGGGGCCCACTGGAGCTGGCTGTGGTTCCCCGTGCAGCGACCGGAGGTTGAGCGAGATCCGGGGAATCCGGGTAAGGCGACGACCGTCAAGCGATCTTTCCATCACAACTGCGCCAAGGGAGAGTGTTGCTCCTCGGCGGGTGGACTCGACCGGAGCAGATGGTGGTGAGCGAGCGGCGCCTGCACCCAGTGTGACGACACACTCTGCAGAAGTCCAAAGTGTGTGTCCCTGCAGGTTAGTGGACACTGAGGAAAGTAGACGAGCTCCGGTGTCGGCTGGGGCCAACTCCCCGATCCGCCATTGTTGTGCGCCCTGAGATGGGGGCTCCTGCACTGCAGCGCCCTGCACTGAGGCCCCTGACCCTGTGGTGAGCCTTACCTCGCCTGCCACTCTGACTTCGCGAGCGAGATTTGGGAACAGCGGCGCGGCCAGCACTCCACCCGCGTGGGAGTACCAGAGGAGAGAGTTGTGCAGCGCAGAAGAGCGGGAGCCACAGCAACTTATACAGGCGCTGGGGGGGCCGCGAGGCCCGGGCTGCTTCACCCCCCGTTGCGTGAACAACAGGCTGGGCCCGCACTGGTACCTACAGCCTACGATAACGCCCGACCCCCCTGCTAACAAGCTACGGGGTCGGGCCCTGGTCAGCGCCTGGCCCCAGGGCCACACAACATAGGAACTTCCTCTAATCAGAAAAAACAGACGGTACCATCCGGCCCAGATCGCACTGCTCCAGACAAAGTCCTTCAAACACGGCGCAGTGGTGGACATCGTGGGTTCCCTTGTGACACTGTGGGGCGCTTACTGGTGCGGCATTGATCTGCGGTTTGGGGTGCCACTCGCCAAAGCCGACAGGCCGGGTGGGAGGTCCCACTGCAGGCAGCGGTGAGTAACGGTTGCATCCCGACCTTTCATCACAGCCCCCTGGACAGAGGGAGCATGGCAACAGGATGCAGCGGACGGACCGTAACGCAGGCCAAATTAGAAAAATTTGCATGGCAAAAGCACCAGGGAGAGGACCGGGGGCCGGCCGCGGCCCAGGGCGAGACCTCTGAGACCACGAACAAAGACATCCTCGAGGCTATCACTACAGAACGGACCTCTCTTGAAACGTGGATTGATACGGTCGCAACGGAGGTGGCCTTAATTCGGGAGGACATGAGGAAAATGGCTGACCGCGTGAGCACATTTGAGAACACCACAGCGATACCATCCTCCTAAAAAGGCAGGTAACTGAACTGCGCACCTCTCATGAAGCAATGGTTCTACAACTGGACGAATACAAAGGCAGGATGCGGAGAAACAACGTTCACATTCTTGGCGTTCTGGAGCGAGCGGAGGGGCAAGCTGCTGATATGTTAGTTGAAGAGCTAATTCTAAAACACCTTCAACCACGAGGCCTGTCTAAATGTTTTTCCATTGAACGAGCTCATCGTGTACCTGCGGGTAGGCCGAAACCTGCTCCTGGCCCGGGTGTTCAATTTTCGTGACCACGACGTGATCCTACAGACGGAGTGAGTGCCCCCCCCCCCCCATTGACATTCGAAAATAGCAGGGTCACATTCTTCCCGTATTTCACTCTGAGGGTCCAGAAACAATGTCCCAGTTTCCTGGAAGTAAAACGGGCCCTCAGAGACCAGGAGATCAAATACGCCATGTTGTTCCCAGCAAAACTCTGGGTGGAATCGAACGGCAAGCTGTGGTTCTTCACTAGGCCAGAAGATGCTTGGGACTAGATTGATGGCTGGTGCCAAGTTGGTAAGAAATCGCTAAAGGCCGCATCTGCGGCTGAAGAAGCCGACGACTGGCGCCAACAGAGACGCCTCTACACTCAGACTCTCAAAGTGCCACAGGGTGAATATGAACACTGCTCTACGGAAGGGGGCTGTTTTGTAACTCTGGCCTTATATACTGAACTGGGTATGATGGTGATAGGCCTGCTGCAGATCGGCGCATATAAATTCTCCCTGCTTCCACGGACAGAGTAAATCTACAGTCACACGCGCAATCACACAAAATACGCTAGGGCCCATATCACTAAATTCACACTATTACTCTATCCACACTGAATATAGGGGAGAAAACCTAAACCAATCTGCATCTACAAAGAGGTCAATGCGACCTTGATGACATTGCCTTGAGTCATGATTTTAAACATAAAAACAACATTTGAAACTTAATAAAATGACAAGGAATAAACACCCGACACTGGTATTCAAACAAATGCTTGTTTATCTAAATTAATTCAAATGAAAAGTCAATCATTAGCAAAATCGTTATTCTCATAGTTACCTATTCTAGCTAAATGGGTCAGGACAGGTCTCTCAGAAAAGTCTCTCGAGCCGCCGTCCTCAGCATAGGAAACGTCCAAACGCGATCAAGGAATGAACCAGCGAACGAACGTGGACCCTCTCTAGTCTAACATACTTATAGGGTAAGTTGCAAATAAAAGTTAGAAACAAATGTTAGATATCCGTTGAGCCACTGAGCAGAGCAAGCAGGAAAGGAAGTCTCTTGGTTACATTTAGAAAACCTCCGCTCAGGAAAAATCACAAAAATAAAAAGACGGAAGAAGGAAACTCGAGTTTGCAAATGTTTCTTTCGTAAATGCTCTTCCTTGATATCTTAGCAGAGCCACCGCAGACTGGTCATTGTTCATTGTGGCTTTATCCCTGTCCAAGGACAGTTGGATTCGTTCCCGGAGCTGCTGTCCTCACGGAAAACTTTCTAACCAGGCAAAGACTGTGGTCAGGTGACTCTCGACCATGTTCAGCAAGGCCTCTCGTCAAAATTCAATCACTCGAGTGCAGGCTGTAAATGGCAGCCATCTTGTTTTAGGACAAAACGGACCATCTTAATTAAAAGAAACACAAACAACGTTACCACATCATAATGATTGTACAGTGTTAAACCCCACTAATACCCTTATGTGTATGTACTTATCTAGCCTTCTGCGACACACTAAAGCATTAGTACACGTTATTTAAAACGCACAAACACAAAACAAATAGCACTTTTCAACACATATTTAAAAAAAACGCACATTATTACTAAGCAACATATATGCATCCCACGTGTAGTTTCTCTTAGTAGTAATGTTGATTAATCCAAACAGAAATAAACTATTAATTAATCGTTACAAATTAGTAGTTTTAAATCATAACATATAGACGAAACTGGAGCTTAAAACTCGATACATTTTCAACAGAAAACTCTGCTCCAGCAGGCCGACTGCACTTCTTCTCCTATGAGTACTGCCCAATGACTTCGATGTTCTCCTTGCTTGATTGGCTGTTAATTGAGCATATTTAAGGTTCTGGCTCTATAATTGTTATGTATACCTGATATATTCAACCATTCAAGTTTCGCTCTGGGGGTCACAGTGGCCGGGCGGATTACGAGAATTCTATTAGCTTGTCTCAGGGAGTGGGGTTGCTCACGTTCCCGGCGTTACTAAGGGTGGGCGTTAGGCACTCTGCATGTTGGGGGTGGCGGGCGGTTCCAGACCCGTTGTGCAGGGCAGCAGGAGGGGGGGAATTCAGTTTGGGTGGGGGGCGTGGGGTTGGCTATATATGTTTTTTTTGTTCTTAGCATCGGTGCGTTGTAACGCTTGGAATACAGATAACACATTTGGTCCCAATGTCTTCCATATTTATGAAGTATATCTTAGCGGTCTCTGGCAATTTCTAGATTTATGTTTTGCTATGTGGGGAGACTCCGGAGAAACCCCAAGGGAAAGCCCATCCGATGAGCTAATTTTCCCACAAAAAGGCTCAGATGGCGCCTGGTCTAGGTCTTAAAGTGTCCACTTGGAATGTCAATGGTCTAAGGAATAAGATCAAGAGGGGTATTGTCTTGCACTATGTCAAACAACAAGAACTCGACAGAAAGGGATATCGAATGGTAGTGCACTCTGGATTCACCACAAGTTCAAGGGGGGTGAGGGTTCTCCTCCGAAAAGGCTGCCCCTATATTGTATACAACACCTGGACAGACGCCCAGGGCAGATATTCGGCAGTCACGGGCACCTGGGAAGGATGTGTCCTCAACGTAGTCTCCGTGTATGCCCCCCCGGGCTACAATGACTGAACCTGCGCGACGTGGGGGCATTGTTACTGGACCTACCCGTGGGAGTGTTGATATGGGGGGGGCGACTTTAACTTAATGATGGACGGCTTACGGGACAGACTTCCACCCCGAGAAGACCCGACACAAAGCTCGCAACTCCAAGAATTTGCTAATGCCCTAGGGGTGGTTGATATATGGCGGTGGCTGAACCCCCTACACACTCACTTCACGTTTCAATCGGGAGCACACGGCAGCCAATCTCGTATTGACTACCTGTTTACTCACGCTCAAGATATACACGCTTTCACTAACACCCAATATCTGGCACAAGGGATATCCGACCACTGCCCTGTTCTGACGACTTTCGGCTTACAATGCACCAGACGTCCCGGCTCAATAATGATACAACCATGGGCGCTAAAGATACCCCACATCAAAGAAAATCTCCTGCAGGATACTGAATACAATTTTGGTGAAAATGTGGGGTCGGTTGCCTCGGCTGTGACACTCTGGGGAGCATTTGGTGCGGTCATAAAGGGTAGGGCGCTGTCATTAATGGTGGGACATAAGACCGAGCGATTAAGGAGGGTTGTCGAAATGGAGGTGGACATATTGGCCATGGAGGGGGCCATCGCCCAGGACCCTGACCCCGATCTCCAACACAATCTTAAAACTAAACAACAGGACTATAGACAACTCCTTTCGGAGGAAGCCACGATGCGCTCCCCCTCTACCCGCCATCGGATCTATGAACAGGGCGAGCGTACCGGCAAACTCCTGGCGTGGCTGGAAGGTAAGGAGCAGTTAGCACGATGGGTACGTGCAATAGCCGGCCCTGACGGCGCGCACTTAACGGACCCTCAGAAAATTGTGGATACCTTCGCATCTCATTTTGAGGAGGTTTATAAGTCCCAAAGACCTCTCAGGCCTCAATGTCGGCCGATCTCCTAGCCACCATAAACATGGTGTGCATTTCCCCACAATACCGGGATGCCCTGGAAGTGGACATCACTCAGGAAGAGATTCAAAAAGCCATACAAGATTTCCGCTTCGGCAAGGCGATGGGTTCGAATGGATTTTCCCATTGAGCTTTTCAAACCCATGGCAACGAAACTAGAGCCCATTTGTTGAGCCTATATAGGGAATGCTACAAGTCGGGACTCCTGCCCACCGATATTCGCACCGCCGCTATCATTGTCATTCACAAGCCTGACAAGCCGGCAGAAGACTGCAAATCTTATCGCCCTATCTCTCTACTTACAGTAGAAGCTAAAATTCTTGCCACGCTCCTGGCCAATCGACTCCTTCCCTATGTCACCGACCTGATCCATCCGGATCAGTCTGGTTTCATGCCAGGTAGAAATACGGCCAGGAACCTGCGACGGGTGCATGGAGCCTTGGTTAGGCTTAGAACCATCGAGGAGGAAGCAATCCTACTGTCCCTAGATGCCACCATGGCATTTGACTCCATCGAATGGGAGTTTCTCTTTGCCGTATTGGCTCGCATGTGGTTCGGACCCAAGTTGGTTAGAAGGATCAAACTACTGTACACACAACCCACAGAGCACGTCACCGTAAACAATTATCGTTCTGCCTCTTTCCCCCTTGGGCGGGGCACGAGGCAGGGTTGTCTGTTGTCCCCACTCCTTTTCGCTCTGGTGTTGGAGCTGCTTGCCGTCTGGATAAGGGGAGACCCAGGTCTGCGGGGACTTAAATGAACAGATGAGCATGAGGACCGCATTTCGCTATACTCGGATGGCATACTGCTTTATCTGGCCTCTCCAGCATGCTCGTTGCGGAGGGTACTTCATATATTCCACATATTCGGTGCACACTCGGGATATCGGATTAACTGGTCCAAATCCCAGATGTATGTACTATGGGGCGAGGCCCCATCCAATCCACGGGGCTATGAGATACCGGTTGCAACCCAAAGTTTTTGACACCTGGGCGTTTTTGTCACTTCCGATGTTAATCTTTTCTTCGAGCAGAATCTGCTGGTGCCCCTTCAACGCTTAAAATCGGATTCGCGACACTGGCGATCTCTGCCCCTCACCCTCCTGGGATGCACGTCCCTGTTTAAGATGCTCGCCCTTCCGCGCTTCCACTATACATTGCAAAATGCTCCTAACCCAGTCCCAGACTCATATTTTTCCCAAATTGAAGGCGTGGTGAGGGGATTACTATGGGAGGACCGCCCACCACGAATTGCTATAAACAAACTCACCATGGGATGGTATGACGGGGGTATAGGGTTGCCGGACATACGACTCTACTATCAGGCTTCACAACTGACTGCTATCAATAGATGGGTGTTTGGCCCACATGACGATCCCAACTTTCGCACCAACCACTGGCTCATGGGACAGGGTGGCTATAATAGGGCGCTATACACCAATCATCCTAAATTCAACTTGACTGGCCCCACGGCCCGTACGATCGAGGTGTGGCATATAGTCACTGGAAAGCTGGGGTGGCACAACCGTCTAACTAAAGCAACTCCTCTTTGGGAACCTGACATACTGGGTCGACTCAGCAAATGCCCAGGTTTTGATAAATAGGACACTATCGGGATCTCCACGGTCGGGGACATGTGGGTGAAGGGGAAATTGGCCACTTTTGCTGACCTCCATACTAAGTACCAACTTGCACTTTCGGAGACCTTTCGATATCTCCAGATCAGCCATGCTATTTCTACTGCTCTGCCAAAGGGTAGCCCTCTCCCTGACTCTTCCCCCCTAGAGGACCGGTTGTTACTAGATCCAATGGACCGCAAGGCCATCTCCCTCACCTATAAGAAACTGGTGAATAATCGGATTAATCCGATGCAGAAATTACGGTTGGGATGGGAGGCTGATCTAGGAGATGTAGACGATGAGGATTGGAGAGACGCACTGGCCTCTCCCAAGGAAGTAGCAATTCCCATGCGACTCTGACTTGTCCAACTTAAAATCCTCCACCGGTTTTACTTTGATGCCAAACTATTGTTTCAATTGGGTAGGAGACAAGATCCACTCTGTCTCCGGCACTGCAACCAAACCGGCACCTTTACACACATACTCTGGGAATGTTCACACATACAGTACTATTGGAACAGGTGACCCGCCAAATAGCCAGGACATGTGACAAACCTCTGAGACCCGCTCCCAGACTTTGACTCCTTAATATTTGGGAGGCCACTGACCTCTCACGGGCAGAGCAGGCGTGGGTCTCGATGGGTTGGATTATCACAAAGCGCAACATCGCACAGAAATGGGGGCGACTGCGATCCCTTTGGTGAGTGACTGGGCAAAGGACATGGATAGCGCAATGATTGCCCAAAAAACTGTATTCAAGGGACGAGGATGCCCCAGGAAGTGGGACCATAAATGGGGGAAGTGGAACAACTACAGAGGTGACATCTGCATTTCCCCTACGGTGGAATTGCGGCTAGAGCGACAAATACTGATGGCCCAGTTAACAGCTGCTGTTGGTTCCTCCCCACTGGCAAGCTAGAACAAATGTGCACGTTTGGCCCTGCCATTTTATCATGTCATTGTATTGCTTACTCTGGTTCAATGAGGTATCCTGTAGACGAGTGGGCGTTCTCCATGGGCAGCTAGTCGATGTATTCTCTGTTCTTTGTATGGAATGGAATGATGCCAATGTTTTGTTTTGGATATACCAATACGATTGTATAATACTATGCACCGATGCAATTTTGTTGCAAATTAAAACAGTTTAAAAAAAAAAAAAATTGGGATGGAGGTTCTAGAACCGTGTTTATTCCAGACACAATTGGTCTATATGGCGTGAGATTACTGTTTTTGTGTATTATGGGGAAAACGCAAAAACTCAATGTGCAAGGATTATTGCCAGCAAGGAATTCCGCTTCCCTCTTATACATCCATTGGTTTGTTTTAGCTTCTTCTATCAGATTGCCAACCACTTTTTGTAGTGCCTGTGGAGTTCTTGTCCAGACTCCGCCTTTATCCGCTGGTTTTATTATGATATAAATATTCTCCTTGAGCTCTTTGAGAGCCATTACTCTTTCTTTGCTTATGTTGTGGAATATCCTTCTTGTGGATATATCCATTGCTTCCACTTCATTCACCACACCTTGCTCTAAGGTCAGTTTTTCACTGGGGACTGCACTCAACAAAATGATCCCTGTAGGCTGTGTGTGCATGCTGCCTACCTTTCCCCAGTGCCCAGGGTGTTTACAAGCATGCAGGTTTCCACAGACCAAGGAACTCACCTGACCCACTTTACCAGCAGCTCCTTTAAAATGATATGGCTGTTCAGCTTTATTGTCTTCTTTGTGCAGCTTTCCCTCTTTATGCAGTTTGATTTCTCTCTTTTGTAGAGCATGTCTGCAGAAGTTTTTCATCTTCTGTGAGGCAGGTTTCAAAACATGAACTCTGACCTCTATGATGACAAACATGCCCTCAACCATCCCTTTGCATCATGGGGACAATTTATAATGCCAACATAAGAGAAGTTTCTTATAGCACACATCCTAAAATTATGGACTTTAAGGTGCTCTTAAATGTCATGAAGGAAAAAGAGTCATAATGGAAAAGTAACTTTCTGGGATCACACAGCTTGGTCAAGCACGTAAGCGTAGCTAGTCGCAGGTTTCCCGGTTTCGCATTGCGCAATTCATTCACTAAATAACTATGCTTTCCCTCTTCCATTTTACTTCATAGGCAATGCTTTGTGTTCATCTTCTTTAGTAGTTCACTGGTTCAATTAAACATATGACATGATAAATCAAGATGGCACTGGGAAACTTTCTTGAAAAACTAAGTTAAGGGAAGCGCACACCATTTATTTTTTATATACAAATTACTGGCTACACACACTGCTTTGCTCATGCAGTCAGTTCGGTTCATAAAACGTTATTCTGCTGGTAAAAACAGCCATAAAAGTACATGAGGCATATAATAAATACAATAAGAACATTTTGATGACTCGATAACATCTATAACATAAATCCATTACAAATAAACTATGCAGTCAACCCATGTCAATGAAAGCAGCTGCACAAGGCAGGCAAAGAGTGAAGGAAACCGTGGGTGCTTCTTTTCTGCTGTATGGTCCTAAAGAAAGGCATGGGCCACCACAGCCCTTGAGATGTGACTTCTAGAGTTACCTTCACTGTTATTTCCCATACATTACACGTTTTAAATATATGCTACGCTATTGGGGGCCACTTTTATTTTGGTGCCCAGGCCTATTTTGTGTCCCAAATCGAGTCTGTTCACTATTGCCCATCTGCAATTCCCAGCACTGGGCAGCACATCTGCTGCAGGAGGTCAGTCGCAGCCGACATGAATCAGACTCCCTTGTCGCGTCTCCTGCTCTCTGCTCACACGAAGCAAGCAGCCTCCCTCTCTTCCCCTAATCCAATCACAAAGCTGCAATGGCAGCGTTGTGATTGGCTAGGACGCCATCCTTACAGGCGTCTATGGGGAGGCCGTTTTCTTCAAGCAGGCTGCAAAGCAGCCTACATGAAGAAAACAGAGAGTGCTATGACTGTTTTGGTCAGCCCTGGGGCCGACCAAAGAGTCAGCACCCATAACATTGGGCTAGCCACTCCTCTTTGAAACAACCAACCGCCCGCCCCCAGCCAGGCATACCCTTCTTGTGTTTTCTCGCAGTGCGAGAAGCAGAAACATAAAATGGTATTTATACCATTTTAAGTTTCTTCTTTTTGCACTGTAAGAAAGCAGTGGGGTGACGCTTCGATGCCCACGCCGAGGAGCTGCCCCTGCAGGAGGTCATCTGGAAGCATGAGGTAAATTTATGGAAAGCAGTCAATGGCCACTCGTAGGCTCAGTTAATTTTGGGCTGGAGTGTCCAATAGGACCTCGAGTTGAGCCAGAAATGGCTTCAATGGCTCACCCACCTCCTACTGTGAATGTGTATATAATGGACCAGGCCAGGCAATTTGGGCTGAATGTCATTAAAAATTATATGGTGATCTATTGAGTAGCATTGTGAGCAAACAAAGAGGTACTGTGATGTGTACCGACCAATCTCAAATGGCTGCAATTAATGCAAGGATTCTCTCCATCACATTATTTTTGCTTGCAAATGCAATGGGTATACCCAGATGTAGGCCTCACATTCACTGCACCACAGGACTTAAGCTATACCATACTGATGGGGCCTAAGTTGCCAGAAACTGATTTGGGCTGCTTGTGTTCCCGTCTGAAGGGGACCAGGATTGGAAGTTCAGACTTGACTGTTCCTTTTACTACAGGACAATGGCAGATTTCTGTAGCTGAGATTAATGAAAGTATTAATTCCATCACCTTGTTTGTTGCAATTCAGTGAAACAGCTGCCACAAAAATGACTATTACAAATAGCTACATTGAATCAAAATAAGTAATTTGCTTTGCTATTTAAACAAATATTTTTGGTAGATTGTGCACTGCGCTTACTCACACAGCGAGGTGTTGCAAGTATCGACTGCAGTGCACAGATACCCTTTGATGCCACACACAGAAAGAAATAATTAGAGGAAACATTGCTCACAGGAGTGTGAAGGTGGACTTTTTTTCTAAGGCGGTGTCAGACTCTTCCACTTCATTGTGCTTGTTACTGAAGAATGCTTTCAATTTGATCTTCCGCTAATAATTCGGAGAGTTCCCAGCAGAACTTGACTTTATCTACCATTGGTGTGAGGACAAAACCTAGGCCTTTACAGAGTACATTTCTCTGGGTGTTAGTAAGCTGTGTACAAGAAAGGCTGACAACCAGATCAACTAGATCGCTGTACTTAGTCCCGGTGTCGTGACCCTCATCGTACTCCTCATATTAACCCATGTCCTTTGGTCCTCTCAATGGACTTTGGCTCTCGCTTCTTTTTTTCCTCTTTCCTGGCCTCTGCCTAAACAAAAAGGGTGCCTATATGGTGATGCTTGAATTTCCTTCCTAAGATTTCCTGGGTATGGGTATGGAAATTGTGGTGTGGCATGACAATAATGGGGAAAGAGGGGCAGAAAACGAAAGTAAGAGGTGTGAAAATGCATCCTTCTGGCAACCTCTGTAGCAGCCGGATATGTTAGATGTACCAGGTGATGGCTCTAAGACAAAGCTTGCCACACATTTGTGAGGGTGAGAGCCTTCAAAAAAAACAAATGTTAAAGATTTTTTTTTCACTTACAGTTAGGAAATATATTCCACTCCTGTCTCCAACGTCTTGTCTGGAAGGCATCCCCCCTCTGTTATATGTAGTATTCACCATATATACCATCTAAAATGATTACTGTGAACGCCAATCTGTTTCTTCCTAGTACCTAAATGTCATTAATACTTCATTTAGAGGGAATTATTCCAATAGATTTGAAGCACAAATCAGTGTGCCTGTTAAAGAAGTTCTTCTTGGATCAGGCTGATCTAGCAAGTTATTGATCACCTGAGAGGGGACTGGCCGTATTAAATGTAAAGGAAAAGCTTTTGAAGGCATTAGGCTATTGTTAAGAACCCCTTGTTGTGATACATAGTGGTCATTGTTATGTAACACTACTGACCATTCATTACTGCTAGAAAGATCAAGACCATGGGCAAATAATCCAATCAGTTGGTTTGCATCATTTATTTACAAGTTTGAATATTTAAAGGGCATTGAAAGCCTGCTATAAAGGTTCTCCTAGTCACCTGACTTTCAGGGCACACTTTTAGATCCACACCGATAAGGATTATTTGCAGCTCCTCCATCAATTATTGTTCGATAGAGACGTGGGTTGACAACTATTTTGGTGATCTCTAAATCTTTGATCTCATTGGATCCTAATACATCAGTTCTCAGTTACTACTGAGATGAATAAACTACCATCACTAACTCACATTGATGAACAATGGCCATGAATGCCAACAAAGTTAATGCTGGCTAGCCCTAAATATACGCTGGGTTCCCAGTATGACTACGCTAGATTGGAGAATGCCAAATCCAGACTGCCTTTAAGACAAAACCTGGAAATAATGCTCGATTCAAATATTTTTAGAGAAGAAGCAAACCAACGTGATTTCCCAGAATTTCAGCTATTGCATAAAATTGCTTTTTTCATTCAGGTATCACTGTATGATAATAACAGAGTCCACTTAATAAGGGATAGGATTGGCGCTTGCTTAATTTGATCTATTGTGTTGGACTGGCCAGAGTATTCTCAATAGGTTTAAAAAAAACAATAGTCAAATTTCCAGTGAAGAATCAATTTACTCCAGCGAATGCAGTAGCTAAACTGCTTAAATTCAAAAGTGATATTCGATTCCTAAAGCCATATGCTACACACACCTTTGCATTTGAGGAATACTTCTGCCTGGAGGTTACCAATAGGAGAACTAAGGTGAGCTTCTAAATGTCTGATGACACATCCAAACTTTAAGAGGTCCCCGGGAAAGCAGATCTCTAGCTATAATATGTAAACTTAAAGTGAACTTCATTTAAGAGATGAACAGAATCTGATGTATAAAACAAACTGAAACCATAACTATTTGCCTGAAAGGTATCATAAACAGAACTGTAGCTGGAGGCAAGTCATGACTCAGTGTGTCTTTATTTAGGATCTTTGCACTGTACAATTAAGTAGAATGGACCAGGCTGGAATATGCTTCAACACAAACCACCTGCAGACCACTTCCTTCCCATGACACCAATGGTTTTCATTCTTCAGTTGAGAATGTGCAAATGCCAAAAACAAATGCTGCCACTGTGCTGCTCATAAGGCAATAATTGCATACTTTGTAGAAATCTATTCATTGGACCAAAAGCGTTTTTTCATGTTAGAGTCCATACAAGTGGGGGAGTGGCCTGGCTCGATTAACACATTATTCCCCAGTTTCCGAGGCCCCAATGAAATCTGCTAAAATCCCTGTTGCCAAATTACAACTATTGTGCCCCTCACAGCTGATCCTAAGGTCGCCCCCACACTGCCCGGCTCTGGAGAGCAACTGAGGAGCAGTGAATTTGGAGAGTGGTGGCACCATCCTTAGAGCCGCGGCACACAGGTTACATCCAAATGCAAGCAGTGCTTTAAATGGAAATATAGAAGTGCAGGTACTTACTATTTAGAGTATCTGTTTGCTCCTGAGACGTGCTGGTACTCTCCCATAGAAAGCATTGCACAAGTGCTGAGAAGTGAAGGTACGCAGTACTGGCCCATTTAAAGCACTGCATACAAGATGGCGGCTAGAGCTGTGGCCTGACTCCCGAGCCGTGCTTGAGGGTGATAGAGGAGGACAGGAAGAGAAGTGGGAGAGGCCTCTGTCCACCCACTACCTGACTGAAGACCCCCCGAATAGCGAACAGTGGTGCAGTGATAGACTATACCTATCGCTGTGGGAGGGCATCAAGGCCTTGGGCTGTCCCCCACCCCCGTGCAAACGGGGGGCCCAAGTGAAGCCCTCCGACCACAGCCCTGTCAAGTTTCACGCATCAGGTGTCAGTGTAACGCATTTCAGCACAGTGGTCCGCATCACTGCATTGAAATGCACAATCACACATTAATAGCACCTCCCTAGCTGTCAACAAGCCGGAACGCTTCTAAATTAGCACACTTACAGAAAGCTGGCAGTGCGCAGTCCGCGCTGCTTGCAGCAGGTTTGAGGCTGGCTCAGCTCGCTCTGGGCTCAGGCAGGCTACAATGTTACTAATTCACCCGATTTTTGGATGAAAGGCTGCTGATTAGAGAGGGAAAGGGGGGAGGGTTCTAGTCGCCTCCGTCTCTCTATGATGAGAGACGAGCCACTCATCCTCCCCTGTGGGTCAGATGTATGAGGAGAGGGCTGCGGACTGCAGCGTCACTGGAGGTGTTACTTACGGTCACACTGAAACAGCACTTCTGGAGGTCGGAGCTCCCTGGCTCACATGTTCTATAGGGCATGATGTGGGTGGTCTCCTTTAAATGTGAAGGGGCCTGCAACTGGGCTTCCACACTTCATGCCAGCTGTGCCAACCACCAGACATGATTAATTCTATGGAGTCGCAGGCAGGGGCTCTCGGCCATCGGAGGACTGTCCCCTTTTAAAAGTCCAAGGTCTGCTAGCTGCAGCACTCCTTGGCAGTGCAGTCAAGAGTGGCGGCACAGCTACCTGGTGGTGCCACTGGGCGCGAACACAGGCCCTTCGGCTCATCAGAGAAGTAGCTGCGCCGTATGAGACAATTCCAGAGGTGAGTGTCAAACACGGCCCACTGACCGCCCAGCGGCAGCAGAAAGACACAGGCAGGCATTCCTGAACTCCTTGAGTATCTGAAAGCAGGGCCATGGGTAAAATGAGCTTGGAGAAATAGAGCACGCTTCTGTTCTTTGCAGGCACAGCACTACAACATGGCAGAGCAAGCCGGCACAGCACTACAACATGGCAGAGCAAGCCGGCACAGCACTACAACATGGCAGAGCAAGCCGGCACAGCACTACAACATGGCAGAGCAAGCCGGCACAGCACTGCACTCTGGTACAGCAACAGGCCCGGTTCTAGCGGGTGGGCCAGGCCCACCCAAACAGGAGCCTTGGCCCTCGTAGTGAGGGCTTGAAGGCAGGCGCGCAAAGCACACCTCGTGCGTGTCAGCCCCGGCCGACACAGCTTCCCGGGCGCACAGACAGTTTTAGAGATTATCGCAGTCACACCCGAGTACTTCACAGTTCTTTGAAAGGCCATTTACATGTTAACGAGGCTTTGTTAATTTTTTCACCCCTTCATCTCCACATGGCAAAGGCGACAATGTTCTGCTGTGTGGATATTTCTTTTTCTATGCAGCGCAGGAGAAAATAAGTTTGTTTATTCCTATTCACCTTTCCTGACCCCTGCAGCTGCTTGTCACATCAGGCTGTGACACAAAGTTTGACTAATGGAGTAGGTAAGAGAATGTGTTGCTATTTGTTTTTCTTTTTTAAATCTGCACAGGCCCAGCAGGACAAATACTGAGTGCTTCTTTTAAACAGCTTTTATCATTATCATGGCGGATGCAGGACAACAATAAGACAATATAAAATTCCCAGATATCGCTGGTGATAAATGATCCTGCTGGAGAGCAATCATTTGTCTGTTAGCAGTTTTTAAATGCAGATGAACTGCATTTTATGTGGAAGCTCAGTGGGTTACTGCCTTTGTCACAGAGATCCTTGTGTTACTTGCAGTTCAGAAGTTACAATCCTAACATAGGACAGTGACCAATGAACTGTCATCAAAGAGCTGCATACAAACATGAATGGTATAGTTAGAACTTCGCTTTCTTTTTTTCTGATATAGTTAGACCTTCCCCAGTCTTTCATTAATCTAATGTTGCTAAAATGAGTATGTTTGGGCAGATATACATTTTTATCAGTAAAGCTGACCCCCATGGAATACTCTTTAAATCCTACGGTTGTGTTTCCCCAGACCAAACCCTCTTAAAATATACTGCCCACCAGTATGGATGACATGTGATTCATACACCTTGTAATTCATCATTGGTTTATGCGACATTCCCTGTACACTGATTTACATACTTGTATGATTCATTGTCTCTGTATAATGTGTGCGTGGTGTAAAGTACTGACACACACTACACTGATATGAGTAGCACTGTACAACAAATGAAATGCATATGAGAGAGGGGCTACGTAAAGATGAGGGGCACTGCTGGAGGGTGGCAGTGAGGGAATCTGAGGAAGAGGTCAATAGGGGGAGGGGCTATGGAGCAATGAGGGGCACTGTTGGAGGGTGGCAGTGAGGGAATCCGAGGAAGGGGTCAATAGGGGGAGGGGCTATGGAGTGATGAGGGGCACTGTTGGAGGGTGGCAGTGAGAGAACCTGAGGAGGGGGTCAATAGGGGGAGGGGCTATGGAGCGATGAGGGGCACTAGTGGAGGGTGGCAGTAAAGGAATCCGAGGAAGAGGTCATGGGGTGGAGGGAGGAGCTAGGGAGAGATGAGAGGCACTGGTGGAGGGTGGCAGTGAGGAAATCCGAGGAGGTGGTCATGGGGTGGAGGGGAGAGCTAGGGAGAGATGAGGGGCACTGCTGGAGGGTGGCAGTGAGGAAGTCTGAGGAGGAGGTCATGAGGGGGATGGGCTACAGAGAGATGAGGGGCACTAGTGGAGGGTGGCAGTGAGGGAATCCGAGGAGGAGGTCAATAGGGGGGGCCATGGAGGGATGAGGGGCACTGTTGGAAGGTGGTAGGAAAGGTTATTTACAGAGAAAGAGGTTATTGGTGCGGCGCCAAAAAAGACTTTCGCATCAGAGCTGAAGCCGGCCCTGTCATGACCTTTCTGGTTTTGTTTATTTAATTAGCAGTCGGGTCATAAGGGCTACTGTGGAACATACTTTAAGGTGCGTGCTAATTATATTTACCGCTATATTCAATGTTTTAAGTTTGAAGGTGATTTTACTAATGTTTTTAAAGGGAAAAATGAAAGTGGAGCCCGATGGTGCCTTATATGGGGCTGGGGCCCAAGGTCAGCTGTGAGATAAGGTGCACTGGAGAGGAGTAGTGGATAATCAAGCCTGTAAGGGAGTGCGTTGCAGAGTCCGGGGTCAGGTGGAGGTAGTAATGAAGAGGGATTCTCCCTGAAGACTCGGACAGAGGGAGCCTGAGTAGTGTTACTTGCCTGATACTCCCACCTCAGAAACCTCCTCTTCCCATCAAAGGAACATTACATGGAAAAAACACTTTTTGAGAGTGTTAATATTTAGAAAGAGATTTGGAAAAGAGTGCATTTTACTGGGCCTTGTAAGACTAAGAAGAGATAAAGGAGGGCCCTGAAGCAGGCCTGCCTAGACATATATGCGACAAATCGAGCCCGCAGTGGCCCACCCAAATGCACCCTTGGCCCACCCAAATAAAAATTCCTGGAGCCGGGCCTGTACAGCAAGCTTCTGTTCTGTGCAGTCACAGCACTATACCATTGTAGAGCAAGCTTCTGAACTATGAAAGCACAGCACCACACTTTGGTACAGCAAGCTTCCATTCTATGCAGGCACATCCACCATCCCAGGGTAGAGCAAACCACCACCTTGTGAAGGCACAGCACTCTGGCACAACAAGCTTCCATTCTCTGTCGTACAGCACTACATCATGGAAGAGCAAGCTTCTACTCTATAAATGCCAAGCACTATCGCCTGTTACAACAAACTTCCATTCCGTTGGCAGAGCACGTAAAGCAGACTTCTACCCCATGAAGGCACAGCACCGCAGTCTGGGCTACGGCAGGCTACCATGTTACTAATTCACCCGAGTGTGTAAGACCCATAGGTCGGGCCTGGTTGCCCGAGGCATGCTGTATCGCAGCGGCCAGGGTGCCTGATTCCGGACCACGGAGTTCACGGTTCGATTCCTGGCGCCAGCGGCAGGTTAGCCCAGCACCATGTGACTCTGGGCAATAGTTTGCTTAATCTTCTCGACGGCCCCCAGCACCAGGACACCTCTCCGGAGGTACCTGTGCGCTTTACATGCTGGTATTTCATTTATTTCATGAGCGGGCTGCGAGGTCGCGGCAGACAGTTTCTGCTCACACCACCAATCAATCAATCATTTGTAAAGTGCACTACATACACGCGAGGGTCTCAAGGCGCTGGGGGGGGGGGTGCTACTGATCGAACAGCCAGGTCTTGAGCATCCTCCTGAAGGTCAGCAGGTCTTGGGTCTGTCGTAGGCTCAGTGGGAAGGTGTTCCATGTCTTGGCAGCGGGGTGGGATAAGGATCTCCCGCCGGTGGTTGTTCTGCGGATGCACGGGACGGTGGCGAGTGAGAGGTCGGCGGAGCGTAGCTGGCGGTTGGGGATGTAGAAGGAGAGCCGTCTGCTGTGGTAGGCTGGGCCGGTCTTGTGAAGTGCCTTGTGTGCGTGGATGAGGAGCTTGAAGGATATCCTCTTGCTGACGGGGAGCCAGTGTAGGTCCCTCAGGTGGGGGGGGTGATGTGGCTGTGGCGTGGTATGTCGAGGATCAGTCGTGCCGAGGCGTTTTGGATGCGTTGTAGTCGTTTGATGAGCTTGGGGCTCCCGCGTAGAGGGCATTTCCGTAGTCGAGTCTGCTGCTGACGGGGCCTGGGTGACTGTCTTTCTTGTATCTGTCGGGATCCATCTTTAGATCTTGCGGAGCATACGGAGGGTGTTGAAGCAGGAGGAGGAGACGGCGTTGACCTGCTTGGTCATTGAGAGCGTTGAGTCAAGGATGATTCCCAGGTTGCATGCGTGGTCGGTGGGTGTCGGGGCTGCTCCCAGTGCCGTCGGCCACCAGGAGTCGTCCCAGGCTGAAGGGTTGGAGCCGAGGATGAGGACCTCCGTCTTGTCAGAGTTCAGCTTCAGACGGCTGGTCTTCATCCAGTCGGCGGCGACTGCCTTCATTCCTTCGTGGAGGTTGGCTTTGGCGGTGATGGGGTCCTTGGTGAGGGAGAGGATCAGTTGAGTGTCGTCGGCGTAGGAGATTATGTTGAGGTTGTGCTGTCGGGCGACGTGTGCGAGCGGGGCCATGTAAATGTTGAACAGTGTCGGGCTGAGGGAGGATCCCTGGGGTACGCCGCAGATGATCTCGGAGGCTTCGGACCGGAATGGGGGGAGGCAGATGCTCTGGGAGAGGAAGGAGGTGGTTCATTCCAGCGCCTTGTCTCGGATCATTGCGGCGTGGAGGCATGCGAGTAGTGTGAGGTGGCAGACGGTGTCGAAGGCGGCAGTGAGGTCTAGGAGGATTAGTGCTGCGGTCTCACGTTGTGCAGCAGGGTCCTGATGTTGGTGGAGGCGATGAGGCCGGTCTCGGTGCTGTGGTTGCTGCGGAACCCTGACTGGGAAGGGTCCAGAATTCTGTTTTCTTCAAGGTATTGGATTAGCTGTCTGTTGACGATTTTGTCCATGACCTTGGCCGGGAAGGGGAGCAGAGAGATGGGCCGGAAGTTCTTGAGGTCTCTTGGGTCAGCCTTGGGGTTTTTCAGTAGGGCGTTGATCTCGGCGTGTTTCCAGCTGTCTGGGAAGGTCGCGGTCTTGAGGGAGAGATTGATGACATTGCACAGGTGGGGTGCAATGGAGCTGCTTGCTTTGTTGAAGACGTGGTGCGGGAAGGGATCTGACGGAGAGCCGGAGTGGATTGTGCTCATGGTCTTGATGGTGTTATCGATGCTCACGTTGGCCCAGGCTAGCAGGGGGTCATGGTCAATGGTGTGTGGAGGGTCTGTTATGTTGCTGTCTGTTGGGTCTGTCTAGGTGTTGAAGCTGTTGTGGATGTCTGCTATCTTGTGGTGGAAGAAGGTGGCGAGGGAGTCGTACAGGCCTTGTGACGGCGGGATGTCGGTGTTGGGGCTGGGGTTGGAGAGTTCCTTCATGATGTTGAAGAGCTCCTTGCTATTGTGTGCGTTGTTGTCGAGGCAGTCTTTGACAAGGTTCTCTTGGCGGCCCTGATGAGGTGGTGGTGGTTGCGGATGGCGTCCTTGTGTGCTGCGCGGTTGTCCGGAGTTTATTCGCTGTGCCATTTCTTCTCTAGTTTCCGGCAGGCTTGCTTGGAGGCTAGGAGTTCTGGGGGGAACCAACTGGCCCTCTTGCTGGTGTCTCTGTGGGGTGGGTTTCTTCAGCGGGGCGAGGGTGTTGGCGCAGTCTTCGATCCAGCGTCTAAGGCTGTGGGCATTGTTGACTTGTGCCCTGCCTGACTGCCATAATGTGGGGACCCAGTACCTATGACCAGGGCCACCGCCGAAGTGCTGGTACCTCAACAGGCACTGCAGCCAGCAGCACTGAGGTCATGACCAGAATGGTGTGTCAGTCGTCGACTAGAGTCCTGGATCGCAGCCGCTGCTGCTCCCGGTGCAGGGGGCGGCGGCGGGCTGGCCTGTGCCATGATGGTGCTGCAGTGCTCGTGCTTCTAGTGTCACACAGACTACCTGCTCCAATATCGTTCTAATAATCAAATTGAATTTTGTGTCACTATCTGATCATGTCTTTAATTTGATTGGTTGACAGCCAGAGAGGCGCACAGGATGGCTAAGGCAGGGAATCTGTTTAATTTATTGTTTCTCTGCCTCCCCGCCCGGCAATAGGTGTCCGACCTAGGATGTGCCATACAACTACTAAGTGTGGGTGACATTACACTGTTCGCCAGAAAGTGTCACTCAGTCATTGAATGTCACTCATAATAACACTGAAATTATGAAAATGTCACACATAAGCAATCTGAAACCTTGACAGCTATGCAACCATCCGCTGAATCAGAGATCAGCGAGGTGAGCTGTACCTGGTCCCGGAGGAGAGACACAGGTGCAGGAACGCGGTTTCTCTGCTGTGCGCCTGAGTGCAACTGACCCTGACCCAGGCAGTGGGAGGACCTGTAAGGAGACGGAGGTGGCCCAACATCCGGGATCACCAGAGAAGCAAGCAGGGGTTCTCACCTCCCCTATATTGTTATAAGGACCAGCTCCACCCTGGCCCGTGGTGCCTGGCTGTGCCACCCCAATACCCAGCCACCTGTAGGTGGAAATAACTGTTGTGGAGGATACACATAGTGGGAGGAGGGTACATCTGACTGGTGGCCTCCTTGCCTACTTCTTTCTCCTCTAGCCCTTTAAAATGAGCTCTGGGAGGGTCAACATACCCCTTTAATCGAGGTGGCACTGGGGTCCCATTGCAGTATCCACAGGAGGACAGGGGACCAGCGTTGAGTGTCTAACAGCGAACACACATTGGAGCAGTCATCTGGACGTCATGTGCAAGAGCGGGTACCTGCATGAACACGTCCCCTTCGCTCAGAAACTAGAAGTGCCATAAGTATTCTGATTCAATGGCCTAATTACATACAGGAGGGTAAAGACTAGAACCCCTCGGGATTTGTGCAGTATTAGGACATCTAGATAACAGTGCCTGATAGTGTGGCTACGACGAAGGAGATAGTCACATGCCAGCCGGCTAGTGAAAGTGTCTCAATCAATACAGGCTGTGGATGAGGCTAATGAACAGAAATAAAGGGCAAGGATAATCTTTAAAGTTACTTTACACTCGCCCTGCAACAGTTGATCTATCTATCAAGGATGCCCACAAATTCAAATAGAACTTGAATAGAGTACTACGTGGAGGGATCGTGAAATGAGCAACTCTCAATGGGCCCTGCTTGATGTCAGACAAGCAACCCTGTTTCAGATGCTTCTGGGGCGTGTACTAGTCCCCATAGAGCATTCCAGACATCTGCCGGAAAACAAAATAGACTATCTCCACTGAAGTTAACCTCCTTTGCGCTGACCATGGTAAAGTCAATGAGGATTCCTTACACACTGAGAATGTTGTTTTCCCTTAAAGGCAGAGTTTGACAAACTGAAGACAAAGATCCACTTTCTGGATAACAGACTGGAAGACTGTCACGACTTGCCTGATCGGGACTGGGATGAAAAAGAGAGCGAGGATATATTCCCCCCATATGCCTCTCCTGTATTCTATTCACAGTCTCCTTTTTTGCCAGGACATAGCAGATATCGACGGTCCCTTTAAACGGCTCCACTTCCTGAAATCCGAACCGGCCCATGTGACGTCGTCACATGAACACATGGGATCCTTTGAGCCCGGGGGAGGTGCCTATATATCCGGAAGCCCGACAGAGAAGGAGTGCTTCTCAGGACACCAGGATGGATTACGGATTGAGAAAATGACGACAGAGAACCCGCCGTTGAGGGGCCGTGAACTCCCTGACGTAGGAGAAGGAAACGCCAACGACGCCCCAAGGAGGACGCCGTCCATTGCCCAAAGACAGCAGACCCAGGAAAGCTGTGCAAGCTGGGAGCCGGACCCTATCAGACACCACGAGGTAGCCAGCTGCGCTCCAGGGTGAGTGTGGCTCACAGAGGTACGTAGACGACTCCAGGGGTGGTTTCATAAGGGTACCTCAGATACTGAGACGCCACTACTAAAGGGAGAGGGTTGAGTGCTTAGCAGGTAAAGGTTGTAGGCTTGGTGTGTAAAGCTGCAGCTGTGCACTGCGACACTGGTAGTGGAGAAATCGGGTGATTGTGCTCCTCCCCAAATTTCCTAGACAGAGCCCATATCGGACGGATTGGCCTTAAGTCTCCTTTATTTTCTTTTAATTTTCATGTGGAACACCCCTTATATTTGGAGGACTGTGAAGGAAAGTGACTTGTCCTGCCTCTGAGGTTCAGACGTGGGAGGCCAGACTCATTCTTCTTTGAATTCCAATAAAAACCCTTTGTGCATACCTCATACCTGGCCAATTGATCATTGCCTAAACCACACGTGGTGGAGAATGCGGGCATTCACTCCATAGGACTGACAATATGGGGACATTAATCCAGCAGCTCATCCGAGGCCAGGAGAAACTAGAATGGGCTGTCGAAAGACAAATGACATTGGCCCAAGCGGATCGGGAACTGTTCAGGTATACAGTACCCCAACAACTAGAAAGCATCCATAGGGTTTCCGAGGATCAGGACAGGATCTCAGCACAAGCACCTGCCCAACAGGGATCCCAGCCCAGTTTTCCCACCATAGCATTGCAGAAGTACACACCAGGAGACGACCCCGATGCATTCCTCCTGAACTTCGAAAAATCAGCCAAAGCGTCAGGATGGCCCAAACAGAAATGGCCTTTCTTTTTAGCCTCTTTGTTGAGTGGCGAAGCCCAGCCGCTTACCAAGTAACTAACCCATCAGGAAACACGACCTATAGTGAGGTTAAGGAAATCATATTGGATCACTTGGGTATGGACTCAGAAGCCTACTGGGTGAGGTTCAGGAAGGAGAAAGGAACACCCGGAGACAACCCAGAAATTTTGTTTTTCAAATTAAAGGCAGCAGCCGATAAATGGTTGAAACCTCAGGACAATAAGAAGGAAGAGATCATGTCCCTGATATACTTAGAACAGTTTATGGAGGCCCTCCCCTTTCCAACCCAGCGCTGGCTCAGACAGCATACAAAACTCACAGTAAAACAGGCAGTAGAGATAGCCACCACATACTCTAGAGCCCAACCAAGACTACCTTCCTGGGAAAAAGATAAAGCTACACGCCCTAATGTAGGAAAACCTGAAAAGAAATTCAATAGACCCCCAACCGAGCGAACAAGAACACGTGTCCCTGGACCTGAACCCATGTTATCAAAGGACCATCAATGCTTTGACTGCAGGAACTGGGGCCACATAGCACATTTCTGTCCACAAAAGAAATCCAACGAAGAACTCATGGATGTCAAGTATCTTCCCAGAACTGTTATGTACACTGAAGAACTGGGTTCATGTCTTTATGCAAGTTTGGTGATAAACGGGGTTCATGTAAAAGCATTTCTTGACTCAGGGTGCAGACAATCGGTAATCCACAAGGCCCTAATAGCCCCGAACATATCCTCAAGCATCAACATATACCCATAAGGTGTGTACACGGGGACTTCAAGTCTTACCCTGTGGCCCAGGTGCCAATGCAGTTGCCGGAAGGGAAGAGTATAAGGGTGAAAGTAGGGGTTCTGCCTAGCCTCCCTGAGAAGCTAGTATTAGGGATAGACAACCCTGAGTTTGTGAGACTCCTCAGAGGGAAGATAACGTGTTCCCAGAGTAGTCCACCTGTCCTTCTTACTCACGCTCCATGGCTTAGCGATAAGAGTTTCAGATATGCTCCAAAAAACGACCCAAGCCTTCAAACGGTATGGCAACAGGCTGCCGCTTCCACATCTACCCCTCCCTCTTATCCTTCCTTTGTGGTGGAGAAGGATCTCCTATATAGTAAAGGGAATTACTCAGGTCCTACCCAATTGCTAGTCCCTCAGGGTTTTCGAGAGCAGGTGCTCTTTTTTGCCCATAGCCATCTAATGGCCGGACATACCGGAGCTCAAAAAACCAGCCACAACATTCTAGAGCACTTCTATTGGCCTGGAATACATGCTCATATAGCTAAGCATAGCCAGGAATGCGAAGTATGCCAGAAAAAGAATCCCTATCGACCGCCTGCAGTTCCGCTACAACCCCTTCCCATAATTGGGAATCCATTTGAAAGGGTAGGGATGGACCTTATCGACCTCTTCAGAAATCCAGAAAGTGGAACCAATATGCGCTGGTCATAATAGATTACGCCACCTGGTATCCAGAAGCCTTTTCCTTAAGAGCCCCAACCACCTCCAACATCTGTGACAAACTCCTCGAACTGTTCTCACGTGTTGGATTTCCTCGGGAAATCCTCACAGACCAAGGCACCCCGTTTCCCATCTGATGGGTCAGGTCTGTAAGTAGTTAAACATCTCCCAGATTAAGACCTCGGTCTATCATCCTCAGACGGATGGTTTATGTGAACGGTATAATGCTACTATTAAGCGGACGCTTAAAAAGATGATGACGGCAGAAGGAAAGGACTGGGATGCACTTCTTCCCTTAGCCCTATTCATCATTCGCTGTCAAAAGCAGTGTAGCCTGGGGTGTTCCCCCTTTGAGCTCCTGTATGGGAGACAATCCCATACCCTCCTGGAAACGACTAAGAAAGCTTAGGAACAAGATAAACCGGACGAGAGTAAAAATCCTTTTTGATTACACCCAAGGTCTGAGATCCCACATACACAAACTACGTGAGTTCGCCTACGCTAACCTTGAAAATGCGCAGATATGAACACAGGTCTTTTACGACAAGGGAAAAAAATGGCATCACCTTAACATACATGACTGGGTGTTGGTCCTCTTACCATACTCCCTACCCAAGACCTGAGCAGAATGGAAGGGCCCTTATGAAATAGTAGACAAGATTGGGATAACCACTTATCGCCTACAACTCAGTAAAAAAAAAATACACAAATATTTCATATCAACCATCTGAAGAAATGGTTAGGGCCACCCCCTCCCTAAAACCACTGCCTTGGTTATATCGGAACAAAAAGAGTGTCTCCACTCTAAACCAGCTGAATGTTAATGAGGCCCTTTTTATAATACAAAAAAGATATCTACAGGAGGTACTGACCCCTTTTTCACCCCTTTTTACAGACACTCCAGGTCGAACCTCCATCGTGGAACACTCCATCCCCTCCATTCCCGGGAAAGTAGTGAGACAATGCCCTTACCGCATCCCAGCAGCTCACCGGAAGGCCATAGTGGAGGAAACAGAAAACATGCTGACGATGGGAGTCATTCGGCCCTCACAAAGTAATTGGTCTTCTCCTGTGGTCCTGGTGGGCCAGTGAGGTTCTGCATAGATTTTATGGCCGTCAACGCTATCACAAAGTTTGATTCCTATCCCCTTCCGCGAATCGACTAACTGATTGAGAAGCTAGGAGATGCCCAGTACATCACAACAATTGACCTCACAAAAGTGTACTGGCAGGTCTCCTTACGCCCACAAAACCAAGGGAAAAAGCCTTTTTCACCCCCTCAGGGCTATACAAATTCACCGTCCTCCCTTTTGGGTTACATGGCGCCCCGGCCACATTTCAGAGGCTTATAAACACGGTTCTCCGGGATCACCGTGAATACTCTTCCGCATATCTAGATGGCATAGTTATATACAGCCCCAACTGGGAACAGCATCTGGTACATTGCCAGAAGGTATTTCAAGCCCTCAAGGAAGCAGGACTCCATGTGAACTCTAAAAAGTCCAGGCCAGGGTTCCAAAAAGTCAGATATCTGGGATATCTCCAAGGAAACGGAGTTACTGAGCCACAGCAAGAAAAGGTAAAAACCATTGTCAACACCCCATTCCCCCAAAAAGAGAAATCAGGGCTTTTTTAGGTTTGTTGGGATACTATTGTAGGTTGATCCCAAGATACTCTGAGATAGTGTCCCCCCTGACTAACCTCCTAAAGAAAGAAGTAAGAATCAGAGACCTCCTTTCTCCCCCTCAGCAAGCCCACCATGCATTTCATGAGCTAAAACAGGCCAGCATATCCAGTCCTGTTTTGATCTCCCTTGATTTTACAGAGCCTTTCATCCTCCAGACAGATGCCTCTGAATCGGGGTTGGGGGCAGTGTTGTCTCAGCTCTCCAACGATGGACTGGAACTCTCGGTGGTATTTATCAGCCGGAAGCTCTTTCCCTGGGAAGAAAAGTACCCCATCATTGAAAAGGATTGTTTAGCGGTCAAATGGGCAATAGGCAAACTATGTTACTATCTGGAGGGGTCCCCTTTTGTTTTATACACTGACCCCTTCAGTAGTTGAGCCGCAACAAGGGGAACAACCCCCCTGTCCTGAGGTGGTTTCTGTCCCTTCAACCCTTTTCCTTTGAAGTCTGGCATCGAAGAGGTGTCGACAAAGGGAATGCGGACTTCCTTTTCCACGTTGCGCAGTTTCCTGACTCTGAACTGTCGCGGGGATGTGTCACGACTTGCCTGATCGGGACCGGGAGGAAGAAGAGAGCGAGGATATATTCCCCCCTCATGCCTCTCCTGTATTCTATTCACAGTCTCCTTTTTGATAGGACGTAGAGGATGTCGACGGTCCCTTTAAACGGCTCCACTTCCTGGAATCCGAACCGGCCCATGTGACATTGTCACATGAACCTATGAGAGCCTTCGAGCCCGGGGGAGGCGCCTACACATCCGGAAGCTCGACGGAGGAGTGCCTCTCAGGACACCAGGAGGGATTACGGATTGAGAAGAGGACGACAGAGAACCCACCGTTGAGGGGCCCCGAACTCCCAGACGAAGAAGAAGGAAACGCCAACGATGCAGCAAGGAGGACTCCATCCATTGCCCAAAGACAGCAGACCCAGGAAAGCTGTGCAAGCAGGGAGCCGGACCCTCTCCGACACCACGAGGTAGCCGGCTGTGCTCCAGGAAGAGTGTGGCTCACAGAGGTACGTGGATGCCTCAGGGGGTGGTTTCATAAGGGTACCTCAGATGCCGAGACGCCACTACTAAAGGGAGAGGGTTGAGTGCTTAGCGGGTAAAGATTGTAGGCTTGGCGCATAAAGCCGCAGATGTGGACAGCGACACTGGTGGTGGAGAAATCGGGTGATTGTGCTCCTCTCTCATTCCCCAAATTCCCTAGACAGAGCCCATATCGGACGGACTGTCCTAAAGTCTCCTCTATTTTCTTTTATATTTCATGAGGAACACCCCTTACGTTTGGAGGACCGTGAAGGAAATAGACTTGTCCTGCCTCTGAGTTTAAGACGTGGGAGAACAGACTCATTCTTCCTTGAATTCCAATAAAAACCTTTGTGTAAACCGCATACCCGGCCTATTGATCATTGCCTAAACTACAGAGACGCATAAGGGAGTTCCAGAAGAAACTACCTTTAATTAGTAGGTTCTCCAGGGTGAGTTGAAGGTTAATCGCTATAGCGATTCCTTGAACAATGGATTATCAGTGCCTGGCAACCTAATTACCTTTTTGCACTGTGTATCATAGACAAAGCACACAGAGCACTGGCATCACCCCAAGGGCACCAAAGTCAAAACATTATTGCTAGATGTCTTACCTTTAGGGACAGGGAAGTGTTATGATGTCAGTGTATTTGCATGTGTTCCACATTGAATGTAATGTTATAGGTCGGGAGGCATAGGAAATTCCAAGAGTGTCAGTTGTGCCTGGCATCTTGGAGAGGACCGACGCCAGGTTGTGTCTCCAATCATGCTTTGCTTATGAAATACATCTATTGAAGTATCAGTGTATCTTTCCCCTGCAACATTTTGGCGACGACTTGAACTTATGGCGAGTAGAGGAAGTCAACATGGGTGGTTCTGGGTGTTTGACCACTTTGTCTGTGAGGAATCCGCCGTTCTGACAGCTGCCTATACGGAGCCTAAGCTGAAGTATTATTTACAACAGATGGCCACAAATTAAGGGAGTAGTTGAAAACAAAATTCACCGCATATCAGCTCACCGTTGAAGTCTCTGCTTGACTGATTTCTCATGGTAGATCGCACTGTTCCAGATTCCAGGTGGAGTGACGTCAGGAGTGAAGCGCGTTGCTGAGGAAGTGTGGTTGAGGTGCATTCTGAGATATGAAAAGAGAAGCGTCATTGGAACAGAGCGCTCATCACATTGCATGACACCATTTTGTGCTAGGCCATGTTGGCAGGAAGAGCTGTGTTGGCGGTGATCGGCACAACTTTCACAGCATCTGAACAAGTCAAGCGTGAAGAGCGTAGCACTACCGGTGATCGGCATACCCTGTCAGTGCCGAAAATGGTTTGTGTGGAGAGAGCATTTGGCGCGGTCCAGGTAATACTTCCGGGGATCTGCACACCTTACACAGACGCAGGCGCGCAACACCCATTGGACTCACAGGGCTTCAGCCCCCCCCGTCGTATGTGGCAGCCCGGGATGAGACACCTTCCCGGGCAAAAAAGCAGCCGCACCCGAGCACTTCACAGGTCTTTAAAAGACCATTTGCATGTTAATGAGGCCTCGTTGTTGTTTCACCCCTTCTAAGCGCCCCTGCAGCTCCACTCTGCCTATTGCTCACCCCTTCTAAGTGCCCCTGCAGCTCCACTCTGCCTATTGCTTAAAGTTCAGCCCCCCCCGAAATTTTTGCTCAGCCCCCCCCGAAATTTTTGCTCAGCCCCCCCCCGAAATTTGGCTCTAGTTGCGCCTCTGCACAGACGGACACATTTTGGAAGACTTGTACAGGTGTTCTTTACAGTGATCTACACACCTAAGGTACCTTATATTAGCTCATCATTTCATTTAGCCTAAAATTGCTGTGAGATTGGCCACTGTCAATATTGTGGAGAATGGTGCAGGCATTTTTTGCGGTTATCTGCACACCTAAGGTACTTTATTAGCTCATTAAATCTTCCATCATAGCATTGTTGTGTGGTCGAGTTTCTATTTATTTTTACCCCCGTTTATCCTAGCACTTAGGTGTATTTAAAAGGGGTATGGCTGCTCATATTAACATTATCCCTCCACCATTTGTGTTATCTCAACCTGGGCCCCCAGTAATTTTGTGGGAGGATTGGGTGGAAATGTTAGAAAATTATATCACAGCATTGGTTGGTCAAAATGTTGCGCCGGCAAGAAAGAAGGCATTATTGCTGAGAGCATTAGGAACTGAAGGTCAAAGTGTTTAAATTTTGCCTGCAGCCTTGGGTCCTAATGGGCAGCCCATTGCTGATGTATATGAAGAGGCAGTTTAACGACTGTAAGCTAGGTTTGTAAAATAACTCAATTTAGTCCTGTTACGGTATAAGTTTTATAGGCAGCCTCAGGCAGAACATGAGTCAAGGCTCCGAGGGCTTTCTATCAAATGTCGCTTTGGAGCTATGATGGATGAGTTCATTTGTGACCAGCTCATTGTTCAACGTAAAGACAAAAAAATTCAGGAGAGGCTGTGGGCAGCATAGGATTTGTCCTTTAAAAATGTGATCGATATGGCTAAAGTGTTTGAGGAAGGTGCATGAAGGAGCTAAAAAAACAAAAAAAAGTGTTTGGTTTCTGTTGTGTGAGAGGACAATCAAAATGGAGGAAATGTTTGCGTTATTAAAATAAAATAACAAATAGAAGGAAAGGGGGTAACAATGACCTCTGTGGGGGGTGTGGCTAGTCAACACCCAAGATGGCAGCAATTGTGTAGAGCTCCGGATGCCATCTAATTGTAATTCCCCCTACATCCGCCACAACTATCCGTTGAGCCTGCAGAGTGAACAGACCGGGTACCCCAGGTGCCCAGGAACCAGCCGGTCCAACAAGAATGAAAATCCAACAACCGCGACTGGAGTTATCGCCTCCGTAGTAGCCTCCCTAGGAGTGGCGGAGCTCCGGCCGCGACATTGCCCGACACTCATCTACGTTAATCCGTGGTCACAGAGGTAGGCCTGGGTGCCTGATCAGGCTGCCTTTAGTCGAGACGCGCTTGCCGGCTTCCAGCACTGCCCCGAACGCTCCTCGCACTTGGCCTCCGTTGAACCGCACGGAACAGCTGAGCTGCGCCGGGTGGGCCCCGGTGCACTTGACTTCATTGCGGCACTTCGCGATTGGACTCTCTTCAGCATCCCGGCAGTGAGTGGGGAGGTGTGGGACCTTTTTTACCGCCTCCCCCGCAGTTGGAACACTTTGGCCTTATCCGGCCCGTCATTAGGGTGGCTGCTTTGCACCATTGGTGACACAATTTGCCCTTGGGGGCCCCTGCTGAAGTGTTTTGGGGTACGGTGCGATCCGCCAGTACTCCCCTTGGAATCTTGGTGGCATAATCACTGGTCGTCTTTGCCCTCGCAGCCCGCCTCCCTTGTGGTCAGCAGCAGTACTGTGGCTGGGCATAATTGCTGCTCCGAAAGGCTCCCGTCAGACCCATCAATTAAAATTGGCGAAATTTGCCCACACTAAGCTGGACGCCACCAAAGAAAAACAATATGACCCGGAACTGGGACAGCATAGCGATGCTTGGGGCCCCGACATTGGTGGATGTTATGGCGGCGATTCAGGGAGTCCAAACGGTGCTGGAACATAAGATTGACACAGTCTCGACTGCGGTCACCCTTATCCGGGCCGACCTCCGCAAAATGGGGGATAGGGTAAAAGCGACTGAAGACTCAGTTTCCACACTTCAGGCCTCCACAAAGGTACTCGAAACTTTTGGGGGTGCCCGAGAAAGCGGAGGGGCAAACTACAGATCTCTTTGTGGAGGACCCAATCCAAAACCACCTGCAGCCCAGGTCCCTCTCACAATTCTTTCCGTTGGAACGTGCACACAGTGCCCGGGGGTCCGCATAAACCAGGTGCCCCCCATCTTGGCGAGGATCTTCAACTTCCGCGACAGAGACGGCACGAACGGCCCCAACGCTCAAATTTGAAAACGCCACAGTTACTTTTTTCCCTGACTTTACCTATAAGGTTGTAACGTAGAGGGACACGCAGGACCGAAAGACTGT
This sequence comes from Triturus cristatus, assembly GCF_964204655.1. Taxonomy (NCBI): domain Eukaryota; kingdom Metazoa; phylum Chordata; class Amphibia; order Caudata; family Salamandridae; genus Triturus; species Triturus cristatus. Next base: position 637,262,758 of record NC_140580.1, on the reverse strand, counting down.
AAAGAATGGTGGGCACGCATACCGTTTTCACCCCCTCTTGTTCCCCCACAGCATAACGAGGAACTTTCATCTCCTAGGAGTGCGGGACGATTGAAGGAAGGAGGAGAGCCCTTTAAGTGGAACAGTGATGTGTCAGTGGACACACCCTGGAATGACGCAGCGAAACCCGGAACTTCAAAAGGAGGAGAGAACAGACAGCGAACGAACGGCGTTTCCTGGAGGAGCGGAGGGGAAGAGTGGAGCATCGGAGGATTGGCGAGCGGAGGTGAAGAGCGGAGCATCGGAGGATTGGCGAGCGGAGGTGAAGAGTGGAACATCGGAGGATTGGCGAGCGGAGGTGAAGAGTGGAACATCTGAGGATTGGCGAGCGGAGGTGAAGAGTGGAACATCGGAGGATTGGCGAGCGGAGAAGAGCGGGATACAAGGGAAGAGAGCGAGGAAGTCTGCGGAAGAAGCGGAGAGAAGATCAGCAGTCGGCCAGGAGGCCCAGGATCCCGCGAAGCGCCCTGCCATGTTCCCAGGGGAGGAGCGTGGCTAGGACAGGTACGGGACCGGGTAGCGGGTTGGATAGCAAGAGGGGAGAAACCGTCTACATAAAATCAGTACCTAGCGCTTTGCGTATACCCCTCTGTGTCCCCCTCCCTTTTTGTGTATTACATACCGGCACGAAGAGTAGCGTTTGCAGGTTGTTCACGGGTGCACGCACTAGGGTGTCTCCTCACTTCCCGGCCCCGGTCTCAGGTAGAACTTATACAGAATGGTTCACTGACATTTGTCCTTGTTTGTTTCTTTGTCTTTTGGGCCCGGGCCATCCTAGGGAGAACCGTGTCACCGACCCCCCCGTCGTCCCGAGAAGGAGAGAAATCCGAGCAAAAGAGGGAGAGAAGACCACAACCAAAGCGAAATCACGGATCCAGCCGTGTGGCCCCGAGAAAGACTGACAAGTCGTTTGAAAAAGAGATATTTTTCAATAAAGCCACATTTACAACGCACCCGTGTCCCGTCTGTCCCTGACCCCCCGCCACAAAGGTACAACAACAACGTTGATCTTTTCTGGAAGTAAAGCGGACCCTCCGGGGCCAGAAACCTCAAGTATGCCATGCTTTTCCCGGCCAAGTTGCGGGTCCAGGCAGAAGGGAAATCATGGTTCTTCCAGACACTGGAGGAATCCTGGGAGTGGCTGGAAGCTTGGCACTCCTCAGGGGAGGGGGGGGGACGTTCCTCCCCCAATCGACAGCAACAACAGGCAGTGGCGGCTGGTGCAATTTAAAAATGGTGATGCGTAAACGCATGCCCCTCATTGGATTTAGTGAGCGAAGCACACCTGCCCAGCATTTTCAAGAGGGCACTGGGGCATTCTCTTGCAAGACAATGCTGAAAATGAGAGCACACAGAGGTGCATTTTACAGCACAGTTTGTGCAAACAAATGAGCCGCAGGGACTTTGCATCTCTCTCCAGGGGCTGCCGTTGGTAGGTGGATAATGGATCCAACACAGTAGCCACAGCCCCTGTCTGTGTGGACCTCTTTGTTTGTGCCAACTCCATCACTCAAGTAGGGGTAGAAAGTGCTTAATTGGAGTCAGTGGTTGCAGATGGGGACCACTGGCACTCATTTTAGTCATCAGACTTTGACCCAGAGCAAGAGAGATAAAAACACACAAGAGGAAAGGAGAAGAGGAGAAAAATTAAAAAACGTGTCAAACCTGAAAGAATTAGTTAAATGGGCTGGGTGTGCCTGCTGGCGGATTATAGAGGCATGAGGCTGAATCAAGACTTCAAATCCTTGGTATTTAGCACACTGATATTCAGTAGTGCTGACTGCAGGTTTCTGAGGAAAACTTTGGGTCCTTGGCACCCTACAAATCGAGTACTGGGGTAATACTACCCTGGCACGTATTTTCTAAATAAGGCTTTTCCCTGGCAAGCAGGTAGTTTGCAGGAATATACAATGGTGTGTGCTCCCAGTAGAAGTTATGTAATTAGAGGCAAACATCACTTTGAATTTATCCACATAAGAAACAGAAACCTTAACAATACACAAAAAAATGAAAATGGCTAGTTCTTAAAGCTGAATCAATCTGAAATTATTTTAAAGCGGAGAGTGTGACTCAAATGACGCGTATAGTGGTACCTCTAAAGGGTTACTTATTTTATTAAGTGCTTGCAGCTTCCTTCTCATTTCTGTTCCCTCACACATCACATTTTACTTTTCTATTATGCTGGTAAAAAAATACACCAAACCCTTGACCTTAAGCACCTGAGATGACGAATTAAGACTTTCTAACAGTAACATAGTGGCACAGTTCATTTTACAGCATCTAGCCCTGGCCTGTTTGCCAAATACAGAAAGGCGCGTCCCCTTACGTCAGAGAGATCATCTGAATGATTAAATTGCGGTGGCTGTAAACTACGAGGAAAATCCCCAAAATATAAATGTGCAACTGCTGGGACGATAGAAGCGGGGGAGGATGAAGGGGCGAGGGCTGGGTAGGAAATAGGGTGACCAACCGTCCGTAAATTTCACGGACAGTCCGTAAATTGGACCTCATGTCCGTTGTCCGTGAGGATCCTTTTTACGGACGCCTTTTGTCCGTAATTTTAGGCATTACAGAGAACTGATCTGTTCCCCTGCGAGAGGCCTCAGCTCCCTGATGGGGCCGCCTCGCACTCCTCTGAGTACAAGAGCAGCCCCACACCGCCCATTGTCATTCTGTGTGGGGCTGATTGCCACATACAGAATGACAATGGGTCAGTCTGGGCTGGCACAGCATGTGGTGGCCTCCTCCTGCCTCGGTCCAGGCAGAGCATTCTGTCACATGGAAGTGCAAAAACGCCCATGTTGCTGCTACCGGAGAATCCAGTTAATGGAAGGAGGCGGTGAAAGAAGTTCAAAGGAAAGGATTATAGTTATAGTATAGCAGCCATGGTTGCTGCTTTTTTATTTTATGCAACAACCATTGACAAAGCCAATAGTTCTGGCTTGTTGTAGTTGTAACGTTACTTGTTCCAAGTGTAACGTTACTTGTTGTATTATATATCTGGATGCAATGACACAAGCAACAAAAATACCAGTCGGGCGGCACATTATATTAAGCACAGATTTTTAGCTTATGTGTTTTAAGCCACGCATTTTATTACATTAAACACCCTTTTGGAGAGACCCCCTTAGTTTTTACATCCCACTTAAAGCTCTGGAAACAACACTATGTCACAGTCGCCCCACGTCCAGGTACTGTGCATCATGCATGACTCATGCCTTCCACTTTTTCAGATTGCCTAAGGGCCGGGGCATAGTGAACCCTGCCCCACCCCACCCCTCGCTTTAGGAACTACAGTGAGGGTGGAGTTCTTGATGGGTCTCATAATTATTGTGAAAAGGTGAGTGAGTAAGTAAGTGAAGGGATGGGTGGATGGATGGCTGGATAGATGAGTGAAATGATGGATTGATGGATGAGTGAAAGGGTGATTGACGGGCGAATTGATAAGTGAAAGGATGAATGGATGGACGGATGAGTGAAAGGGTGGATGTAAGGCTGGATGAGTGAGTGAAAGGGCGGGTAGATGGACAAAAGGATGGATAGATGAGTGAAGGAGTGAAAGGGTGGATGGATGAGAGAAAGGATGAATGGATGAGTGAAAGGATGGATGAATGATAGGTTCAATGGATGGATTCATGAGTGGATGAGTAGATCGGTGGGTGGGTGGATGGAAGCATGGATGGCTAAGTGAAAGGGGAATTGAAAGTGAAAGGGGGATGGGTAAATGGATGGCTGAACGGGTGAATGGGTAGAAGGATGAGTGACTGGATGGATGAATGAGTAAGTGAAAGGATGGCTTGATAGGTAAATGGCTGGATGGATGAGTGAATGGATGGATGGGTGGAAGAGTGGATGGATGAATGTACGGATGGATAGGGTGAAAGGGTGGATGGATGATGGATGAGTAAAAGGGTGGATTGAGGGATGGATGAGTGAAATGATGGATGGAAGGATACGTGATGGATAGGTTTGCATGTGGTTGAATATGAACATGGATGGGAACAGAGGGAAGGACAGAATGAATGGTGAAAGAGTGAATGATGGATGAAAGTATGATTACACCTTGTAAGCCCCATTATCTTAAGCAGCATTTCTTATACATTGACTTTCACATTTATATAAGTGATTGTCTCTATATAATATGTGTGTGTTGTAACGCACTCCGACACTCTGCCCCACATACTTGGGATGATTAGCACTATAGAAGACATTAAATACACATGAGAGAGGGTCTATGTGAAGATGAGGGGCCCCATTGGAGGGTGGTATCAAAGCCGGACTGGCTGCACCGGGCATCAGGCATTTTCTCTGGGAGCTGGAAAGGTGGGGGCGGTTTTGTTACCACAAAAAGACCTGCACATTTGCTTAAAGCTGCGCGCACACTGACAAACCATGAAGTGCACAATTGTCTCAACCTAATGTAAACTTATTTTCACTTGTACTTTAGTAGCTGTCTATTTACTTACTTATATACTATTGCGCAACCTTCTCTGATGTGTCTGTAAAACGTACCTTTTGTCCTGAATTTTGACCTCCTGTCCTGAATTTTTGTCCTGAATTTTGACCCCTTGTCCTGAATTTTTACACTCACTGTCCTGAATTTGCACCCATGTCAGTTGGTCACCCTACCTGATCTGCCTCTGGCGGCTGCCCTCCTCTCTTTATTCCTCCATATTTTTCTGTCTGTCTCGCTCCTGCTTACGTGCTGATTTCAAGAGGCAGCTCTTAAGGTACTCTCTCTTGCCTCTCCTTTCCTTTATTTGTTCCCCTGTGAAATTGATCCAAAAAAGGCTGAAGACTTTGGCTGTAAATGTCCTAATTTTTCTGACCGTTTTCTATTTTATTTATTTATTTATTTATTGATTTCTAAAGCGCCTGGTGACCCGAAAGGCATCCCCGCGCTATAAATCTTGTGGACCAGGAGAGGGGGAGGAGGGGATGGACTATTTGGGAAACAGGAAGGTTTTAAGTTTTTTTCGGAATAGAGCGTGACAGGATTCCAAACGTAGACTGCGTGGAAGAGAATTCCATCCTGTGGACGCTTTGACCGAGAAGCGGCGACCACCTGTGCGGGTCTTCTTGAATTTAGGAACAGTGGCCAGATGTTTGGCGTCGGAGCGAAGGGATCTGGGGGCTTTGTAGGGGATAACCATATCTTTCAGAGCGGCCGGACCAACCCCGTTGATGAGCTTATGGATGGTGCACAAGGCTTTGAACTCTACTCTCTGGCGAACGGGGAGCCAATGTAGGGCCTTAAGAGCCGGTTTGGCTGAAGCTCTGGGTGGAAGGTTCATAATGAGCCTGGCCGCCGCATTTTGGATGCGTTGGAGTTTGGCCAGAGTGAATTCCGGTGCCCCAAGATAGATGGCGTTGCTGTAGTCGAGCCTGGCTAATATGAGCCCCTGAAAAGAAAAACCTCGGAATGGAGAGAAAAAATAGTTAAATACCTAAATAAAGCAATACAGAGTGGACTGTTATTTACACCCACACACATTAACACCACTTTACAGAGTTTGCCAGTGAAAGTGCTACTTTCTTTTTATCTTCTTTCTTTGAACAACATTGTTTTCCCAGGGTGGGTAAGTGCGCCATTCCTAAAGGGACTGCAATACCTGGTTGATGGGTAGAGTGGAAAAGTTAAATATGATCGTTTTCAACTTTTTAATTATTTTAGCTTATAAAATGCGGCTCTGTGTTTGGGGATTTGGTCTTTTTTAAACCAAACTGCATACATTTTGAAAGGATATAAGCAATGGACATTGAAAGGGGTCCCTTCCTGGTCCTGTAGCCATGTCTTGAACTTTTCAGGCAAAATCACTTACTGATTCCTGAATAATGAATTTAAAACCGTTAAGGTAACCATGTTTTTTTCTGATTACAGTTCACATGCTTTGCTTATTCTTGCATTCCCTATGAGTGTTTGCTTTTTCCAGGGTGTTATTCATTTTTTTCAGGCATCATTTTACTGTTGTCTAGTGCATAATTTGAGTTGTGCTGAAGGCAGTGCGAGTTTCTCTCAGTGCGGCAGTATGGTGTTCAGTGTGGGAGAGAATGTGGCACTCTGGCCAGAGCTGCTGAATTTGGAACTGGAGAACCATGTTCAGACCTTCATGACCAGTTCACCATACCACACTCCTGACAGAGCTTATTCCGATGCTACACCTTAGAAGGCCTGATAGACCTTAGAAGCCCAGGTGTCTTAGCACCCGCAGGTGGACCTGTCCACCACAATCCATACTGCAGTTCACTTCCAGTCTTACGGGCAGGCATATGAAGAAGCACATCCTAGATCGACAGTGAATCTGTCACTGAGGTCACAAGACCCTTGAGGCCAGTCCACCTCACCCATTGGTACCTCCATTGGCCTTTTTCCAGCACTAGCAGTGCAACTTGCCAGGGGTTGGCAATGTAGGATTTTCATGCACACCAAACTTAGGGGGTGATTATAATGGCAGTGGGACCGCCACGTCACCCCGTCGGTGGCGGTCCCACCGCCATTGGTGACTGCATCACAGCCCGCCATATTACAATGGCGGGTGGTTACCTGGCGGTCGGAAAGACCAACCACCACGCACCCGATGGGCTTCTTGAGCCCGCCGGTGTGGTGTAGGGGCTCGTGGTTCCTACAATGCTGGTGGTGCCTACCATGCACCACAGCAGGGATTACGGTGTCCCTTACCCACCAGCTTATCAATGGCGGTTCACCTGCCATGGAAATGCTGGCGAAAGGGACATTGGGGGCCCGTAGCAGGCCCCTTTACCCCTGGCCCCCAGACATGGGTCCTGGGGGGCATCTGTGATGCCCCACAACATATCACTGCACCATGTGGCAGGCACCGATATATTTAACATGTTCCTTTTTTTTTACTTTGTCGGCGGATGATGCAGCCAGCAGCACCTGCTGCAATGTAAAAGATGGGCACTGCGAACACCGTAGTGGCAGTCGTATTGTAATGCCTATCGTGGGGCCTCCACCTTGAAGGCCAGCGGTCCCATTCCCCGATTCGATGGTGGTGGTACTGAAGTCCGCCTGCCATCGTAGTCAGCCCCTAAGTTTGCATTTTATGAATATGATTCAGCGGGAAATAAATTGATGTTTGCAATTTAATTGACTTTGTTTGGCCTCTTATCTATGGGATTTCCCTGTTGAATGTGCCTTTACATTATACATTTTCGGTTGTATGAATTGATTGCATACTACACTCTCCTACAGGTATTAATTTGAGTGTCATTAGGAGTATCTGGGACCAATTGTTTTCTTAGGAATTGTTTTCTTTACTAACCTTTGCAAAGGGCCCTAAACTTCACAGCAACACAAGTCACATTTCTTTTAGTAATTTGGGATCCGTTTGAGCTACAAAATTGTTTTGGAGGAAATCGTTAGATTATGCAGCAGATGATGTATTATGTGGCAAATATGATACAGCCATAGTTAAGTGGAAAACATTTTTCCACTTAATTTTGCCCCAACATTGTAGTTGATCAATTTGTAAGTTCCCCAAACCCAAAAGTCGAGTTTGGGCACAATTTGCATTTTAAAAGCAGCCCTATAACACAGGGCTACTTTTAAACTGACCTCAGGCTTCAGCAGTGGCCACATGTAAGCGCAGAAAGGGCTGCTGGCCTCTAAACTGCCATGCCTTATTATATTCTAGGGACTTAAAAGTAGTTCTAATCCCCCTGCCCTATTATGTACTAGGGCCTTATAGGAGAGGTCATGCCAATCATAGGGGTACCCTAACCCATAGTGCACCCTAGTGTATGTAGGTGTTTTCACTGTATTTGTAAGTGCCTCTTTCAGAATAGCACTGGCTGTTGAGGCAGAGGCCAGGGTCAGTCAGTCAGGTACCACCAGTACCAGTCAGCAAAAAGTTGGGGAGTGCCCAGGGCGGCTTTGCAACACTAGAGAAACACAAACTCAGAATGTAAAACATAACACCATGGTTGGGGGGTTCTATTCAATAATCAGAATGGATTTCTATCCTATGAACCCATTTTCCAACATTAGGATAGGGAAAGACTGGGGAAAAATCATAACGTTCTAATCTATACATTGAAGTTTTTATGCAGCTCTTTGATGACGGTTAATAGCTCACGGTTCAATGTTAGGATTTTAACTTATAAACTTCAAATACCAAAAGAATATCTCAGACAAAAGCAGTAACTCACTGACCTTTTGAATTAAAACTTTCACTAGACAAGCCTTCGATCTCTCTCAAAAAATGAACATTAATCACCAAAGTTATCTTCACATTTTTATTGTTGCCTGAAAATAGCTGGAGACCAGGAATGCAGCAGCAGGTGCTTTTCAAACCATAATGCACTTGCAAACACGACACCCCCACCCTAAGTCAGCGGCCTTTGTTTGCTTTGTGCATTAAGATGCAAGATTCATATATATGTTTTTTTAAAACATTTGGTCTCATTACTATATGAATGTAAATAACAATAAAGCATACATGCAAACTGTGACTACATGCCTGCTTTTCTCAATATTTCACTTCAAAAGTATGCAATTGTATTTGTTTAACGGGCGGTGATTTGTATAGGGTCACTGGAAAGTGCACAAGGTTGTCCCTGTCCCCCCCAGAATTTTAGTGTCTCCTACGCCCCTGCTCCGGACGCAATATTTTGCCAAGAAAATGTGCACAGCAACAAAACAGGACTACAGGAACACAATGTGCACAGCAGAGTAGCAAGCGTTCATGCCCAGAAACAAACAGCCAAACGGAGAGAGCGAGATTGTATTGACAGAGAACAGATGAACGGCCTCCTGGAGACTGTGAGGCAGGGCTGGCTTTAGTGCTGGTGGCGCCCTGTGCGACAATGTTTGTTGGCGCCCCTCCCCCCAATGACCACCTCCACCACGGATTCTCTTACTAGCACCCTTTACAGTGACCAAGTCTCCATAACCACGCTCTCTCAGATGCATTGAATTAGTTATATAGCACCACTCATACCAGTGTAGGGTGTCCGAGCACTTTGCATCACACGCACATTACACAGAGACAATCAATCATACGTGTGTAAATCAGTGTATAGGAAATGTTACATAAGCCAAAGGACTAAAAGTGTAGGAGTCACATGTCATCCATACTGGTCGGCAGTATAGTTTAGGAGTGCTTGGTGTGGAGAAGCACAAACGCAGAGTCGAAAAAGAAACCGCATAGTAGGGAGTTTCCTTTAATAATAATCGATTTCTAGCCAAATTAACCATTTTTGCAACATTAATCAATGTTCTAATAATGTATACTTTGCAGTGTATATGCAGGTCTAGGATGAAAGTTAATAGCTCACTATTCTATATTAGGACTTTAAGTTATAAATTGCAAGTAACAAAAGGATGCCTCTTTTTAAAGCAGTAACCTGCTGATCTGTTTACATCATACGCACTCTGTAATCTACTTGGTACACGTTCTTTGCAGCAGGCATATTAACGGTTAACCCTCTACACTAACTTCACCGAAGTCAAAAACTCAACTATACAAAATGCTGATCTCTCTTCAGGAAGATAATTAATCACACGAGTTATCTTGACATTTATGTGAGGCCTGGTAATTGCCGGGGAAAGAAACGCTGCAGCAGGTGCTTCAAAGGCATAATAAACTTTCAAACACGGCGCCCCCAGGAAGCCAGCAACCGAACCGGTGCGGTGGCACCGGTCACACCGCCCTAAAGCTGGCCCTGCTGTGAGGTCACTCTCAGCACTTGACCCAAGTATATCCTGTGATTCTGGGCAAATTACTTAGCCTTCTGTTCCCTTAAAAAATATGACCTTAAGTAATGTAGCAGGCGCTCCTGTAATGTGCGCTGATGCCTTTGGGTTGTGTTTAACTACAAACTAAACTCTCCTGCGTGAAAACCGCATGGCTGCTCAACTGCACGCAAATAAAAAATCCACAAAAAGTTAGTTAAGTGGATTAAATAATTACAGCTTAAAGTGAAAGTAGGCACCTACCAGCCTGTATTCTTTTGAGCCTACGCTGTAGCAAATACGAGCTTCAGCTGCATAACTGCAGCCCGGCCCCTCTCGTGATGGCTGGTAATTGTTACCACCCACTACCTCCTTCTCCTTCCCAGCCTGCCCTGCCCCCTGCCATTGAAATGAATAGAGTTCTGCCAACTCCTCCCAGGGCTATTTTGTAATCGCCCGATAAGCAGCCTAATTCACAGCATTCTCACTCTGCACCCCCCCCCCCCCTCCACCATGATGTCACTGCTGTAGCTTGTGCCTGCAGGTCGATAGATGACCTCGAGCTGGCAGACACATGCGCAGCAGGACATCTGCCGTTTATTACAGCTGCCTCATTAAAAGTACTAAATAGAGAAGCCAGCATATAGAAATTTCATTTTGGCTGCTTGGTTTTTTACATTCATTTTTTGCCTCTCCCGTCAGGCTCAGGATGGTAGGTCAACGACCCTTTTGCCCACTAACACCAGCCGCCCCTGGCGGCAGGACGGCCACCATGGAAGAAGCGACCGAGGTGAAGGCGACTGATGGAGGATGAGCTGGGATCCAGGACTGTGCCTTGACCTCTTTCACATGTGCGGCAGACTCTCTCGCCATGCAGCAAGTGACTGAGTTTACCGAGTGGCGCGCGAGGGTGACTATGTTAGGCTATGTAACTTTGGTGCTCTGTATAGTGTTTTATCTCTCTGGCTGGACGCTGAATGTAGTAGAAAAGTTCATATATTAAGCACATTCCCCGTGCGCTCTAAATGTTGTGGGACTGTCATTAACAGCCATAGGTGCTCTCTGCTTACAAGCGTTCAATGCTATCAACGTGCTGTATGCGGGCTCACACAACAGTTGTTCTGGGGGGAAAAGTACTCATGTTCTTGGGTAGTTGGGCTTATAGCGTTCTCCCTTACTCAGTATGTTCGTTTGGGGTACACATGCACTCTGCAAAATTGGGGGGTGGACAGTTCTAATCCCGTTGCAGGGATGCAGGGTGGGGGTTGTTGGGGTGGTTTATTGGGTGTTGTTTGTTTTATGTTTGTTCGGTGCAGGTCGACCCCCAAAAAAGGCACGTAGTCTGATCTTTCGAAAGAAGGAGATTAAGTCCTGAAATAGCTCAAACTTGTTAGCTTTTGTATGTGGGATAAAGAATAAGCCTTTCGTTAGCATATACTCTGTCTGACCATCAATGTCAACAGTACTAAGATTAAAGATGGGTATTTGATTCACTCGCGCCAATAATGGGCATGTCTCGTTGTCAGGACCTGAGGGTCGTCTTGATAGAAATTCTGCCCCTGTAGGTAATTGTAGGCTTGTTGGTAATTGCCCCATTGACGTCGTTGGTATCTGGGCCACCATCTGGTTCTCTGTGTCCCTCGCCGGGCTAAAAAACCAGAGCGATCGCCTCTATTATTACCTGAGGTTTGACGGCCAGCAAGTTGAGCGGACTAACTTTAATCAAGACACACAACTCCTGGTCACTATGGATATAGAGGCTTTGTATAGCAATATCCCACAGGTAGCCGCATTAGAAGCCGTGAGATGGTTTATTGAGGCTTATGACATAAACTGTCCGGCCCAATTTATATTGGAGTGCCTTTGCATTATACTCCAAGAAAACACCTTTGAATTCAATGGGTCCTTATATCAACAAATCCAGGGAGTAAGTATGGGGGCTTCATGTGCTCCAACAGTGGCAAACATTTTCATGGCACATTAAGAACACAAATGTATCTATAACGATGTGGCCCCATTCAGTGAATCCATCACCAGTTGGTCCAGATTCATAGACGATGTCTTCTATATCTGGAACGGGGTAGAGGAAGATCTTGTGGAATTAGTTTCATGGTTAAATCTTTGTGATACGAATATCCGTTTTTTAGCTGCCAGTAACAAATACAATGTCGAATTTCTCGACGTTGTCATTAAATCGAATGGGCAGCAACTGTCGGTGGATTTATTCACCAAACCCACAGCGCGTAACACGTTGTTACATTTTTCCAGTTATCATCCGACAGCACAAAAAACAACTATCCCATTTGGACAGTTCCTCCGTCTTCGGAGGAACTGTACTAACTTAACGGATTATGACAAACAGTCAGAGGTCATGAAAGCTAAATTTATAGCTAGAGGCTATCCCAAAAGACTAGTGCGTGACTCCTTCAAAAGAGCACGGTACTAGGATCGCCAATGTTTATTGAACAAAAAAACATCCAAACAACAAAATCGTCTGGTACTGATCATGCGGCACTCAACAATGAATGAGACTGTACGCCAGATCGTTAATTAGAATTGGCACATTCTCAATGCCACGAGAAATGAATCAATCCTTTTACCAAAACCCATGTTTGCATACCGGAAAAATAAGAATCTAAAAGATCTAATAACAAGGTCCCGTATGCAAAAGAGCACATCCTTCATACAGACCACCATTGGAGGTTTGTCCGCTATTAAAGGGAATTACAAATGTATGTCGTGCCTTGCCTGTAATTCTGCACTAGAGGTGAAACAATACTCCATCAATGGAGTCACAATAGATCTGCAAAGTTTGACTAATTGTAAAACCACCAATATAATTTATGCAGTCTTGTGTCCCTGTAATAAAACCTATGTGGGCGAGACATCCAGATCAATGGCAACTCGCCTAACAGAACACAGGCCTGCAATCAGGACGAAGAAACTACAAGCACCACTAGTACAACATTTTATTGATTTCAACCATACCATAGAAGATATTCGATGGTTGATCCTAGAGAAAATCAATGCCAGCGGACCTCAAGGAACTGAGAGCCGCAAAAGGAGAGAGGTATATTGGATATTCTCTCTGGATACATATAAAAGAGGATTGAATAATAAGATTCCGTGGAGTCAAGCTATCCGTTATAATAGTTAACGGCTTCTTTTTACACTATAAGCATTTGTGTATTCTAAATCTTAAGAAGCTCATATGACAAGGGACTCCAAACCTCTAGTATCATGACAAAGGACTCTATACCTCTCTCATTTGTATATAGTTAACACACTTAAGGTCAGGGTTTTTATACTCTTCCTAAAACTGAAATAAACAACAGCACACCAATGGTTGTGTTGAAATTTTCAGTAGAAGAATAGCCGCTGACTTTATAACCATGAACGAACTGGATACAAGGTATTGTTATATACATACTTTTGACGCAATGATGGGCATGTTTCTTTGGATGCATGCCAATGCGTACAAAACTAGGTTTTTATAACCTCCCTAATTATCAGCACACCAGTGGTTGCGCTGTAATTCTTAGAATGATAATATCTACTGACTTGTCTGCGAAGGGCATTGTCGTGTATACACCTTTAACGCAATGATGGGCGTTTATCGTTGTAGGCGTGTCATTGGAGGTGTCGAGACTAGGTTGACATAATCTGTCCAATGAGTGAAGAGTTTAGATACATATAGAGCTCTTCTGTGGGCAGTCTCGTTTCCACTTCGACGCAATGTTTCGAACCTAGACGGAAGGAAAATTAGTGTGATCGGGTAAGTGTGGGGTGACTATGCTCTCTAGCTATCATAGTGGTAACTCTCTCCTGACTCTGCTTTGTTAAAAAGTAGCATTCACCATATACGCTCTCTTTTAGATGGCGTGGCAGCATCTTTGAAAAGCGAGCGTTTATTTACACGCTTTGAGTTTGGTGGGAACGGCCGAACGACGGATACTTGAATCACGCTAGCGTCCATCAGAAAGTGAAAAAGCACTGTATCTATTTAGGTAGCTAATAATGGCCGCATTTCCAGAAAGGTGTCATCCAAAACTTTTTGCTGTTTGTCTCTGTTTGTTATAGAATCACTTGACCTGGTTGGTTTGGGGTTTCCAAAAAGTCAAGCTTATACCCGGCTAATCACAGAGATACCAGCGTCCATTTGACCTGGTTGGTTTGGGGATTCCAAAAAGTCAAGCTTATACTCGGCTAATCACAGAGACACCAGCATCCATTAGTAAGTGTAAAAGCAACACATCTATATGGGTATCCATTACCGGTTTTTTACCCAAGACGGGCTTTTATCCAAACTTTTGGCCTTTTATTTTATTTTGTCTGTTTGAGAATCATCTGAACCGCTTGGTGTGTGTGTTTTCCGAAAAGCCAAGTATGTATCCAGCCCATTACAGAGACGACTACCCGTAATACGAAAACAAGAGGATATTTTGAACGAAGTAGGGAGTTTTTTGCATTCTTCCCTTTTGGTACCTGGAATACAATAAAAACCAAGGTAACAATAGTAACACGCTAATACGGTTACATGTGTAGTGAGGGAATAGAAATTAAGCTAACCCGCTGTGCTGACAGAGTTATTTTGTGTATAAAAGAATCAGGATTATTCATTATAGTTGGTCGGTCCCTCTGCTTTTTGACCTGCTGGAAAGAATTATGAGGATTTAGCGTTAAGGAGAACATTACGCTATATAACTTTAGTTCAGACCCACACACTCAAATTACAAATGCAAGATCGACATAATACGGTAAGCGGCTTTTGCGCTTACCCCTGTGAACGCCTGCTGTACAGGAGCTCCCTAGATACAAAAGATGGCATGTAATGAATTTCTCAGTAGGCTAAGTATTACGACTCAAAAGTAATTTTGGACCTGTTAGTGCAATTGGAAATGGATTATGTTGATGTTTGATTTTTTTGTAAATAATGTGTATAGAGATGTATATAAGAATAGGATTGAAACATGTATATACATATTTTTTATTTATAAATGTACACTTGATTGATTTGGTATGTACAAGCAACTATAGGTTTTTTTTTTATTATAGGAATTAAAAGATTATGGCCACCTGAGGAAGGCTGAACGCCGAAACGCGCGTAGACCAAATAATAGCATATTCAATAATTACCCTTTCTTTTTTGTGTTTAAATGTGAACTGTAATACAAATTGTCTGATTAGATACGAAATGGTACAATATTGACGAAAGTAAATGTACATAAAGAAAGACTCGGAAAAATGAAATAATTTTCTACTGTAAAAAGATGAAATAACGAGAAATAAAGAAATTTAATGGAAATTAGGTCTTTCTGCAGTTATACTTGGTCAATGGGTATATATAAAAGAATTTGTTGTATGTTTGTATATTACCTCACTTTTTGATAAATTGTTTCCTATACCTTTATTCATAAATATTATGGGGGGAGCAACACCCCCCCCCACCCGTCGAGATATGATGCCCTCAGAGTGCCGCATATCAGAGACACAGGGGCGGGCCTCTACCATCCAAAAAGACTCAGTCATTATGTCACTTGATGCCAAAATGGCATTCGACATGAATGAATGGCTTTTTTGTTTGCCGCACTCGAGAGATATGGGTTCGGTCCTCGATTCTTGTCTTTTGTACGACTCCTCTAATCACAGCCCATGGCACGTGTTGCAGTAAACGGTGTGCGATCAGCTCCCCATTTCTTGGGCAAAGGCACAAGACAGGGTTACCCTCTGTCGCCATTGCTCTTCACCTTGGCTCTTTGGATACGGGAGGACTCCCTTATCAGGGGTCTCAATTGGTCGGCAGATTGGGGAGGCAAGATCTCCCTGTACGCCGATGACATTTTGCTTTATCTAGCAAGGCCCCGCTTCTCAATTTACAGGGTACTGCATATTTTTACTCTCTTTCAAAGGTACTCCGGTTTCACTATCAACTGGGATAAATCCTTGATTTATGTACTGAGAGGAGATCCCCCACAGCTTCCCAGGGGCTGTGAAGCCAAAACTGGCTTCCAGTATTTAGGTATCCATATTACGCAAGATTCCTCAGTTTTTTACAGATAGGAATCTGGTGCCACCCCTGAACCGCCTTGGGGCGAATGTACAGCACTGGAAAACATTGCTGCTTCCGCTACTAGGTAAAGCTGCCCTCTACACAATGATGGTGATGGCGCTACCACGCTTTCTATAAGTCCTACAGAATACTCCGCACGTGGTTCTGCCTCACTACTTTCAATCTGTCGACGCTGAGGTGCACGCTCTGCTTTGGGACGGTGGAGCTCCCCGTATTGCCCTTACCAAGCTTACAAAAAGCTGGTATGACGGCGGCAGTGCCTTGCCGGCCATTGAATCCTACTACTGGGCCTCTCAGCTTGTGGTCCTGAACCACTGGACACATCGTCCTATTGCGGACCCCGCCTATAGGATGGACAGGCATAATATGCTCCCAGGTAGCTATCTTAGGGCACTTTATGGTGGTGCAAAATACTCTTCCCAGATTCACCCCAACCTCCTCCACTAGGGCTCTGTGGAACAAAGCGACAGCTGCTCTTGGATGGAAAGACAGAGTTACGCTGGTGACCCCGTTGCTCGACTCGTGCCGATTGGGGATGTTTTCTAGGCACCTAAGGTTTGATAAGTGGGAACTAATTGGCCTCTCAAAGGTTGGTGATATGTGGAAGGTGGGTGGAGTGACTCCTTTCGCTGACCTGCAGAGAGACTACCAACTGCAGAGGGGGGAAACCTTTCGTTACCTCCAAGCTCGCAATGCTCTTAGCTAGGCGATCCCTAAAGGAACGGACCTACCAGTCTCCACGCCCCTGGAGGATAGGCTCCTGGATGATTACCTCCAGGAGAAGGCCATTTCACTAACCTATCGTAAAATCCTGAACAACACACCTGACGCCCAGGATAGACTTTGCTCCAAATGGGTGACCCACATTGGGGACATGGACGATGAAAACTGGCGGGAGCCCCTCGCCTTCCCCCGCGAGGTGGCAATTCGTTCCTGCTTCAAACTTATTTAGCTTAAACTACTCCATAGAGTCTATTATACAAGTCCGTTGCTGGTCAAGATGGGTTTGCTGGACTCCCCTGCTTGCCTTCAGGGATACAGTTATGTCGGTACCCATTTGCACCAGTGGTGGGAATGTGCGTTACTTCAACGGTACTGGGAGAGGGTCGTATCAGATTTGTCCCGGATTACTAAGGGACCTATTACTCTTTACCCCCGGCTCTGTCTTTTAAATATCTGGGAAGCCATTGACTTTTCCCGCTTAGTGAGATTATGGGTTTCTTTGGGTTGCATGGTAGCGAAACGAAATATAGCACGTACATGGAAGGGAGGGGTCCCACTGCGCCACACTGATTGGGGGTCTGATATGGACTGGTGTATGCAGGCAGAGAGTGATTTATGAGAGTAGGGGCTGCCCGCACAAATGGACAAAAATCTGGGGCGCATGGAACGAAAGCGGGGGTTTGCTCTGTACCCCATTCGCCGATTTCCCCTTAGCACTGATAGACAACGAAGATATCTGCTGCATGAATATAGAGGAAACTATATAATATGTGATCTAATTATTGACCCGAGGTTCAGCTTTGATATTAACTGTATACCGATCATGACTGCCAGTGAAGGTTGATTATTGCACCATATTGTATTTGTTTTTTATTATTTGTTTGTCTGTTTAATCTTCAATGAAAAGATAATAAAAAAAATGATCTCTGTGAAAAGCAGTGAGGAGTGCACGCGGTGTGGCAGCACATATCACTCCTTGGATTCAAAGCAGTGTTTTGCTATCGGTAAGGAATGCAGGAGTTTGGGGCGCAGAGGTCATTATGCCCGCATGTGTAAAGGAACCAACACATGGGGCAAGGAAAATCAATCAACGGTAGGCATTGTAATAGAAGCAAATGATAGCAAGAGTACTCGTTGTTGCCGACTCTACTGGAAAAGAAAGTGTATGCATTTGCTCGGGTGATAAGAGAAGGTCAAGACCTGTAGCTATGTTTTCAGTGTGTGGGAGGGAGGTAGACCTTATGATTGATTCGGGATCAATGTATTCCATCATACCCCAGAATTTAGCTCAGTGCACTGTGAAATTGCTTCCCATTGACATCAATCCAGGAGGGTATCAGAAAGGAACCCACTGATATCATGGGCTATATGGAACACGATGCACAAGAGGTAAAGTGTAAGTTTTGTGGAGGGTCCCCCAATTTTCAGGTGGATGCATCAGTTCGATCTTAATATAGTTAACAATCCCAGAGCAGGTCACCAGATAATGGTTGTGGAGGATGCATAGCTGAGTAATGTGCTGTATGGTACAGAGAATGTATTTGAAAAGTTATTTGGATGTTTGAAGGTAAACGTGCACAAGATCTTGCTTAAGGATGATGCTGAACCTCTGCAGCATAAACGCAGGAGGGTGTCATTTTCCGTGAGGGATGGTGTAAACGCAATTTTGTTGCATGCTGTTCGGCATAGTGTCCGCTGTGAGTGTCTTTCAAATAATGAATACTACGATTTTTGAGGGTGTGGAAATTTTCAAGATGACATTTCGGTTACGGGAAAAACAGAGAAATATATAACATCACTTTAAGGATTGTGTTGAAAAAGTTATGGGAGTTTGGATTAACCCTGAATAAAGAAAAATGCACATTCTTGACAGAATAGATAAAATACCTAGGGTACACCATAACAAATGTCGGTCTAAAACCCAAGCGATGTTGGATGCAATAAGAATGGCACCTGCACCAATTGAGAAGGATCAACTGCAATAGTTCATAGGACTCGTAGAGTTCTATCCTAAATTTGTATAGTTTTGCTGATAAAACAGAGAATTTGAGAGGACTGCTATGTAAAGGGAAGAGGCTTGTGTGGGGGAAAAAGAATAGTTGTGTTTTGACAACATCAAAACTGCAATCACAATGCAGGGAATTTGGCTTTGTTCAACAAACTGAAATCTATACCCACTGTAGATGCCAGTGCTACAGGATTGGGGGGTAGTACTTTCTTAGTTGCATGGGAGAAAAGAAAGGACTGTTGCATTTGCCTCACGCACCTCACCCAGTCTGAAAGGAACTACTCTGTTATAAATGGAGCGGTTCTTGATGCCGCTTGGGGTGCTGAGTATTTTTAGGTGTATGTGTGGGGGTTTGTCTTTCATCATGCGTACCGATCACAAATCTCTAATTAAGATCTTGTCATATGGTGGAGCAGAAAAGAGATCAGTTAGGTTGGTCAGGCTAGCAACTCTTCTTCAGACATATTCTTACACAGTGGAATCTGTACAGGGATAGAGGAATGTGGAGGCAGATTGCCTATCTAGGTTGCCACTGGGGTGGGAGACTGTGGATGGTATGGCGCAGAAGAATTTTCAGGCAGAAGGTGTGCTTGCATCTGTGCAGGATGCAGTTCACAGTGGCTTAGGGGTTTTCAGTATGGCTCAATGGGAGGAGAAATTGAATTGAAATTCTCCAAGAGGTCTGTATTTTGATTCAGCGTGGAGCAGTTAGCGAGAGTACTCAGGTCAGAGTCAGTAAGGCCATACTTTAAAGTCTTGGATGAGTTGTCGGTGTGTGGTCTTAACGTCATTATGGGGGGTGGGGAGTCATTTTAGTCCTCCTGGAAGTTTGAGGCACAAGCTATTTGACTTAGCACGTGAGGGTCACTTGGGACAAGGTTTGACTAGTAAGAGAATTAAGGGTGAATTTTGGTGGCCAGGTCTTGACAATCAAGTCAAAAGGTGGGTTGAGTGTTGAAGTATTTGTAAAGAGAGTGAGAAGAGGTTGAGAGTTGGGTGCAAAAGTGAAGGAGGGCACATTGAGGATCCTGGTAAACCCTGGCATACCATCTGTTTGGATTTTATTGGTCCCATGGTGGAATTACCTGGGAAGTTGATTTTTGCTGTGAATGTGGTTGATGTATATTCAAGGTGGATTACTGTCAAATTATTGAAAGATGTTTTTAACTATAAGCACTATTTTAGTGTTGGAAGAATTTTTACAGGAAGAAGGTGTTCCTTTGGTGTTGTTAACGGAAAATGGAACACAGTTAAATTTGTACGAAACTACAATGGTTTTAAAACTGTGTGGGATCAGACATTCATGCACCTCATTATATAATCCCCAGGGAAATGGTTTGGCGGAAAGAGTCAACAGATTGGTGAAGGGTACCATACAGTTGTCCACACGAATCAATGTGATGTTGTGTTAGTGACTAACAGTATGGTGTGGCCATATCGCACAACACCCGACAGGGTTACTCAAAGGGTTCCTTTTCAAGAGATGCGTGGACGTTTGCCAGGTATTAAACAGGTTCCAAGCTGGTTGAGAGAATGGATCAAAAATCGAGGTGTAGTTTAACCCATGGGAGAAGAGAACCAAATTTGGTGTAGGTGATTGGGTCAAAGTAAAGTCAGGGAGGGTGGCAAGAGGTCTCGCCAAATTCAAAGGTCCTTTTAAAATTGCAAAAGTGGGAAGATTCATAGTGATTTTGGAAAATGGTGAGGTGGAATTTCAGGAATGTTGCGTTGTATCGGAGAAGGGGAGTGTGTGGGTGTGTGAGGAAAGAGGATGAAGGATGATGGATGTTCAGGAACTATGTTCATGAGAGATGAGGAAATTGACAGCATTGGTTGTGGTACAGGTGTTGACCCTGTCGGGAGAGGGATGGGTGATTCAGGGTCTGAGGTTTGAACTAGATTTCGGAGGTCCTTTCTCTCCTTCCTTTTATAAAGAAATCTGTTCTTTGTTCTTTTTGACTTTGTTTCTTTTTATATATTATTTTCCTTTATCTTGAGGGAAAGGGGTGTGTTATGATGTCAGTGTATATGCATGTGTTCCATAATTAATGTTGTTGTAGATTGTGAACGGAATTCCATGAATGTCAGTTGTACCTGGCATCTTGGGAGAGGACTGACACCAGGTTGCTTCTCCAATAAAGCTTTGCTTATGAAATACAACTATTGGAGTACTGGACTTTCCACTGCAACAAGATACTATCCTTCAGGGGGCCAGAAAAAAAAGATATCCAAAGAACAAATGTCTCTCCAGCGGCATATTTCCAGACTACACCTTAAAAGTGCAGAAGATGAGGAGGTTCTTTATAGAGGGCAAGCAAAAGTTAAGATCTAACAAATATACGCGATTATTTGCAGTGAAACCAAAGGTCGTCCATGAGTGGAAATCCTATTTTTTCCACCACTCCAGATGAGTTATGGGACTGGCTGGAGAAAAGAGACAAGTAGCGTTATCGCCCATCCTACAGCAATACTCCAGGTCCCAGAAGAAGCCAACTTCAAACAAACTAAAGTTATGACCCATCGCACGACCACACTGCAAAGTAGGACAGATGACCCAAAAATAGTGGTTTAACAGGGCCATTAGACTTTGAATGTCTATCATAACAACAATCACCTGGCACGCAACGAATGACACAGTTTGCCACTAGTTTACTCGCCTTTTGTCTGGTGCCTGCTCTGTGGGGAAGCCACAGTATTGCCGCTGGGGAGACTTCATCTCCCATCAGCCCCTGCTGGCCAACAGCATATTTAGGCACGTCAAGATCCCGCGGCACGTGACGCATGCAGGGACTTGTTCGGGCTAAGGGCGAGCCCATCCATGCCCGGAAGAGGCTGGACTGGGTCACCCCTTAGCATCTTCTACCCAGCAATTTCTCTATTTTGGGACAGAGAATGGTTAAGCACAATGCAAAGACTCCTGAACTGGGAGCTGAAATTATTAACACCCTGGACTCTTTTTTTATTAAGAGCGGTAGATGTCCTCTACAAGCAGATCAAATTAACCGAGTGCCGCCTCTCCTTGGAAGAGGTAAGACCGATTATTGTTGAGCCTGTCCCTATTGACCACAGTGGACCGGGTTTGCTTAGCACACCACCCCCTACTAAGAACTTTAAGGCTACATAAGTACCTAAAAGTCCCTTAGACGAACCGCCAATCAAGAGGAGAAGAGGGAAGGCAAAGAGAATAATGCTGTCTAAAACACCCACAGTAACCATTACTTCCGCCATTACCTCCCTAGAGGTATCTTCAGTTCCATCCCAAAGTGCACACTCTGACACTGTACCTAGCACACAATTGATACCCCAACGAGACGAATTACGCCAGAAAATAGAACAAACCCTTAAGTTGCTTTTACGGCCGCTCGAGCAAACTAGATAAAATAGAGTGGAGACTGAATCATTTATTCAATGCAGAACGGGCGGGCGTACAAACAGGGAGGGTTCAAGATGGTAACTAAATTTCTGGAGGGTTTAACTCACTTTCCGCCCCTGCGCCACATTTAAGGGCTGATCCCAACTTACTGCATTTTCCTTCAAATGAAAGTCTGGACACTTTGTCAGTTGATAATAGACAATTTGTTAGTGCCACTCTTGGTGGAAATCTTCTAAAGACTAATTTTGCATCACACCTCTTGACTTCCAGACTGTCATATGTTCTTCAAGTGGGGCGACCTACTTTTCTTGACACAGAGAAGCAATGGGTGGGCAGCAAGGGGGGTGTGGTTACTGAGAATGCCTGTGGAGCTTTGATTGTTGATAATGCAGAAATCGTTGGTGATAAACTGGAATTACCTTCGGCAGCGAGTCCTCTTGTAATCATTCTAACCAATGCCCCTATGTTGCGCCATATCAACAAGAATCGACGTTCCAATTAATGGACAAACCTTTTACACTGGTTTTCCAAATTTTATCGGGGCAGAGTTAAACTCTACAACCATATCATTATGGCAAGACGAGTAAAGTGGGTAGATAAGGGTTCAAAGTCCATAGGGGGGATTGCATAGCTGTTCATTTTAACAATCATGAGGCGGTTGAGCATTTATTGGGCATACTCCCTATCTCATCCAATTCTGATAACCAGATTTTTTAACTACCATTGGGCTTCTTTTATAAACTGTTTATCACGAATTTTAGGTTGCAGCGCAGGGCTAACCCTCTCTTACTGCAACTCTCGATGTGATGCAACTCTCCCATCACTCCCTAATAGAAATAGATTTGCACCCCTGAGTGACTTCAAAGAGTGCGACTGACTACCACCTTCCTCTGACCTTCCTACTGTATCCCAGCCCCCCCCCCCTCAATAGATCTGCTTGTCAGGAAAACAGTTAGTTTACCAGCACCCCGACATATCAGAGTAATATCATGGAACATAGTGAGATACAATCAGAAAAAGAATAATCCCCATTGGTTTTCTCTTGTGAAACGTTTTGATATGCTATGTTTCCAAGAAACATATGAATCAAATAAGATTGCAATCGATGGGTTCCGCACTTTTCAGACTAATGCGGTCCCCTCTAGAGCAGGGCACTCAAGTGGAGGAATTTCCTCTTTAATAGCCAGTACAGCTAAGATTAGGATAATTTCCTTTCTAAATGCCTCCCCAAATCATCATATACTTTTATGTGATGTCTGTAAAGAGAGGGACTGGGTTTTGATTAATTTCTATAATAATAATTTTGATGGCAGAATGGAATCAGTACTAAATCTAATTGAAAACTATATTGGCGAGCTGACCAATTCCCATCACAAATACTTCGACATGATATGGTTGGCTGATTTTAATGCTCACACCTGTAGCAGGGCTGATTCCCCAGTTTGTGGCCTCAATGAGGATTTTCGGGATTTTATTTACCATTTTAGGCACAATGATTATGGTAATGCTCTAACCAGTTTCCACACACTATGAAGGGGTGAGAGGCAAAATCTCTCTACTGCGGTCTCCCCAATCACAAATCTATAACACACTAGGAGGAGTAGCGAGAAGTGATAGAAAGATGGCACAGGCTCTGTTAAAAAATACTGCCCGCACTCACAAAGTCGTGACATGCTTCATCATTGGGCTTGCTTACAATATACCCCTGCACAGACCAACGCCTGGGGTGGAGCAAAAGGGAGGGGAGGACAATACACACATGAAAAATAAATGATATCTCAATATGCTTTGAGATCACCGAAAGAAAGGTGCAGTAAAGGTATAAAACTAGCTCGGTGGTGTCTGTGTGCAACAATTTATTCCTAGATCCACCGTCTGGGTCTAAAAACGTGAAGGATGGTGGTAATAGGAGAAAGTTTAAGATTCCCATCACCCCTCCTTACTGCCAAAGTGTCAACATGTTTCAGCCGAAAGTTTAACAGGGGGGCCTCGCCCATAAACTCGCCATTTTAAGCAGTGTTCTTGATGAAACTCAATAACCATATATATGTTACTTAGGGATACCCTCCGCTTGGAAATCACAGATTCCAAATTAAACCTACTGGGTACAGAGGGTAAGGAATATGCTACTTATCAGTATGCATCTGTTCTTGGCATGTAGAGCTGCAGAGTTGTACACTTAGCATAGATCGCCATCTGGTGTTGGGCCCGGATGTTTGCAGTTTGTTTTTGTTCTTTGGACAGTCTTTGGAAGTCACGAGTTCGGTGACTCCTCCTTCGGTCCGTACTGCGCATGGGCTTCGGCTCCATCCTCAGATTGTTTTTCGACAACAGGGAAATGATGGAGCGTAGTAATAACAGTGAGAAACCCATGTGTGTTGTATCTAAATAAGATGGACTGGAACGGATACAGGTAGCCGGGGAGGCGGGTGGGCGTGTACAACTCTGCAGCTCTACATGCCAAGAACAGATGCATACTGGTAAGTAGCATATTCCGTTCGAGGCATATGAGCTGCAGATTGTACACTTAGCATAGATTATATAGCAGTACCCAACCTTAGCGGCGACCACCGGTATCCGTTGCAGCGGTTTGAAAAAGTGTCTTTAGTACAGCCTGGCCCACACTAGCTTGTTGCTTGGAATGCACGTCTACACAGTAATGTTTTGTGAAGGTGTGCGGTGTTGACCATGTGGCTGCATTGCAGATGTCATCTAAGGGTATGTTCCCTAGAAAAGCCATAGAAGCCCCTAATTTTCTAGTAGAGTGGGCTTTAGGTGGAACAGATAATGTTCTTTTTGCCTTTTGATAGCAAATTTGTATGCACTTTACAATCCACCTAGCTATCCCTGATTTAGAGATGGGGTTGCCTTTATGTGGTGGAGAGAAGGAAACAAACAATTGTTTAGTCTTCCTGAAAGGTTGCGTTCTTTGTATGTAGTACAGTAAAGCCCTCTTAACATCAAGTGTGTGTAAGGCCCTTTCCGCAACAGATTGAGGTTGCGAGAAAAAGACAGGTAATTCCACCGATTGATTGAGATGGAAGGGGGAAATGACCTTGGGCAGAAACTTCGGATTTGTACGAAGTATGACCTTGCTGTGATGTATTTGTAGGAAGGGTTCCTGTATAGTGAACGCTTGTATTTCACCAACCCTTCTAAGGGAAGTGATAGCTACGAGGAAAGCTGTTTTCCAGGTGAGGAACTGTAGCTCACATTTATGCATTGGTTCGAAGGGTGGACCCATTAGCCATGTAAGAACTACATTTAGATTCCATACAGGGGAAGGTGGTGCCCTGGGAGGAATTACTCGTTTAAGGCCTTCCATAAAGGCTTTAATAGCGGGCACTCTGAACAGTGATAAATGCTGTCTGTTTTGTAGATAAGCAGCAATCGCTGCTAGGTGTAGGCGTATGGATGAATATGCCAGGTTACACCTGTGAAGATGGAGCAGATAGCATATGATGTGCTGTATGGATGCATCTAAAGGGTTGATTGTATTGTTACGGCAGTAAACTACAAATCTTTTCCACTTTGCGGCATAGTATGCTCGAGTGGTAGGACGTCTGGCTTCCTTGATAATGTTCATGCAATCAGGGGGAAGGTTAAGGTATCCAAATTCTAAGATTTCAGGAGCCAGATCGCAAGGTTGAGCTGAGCTGGGTCCGGGTGCTTGATTTCTCCATGGTTCTGAGTTAGGAGGCATGGGGATAGGTGCAGTTTTTGATGTGGTACCACCGAGAGCTGTAGTAGTGTGGTGTACCACGGCTGCCTGGCCCATGTTGGAGCTACCAGAATGAGTGTGAGGGAGTGCTGTTGTAGCTTCCTTACCACTAATAGAATTAGCGGGAGAGGTGGAAAGGCGTATGCAAATTTGCCTGACCAGTTCATCCATATCGCATTGCCTTTGGACAATGGGTGTGGGTATCTGGCGGCGAAGCTTGGGCATTTTTTGTTTTCGTGGGTGGCGAACAGGTCTATCTGAGGATGCCCCCACTTTTGGAAGAATGGGCGAAGAACTTGTGGATGCAGTTCCCATTCGTGTAGTTGTTGCATTTGTCTGCTGAGCAGATCTGCCATGGTGTTTTGTACGCCTGGAACGTGCTGTGCCAGGAGAAAGATGTTTTGAGGAATTGCCCATCTCCATATGCTCTGGGCTAAGCGGGAGAGCTGGGGAGAGTGTGTCCCCCCCCCCTGTTTTTGGATATAATACATTGCAGTCATATTGTCTGTGCGAATGAGGACTGCTTTGGCCGAAATCTGTTTTTGAAAAGATTTTAGGGCTAGAAAGATCGCCAAGAGCTCCAGATGGTTGATGTGGAGCGACTTTTGCTGTGGCGTCCATAGACCTTGCATTGTGAGGTGTAAGAGGTGCGCTCCCCAGCCGGAGAGTGATGCGTCCGCTGTTACAATCACCTGAGGAACCCGGTCCAGGAACGGCCGCCCTTTGGAAAGGTTTGTGGTGTTCCACCACTGCAGAGAGTGATGGGTGCGGCCGTCCACCAACACCAGATCCGTCAGCTGACCCTGGGCCTGGTTCCACTGTCATGCTAGGCACTCTTGAAGTGGACGCATGTGGAGTCTTGCATGGGGCACTATGAAAATGCAAGATGCCATCATTCCTATGAGCTTCATAAACACTCTTGCTGGAAGAGAGTGTTGAGGAAGGAATGTTTTGCGCAAGGCTTGTATGCTTGCGATTCTGGTTGAGTTTGGATAGGCAATACCTTTGGAGGTGTCTATAGTGGCCCCGAGATATTGCTTTGTGTGAGATGGTAGGAGGTGGGACTTTTGGTAGTTCACTGTGAAGCCTAGCCGGTGGAGCAGTTGAATGGTGCTGTTGGTATGTTGCACACATTGGTTGTAGGACGCGGCTTTTATGAGCCAGTCTTCTAAGTAAGGGAAGACGTGAATATGTTGACGCCTGAGGTGTGCTGCTACAACTGCTAGGCATTTGGTAAACACCCGTGGTGCGGTGGTGACCCGGAAGGGGAGAACTGTGAACTGGTAATGTTGACCGTCCACCACAAACCTGAGGTACTTCCTGTGAGAAGGGTGTATTGGAATATGAAAGTATGCGTCTTTCAGATCCAAGGTAGTGATAAAGTCTCCTTGACAGAGGAGCGGGAGGACTTGTTGCAGGGTGACCATGTGGAAATGGTCTGAATGTATGTACGCATTTAGAGGCCGGAGGTCCAGAATGGGCCTCAGGGTCCCGTCTTTCTTTGGTATTAAGAAATACAGAGAGTAGACCCCTAGATTTTGCTGATTGACGGGGACCTGCTCTATAGCGTGTTTTTGGAGGAGGGAGAGCACCTCCTGTTTGAGCAGTGTGGAATGTTCTTGAGACATTGGACGGTGCCTTGGTGGGTTATTGGGTGGGGTAGATGTTAGCTCGAGACAGTACCCTGACCGAATAATTTGGGTCACCCATTTGTCCGATGTTATGGATTCCCATGCGTGGATAAAGTTTTGTAGTCTGCCCCCGACCGGAGTGGGATGGTCTGGGGGGAGCGAAGGGAAGTCATTGTGCGGGGGTGGTGTTAGTTTTGCCCCTGCCCTTATTGTTGTTGCCTCTGTAACCACCCCTTTGGTAGCCCTTTGAAAAGGTATTTTGAGGAGGGGACTTGTAGGAGGTAGAGGCGCTATCGGTGGAGTAGCCTCTGCCTGTGCTACGAAAGGATGAGCGTCGAAAGGAGCGTTTAGGGGCCTGTGATTGTAGTGCCCCCATAGACTTTGCTGTGTCTGTGTCCTTTTTAATTTTTTCTAATGCTTCGTCCACCTTTGGCCCGAAGAGAGTTTGTTGGTCAAAGGGGTGATTTAGTATGGACGCCTGGACTTCAGGCTTGAACCCTGAGATCCTGAGCCAGGCATGACGACGAAGCAGGACACTAGTATTTATGGCTCTAGAAGCAGTGTCAGCTGCATCGAGGGCACACTTAATGGAGGTGTTAGTAATTAGTTTACCCTCCTGTATCAGGTCATGAGCCTTGCGTTTGTGTTTTTCGGGGAGCAGCTGTATAAGAGCCTCAAGCTCATCGTAGTGTGCTCTGTCATAGCGCGCAAGTAGCGCTTGTGTATTTGCAATGCGCCACATGTTTGCAGCTTGGGAGGCGGTGCGTTTGCCAGACGCGCCTAGAAGTTTGGATTCCTTATCTGGCGGCGGGGCCTCTCCTGAGGACTGGGAGTTAGCCCGCTTTCTAGCTGTGGAAACAACTAGGGAATCTAAGGGAGCAGGGCCCTTAATGTATGCAGGGTCTGTGGGTGCCGCCTTATACTTTTTTTCTATTCTAGGGTTCAATACCCTGGCCCTGACAGGGTCTTTGAACACCTCTGCAGCATGCTTGGTGACACCTTTAAGCATGGGCAAGATAGCTGTGGACTTGTCCTGAATGTCAAATGTATCCAGTAAGAAGTCGTCTTCCACTGGTTCACTATGCATTTCCACCCCATGGTAGTGTGCTGCTCTCTGCACCAAATGGTGAAACCCTAAGGAGTCCTCTGGGGGAGACGGCCTGGATGGGTAAAGGTCGTCCTGAGGTACATCTGGTATGTCAGGGTTTTGGTAGTCTTCCCATGGGTCTGGGGTCCCCGGTGGAGTGGGGTCCATTGGGGCGTCCGCCGGGTCATAATCTGGATCCCCGTAATCCGGATCTAGGGACGGGGTCGGGGAATGATGAGGCAAGGGTGGCGGAGACGTGGGAGGGGGTGGAGGAGGGGGAGGAGGAGGTAGTGGGGAGGGCACTCTGAGAGGAGAAGTAGCAGAGTCCTTCCGCTTGGGCGGTGGAGGAGGAGCCGGTGTGTCAAGACGTCTTTTCTTGACAACTAAAGTCAATAGCCCAGTCTTTGGATCTTTAAATAGAGTCTTTTGCAAAGGGTCTGGTGTAAAGAGGTCCAGTGGCACCGAATCGTCCGCTGGCGCCGATGTTTTCGGAGCCGAGGATTTCGATGGTTTCTCTGCGCCATGCTTTTTTGGAACCTCCGGTTTTTTCGGCGTCAAAGTAGTTTTCGGCGCCGGAGCGTCGGTGCCGACAGATTTGTGTTTGTGTTTTGTCGGCACCGAGAGTCCAGGCTTCGGCACCGGTGGCTTCGGAGTCAAGCTGGGTATCACTTTCTTCGGTGCCGGACGGTGTTTTTTGGCACCAGGCGTCGGCTGGCTTGAGCCCGAGCTGCCGTGAGACTTATGAGGCTTCGACACCGGGCCCGAAGGTGGGGTGATAGAAGCTGTGTGCTTGGTTTTACCCAGGCCTGCAGGCGAGGGCGTAACCTGAGTCTCTTTGGTTTTGGGCGCGGGGGTGGGAGGGGGTACAGTACTCACGACCCGCTGCGCCGGTGTGATGTCCTCCACGTCGGAGTCGTCGGCCTCGGAAGCGCTGACGACGTCTTCCTCCTGCTCGGTGTGTAGTTGCCCCGAAGCTCCGGCGTCGTCTCCGAAGATGTCCGGTGGAGCTGCGGTCGATGAGTGCACCATGGTGCGTTGAGCTCTTCGATCCCGGATGGTCTTTTTTGATCGAAAAGACTTACAGGCGGGGCAGTCTCTAGCCTCGTGTTCTGGAGAGAGGCAAAGGTTACACACCTGATGGAGGTCGGTGTGGGGAAATTTATACCCACATTTTGGGCACTTTTTGAACGGAGTCCTTTCCATCGGCCGGGACCGGAGTCGAGGAGGGCCCGAAGGCCGGTGCCGATGTGCGGAATGGAGAAAAGTGCCGCTTCAAGAGATGAAGATAGATGAAGAAACTCGAAGAACGAGGATTTTCCGTCGAGGCTGGAACCGTAGAAGTTCGAAGCCGGAGCACGAAGTATCACATCCGAGCCCGATGGCGGAAAAAAACAATCTGAGGATGGAGCCGAAGCCCATGCGCAGTACGGACCGAAGGAGGAGTCACCGAACTCGTGACTTCCAAAGACTGTCCAAAGAACAAAAACAAACTGCAAACATCAGGGCCCAACACCAGATGGCGATCTATGCTAAGTGTACAATCTGCAGCTCATATGCCTCGAACATATAAAATTTGGGATCCGATTAGTTCTGAAGAATGCCGGTGTGACCCAACACCGTGGGCACGTTTAACACAGCTGAAACAAGTCGACACTTTGGCAGTAAGGAGGGGTGAAGAGACACTTAAAATTTCTCCTATCACCACCATCCTTCACGTTTTTAAACCTAGACGGTGGGTCTAGGAATAAAATGTTGCACAGAGACACCACCGAGCTAGTTTTATACATTTACTGCATCTTTCTTTCGGTGATCCCAAAGCATATTGAGATATCATTTCTTTTTCATGTGTGTATTGTCTTGCATATTCTTTTGCCCCACCACAGGCGTTGGTCTGTGCAGGGGTGTATTGTAAGCAAACCCAATGATGAAGCATGTCACAACTTTGTGAGTGAGGCAGTAGTTTTTCGCAGAGCATTTAACACCTTTTTATCATTTCTCGCTACTCCTCCTAGTGTGTTAATGCACTAAACAGACAACTCTTAATTAACAAGTTCAAGATAATAAACTAAGTGGATGCTAAATCAGGTCAATTAGACAATTACGTTTTCTTCCCAGTCTTGCAGTTCCACGTTTGATTATGTCCTTGTTTCTCAATCCATAAAAGCGAAGTTCTCTTTTGTCAATACCAACTTTCTGCCCTTTAGTGTCCATGCAGCCATTACATTGCAGATGGAATGGACTTGTGGTAGAAACTGTAACAGAAGCAGAATGACAAAACCAATAATTTCAAGGAAACATGGCGTGGTACGGAAATGGAGCAAGATTGAAATCTCTATATTTACGCACACAGTTGTCACTTACATGCACCATGATATCTCTATTTGTTTAGATTCGAATCCCTCTAATGTTAATCCCATTAGCTTTTCAAAAGATTTTAGTTGAAATCTATAGCAACCTTTTTCACCTAAATAGAAGTCCAACATCGAGGCAGGCTGGTTTGACGATGCCTGTACTAAGGCCCTCAAGACCCTCTACTCTATTCTGAGAGTTGGAACAAGGGATGTGGCCCTAGTGAAAACTGTTTTTCGTACTAAAAAGCTAGATCCAATAGGTTGAGGATTATTAAACAAGAAGCCTGGGACAGGTTGCAACAAGCAGCTATATAAAAATTGCAGGGATTTCTGGAGCGTAGTTAATGCGCCGTGCCTGATGGATGAATGGGAGATTACTCTGAATCTCCACGTAAGTGAGTACTCATGGGTGGTATATTTTAAAGGAGTATTTGGGAATTCAGAGAGTGAACTCTATGAGCCACCTGGTTTTCTATTACCTACTCCTGATATGCCATTATCATTTAGCCTGTCGGGAATGAGAATTTCCCTGAGCCAGTGTAGCACACTGAAGGCATCTGACCCCAATAGGGTCCCTATTATTTTCTTTTTATCCTATCAGGACTTATGGGCCTCACTACTCACCAATGTTTTCAACATCCTAACCCAGACAGGAGTTCCCCCTTCTTGGACGAAGACTGTCATTATTCTAATATATAACAAGCATTTGCAATGCAATAGGTCTCCTCGCATTTATGCGAGTTTGAGCTACTGACATTGCAAATGACAATGCCTTTTATTTACATTTTAAAAGCAAAAATAAAAGGCAGTGTCATTTGTAATGTCAATAGCTCAAACTCGCGTAAATGCGAGACCTATTGCATTGCAAATGCTTGTTTATTTTTAGGAGAGGAAAAGCAAATTTCCCCTTTCTCAGAACCAGCACCTGGTGTGAGCGGATGCTACTTTAGTCCTCCTATTGCCTCTAAACCTTTTTTCAATGTTAGCTCAGAAACCTACATTTCGTAAATGCAATAACTTACGTTTTTGTATTGTGCTTTGTGTTGGCAACCTCGACATTCACATGGGCCCCGCATAAGAAGCTGAGAAAAAAATGCATAAGTCAGTATGATTAATATAGTGCGAAAAATATTTCCTGCTAAAAACACGTTTCGCCGCATCTCAGCTATTAATCTCCCCCTGTACTCTGGGGGCACACAGACTTGCCGCTTCGATTTACTGCTTGGTGTAAACGACTTTAAAATTTCGCCCAGCAGGTCGTCAGCAGCGGGAGAGTGAGGAGTGCTCTCCCCTTCCCTGAGGAACTGCGCCTTCCCCTGGACCGGGAGTCCTGTTACTACCAAGGAGGCGTCCGAGGCCCTGGTAGCTGTGAAGCAGAAGCTGGAGGTTGGGGGGCGGAACGGCCCTCCTTTTTCACGTCGACGGTGGGAGTGGTGTTGGCTCCCGCGGGGAAGGGGGGGGGGGAGCCTCGGAGCGTGGAGGTGCCAGAGAGAGACACGAACAGCAGAGGTGGTGGCGGAGTTTCATCAGGTACGCTCACTTCCCTGAACGCGTCCCGAAGCCCTATTACCGCCTTGTAGTAACCGGGAAGGGGTTTTCTAGTAGTAACCGCACCTGGTCCGAGATTGGTGGCGGCCGGGGCACCTGTGACATTACGGGGGCACACTTTGTTTCTCTACTCCCTGACAACAGCAGAGGGGGCCGTTTCACATATTCCTGCAGTAAGAAGATCACGGGGGCAAACCTCTACCGGTGACATCGCCTTGGAGCTTGCTTTAAATAGTGATACCATTGTTGAGATTACACGGGGGAGTGATTCTGTGGAGACCATGGATATTGGAGTCTGAACTCGGACAAGACACGATCTGACTGTTTAGTGGCTCTTACGATACCTGTCAGGAGATCAGGGTAGATGTGCTCTGCGAGACTCAGGATAAAGATTGTACCCCAGTAATCCAGCCCCCAAAACCTGCCTCGCTTAAGTAATCCATGAAAGGGATTGTATCCCTGGCCCCCAGTACAAGGAACAGCTCTTTGTTGATGTGATTTATGTACTTATTGGAGCCCGCAACTTGCTTCATTCTGCCACCAGCTGCCTCCCGCTGCCAGAGGGGACTCCAGCCCCCAGTAAACACCATGCCTAGAAGCCAAGCGGACGCCATGACGTATTTGCTCGGCTTTTCCCGCCGGCCTCGCCTGCCAAATGGTTTCTTGTCTTTATGGGGAATGTGTTTGGCCCCATAATGATAAGAAACCTTTTGCGACGAACGCAAAGCAGGCGAAGCTGTCCGAATGGGACGGCTCAGAAAGCCAAGCAAATACGTCAGGGACACCTCTTTTCCAATGGCTGCCCACCGTTTAGCATAAACGGTGACGCCAGCCAATGGAAAAGAGGGGCAGGGCTTAATGCCCCTTACAGAAAATACCCACATCTCATTAAATCTCGCCAGCGAGACTGCGCATGCGTGCAGCCTACGCCAGGCGAGACCTAAAAAGGGGGATATGGCTATCCCTAATAACTATAGACCCATATCTCTTTTGGATATTTCTATGGCCTTTATGGACTTATCGTCTGCCTTTGATTGCATGGTTCACGTGAAAGTTTGGGTATTGATAAGTCCATAACTAATTTTATCCATGAAATATATTCTGCGGCCTCTGCCTGTGTCCACTATGGGAGACAAGACGAATGCACAAGTCACTTTAGGACTACCCGTGTTGTTAGGCAGGGGTGTACGCCTGCCCCCTTTTTATTTTCTTTATATACTAATGCCGTGGAAGCTGAGCTGATTGGCTCTACACAGGATGTCCCTTATGTTGGCTCAAACCCCGTCCCGATACTCATCTATGCGGATGATACGGTTTTACTAGCTCGGACTGGTAATGCTTTACAATGTCTAATAGGATCCTATTCCAAATTTATCTATAAACTGGGCCTTAGGGTTAATGAATTCAAGGCTTATGTGTTGGTGGCAAGAGCTGACTTAAAAGAATTCCCAGACTGACCATCAAGGGGAGAAAACTGGAGGTGGTAGACACCTTTTCCTATTAGGGAATACTTTTCGTTTAAAAAAATACCTGGCTAAAAATTGTATCAAACAGAGCTCTTCTTATGGAAAGAAGTATAGAAGCTTTGTTTGGTTTCATAAAGAAGCTTGGCTCTAAACCCATAGAAACAGTAAAAAAGGTCTACGAGGCCAAGTAGATTTCTGTTGCCACCTATGGGACAGCTGTACGGGGAATTGCAAATACATCCATTGTTCAACGAGTCAAAGAGTTTATTAGGTGTCCCTCAATCTTGTTCCACTTTTGTCACTCTGAACTGAATGTACCCTATATTTCTGATCAAATAAGTTCTGCCTGATTTTTTTATGGCATTTAATCTGGAAAAGAGAATCATTAAAGCTAACTCATGAAATTGTACAGGATTGCTTAACCCTTGACGGTAGAAGTAAGATCAAATGGCTTCAATATGTAAAGAACATCTTATACGAAATAAGAATGGGTGAACTATTCAATAGACCAGTGATGTTCTGCTGTGTCTAAGGCAAAATTGAAAGAACTTTTATAAGGGAAATGCATGAAAGATAGATGGGAACTTAAGTGAATTAAGACTACGGTCATACAATACAATTTACCTCCCACGCTTATTACCACTGACATCAACTATTTATCTTTTGTCACATGGGCACAACATAGATATCTTTTGCTGAAGTTTCGCTTCAATTGTATTCCTGTTAGGTTGGGTTTTCCAGCAAAGGTATTTTCTCTGGATGCACTCTCAGAATTCCCCTGTGATGGAAGCTCCTGTCAAGGGGCACTCCATCTATTAGTCTTTTGCAGGTTTTATATTGAGAAAAGGAAAAAATATATCTTTTTCCACTCATGCGCACCCTCAATTTTAGTCAATTTCACCTTGTCCTTTATTACTTACAATCATTACCCAATCTATTAACTTGTTATTGTATAGCCTCGTTTTTATGTTGTGCTCTTAATACAAGAAAATACCTTCTGTAATTTATCATATGAACTTTTTTTTTTTTTACAGATTTCACACTCTTTCAACCATTTACTATTTAATGACATATTTAAGGAATTTCCTATGAAATTGAACATATTCTTGTATTTTAATCATTTTATGATTGTATATTGTATGTAGAATACTTTTTATGCCATTCTTTTGTATTGGTGAACTAAAGTGATTGATTGATTGGTTGGTTGACTGACAGTCAGACAGGGCTAACGTGGATAAATCGTCTCAGAAGCCAGATCATTTTCTGCAGACAAGTTAAATACAACAGCAATCTGAACACTGTAAATTAGCAACTAAATGTATATGCAAAGGTATTAATGTAATAAGTGTTTGGGGGAAAAAAAACTGGGGAGCGGGAACAGGAACATAGGAGACTACAAACACACGTCCCTAATGGTGGCTGTTGGCTATTACAGGTTTTGAGGGCACCATGGGGTAGAAGTGCTGCTTCAATTGAGAAATTAAGTAATTGCAACAAGAGGATCTTTACTACAGAGGAATTCATTAAAATAAAAGGAGCAGAGTGAGCCTGTATATTCTGAAAAGCTGATAGAGGCAGTTGCCTTAGGGCTTTCAGACTTGGAGTCATTATACTGCAGCTCAGCTGCAACATGCATCACAATGGTGCTCTGAGGCAGATAACTGGGAGAAGAGACTCATCCAATATGTTACAGATGACACTGCTGCCTTGGTCAATTTCTCTCCTCATGGGCCAAGATCTTCAAAAAGAAGCATCACAAATAGTAAGACAGGTGACTTGGGTCTGGGAGACAGCAACAAAAAGAATCCTGAAACTGCCACCCTTCTCTAGAGATCTGAGAATCTGGTGATATGAGAGAGAGAGAGAGAGAGAGAGACAGAGAGACAGAGACAGAGACAGAGAGACAGAGACAGAGCGAGACAGAGAGAGAGAGAGACAGAGAGAGAGCGAGACAGAGAGAGAGACAGAGAGAGAGAGACAGAGAGAGAGAGAGAGAGAGACAGAGAGAGAGACAGAGACAGAGACAGAGAGAGAGAGAGAGAGAGAGAGAGAGAGAGACTTTCTGGCGAGAGGGGATTTATACGCTGTAGACTTGTTCCTCACATTCGAGGAAGTGTGTGAGAGACTTGATTTACACCAAGGTCAATTCCTACAATACATCAAATTAAGAAACCTGAGTAATCTAATATGGCCAACCTTCCCAACACCACCACAACAATCTGCCATGCTGTAAATCATGCTGGGAGACAAAACAGGTCACATTCTGGTGTCCCGCCTTACAAACTGATAAAGCCCTGCTGCCACTACATGTTAAACAGAACTGGGACAAGGAATGTAGCACCGAGCTTCAGAAGATAGAAGGATAAATCCAGTAACAACACCAGTAAAGTTGGGAGTCTCCTTTAGTAGAAAAACAAGTCCTTTAATAAAAAGACAGGACCCGCAACAGCACAGGTCACTGGCAGGCTCAAGGAACAGCTGGCAATTGCCTGCAGTTCCAAAGCCCATACATTGCCCAACGAAGTCACATTCTAAATAGGAATGTATGACATATCAAGAAAATAAGCATTAGTACAACCAAGTACAGTAATGCACAGATCATTAAACACAAACTAGATGTGAATAACAAGGTGACAACCATGACCATCAACCGCTCACCAACTGTGCAGAAGTTCAACTGTAGCAATAGCGGGAACACACTACTTTAAAAGAAAAGCGAGAAAGGGAAAAAAAACAAACATCTGCCAGTCCAAGTGGGAAAAATGTCTTCAACTCACATTTGAAGGCTGTAGTCAGGTGGGTTCCTAAAGTGGTTGAACAGACCCCATTCCTGGTACCAAAATGTAGCACCGAGTTATAGGAGTCAGAAGAATAAATCCAGCAACAACACCAGTAAAGAGCATAAGTCTTCTTTAGTAGAAAAACAAGTCCTTTATAAAAAGGCAGGACCCACAACAGCAGGCAAATGACAATTGACTGCAAATCCCGAACCCACGCAGTGCCTAATGAAGTTATATTCTGAATAGGAATGCATGACATATCAATACAACAAGCATTAGTACAACCAAGTACAGTAATGCACAGATCATTAAACAAACTAGATGTGAATACTACAAGGATATATAGGAAACCATTTGGATAAAAACCGGAATAGTTCATGCTCGTTGGTACAGGAGGAAGCCAGTAAAGCCAGGTTTAAATGAATATATATTTCAATTTCCCCTACCGCACCTACGACACCCCAGTAAGACTACACAAAATATACACAAATATGGTCTCTGCCTGCCCCAAGGGGTAAGGAAGGTAATTCAACTTACCTTCATATGGTTTGGCCATGTAGAAAGCTCTAAGACTATTGGAGGGAGGTGGTGAAGACGAGACATGCAACATCTATAAAACTAGAGGCTACTGTCGAACAATGCTTGCAGGGTGTCCTGCCCGCACTCAAAAATCAAAAGATACAACACAGATTTGCAGCACTGACTTAGCTTCTTGAAAAGTGTAGAATTGCAATACACTGGCTATCCCCTAGAGCCCATATAGTATCGTCCTGGGAACAGAAAATTGTAGAATGGGCGAGGGCCTGAAGCACAAAGAATGAAGTTAGAACGTATGAGAAACTGGAAGGAAATGGTAAAGCAAGGACAGAAACTATAAACTCAATAATTAAAATCATTGAAACAGAGGACTAATTAGTAAGTCATGCGATGTGTCATGATAATAGCTCAGGAGTTTAGCCCCCTGTTGGGGCGTTTCCACTAATTGTGACCTCATTATAAGAAATATAACTTGAGGATGACATAAGAAGTCTCAAACTGCTCTTTATATGAACAACTACTGTTTAAGAATGGGAAAATACCATGTAACACAATGAGAGTTGGGAGTACATCACAATTGAGTCCTGTTGCATTAAAGTAACGATATTGTTGAAGATTCTTCGTATATAACGGTGTCAGTTGTGAACAATACAAGGTTGCAATAAAGAGCCCAAAAACATGTCTACAGTTTTTGAATGTTTGCTCTCATATAATCTGATCCTTTATATATAGAAAGATTAGTGGTTGTAGTCATCACAGATTGTTTGCAACTTTAGTGACTGTTCAACATTCTCACCAATGATGTTCAAACAAATGAAGGCAGTGATGCAAAATCATGGCTTATATGATTAAGATATTGTGCACTTTGAGTACTATTGAAATGTTGGAGCCATGTCTAAGTTTAAGGTCCACCTTTTCGGTTCACACAAAAAATTACACGCTAATTCTGAGGCCAGAAGGTTGGAACAGTGCAGTGCCTGTGATTTGATAATAGATTAATGCTGGCAAAATTTTATGTATTTTAATATGCGAAGTACCACATTCAGAGGTAGAAATCGAAATTCAATCTATTGAACATTAGACTGTAGCTCCAAATATCCAGTTGGGCAACCACAGTTGGCCCTCCCCATCATTTTGTTTAACCATTAATACATTGCCTACCATCAAAGGAATGGTAAACATCTCTTCGTGCAGTGTAAGAGTTCATTGTCATTATTCTGAAAAAGTAAAATATCAATGTACAACCACAGAAACGATTTTAGCATATATTCTGCTCCACGGGGGTCTTAGTAGAAGAAAGACACAAGATAATAATATAGTAAAATAAGGTTATTTACTTAAAAATGATACATTTGAACATCATCTGTGTACAGAACAAAGCAAATGAAGGGAAACTTAAGGCACCATTCAGGCCAGATGCTGCATAAAATACATTTAGTGTTTTACATTATACAGGGTTATTTTACATTTCAGACATAACAAACATGTATGCAGACATACTGCTTTATTAACATGGTATCTATTTACAACTGTATTACCTTAACTACACATATATATTTATATACATTATACTGATTTTCTATGATGCCCCCAACAATAAAAACAGTAAATTATTTATTATCTGGGCTTGGAAACGTTCTGAAAAAGCTGAAAAACGTTGGCATATCGAACCTCTCTTAAGAAGGCCAACCTAAAATTGCACCATATAAATAGGTGTATTCAATTTATATTTTCAGTTTCAGCAGGAACACTGAGAACGAGATTATGAGTGTGCATTTTTAACTTACAACCTGTCTATCAGCGATCACTATCTGTGTTCCAGACCGAACATGGATATTCCCCTCATTCCATTCGTAGGCACATTATATAGTCCTGATGAAAGCATTCAGACACTTTGGGCTGTTAACCAATTAATCAACTGGGCTTGGGGTGTAGGGTCATAGATCCTTTTTATCACACAAGATACTGGTTTAACTGCAATACACTTATTAAATGGATACCTGGGTGTTTTGAGGTATTTTTATTCTCCCTGGAACATGGTTGAGCTCATCCTGAATTTTGGGAACCAGGATGTGACGCGACGATAAAGCATGCCACTACCAGAGTGGGAGAGGGTCAGCAATAAAAACAATTAAGATTTTGTTTTGTGTCACCATGTGGACGTACCGTGAACATTTTCTGACCCTACTGTTGAGACCGGGGAATGCAAGGGTGGTAGGAAACCTTTTGGTGGCATATATTTAGTCAGGGAGGTTGTATCTTAGATTCCCCACTAGATTGTTTTCTCTTTCCTCTACCAGAGTATGAACCACCAAGGTTCTTTTGGGTTCTTGCGAGAATAGTTTTAAAGTAGAACGTAAAATACATTACAATTCACTCATTTAAAATTTGGTTTGAAAGAAAAATATGTAAATGAATTTACACTTCTGCAAACGAGAAAAAGATTTTGGGCCACTAGATCTGATCCCAAGTTTAGCTCCCAATTTTAAAAAAATATCTGGAGTTATTATGTAATATCGGATGCAAGGCAAACATTTAAAAATATCAAGAGCAACTTATAAACTACTGTTCTCATTACAACACCACAAAACCAGAGCCCCTATACAAGATGTACTAAGACTCTAGTGAACAGGTGTGTGGGAACCAAAAGAGGTTACCTGAAAAAAATAGCTTAAGGATAGCATAATGCCAGAGCCATATTTATTTTTTATCTAACCACAACTCAAATTATGCATTCAGAACCAAAATAGAGGGCCTAGTTGTAAGGCCATTAAGAACTGAAGAAGTTCCCAACGCCCAAAACACACTTTTTTTAAAATTATGAATGGCATAGGAGATGGAGAAGTCTTCACTATTGCCCCAATAGCCTGATTCCCTCACTGCCCGATTGTTTGAAAGTAGCTAGTGGTGCCATCATCAAATGACAAAACAAGCAGAAAGGAAGCTTCTCACAGAGGATAACTAATATAGGAGGCATACACAGTTTTTATATACGAAAAAATAAAAAATTTCAAAAGGTGGTGTATGAGAGTGTGCCCACAGCAAATGCTAAGAGAAAACACCAATGCTTTGATAGTCAATGTAAGAATCATGGCGTCATTCTTTTTCATTTGTGGATCCTTTTAAAACACATTAGCAGAACACTAACAAACGTTCGTATTTTATAATTAAGATAGGTGTGAACAGACATAGAACCTGCCATTTTGGCTGCTGTGTGCTCCTACATCTTTTGGCAGTGTGAAGAGTATGTAACAGCAGTTATTCCTCAATCATTACATTTCTCAAAATGCAAATAATTATCATGGCCATGTTCAGTTTCCTTATGTTTTAGATCATCCTGCGCTAATCCACAACTGATATGATTTGGCAACAGAAATCACACTTTTGTGTTTTTAAAGCAAAACTACAGCCGATTTAGTGCATAGTATATCAGGCAATATTTTAAGCAGTCTTGACATACAAAAAGCTCCTAAACTAATATGTTCACTCTGATTTAGCATAATCTCTAAAACAAATAATCAAAGTGATATTTTGGTTATGGGGATAATTTGCATCATAAATCTATTTTCTATTTGACGATTATAAGTACATGCTAATCATCTAGTTTTTTTCCTTCTGCTCTCAACGGTTTAATGCACTGAAACGTTATAGTAGTTACATTTCACTTGTTTAAATGTACATTTTCTGATTATTTTGATTTTGCATAGCTACACCCCTTGCAAGAGAAGATGAAAGCCTCAAGGAATAAGACAATCATTTAAAAGGAAACTATATGACCTAGTTTAAAGGTCTCTGACAAAAAAATAATCACCATGCAACAGAACTATCAATATCGCCAGCTCCACAATCCAGATCCCTTATTCGAAACAGTCAATTGGTTAGATGGGCTACAGAAAGGTAGAAAAAAAGGAAAAGTACTTTTCTCTATTTTATGGAGAAATACCTTCCAAAATATAAGAAAAATGCAAGCCTGTGGACTGCGAAACATAAGAAATTCTTTCAAAACTATTGTCTCGGCTGACATTTTCAAAATCTTGAATCAATTTCACATCAAAGAGCTAGGGCAAGGTCTATGGATAAACTTGACAAACGGTCCAAGGCATTTGGCCTTCGTGATCTTTCACTGAAAGTCCAGCTCTCTTTCAGATTGTTCCATCACCGAGGTTAAACAACCCCTAAGTTCTAAGAAAAACAAGATTTTCATATGATGGCACAGTGACAAGGAGTATTTTTATTATCAGAGCATTATTTACTAACACAAAGCCACTTGAGGAGGTCAATGATTTTATATATCTTGGCATGCACATAACTAATGACAACAAGTGGAGTAAGCATGTCATGATGTCCTCTTTGAAACTTCGGCAGATTACTGGGGTTCTACTTAATGAGTTTAAAAATTCTCTTACGAAGCCGATTAAACCTGTGCTCCAAGTCTATGAGGCAAAGGCTTTAAGCTCCGTCTTATATGGGGCCGAGTTATGGGGCCTCGACTCATTAAGCGCATTAACGATAGTCGAAAACAAATTTTTACGTAGTATTACAGGCCTCCCCCAGAGTACCCCCTTGGTTCCTCTAAGATATGACCTAGGTAGGAGGGCTATCCTGGAATTAGCCAATCTCCGCCCGGTTTTATACTGGCGGAGGCTGTGGTCCACGCCGGAGCTCTCCTCCTATGCCAGAGGGCTCCTAGATGTAATTAAGTCAGATACATCTCATAAGATTGGCTGGCTGAGGAAGTTACGTGCGGCCCTCGTCGATTTGGGTCTGATGGGGGTGTGGAGCGATCCAGTTGCCGTGACATTCCCCTCCAAGAGTTCCTAGAAAACGTTATATTGGGAACACATTGACTATAAGACTTGGAGCCATGATAATCGTTCTTGGATGACTAAGTGGTATTTGGAGGTGAAGGTCACCCCAGCTCTTGAAACCTTCTGGGATCTGATTACCAAACCAAATGACAGGAAATTATATTTCCAGTTTCGAGTAGGCTCCTTACCACTCAGGTCCCTTACAAGTAGGTGGTCAAGTGCAGGGAGTGATATATGCCCTGTATGTGGCATGCAAACTGAATCAATTGGCCATTTTT
The DNA here is from genome assembly GCF_964204655.1 of Triturus cristatus. Classification (NCBI taxonomy): domain Eukaryota; kingdom Metazoa; phylum Chordata; class Amphibia; order Caudata; family Salamandridae; genus Triturus; species Triturus cristatus. The sequence goes on along the minus strand of NC_140580.1, from coordinate 637,220,644 downwards.
TGTTTGTCTGCCCCGCCTACGTCGATCCAAGACGCACTTGGTTGTCTCCATTGTGCAAAGCTTTGGCCACAAGGAGTAGTCTTGTGGCCTTAAGGATCTTACGCACTAATACTACACCGCTTATTTCCATCGGTCTTGCCAAATACCTGGGTTGGGCATGGCACATAAGGTCTAAATTATCATGTTCACTCGGTTAGTCTCTAACTTGCCTTTGTATGGCTGGGCTATGAAATCATTTCTTTTTTTAAATCCTTCGTATTTTACATTCTACCCCACCATCTAGTCGTTTGATCTACTGTTTAATGTCTTTTTATATTCACATTTTAATATTTATGATGATGGATTTTATGGTCTCTGCATCCATTACGGTGCTTTTATTGTAATTGTATTTGTAATATCTTGTGATACTTCTGTCTTTTATGAATTTGAACTTTCGAATAAAGACTATGATGATGCTAACACAAAGCGTACAAATTCAGTTCTTGCAAAATAAAAAGAGGTCCACAAAACGTCTGCGTTCCTTAAACATTTCACTGCAAGCACCCAAAAAAGTTACCATGTGGACTTGTTCTGTTATGACTAACAATGCCAACGTGCATATTTGACTTTAAAATACTTTTCTACTGTAGGTGGAAATACACACACCATGTAAGTGGCCACCATTCTTGTGTCTTTCTATACAGTAAAACACTCCATACACATGGCGTCATGCTCTTTGGCGCTTTAGACTAAGGCAACACAACTGCACTTGTTTACTTGGAAGGAACAGGAAGAAGTTGTGAACTCTGGCAAACTCATTCATAGACAGCAGGGGCTGCATTTCAGCTGCGCGAGCATCCACACATTCATGGTACGTCTCAGGCACTGCTATGCGATGAAGTAAACAAATAATTCTTAAAAAGCACTTGCTGATATTTTCTCTAAAGCTATCCAATGCTAAATCTTCCCTGATGTAAGACTGCCACGTAAAATATATGCCCGTAGTTTGGGGTTTTAGGCTTAACATTTCAGATTGAATATACACATTTTATTTTAACTTCATATTAATGCCCCGTTTACAGCTTACCTGGTGAACTGTGAAGTGCGGCAACTCTGGTTACTGCACATATTGGAATATATGTTTTGTGGCAAGCACCACGCCCCGTAAGGAAAAACGCCCCGCAATAGGTGTATTTTCCTCCGTACATCACAATAATCTGCACGTTATACCCCATTTTCAGGCAGAACTGGTGCTATTTATTGCACCCATTGATTTCTAATCCTTCAATTTGATTAGATGCGATAAATATTCACCCTCCTCTATGTCAATCAAAATATGAGCCTTAGTTTTACATGCCTCTTTCCAAGGACAGGTATTTCCATGTTCGCTCGGGCATAGACTGATTGGCTAGTTGAGCACTGTAACGAGCACAAATGCCACAAAGGGGGTTCAAGAGGCTAGGAAACCCACATCCACAGGAATTAAGAATGGGTTAAAGGGTTTTTCTGAGAGTCGAATAATCTCTCATTTACCAGAGATGAAGCAGTAAAGCATCACAGCGTTTGGGCCCCGGCAAGGAGTATGCCTGGCCTAGTTAAAAAGCATGCTTAGCATGAGGAACCATAAGTAAGAAATGAGAGTCCGAGCAAAGACACTTTGGTGGCCTGTGTTGAGTAAAGCATTTCTGGAAAAAGGAGGGCTAAGATTAATAGAAAACTTTGAACAAAAACTCTTTAACCATACATCACCGATGAATAGAAAGCCGGGGCAGCAGACATAGTCAAGCTATATTCTTCTGAAGGATCAGTTTGTTTCGCTGAAGTTGTAACTGTAATACAATTTCTGTTTCTTTTCAAAATTGTCAAGGGCAGACTGAGACAGATGCCAGCATGACAGACACCAAAATCCTGCAGACCACAACTGACCTTGTTCCCCAAAACGTTTCCAGTTCTTTTTTCGTGGTTTCACTCAAGTATTCGTGACCAGGGTTGAACCTCTAGAGGTATACCTCAAATACGACTAATGACATTGTAAAGACTGAAAAGATCAAGAAAGATCTGAGAGAGGCTCAGTAGCCTAGATGATCAGACGATGAAATCAGAGGAAAGAGGGACTTGATTCACCACAGTGCTGTGATAGGCAGATGAGATCGGCTCCATCAACCAATCTAAAAGGGAATAGGAGGCTCAACCAATATAAAAGGGAATAGGAGGTTTAAAACTGAATTCAAAGGGTTACAAAAATGAAATGCTCGAAATCGAAAGAACCATTGCTTACTTTAACCACAAACATTTCCTAAAGCTCTCATGATCAGTAACAGTATTTCCTACGTTTGAAAGCCAGAGGAATGTGCACACCAAGATAGAGACAGGCCTATTAGTAACAATTAATATTACAGTGACAACATGGCAGCTTTCCACCCAGCAAGCCAGAGACAATTCCTCTGCAAGACGCTATGGGTACTCGGGAAACATTTATTTTGTGACTCTTGTGGAAGAGATTCTGCTTAGTAAACCCAACTCAATTGCAGGGACAGTAAAACATCCACTGATACAGCACAATCAGAGAGAGTATGGAAGAAAAGCAAATTATGTACAACCTTTGAGGGAGAACATGAGAACTTTCCAACTATACACAACTTAATTTTCTTGGTCAATTGTGATGCACTTATAAGTCTATTCAGCAACAGGTGGGATACTTTGATTACTTATCAGTGAACTACATTCACAAATAGGATGTGTTGAGGAGCTGGGCTATAAATTAAGGCAGCATATTATTAGGTTATACATAGAGATATGATATACATATGTTTATTTGTGATATATATATATATATATTTGCTTATGTGCACATGTTAGAGTGTACATTACATACAAATGTAAAGCTTTTGAAAGAAAACTTGACATCTGTAATTGTTTGCTTTTCGTCATCCCTTGAATGACAAATCACTGGAAGTATAGTTTATTTCTGTGAATGAAGGATTATTTGAATGGTTCAAAACATCATTGCGTGGATGTCCCTGCACGCCTGATGCTACTGAACATAGCTTGCTGTATCTGCTCTTGTCTGGGTTAGGGATACCTCTCTGAATCGCGAATGGAAATTAATCTGTAGAGCTGCAAACACAATCTTTACCTTGCAAATTACACAAACAATTATTATTATTTTTTTTAATGCTTTTCCTTTTAGGACTTGAATATTTATGAACAAAATAGTGTAACTAATCAGCGACTGGCAATCTCCTGGACAGGTTGGAGTGGTGTGTCTAATAACCTGAAAGTGCTCGAGCACTCAGCACCCCAATAGACCAGAATTCCACGTTACATACTGTACCTAGGGCTAACAGTTTACCAGAAGCACCCGACTCCCACAAAATCTCCTGGTTTACCTGTAAGCCACTGTGCCGACCAGTATAACGTAATGCAAAAAAAAAAAAATACACAAATGGCTTTGAAGCCACTCAGTTAAAGGAATGAGTACCATGGCCCAAAAAATATACAAAACAATTCCAAATCCGATAGTGAAAAAAAGACAATCTGTTATGTATAGTGGGTATTGGAAGATCGCCATGATGAGTCACTTTCATTACGCCTACTGTTTATACCCACAGACATAAGTTTATCATAAAGAAGGTGATAATTTGTGCTCTCATACTTCATGCAGAATTATGCACAGAACATGAATCGTGAATATTTTTGAGCTGCAAAATCATTTGTGTGCCTAGAGAGCAATGTTAAGCACAATGACACCAAAACTGTAATGCAGGATAAATAATGCAAAATCCAAAAAGACAAAAGAAAATACACAAGTACATAACACAAAGTCCCATGGTGTTTGGGTGGTACCATATAGTGAAGACATTTCCATAAAATGAAATACTTTGCAAAACCCAGTAGAAATGTGGTTTGTTAGCAATTTTAAATTGTGCTGTCCTTTAATAATAAGCCGTCTTATTTGGCAAATGGACGGAAACAGTTTTAAAGAGCCCTCCTCATAGTTTAACGGTGGCACTATATTTCTGCCACTCATGGCTGCCGACCCTCAAAATGTTTGGTGAGGACAAATTTGCAATATGACCATCTAAGAGGTACATTATTATCTGGAGAGTGGCATTAAAGTTTCCCGTAATTAATCTGACAAAAAAGACCCACTTTTCTAAAATAATTTTTGCGGGCAGCAATAGAAAATAAAAATAAGTAAACATGTTCCTGACCCTCTACCTTTAAACTTTTGAGTTGAACAGTGAAGTCTCTACTTTTTTACTGCCAAGTTGTGCTACGTACAGCAATAAAAGGGTGCTTCTGGCTGCCTCTTGTCTGAAGATAAAATTACTTCACAATGCCTGACAGTAAAAGCCTTACTTTGATATTGGTTAAACTCTATACAATTAAAATTTTGAATTTTCATAATTAAAAAATAAATAAAAATTAATGGCACATGAAGTGCATATTCTCAGTGCCTAATTCTTTCACCACATAAGTTCAAGTAGTAAACTAAATGAGAGTGCACTATGTAAAGGTGGATTATGGTGCAAAATAAAATAAAACCTTTTCCCTTTTTTTTTTTATCACTGAGGGCATGCTGTGCAGCAGATGACTAGAGGCACCTAAATTATTATCAGATGTTTTTTCACAAGGTGTTACTATCTAGACATGACAACACTGAGGAGGGAGGGATGCCATGTACTGTTTGGTGGTTGGCCCACTGGTTGTGGGAACACCTTCTTCGAGGCCATTTAGAGAATGCAAGAGAATTGCAAAATCCATATGCATCCAGTACCAAAAAGGGCATGATGTAGAGACATGATGAAGAACTTCAATAAAAAAAAGTACACAATATGAGCAATGCATTGGCGGCCGAGGCTGTTAACACAGGCTTCCTCTGGTGCAAGAACTGTACACAAAAATACTCGCTCCAGCTCGAACCCTGGCAATGGAGAAACTGGCACAAAATAATAAACAAGGAAAATAGGAGACAAAGAGCGTTACCACCTGGCAGCTCTGAGGGACTTCAGAACCTACAGGGAGTCTATGGATAAGTGACTTCAGTACACAGAGTAAAAAGTAAATCATAAGCAGTTTCAACTCGTCAACTAGGTCCTTGAAGTAGAGAGAGCTTCTTTAAGGCTTTCACGGAAAGCAACACGATGGGAACATGCAAATTAGCAGCGATGCTCCAGTTCGCAGGACTGCTGCTGAAGTGTGGTGATCAAAGCTTAGCTTTAAAAGGCAGATTTAAACATTTCAAACAATAGTTGTCTCTGTGTAGTGTTCCGATGATCCACAACTGGAGGTAACACGCTTAGCACTCAGTCTACAAAGTATCGAAGTCAGTCAATATTAGCAGCCCATACGTGTGGAAAGGAAACAAACTGGCAAATCCAAGTCTTTCCCTTTGCACTTCGATCCGACCCACTAGTCCTGGGAGGAACAAGTCCTAGTGTTGCAGGAGCTTACTTTGTCAAATCTTCACATCCTGGGACTCAACCATCTTTGCAAGGGTTTTCTTGATTCTCAATGCTGTGAGTCTAGATGCAGGGTTGTGGGCCCAACACTCTGACATCAACTTCAAGATGGCTCTTAAGCACTGAAAGAAAAGGGCGAAGGTCACAATTCAAGTAGATGTGTCTTGGCTGTGATAACACTAACTGAGCATCTTTGTCATGCCGTAATCTGCAGATATCATTAAACATTACAGGATTATAACAATGTACATTCCAAACATAGGTAACGAGAAAGTTGGTAATGTCAGGTACATTTAGCAATGTTGTGGTAACTCAAGACATCATCAACAACCCTCAAACGGAGGTACTTTCATTGCCTTGATGAGAGCCCAGCAAACCTTATTTCTAGCAATCCGTGTTTAGCTATATGCTTTAACAAGATTTACATCTTTACATTTTCAAGAGTTTCCAATAATGTTTGGTGCTCCCCACTGGTTTTGAAAATTTGCTCTTGATTTTAATGTACAGGAGATACATCTAAAGGCCCCTATCAAGAAGTTTTGGTAGAATACTGTCTCTCAAACAATTGCAATTTATTGTAAATGTCATGTCAATATCTTGTGTAAAGGATAAGCCATTCATTGTTCTTCATACGTGATATAGCGCATTTCCCTATAGCTGTTCCCTCACATGTGATGAGTTAATGTAAATTATTAACCCTTTGGCTCGGAAGGTAACTGAAAGAAGCAATGCATCTACAAAGACTGATGCCACCCACCTTATAGGACAAATGAGGCACTTTACACTTGAGAATATGTTTTAATTGTCTTGATGAATCTTCAAATCAGACACAGAAAGAAAAGATTGTTTAGGGGTACGCCAACTTTGCATACTATCTTGTCCTTTACAGAAGGAAACCCTGCACTACAAAAGTAGAGACTAAGAGTATACAACAAATGCGAACCCACAACAATAAAAATCAATTTCTGATGCACATTAGTAGGTATTAATTGTTCATAGCTTATTTAGTTAGGAGTCCTAATTGTTTTTAGTTTATTTACTTAGAAGTAGGATTGGATTTCCCTCCCCTATGACACAAACTACAGGGGGAAGCAAGTCTAAACTGAATGTTGATGTTGCAACAATGAAATCTTGGAGTGGGATAGAATAAGTGTGAACTTCACCCATGCCCCATGTAATCACCAATCAGAGGGCTAGGAATGTGGCTGCAGTGACACCAAGCCAAAGGTAGTGTTAATGGAATACCCTTGACTTGACACTAAGAATATGGCATGACAATTCATTCAGGAGTCTATACTTACTTCATCGCTATTCCACCTGTTCGAGACAACAGGGCGCAGAGATTTGACACACACAACTTCTCGCATATCCTCATAGGAGGGGTCACTTGGGACCATATCGTAGTATGGCAGCTGGTACTCTTCAATAATGCCTGTGAGAAAAGATGAACAGAGCTTGCTAAGCAAAATGTGAATCAAAGAATTGTTGCATTAAATATGCAGGTTTGCTACACAGCTACTGGAAGCCCAACTTTACAACCAAGAATTATGACAAGAAACAGGGTATACATCAGTATTATCCAAGTACAATATGACAGTAAGACTTTTGGGTGGCTACTTGGAGGTGGTCATAGCACTAGAAGAATAACAGACGAGGGATCTGTAAATCCTATAGCCCGACACCCAGAACATATTGTTTGGGGTAAAGTAGAAAATAAGTTACTTACCTGTAACTGAAGTTATCCAGTATTAGTATCTTTCATAGATTCAACTGTTTGAATCATTCCCTGTCAAACACTAAATGTCTAAAGTATGAAGAGCCCGCTCAGCCGCTGTGGCTGGGTTAGAGGGAAAAAAAGTCTGAAGTAGGACAAGCTCTTTGAGGTGGAATTGAGGGACCTTAGGGATGAATTTCAGGTTTGTTCTGAGAAGTACAAACTCATCTGTGAAATGAAGAAAAGGTATTTTGGTGGTGAAGGCCTGCCTCTCACTAACCCATCCGGTAGAAGTGAGAGCGAGCAAGAGAGCCGCTTTCCACATGAGAAACTTTAAGTCAGCCTCATGAATGGGCGCAGAAGGCTGCTTCATTAATTCCGAGAGGACCACGTTAAGATGCCCTTCTGGATGAGGCACCCTGAAGAGTCCTTTCATGAATTGCTTTATGAGCCTTGTGAAACAAAGACAGAGCCTATGAAGAGAATCAGTACCATGAAATTGCATTAAGGTGAACTTTGGCTGATGAGTAAACTAGGCCTGACTTGGTGAGAGAGGAGATAAGGTAAAATCTGTTCAGAGAAGCGTGGAAAGTGTAAGTTGTTTTGTTGACACAAGTGACAGAATCTTTTGCACTTTAACTTGTAAGTTTTGTTTTGCCTTCCGCTCTAGATTTAGAAAGAATATGTCTGTATTCTTATGTGATGTTTGAGTTGCGAAACTCGTAGAATTCAGGAGCCATGCATACAAGTGGAGAGAGGCTGCCACCGGGTGGCATATCTTGACCCTGAATCAATGTCAGAAGAGATGGTGTCAGTGGAAGGCAAATGGGCTTGGTCTCAGACAGGAGAATGAGCTCCGAAAACCAGTACTGTCTGGGCCACTTGGGAGCGAAAATAGGAGACAACAGCGTTCAGCCTTCATCTTGGCAAGGACTTTGGGAACTAGTGGGAAGGGGGGGAAAAGTTATGCATAAATCCCGGACCATCGCTTCGAAAGAGCATTCCCCCACGACCCTGTGAGAGGGTATCGACAGTTGTAGAACTGGCATTTGGTATTGCTGTCCATCACGAAGAGGTCCAGTACTGGCTTCCCCCACAAAGAGAATATCTTGCTCAACTGCTGTTGGTCCAGTTCCCACTCACGGCAACTGTCTTTGGTCCTGCTGACAGTGTCCGCTATAGTGTTGTGTACGCCACACATTTGCTTGGTTTTTAAGGATATTCCATAAGCCAACCCCACAGCTCTTGGGCTTCTTGAGATAGTGTTAGAGAATGGGTTCCTCTCTGCTTGTTGATATAATACGTGCTGGATGTATTGTCGGTACAGACCAGCATGGAGGAATGAAAGATGGCCTTGAGGTCCAGGCTGTTGCTGTGCTTGTTGACTTGCCGACCACCTTCCTTGAATCTGAAGGTCCTTTAAATGGCCTCCCCAGCCCTCCATGGAAGCATAAGTGGTGAAGATGAAATCTGGTAATAATGGCAGGAAAATGAGGCCTTGAGAGAGATATGGTTTGTGAGACCACGAAGTGAGTGTGGGTATTAAGTCCTCAGAGGTCCCTTCCGATTGGATCAACTGAAGCTGCAGTTCTGCTCGTAATATTATCTTGAGGCATGCTAACGGGACCAAAATTATTGCAGTAGAGATCATGCCCAAGAGCAACTTGAACAGTCTCACAGACCCATACTGTTTTCTTGAAGTTCTTTTAGCCAAACTGCGCTAACCTCTCTTGTCTGTCCCAGGAGAGGAAAGCCTTGTTCTGAATTGTGTCTAAATTTCATTACCTGACTGGGATTGGTGGAGACCTTTTACCAGTTTACAGTGAGGCCCAGTTTGAGAAAAAGCGACAGACAGGCCATTTGTCACTCTGGCAGTTTGCCCCGGGGTTGAAGCTTTTGGCAGCCAGTCGTCTAGTTAAGGGAATACCTGATTACCTTGTTTCCTGAGTGCAGCTGCTACAGTGGCCATGCACTTGATAAATATGCAAAGGGCTGACCTGAGGCCGAAGGGAAGAACAGTGAATTGGTAATGGGTACCAGCTACCATGAATCGAATATATTTGTGGTGTTTGGGTTGGATGGGTATATGGAAGTAAGCGTCTTCCTGGTCTAGAGATGTCATGGAGTCTCCGCTGTTGAGAAGATGAAGAATGACGTAGAGAGTGATCATTCGTAAAGATTGCTTGCGGAGGAATTTGTTGAGCTTCCTGAGATCTAGGACATGTCTCCACTCTCCTGGGACGTCTCCTCTACGGGAGTAGAATCTTTTCCCTTTTTGAAAAACCAGGACTTCTCTATTGCTCCCTTGGCAAGCATTAAGAAAGATATCTTCCGTAGTAGGTTGAGACGAGGTGGGTGTGCTCCCCTAAGCAGAGTGGTTGATGGTTTTCCATAAACTCCAGGCTATGGCATAGGTGACTAGGTCCAATACCCATCTGTCTGAGGAGATGGATTCTAAATGATGGAGGTAATTGGATATCTTCTCATTTACGGGATGAGAAGGTGGCATAAATGGTACCAGAACATGCTCACTATTTGCAGGCAGTGCTGCGGCTCTGAGGTGGTGGTCTTCTTCAGGAGCCTTGATTAGAAAAACCTGCTGTGGAGAATTGGCTGTACGACTGCTGCTGATATCTCAGTCTTTATCGCGGCTGGTAGGACTAATACTGCTGGAAGCGCAGGTTTCCACCCCTGTAAGAAGAGGAGTAGCGCCCATGCACTCCCTGAAAGGGCAATTTACAGTATTGGAGAGTGCTGAGGGATTTCGCAGTATCAGTGTCTGTTTTAATAGTAAAACGAGCGAAGTCAATATGTTTACCAAATAGTGTATCTAGTGCCATGAAGCTCCTAGGAGTAAAAGTTGTGCTTTATAAACTAAAATATACACGTGTCTCCATCATACGATATGTCCAATATCTTAGATTGGACCTCAGGTCTAAACGAGATTACCTTGAGCCATCCTTTGCGCCTTGACAGGGCTGCACCAGCTAGTTGATGAAAGCCTGTAGAGGCGATGTCAATGGCGCAATCTATGATCTCAGATGAGGTGCACTCGCCCTCCAGCAAGATCTTCTTAGCTTCAGACAGTCTATCCTTCAGGAGGAGGTTAATGATGGAGCTGATATCAGACCCACATCTGGCAGTCATAACGGCCTAAAATCGCTAGGGAGTTGGCTGTATGCACTGTAATTGCAGACGTGGTGGAAAACCTTTTGCCAATATTGTCCAAACGGTGGTGCCGAAATAGGAATAGTTGGGTTTTTAGATCTACGTGGTGCTGCTTGAGAGATCACAGAGTCAGGCTTGGGGTGCCTGGTCAAGCATGAAGGGGAATCCTCGGAGGACCTGTACTTTTTTATCAATGATAGGGAGGACAGCCGTTACTGTGGCAGGGTTCTTCATCACCTTGACTCCTCCTTGTGAGATGTAGTCAATGATCGGTATCGAGTGTACAGATTTCCTTGCATTCCCTTTAAAGTTGTACAGGAAACAGTCCGACTGTTTCAACCGACATAGGGACATGGAATCTGGTTGCCGTCCTCTACATGAAGTTATGGAAACTTCAGATGTCTTCAGGAGGCGATTCAGCAGATTGTTGCCTAGGTGGGGATGGTGTTAGTAGAACATAGTCATCTAATTCATCTAAAGGTGGCTGAGGCTCAGCAATCTCACCCTCTTCTCTTTCATCAGATGATGACTGATCATACCTCGGCGGCGCTGCTCCATGGGGAGCAGGCTTCATTCTAGGAGTTGCAGGTGGAGAGAGAAATGTTGGAGCAAGAGGGGGACAGGTTGTGGAGGTGCACCAGTCTGCTCTTTGGGGGTTGTGGAAAATGCCTCGTATAGTCTGTGAGCATAGCCTGCAGATCCTTTATCAAGGAAGTAGGTAGTTGTGCACTATCCCGCTTGGGTGGAGGGTCAAGGTACTATCTACAGGGCTCATAACGTCTTGGAGGAAGAGGATAGTATTGTTGGTAATATTGCCCTTTATTGTCATAATCCTCATCTTCCTCCTGACATTTAACATGCAGTTATGAAGAGCTGTGAGCTGGCCCAAAAGGGCCGTCATCCTCAGAGTCCTCAAGATCCAGCAAGGGGCTTGGCGGCACATGCAAAACCTTGCTGGGCGAGGTGACCTCAGGACGTAGAAAGGTTCTGGTGAAGGCCTAAATCATCATTGATGGTGTCGTCGACGGAGGAATGCAAGCACCCTGCCTTGGATTTGTGGTCGACGGCGTTGACGGAGCAATCGTCGGCGGGGCCGTTCCTGGAATCATAGTCAACGGCAGTGTAATTGAGAGGATAGTTGTCGATGGGGCGGTCGATGGGAACTTCGTAGAGGCCTCAATCTTTGTCGACAAGATGGGAGCGTCGATGGCGGCGGTTGTCATAGCTTTCGTCGTCGGCGAGATAGTGGTACTCATGTTTGTCACCGATCTTAGTGTGGTCATGAGGCACTTAGTAGAGGATTTATGCCTCGTGGAGGGGTCAGTAGAGGGGGCATGAGGCCTATCTCTATCCTTAGTAGATGGCATCAATGGCTAGACAAGGATGTTTCTGAGGAGGAATGTTTTTGCTTCTTTTTCTAGGGCTGTGAGGCTGATGAGAAGTCTAACTATTTTCTGGACTTCTCTGACTCTCCTTCATGGGAGATAGCACTTTTGTGAGTCCTGGAAGAGGTGACACTATCCTCCTCAGAAGATGTTCTCTGAGTTTTTGTTTTCTGAAGCCACAGAAGTAGTCTCCCTTCCCTGTTCCTCAGAGTTATTGTTGAGAAAGTGCGACAAATTTTGCATTCTTTTACTTCATGCTTGGGATGAAAGCAATAAAGGCAGTCCTTATGTGGGTCTTCCACATGAACTCTCTTCTTCCCACAGATCTTGCAGGGATGAAAAAGGCCTTTTCTGTCAGATATACTCTCTAAATGAGGTTGGAAATCGCTTTTCAGAAGAAAAATCTGAGCAGAGCTCAGGGAGACTCCCTTCACACACAACATGCGGTGAAAATCTGAGGGAACCAGCCTCTCGTGGGAGTGTTCTAGAGGGTGTTACAACGGGATTGGTCATTGTTAAAGTTTGGTCCTTTTTTTCTCCCTAAAGGACATAGGCTATTAAATGTGAGGCCTAGTGTCATTATAGCCTATGTTAGTTATACATATTGTTTTACTGTGGTACAGTGGGACTCCCAATTCGACAACGGGGAATGATTCAAGCATGTATTAAAGATCCAATACTGGATAACAATACGTTTCTATGTTTATGTTGTCCACTGCACAAGTAATTAACAAACCCCTGCAGCACAAACCCTTGGCCTAGCAATTGTCAAAGTACATTATGGTTGTGGGAAAGAGGACTGTCTGCTGCTAAAGGAAGATATTCATCCACATGTATAATATGTTCAAAGTGGCAGATACGGTTCACTAATTCAAAGACTATACTATTAGTGTGTAGGAGCACAGAGGACAAATTAGGACCTTTAAGATCTGCTTGCAATTCTGAGGTTGATACCAATACAAAAACATGTACACCCATTTGCAAAAGGTAACGATGTGTGGATATGTGTAATACTCCCAGAATGATCCTTGATTTCTTGCAAATACATGCTGAAGAATGAAAGCAAGATTGGGGATGGTTCTCAATATTAAAAGGTATTTGAATGAGGAAAAAAACAAACGTTAGTTACAGGGATTTTGCTAAAACATTGTGCAATTTTAAAGGACACATGTAAGTGTCTTTTCACCGATATATATGTTTATAAAATATGTTTGATGCATGTCAGCATTTTTAAAGTAATTCATAATGTAAAATCAATGTAGAAACACCAAGAGAAACATCATTGAAAATATGTTAAAAGAAAAGCTCCATGACCTTGCACTTGTACAGTTGTATGATTTTCAGGAATTCAGACGTTATAGAAGTAGGTCTATAATCCATACACCACACAAACTTCAGCAAATTTAATTCTGGCAAGAGCAAATATAATGTGCATTTTCCGACATGAAAATAGCAGAGCAAGTGCAAATTCACTTTATTTTGTCCAGTGGGAAAATATTTCTAAAACCCCTAATTTATATCTTAGCCTCTTTAAACCCCATAAACCTTTATTTTTGGAAGGGGTTGGTCATTTGCCACCTTCAAAGGAAAATGTTACTTGCTTGTAACAACTTGGGTGCAGATTGTAGTGCTGTAGCTTACAGTTGAACGTCTTCATGTGTTGCATATAGCTATTACGATGATCGAATGCTGAGGATTTCTCCTCTGTAATGTACATCTCTGGGGGTCTGAAAGAAACGTCTGAACCAGAAGCCGGGAGGTGGAGTATATGTTGGGGTACTTTCTGGGCTATGGGAAAGGGGTCACACATTGTCAGCTCAAAATCCAAATCTCTACCTGGAAGAAAAAAAATTAAACTTGCAACGTCTGCACCAAACACTAGAAGGGAGAAGAGTACTGCACCCAACACTAGATGGGAGAAGAGTACAAAGCATGTGATCTGTACAGGAGAGTTTGTTCCTTCCTTTACCTCATTGTCAGGAGTATATTTCTAAACTCTTCCAAGGTGGGGATGGGTTGGACAGAAGTTGGAGATTACTCTTAAACATTCAAGTTTGTGGGTGCACATAAACTCACAGGCATTCCAGCCCTGGAATTGCCATTCCACGTCTACTTCTAGAACCGGTGAAGAGATTTGCACACACATCACCTTCATGTGAGAGAATACTTTTATGTAAGCAAAAACAACTTTTGCAAGTGTTAGCCACATTTACAAGAATAAATAGCTTCAAGAATCAGGTTCTTGTGGTGACTGTGAGAAGACCTTGAGGAGTTCATCTAGTTGTGAACTGCAAGTCATTGATCTAGTGCTTTGAATATGCTCATAATTATGGCAAGCAAGGGAAAGGAGGCACAGTGAGATGAAGTGATCTGCCTAAGAATTATACAATATGTTCAAGTGTTAAAGGACAGACTGCGAGTGGTTCTGCTGATAGTCCGATGGCATCCTAGGCATTGGACTGCAAATGTAATCTGGGTGTATTTACAGTAACATTTTGTGAAATCGACTGAATGCTTAAAATAAAATTTGCCACAGCATTTTAAAGGATGCCTTCTCAGAAACTAAATTGGGAAGGAGAGCAATGTACTGTTAGAACAAGGGTATACAAATTGTACTCTGATACAATCAGAATACCAGCCTAAAAAAAAGGTCATCAGATTCAAAGCCCGATTGCGATCAAAAAGCTGACTTTAACACAGGCCATTCATAAGCAGAGCCTGTGAACATTCAACCATTTGATAGAAATAGAACACTGGTATGTTCAGCATTTATTAGATCTTGAAAAATAGCCTAATCGGAGACTTATTAGAATCCTAACTCAGAAATGACAGCTTTGATATAAAAACGCTGGCATAATTTCTCCCCTCACTAGCATCAAAAGGGACATGTTGATTTTCATACATTAAATGTTGAGCTACAAAGTATTCTGTCCCTTCTACAAGTATGTTTTATACAATTCCACCATCAAATTACAAAAACTATGGAAAATATCCACGGTTGAAAACCAGAAGATATAGGGCCGCAAGGGTGAACTGGCACCTGAGTGATTATTATTTGTTTTTTTAAACCTTTTCAAATTTTCCACATTTTGTACCTTTTCATGTTTTTCAGCCTACTCCTAGACACACAAAAGTGTGATGGTATGTCCTCACACACCACTGGGTGTCATGCTTCATCATAGGACTTCACCACACATTTCAAAAACCCGGTTTGATGAAGAGCGGGCTTGTGCCCTGAAATCACGGAGGTACTTATTACTAACTCCGGATCCGTGAGAAATATACCAAAAAACAAATGTGATGACCCAATCTGCCTTTTATACTATATAGGGTATCACCTGGTATTACAAACTAACCATGGGGACTAGAAGAACTAGTAACCCAGCCCCAATAAACAGTCTACATGTTTCTGCCTAGTGGCTCAACAGAGTCTATGGCATTCGCCAGGGCAGACATCGGATCCTCTGGTACCATATACTTGGTGTATATGCCACCATGTCGGGGGTCTAACCCGCTAGAAGTGTTTCAGTACAGTGGCCCCAGTAACTGTAAGGAAAGGAATCTAGATGATACATACAGAGGTTAAGGTGTAGGTAGGAGGTTTATGTTGGCTGAACACAGTTTGGCATGCACGGTCTAAGGATTTTGGAGAGGATTGTGGAGGAGAAGTTAATGGCTTCTAAGACCATTAGCTTCTTTAAAGTTTTGTGTTTAGAACAGTGCTTTAAACACAATGCTAGCTATGCGTTTAGCAGACAACCAACTCGCTTTGTGGCAGTAATAGCAAATTGTATAACTTTGCTAAGTGAGGTAAAAGAATATACGCAGGACCTCATTGTAGAAAGTTATAATCATGTTTTCTGAAACTAAAGATGAAATCAGTCTTGGTTTCGTGAAACAAAATGTTCAAGCCTATTTTCTGTATAATCTAATTGAACTCTGGCTGCTGTGACTGAATTAGTTAGAAACTTTCCCATGTCCATGGATAGCCTTTCGGGGCGGGGGAAGGAATTGCCAAAAGTATATTGAAAATATATTGATTCTATTTTGGACCCTTGTCCAATGTTGATGGGGAACACAGAGCTTAAATCCATATTTGACAGTGAGGAGGGAAAATAGGAAAGAGAACGTTTTGGGCATCATGCATGTGAAGATGACAGAAAAAGCTGAAGGCAATAGCGATATTGCTATTGGATGAGGTGTCAAGAGAGTCAGTTGTACACCAACCAGCAAGTGTGTGGGGTTAGAGTGAAGCCCACCAAATTGTTTAGAAGGAACAATCAAAGAGATGGGCTGAAAACCATTTCAGAGCTGTTCTCATACTGAGAAAATATAACCAATTTGGCAGTGATATTCTCTTTACAGATATGCAACCATTTTAAGTGCGGATTAGATTCCTTCTCAAACATTATGTTAACAACAAGAACTTCAAAGGTATAGTAAAATGTACTGCTGAAGTAACACACTACTTATTCCCCAGCTTACATCACCAACCTCTCATTTTCTTCTTCTAATATATTTTGTCCCTGCCTAGAAGTAGTTTGTTGTGAAATCAGAACAGTCCACTTTAAAAGGCCTTTCCCATCCTGTAATCCAGTGGCACCAGTTGCTGGCCATCTTCAAAACCAGATGAATTATTTACAAATTCATCATGACCAGCACCTCTGTCTATCTGGCTGGTCACCACATCATTTCGGGTGGCTCGCGGCAGATCCGTAGCCTGGAGACTAACAAAGTGTTTAAAAAAGGAGGACACGGGCTTTTCCCACCCATACACCCATTATCTGGAAGAATAAATCATGATCAAAGAAAATTCGAATGGACTTAGGCTTAATTTATTATTGAAATCTGTGGATCTCAATGATCACAGACATTAGAATTCAGGTGTCTGTGGATTTAGGACAAGAGTTCTGCTTTGTTCAATGCACTAGGTTGAAAGTAACTGTCTTTATTCAATGGAAGCCCAGGGTATGTTTTGACTACCATTCCTGCTGAACTCTTCTCCATGTTTTCAAATTATTATTTACGGGTGTCTGAAGTTAAGAGGTTTCAGTCATCCGCTTGATGCCTTAAAGTGCCTATGAACATTTCTCCTAATGCTGCAATCAACATTTTCTGATGGTAGAAAACATTGAATGCTTTTAACAATCAGAAAATTGTGTATGAAAAATTACTTTTAAAATATATTTTTTTTACATATCGCAAGATGTTGAACTAGACACTCAAAGAACAAGTTACATACCTTCGGTAAAGCCTTTTCTGGTAGTGACTAAGTGCAGATTCCTTACCTTCGAATATCCTCCAGGCCTCAGCCTGGAGCCGAAAAAATCTTGAGTAATACCTCTCTGCCCCAGTAGGTGATGCAGACTTCTCCGAATCAAGGTGATCTGCTCCGGATGCGATGTGAGCAGTGCCTATATAGTGCCACCCAAGTACGTTGACATCAGTTTCTTTCGTGACACATTCCACACCCAAAGACGCAGAGCCACCTTAAAATGGTTGAGTCCAGTAAGTTAAACTAAGGAAGGCCTTCTAGGAGTGCAGTTTGCAGAACGGAGTGGAGTGGAAAGGGAGGGTCAGTAAGGAATCTTCTGTTAGATAGTGTCTTTACTAAAAAAAAAAAAGGCGTTACCGAAAGTAAGTAACTTGTTCTTCAAAAATAGATTTCGAACTGCAGCTTCCTTACCGTAGAAAAGATAACTCGCCAATAACTTCCCCGGAGGAGGGGCTGCAAACTGACAAACCAAAAAGTCCTGCAGGATTGAGCAGGCAAAATGCCCATCTCAACGGACTTGACTGTCCACAGAGTAGTGCTTCAAAACATATGAAGCGACGCCCACATAGCCTCTTGACAGAGCTCAAGGACAGGCATACCATGTGCTAACGCAGCTGTGGCTCTGGTGGAGAGACCGCAAGCCTTTGGGAGACTGCTTCTTTGCCAATGTGTAGCAGATTTTAATGCAGAATACAATCCACTGAGAGAGAGTCCTCTTCTGAACAGCATTGCCCTTCTGTACTCCAATGATTCCAATGAAAAGTGGATCATCCAGTCGATCTTCCTTGGTACGATCGATAAAAATGATGGGCTCTCTTTGGAAACAAACAATGAAGTCTCTCCTCCTCCTTAGAAACATTTAACTGCTGTCGCTCAATCACAAAGCATGAAGATGCGTCTGTCTGACGGCGCGCAAACCCGTTGTAATAATTTAGCCACTTTCTTCTCCCAGAAGATCCAGGCCATTTACTCTTCATTTTCCACTGGCAGTGGTGACATGGACCACACCACCACCACAGATTCCGACTTCTTAGCCCCCAGCTCACTGGATAAATTCCCCCTCCTAGATTCCGACACTCTAGACAGAATGCTTCTTAAAGTCACCTCTGGTTCCCCCAATGACCCAGCACCCCCGCAAACTCTCAATAAGGTGATGGATATCATCCGCCCTGTCATCCTGGATGTCCTTAATGCTTCCATCTCCTCTAACTCCGTCCCAGTACCATGGAAATGTGCGATGGTTAGGGCCCTTTTGAAAAAGCCCACCTTGGACCAGAACAACTTGGCCAATTTCCGCCCCATTTCCCTACTTCCCTGGATGAGCAAACTGCTCGAAAGGCACATCAATAATATCTTAGTGGACTACTTAGAATCAAATAGTCTGCTATGTGCCTCTCAGACGGGTTTCCGCCCGCAGCATGGAACTGAAACTTCTCTCCTAGCAGTGACGGAAGAAACTAGATTGGTGCTGGACCGGGGAGGAAAAGCAGCCATCATATTACTCGACCTCAGTGCCGCGTTCGACACTGTCAACCATGCCACACTACTACATCGCCTGAAAGGCATGGGCGTGTCGGGCGCGGCCCTGGAATGGCTGACCTCCTTCCTGGACGAGCGCTTCTTCCAGGTGTTTGAGGGCAAAGCAGTCTCCCCTAAGCAACCACTTAGATGTGGGGTTCCCCAGGGCTCCTCCCTGAGCCCCACACTTTTTAATGTCTATATGCGACCTCTAGCGGAGATAGTCCAGCCCTTTGGCGTGCGTATTGTCACCTACGCGGACGACACCCAGTTGGTGGTCTCTCTGGACCACACTGAGGAGTCGTCCAACACCCTGGGCCTCTGTCTAGAGGCCGTTGCTAAGTGGATGCAATCTTCCTGTCTCAAACTTAACGGGGAGAAGACAGAGATTATGCTATTGGGCAACCCTCCTCCGACCATTTTGACATCAATTTGGCCCACCTGCCTCGGTGCTCCTCCCCCTCCCAAACCGCAGATAAAGAGTCTGGGAATCTGGCTCGATAAAGCGCTGGACTTCTCGGTCCAGGCTACCAAAACCGCCTCCACGTGTGTCGGGCTAATGAAAATGCTCCGCAAAGTCCTCCCTCTGCTTCCTTTCCAGGCGAGGAGAATCATGGTTCAGGCCCTGATACTCTCCCGCCTGGACTATGGAAACGCACTATACCTAGGTGCCCCGGCTTCAGTGACCAACAGGCTCCAAGTCACGCAAAACCGCGCCGCCCGATTATTATTCAACATCCCCCGCTGGCAGTCAGCCAAGAAAGCTCTAAAAGAATTGCACTGGCTCCCTATGGCTGCTAGAGCACAGTTCAAGGCTATGTGCATTGTGCACAAATCTTTCCATCGAACAGGCCCTGCCATCCTGTCCCCCTTAGTCGTGCCCTACGCTCCATCCAGAGCCCTTCGCTCCGGATCACTACACCTAGTTACCACTTCTAAAATCAACACAGCCCGTTGGGGCGGCCGTTCCTTCTCCCATACTGCTGCAAGACTTTGGAACTCCCTCCCCTTAGCCCTCAGAGAAAATAATAACCGGCTGGCTTTTAGGAAAGCTTTGAAAACCCACCTGTTCGCAAAAACGTGCTAGTCTCACCCTGCGGCCCGCCACAGTGATCAATTAAAGCGCTGCGAGGCCTCCGGGTAGTCTATGCGCTATACAAATATAATTTTTCATTTCATTTCATTTCATTTCATGCGCAGGTTGAGATAAAAGACCTAGCCCTTCACCTGCGACAGGAGGTCTTCCTGAAGGCCTCTTGGCAAGTGATTTGTGCCCCCCCCCCCCCCCCACACTCATTGCAGTACAACAAGGCAGTGGTGTTATCCATGAGCACCTGTTCCAGTCTCCTGGATGGCAGGACGGCTTTCAACAGCATCGGATGGCCTGCAACTCCAACAAGTTGATGCGGAGCCGAGTCTCCACCAGAGCCCAGAGTCCTCTGATCTCCACTTCTCCAGGGTGGCTGCTCTTTCCCTGAATCAATGCATGGGTTATCACTGTCAGCTCCAGGAGGGGATAAGAGAGGGGTCTGCCACTGACCAGATCGCAGTTTAGTAACCACCAATGCAGATCTTTTGCAGTCTCCTATGGAATCTAGGCATGATCGCAGAGATTACCTTGGTGCTGTCCTCACTGAGACTTCAGAACTTGCACCTGCCACCTGGTGTGCTACAACAGCAGGGTGCTGGAGGCCATCAGAGCCAACAGCCTCAGAGTCACTCTCACTAAGATCCAGGACTGAGGCTGAAATATCGGTTTCATAGCCCAAATGTCCTGGACTCTCCACGCAGGAGGGTAGTCGTGAAAACTCCCTGCGTCCAGAATGGCTCAGATGAAAGGAAGTGTTTGAGAAGAAGGGAGGTGTGACTTAACATGTTGATAGTCAACCCCAACAAATGTAGAAGGTTTACCATAGTCGGGAGGTTGATGATGACTGCCTGGGCAAGTCTGCCTTCAGCAGCCAGTCACTGAGGTGGAGGAAGACTGGGACCCTCGACCATAGAGGATGAGCAGCAACGACCCTCATCACTTTATTGAACACTGAGACGTACTGGTGAGGCCAAGGGGGAGCACAATAAATTGGAAATGCTCCAAACCCATCGTAAACCACAGGTAAAGTCTGTGGATGCCGCAAGACAGGAATGTGTAAGTAAGCGTCTTGCAGGTCCAATGATACCATATAGTCTCCAGGGTCTAGGGCAGACGAGACCTGGGCTAGGGTGAGTATCTAAAACCAATCTTTCCTCAGGAAGGCGCTGAGAGGGCAAAGGTCCAGAATAGAGCAGAGGCCTCTGTCCTTTTTTGGGCACCAGAAAGTAGCAGCAGTAGAAACCACACCCTACTTTTAGCGGCGGCACCCTCTCGATTGCTTGTTTGGCCAAAAGAGGCTGCACTTCCTGACATAAGGGCAAATGGTCCTCCCACAGCCGTTGTATGGCCAGTGGCATGGTGGGTGGGGTTGCTATAAATGGGAGGGCATAACCCCAACAATCTGCAACACCCACTTGTCTGAGGGGACATTCTGCCACTGTCTGTGGGTACCTCTGCAACAGTCAAGGAAGTGCTGAGAAGCTTGCTGGCCATGTTGGTATGTTTGATATTGGTGGATCTGAAGCCCTCTACTGTAGCAATGGAAGAGGCGGAAGTAGGAGTGCGGTTGACATGGAGCAGTGGACAATTCTAGGGAGCGAGTCATGACTCAGCTAATCTTAAAGCAATCCAATGCTGTATCCACCTTATTGCGTAACAAGAGACAGCCACCGAAAGGCATGCACATAAGGCTCACCTGAACATCCTCTGAGAAGCCTGTGGACCGCAACCAAGCATGGCACCAAAAGGCCACTGTGGAATCCATGGCTCTGTCAAGAGAGTCCGTTGTGTTCAATTCACAACGGATGGTGAATTGCGCTGATTCCCAGCCGTCAATGTCTTGTGTAATAATTGCTTAAGCCTCCTCCTGGACCAAGGGCAGTACTTGTGCTACCGAGTCCCAAAGGGCATGGGAATATCTGCCCAAAAGGCAAGTGCTATTGACCAACCACAAAGCCAGGCTGGTGGGGGAGACTATCTCCCCAATGGTCTCCAACCGTTTGGATTCCTTTTCGGGAGGAGTAGTAAGGAAGGCATTTGGATTGACTCTGGCTGTCAAAGTCTGCACCACAAAACTCTTGGGGGTGGGATGCTGCATGGGGAATGTGGGATCCCCAGGTGCAGACCCCCAGTAGGACATCCATGAGGGCTTTTTTAAAAGGATGCAGGGACGCTGCACTTGAGGGTCTCGGCTGAAGCACTTCGGTCAAGACAGGAATCTTAACCTCCATAGATGGGAGCCGGAGATCAAGGACTTCAGCTGCCCTCCTCATTACCGTTACGAATGACGCACTCACTTCAGAAGCTGAGCCATTTGGGGAGACTAACGTAGACACTGGTGAGGTGTCTAGCCCACTGGTGTTACCGAGATCCTTGTACCAGTTCTCCTCCGGGAAGGATTGAGTGATGTCGTCAGTGGGGCCTAGAGGTAGGGGATGGCGCCACGCTCCTTCTGGGGATTTCAAACAGCATGGTAAAGTTGACCAACGCTTTGACTTCATTTTCTTTTTAGACTTACCCAACGACTAGTGTGACTTGGGGGACGAGCGGTCACAGGAACGTTTCCGGGAATGGGCCCGAGATCATCTGCAAGATCATCCTCAAGAGCAGGAATGACAGGGTCTTGTGTTGCTGCACAGCGAGAAGCTTCAGCAACCACTCCTGAACGGGACTTGGGAGTCTGGCTCAACCCCAAGCACCAAAGTCAAACCAATAGTGGATCATTCACAGACATGTGCCTGTGATATCCCCCGCAAGGTTTCAAACCCGTAGCTTTTTGAGGGGGACATGTCCCAAGCAAACTGGAACCGAATTTGGAAAACAATTGCTCGACAAAAGTTGAGAAAATGTAGGTCAAAAAGTGACTGGGTTAGCTCTCCGAATCTGAAACTGTTGGTGCGAAATAAAGGAACCGATATCGTGCTCAAGTGGCGGCCTTCATAGGCACGCACACATCCCATCCGGTGTGGACGACGTTGACATAGAGCCATCTGCGCCACCTACTGGCATGCAGAAGTGCTAGTCAAGATTTTCCGGATCCAGACTGACACCTGGGAATATTCTAAGGTAAGAAATCTGCGGTTAGAAGTCTATTCCAGAACTCAAACTTTATTACGCATTTAGCAAAAAGATATTTCATATTCCAAAATATTTTTCAAAGTAAAAAAGGCGAGTAAACAAAGGATATAAAGCATGAAAAGAAGCTAGTTACTGACCTGTAACAACAGCGAAGCTAGAAACTGTTCTACCTTCCTGTGCTATTCATTAATTTGGCAAGTAATAGTTAGGCCTAGAAGTTTTCTTGAATAGAATTGAATATGCTACTTACCAGTATGCATCTGTTCTTGGCATGTAGGGCTGCTGACGTTCATATCTGTGCATAGATCGCCGCCTAGTGTTGGGTCCGGATGTTTGCACGTTGTTGTCCTGGAAGAGTCTTCGAAGAATCCTGGGATAGGTGACTCCTCCCCTGGACTACAGTGCGCATGGGCATCCTCTCCATCCTCAGATTGTTTTTCGCCATTGTGGCAGTGATGGAGTAGATACAGAAAGTGATGACCATGCTTACAGTAATTCTGAGAGCTGCAGCTGCTACAGGCGCCGGGGAGGAGGGAGGGCGATATGAATGTCAGCAGCCCTACATGCCAAGAACAGATGCATACTGGTAAGTAGCATATTCAGTTCGAGGCATGTGGGCTGCTGAATTCATATCTGTGCATAGAATACATAGCAGTACCTCCTATTAGCGGCAGCTACCAGTGCCAGCTGCAGCGGTCTGAAAAAGAGTTTTGAGAACAGCCTGTCCTACAGCTGCCTGCTGTTTTGAGTGCACATCTACACAATAGTGTTTGGTAAATGTGTGTGTAGTGGACCAGGTGGCTGCTCTACATATATCATGCAAAGGAATGTTTCCCAGGAAAGCCATGGAGGCCCCTAACTTACATGTTGAGTGGGCTCGTGGGGGAATCGTTAAAGTGCGTTTAGCTTTTTGATAGCAAATTTGAATACATTTAACGATCCATCTGGCTATACCTGCTTTGGAGATAGCGTTACCTTTGTGTTGTGGGGCAAAGGCAACGAAAAGTTGTTTAGTCTTCCTAAAGACCTTAGTCCTGTCGATATAGTACATGAGGGCTCTCTTCACATCTAGTGTATGGAGTGCTCTTTCTGCGACAGTTTGTGGGTTTTGAAAGAAAACAGGCAGTTCAATAGTTTGCTTCATGTGGAACTGCGATATCACCTTGGGCATGAATTTGGGGTTGGTACGTAGTACGACCCTGTTGGCGTGAACCTGTATAAATGGCTCTTGAACGGTTAGTGCCTGGAGTTCACTAACTCTTCTTAAAGAAGTGATCGCTACCAGGAAAGCTACTTTCCAGGTAAGGAATTGAATCTCGCATGAGTGTAGAGGTTCAAAGGGTGGACCCATCAGGCGTGTGAGGACCAAGTTGAGGTTCCACATTGGAGCCGGTGGGTGGCTTGGAGGAATTACTCGTTTGAGTCCTTCCAAGAATGCTTTGATGGCAGGCACTTTGAATAAAGAGAGGTGCTGCCTGTTCTGGAGATAGGCTGATATTGCGGTCAAATGGACACGTATAGAGGTGTACGCCAGATTGCATCGGTATAGGTGTAAGAGGTAACAAATTATGTTTTGGATGGATGCGTCTAGCGGGTTAATGTCATTATTATTGCAATAGATGACGAACCTTTTCCATTTGGCTGCATAGCAAGCTCTGGTAGTGGGTCTTCTAGCTTCCTTAATGATGTCCATACAGTCAGGTGGCAGGTTTAGGTAGCCAAACTCTAGGACTTCAGGAGCCAGATCGCCAGGTTCAGCTGTTGCGGATCTGGGTGCTGAATCTCTCCATGGTTCTGCGTCGAATGCGCGGGTTTGATCCGCAGCCGTTGATGCGGCACCACGGAAAGTTGGAGAAAAGTGGTGTACCATGGCTGGCGTGCCCACGTTGGAGCAACCAGGACGAGTGTCAGGGAGTGTTGTCTGAGTTTGCGAGCCACCAGCGGTATCAACGGCGCTGGGGGAAAAGCGTACGCAAATCTGCCGGACCAGTTCATCCATATCGCATTGCCCTGCGATTGTGGATGTGGGAACCTGGCGGCAAAGCTTTGGCATTTTGCGTTTTCGCTTGTGGCGAATAGGTCTATCTCTGGATGACCCCATTGCTGGAAGTACGGTTGGAGTACTGATGGGTGTAACTCCCACTCGTGCATCTGGTGGCTGTGTCTGCTGAGCAGATCCGCCATCTGGTTGTCCTTGCCGGGGAGGTGTTCTGCCATGAGGAACATGTTCCTCTGAATGGCCCACTTCCACATGCTCTGAGCCAGATGAGACAACTGTGGAGAGTGTGTTCCCCCCTGCTTCTGTATGTAGTACATGGCGGTCATGTTGTCCGTCCGGATCAACACGACTTTGTTGCGCAAGTGTACTTTGAATGCTTTCATAGCCAGGAAGATTGCCATCAGTTCCAGAAGGTTGATGTGCATCTTCTTTTGTTGTGTTGTCCATAGTCCCTGCACTGTGTAGTTGAGTACATGAGCTCCCCATCCCTGGAGAGACGCGTCCGCTGTCAGTATTATTTGTGGAACAGGGTCTTGGAACGGTCGGCCCTTGCAAAGGTTTTGTGGATTCCACCAATGCAGAGAGTTGTATGCCCGACCGCTCACCAACACTAGGTCTTTCAACTGTCCTTGAGCCTGATTCCACTGACGTGCTAAGCACTCCTGAAGCGGGCGCATATGTAGTCTCGCGTGTGGGACTATGAAAATGCAGGAGGCCATCATGCCTATCAACTGCATGAACACTCGCGCGGGAAGGGAGTGTTGTGGTTTGAACTTGGAAATCAGCATTTGCATGCTGTTGATTCTCACTAAATTTGGCTGAGCTGTGGCCGCCAGAGTGTCTATAGTCGCACCTAGGTACTGTTGTACGTGTGCGGGTTGGAGATGGGATTTTGGGTAATTTAGTGAGAACCCCAGACTGTGAAGGAGGTGAATGGTGCGGGACATGTGGCTGGCACATTGCTGGGCTGACTTTGCTTGAACAAGCCAGTCGTCCAGGTAAGGGTAGACGTGTATGTGCTGCCTCCGTAGATGTGCAGCCACAGTAGCTAGGCACTTTGTGAAAACTCTGGGTGCTGTTGTCATGCCGAAGGGAAGGACTTTGAATTGGTAGTGCTGCCCCTGAACAGTGAACCGGAGGTATTTTTTGTGTGAGGGGTGAATGGGTATGTGGAAATACGCATCTTTGAGGTCCAGTGTGGCCAGGAAGTCTCCCTGCTTGAGCAGCGGGAGGACTTGCTGTAAAGTGAGCATGTGAAAATTCTCGGAGAGAATGTAGCGGTTCAGGGGTCTCAGGTCTAGTATAGGTCTGAGTGACCCGTCCTTTTTCGGTATTAAAAAGTACAGGGAGTACACCCCCGTACCTTGCTCGTGGACGGGTACGACTTCTATTGCGCCTTTTAGTAGCATACTTAGCACCTCCTGCTGTAAGAGCGTTAAGTGCTCTGAGGACATAGGACGGTGTTTTGGAGGTATTGTGGGTGGAGTTGAGGTTAATTCTAGGCAGTAACCGTGTTTGACAATATCTTTGACCCACCTGTCCGTGGTGATGGAGTTCCACGTGGACAGGAACCTTTGTAGCCTTCCCCCGACAGGTGTTATGTGGTCGGGAGGAAGGGAGAGGGCGTCACTGTTTGTTCTTGGGGGAGGACCTGGTGTTGCCGTATCCGCGTCCTCTGCCCTTTGTGCTTGAGCCACGATAACCACCCCGGGTGTTTTTATCGTAGGAACTTTGTGTGTTTCCCTTGTTGTAGGTTTGCTGTGACCCCTGTCCTCTACCTGCTCCTCTATTTCCGGGGCGACGAAAGGAGCCGCTCCGAAAGGACTGCGTTTGGAGAGCCCCCATGGACTTTGCAGTGTCTGTGTCCTTTTTTATTTTCTCTAGGGTGGTGTCAACCTCTGGCCCGAATAAGTAGTCGGGGTTGACGGGCTGGTTGAGGATGTTATTTTGTACCTCAGGTTTGAATCCGGAGATTCGTAACCAGGCGTGTCGTCGCAACATGACGCTAGTGTTTATGGCTCTGGCAGCTGTATCCGCGGCATCCAGTGCACACTTAATGGATGCGTTTGTGAGGGGTTGTCCCTCCCTGATGAGGATCTCCGCTCCCTCTTTGAATTGGTCAGGGAGATGTTGGAGTAATTGTTCTAATGTGTCGTAGTGCGCTCGATCGTAGCGAGCGAGGAGCGCCTGAGTATTGGCAATGCGCCATATGTTAGCTGCCTGGGCCGCAACCCGTTTGCCGGAGGTCTCTAGCACCTTGGACTCTTTGTCCGGGGGAGGAGCATCACCTGTTTGCGAGTGTGCCCGTTTGCGAGCATTCGCAACTACTATGGAATCCAGAGGTAACTGGCCTCTAATGTAGGTAGGGTCCCCAGGCGCCGACCTGTATTTCTTGTCGATCCTGGGGTTTATTACTCTTGCCCTGGTGGGTTCCTTGAAGATGTCCTTTGCTGGTTTGAGGACACCCTTCAACATGGGTAGAGTTTTTATATTCCTTTCTGAGGATGCGAAAGTATCCATGAGAAAGTCGTCCTCGACTGTGTCAGAGTGGAGTTGCACACCATGATTGGCCGCAGCACGTTCAATGAGGGCGTTGAATGCGGCAGTGTCCTCTGTGGGAGACGTTTTTGCTCCATAGAGTTGCGGGTCCTGTGTATCCATAGGTGCATCCGAGTCTACAGGGTCATCCCAAGCTTGGTCAGGGTCCTGTTGGCCTTCAGGGTCCATCTCTCCGGGATAGGGGACGTGGTCACCTAGGTAGTCCTCCAAAACGTCTGTTTCGGAGTGTGTGGGAGAGAAGGACTGTGGATCTTGGTAAGAGGAATGGAGAGGTTCGTAAAGAACTGGTTCCGAAGCCACTGGCAGCTTTTTCTTAAGCGGGATCCGGTAGGAGTCCAAAGCTGGCTCGGAAGTTATTCTCCTCTTGTGGAGCATCATCCTGCCGGTGTCGGCGTCGATGTGTGATGGTGACGTCTCTGCAGGAGAGCGTTCGGCAGGCGTGATCGTGGTGTGGGTGACCCGTGTTCTGATTTGGAACAGTTTCGGGGCCGTGGATGGCGGCAGGCCAAAAGTGATGTTGGCTGGTGCCAAAGAGGCTGTTGGAGCTTTTATCGGCTCGGAGCCTGACGTGTCCTGGAGGACTGCTTTGTGTTTGATGCGTTGCGCAGCAACTGGCCGCACCTGGAGCGCCATCGATTCTTTTGCGCCGACCGGTTCTGTAGAGGCGGGCGTGGACTTCTTCGGCGCCAGTGGGTCATCGAGTCGAGGAGCGGTAGCGGCCGTCGACGTCGTCGATGAGTGTGCCTTTGGTGGTGCTGTCGAAGCGGTGTGAGACGCAGCAGGCAGTTTGACCTTTGGGGTCGGCGCCGAGTGTTTCGGTGCCGGGAGCCAAGTAGGTTTGGTGGCACCGAAGGTCTTTTTCCGTGTGTCGGCGCCGACGTCGGCTGCTGCAAGCTCGGCACCGAAGTCTCGTTTGGTGCGGTCGGTGCCGACGGGTTTTGCTGGCGTCGAAGGTGTGGTGGGCCTCGATCCGACCAGCGTCACTTTTGGTTTCGGTTTCTGGTGAACCAATACAGCTTTCGGTTTCGGTTTCGAAGAAGGGAAACCAGCCGTTTCGGGTAGTAATGGCTGCCGCTGAATGTCCGAGGCCGGGCCAGAGGGCGGGGCCGAAGAACTGCGGGATAGGTCTTGGGTAAGCCCCGAAGGCGATCCCGCGACCGGAGCCATAGACTGGCGCACTGGGATATCCTTAGTCTGTACGGGTAGGCCTTGCTCGTCACCGGAGCTACTCTCTTCGGCCCCTAAGGCCTCATCGTAGTCTCCTACCTCGGTGTCGGCTTCATCTCTGTGAAAGAGTCGTTCTTCGACGTCCTCCGATCCGGAGTCGTGGTCGGAAGCGGGGCTGGAGGGTAGGTTCTCCACGTCTTCGACATCTTCGTCCTCGGCGCTGAAGATGTTGGTCGGGGCCGGTGCCGCTTGCTGCGCTTCGAGTCTCGCTGCTCGTCGATTCCGGAGAGTCTTCTTGGATCGGAATCGGGCACAGGCCATACATGTAGACTCGTCGTGATCCGGTGAAAGGCATTTGTTGCACACCGGGTGGACGTCGACATGGGGATATTTCGCATTGCATACAGGACACCGCTTGAATGGTGTCCTCGATTCCATCGTCGATGTTGGGTCGATGGTCGGGTAAGATGCGAAAAAGTTGGTTCTGGAAGTTAGTAAACTAACAAAGATACTATCGATACCGATCGGGAACAGTACCGACGCGAACTAAAGGCCTTTTGGCCTGGAAAAAGTTTTTCCTAACTTGAGTCAAGATAAGCACATCCGAACCCAATGGCGGAAAAAAACAATCTGAGGATGGAGAGGATGCCCATGCGCACTGTAGTCCAGGGGAGGAGTCACCTATCCCAGGATACTTCGAAGACTCTTCCAGGACAACAACGTGCAAACATCCGGACCAAACACTAGGCGGCGATCTATGCACAGATATGAATTCAGCAGCCCACATGCCTCGAACACTCTGATTCATGTGGAACGCCGACACCACCTTGGGCATGAAGTGTGGGTCTGTCCTCAGGACTACCCTGTCCTTGTGAATCTGAATGTAGGGTTCCTGTAGTGTTAGTGCTTGAAGCTCGCTCACCCTGCGTAGTGAGGTTATGGCCACTAGAAAGGCCGTTTTCATCGTCAACATTTGCAGTGTGGCCTTGTGAATGGGTTCAAACGGTGCCTTCATGAGCTCCGTCAGAACCACGTTCAGATTCCATGCCGGCGGCGGCAACCTTTTTGGAGGGGCCATTCTTTTGGCTCCTTCCATGAATCTCTTCACCACCTGCGAAGTGAAGAAACTTCCACCTTTCTCACCTCTGGTGTAGGCAACGATCGCCGCTAGGAGTACCCTTAGGGAGCTCGAGCAGAGGTTACTCTTTAGAAGGTGTGTGAGGTACCTCAGTACTGTTGAGTCTCTTGTCATTCTGTTTTGCAGGCCCTTCTTCCTGCACCACACAGTAAATCTCTGCCATTTTGCGCTGTAGCATTTTCGTGTAGTTGGTTTCCTTGCCTCCCGTAGCACCCGCATAGTGCTAGGAGGCAATCTAAGGTGCGAGAACTCTAGGTCTTCAGGACATGCCGCCAGGTTGAGGGTCTCTGGCTCTGGATGCAGGACCTCTCCGTTTTGCATGGAGAGCAGGTCCCTTCTCCTCTCGAACCTGTATGGATTGCCTTGTGCCATTTCTTGAATTTGTGAGAACCATGTCTGCCTTGCCCACTGCGGAGCCACTAGGATCAGAGACATGTTGCTGGTTCTGCACTTGTTGAGCACTCTGTGCAACAGGGGTATCGGTGGAAAGGCGTAGGCAAATGTCCTCGACCAGCTTATCCATAGGGCATTTACCTGGGATTGCTGATCTGGTTGCCTGGACGCGAAGCTTTGGCATTTTGCATTTTGGCGTGTTGCAAATAGGTCTATTGTGGGAGTTCCCCATCTCCGGAAAAGCTTCTCCGTTTCCTGGCCATTGAGCTCCCACTCGTGCGATGCCGAGGTCTGCCTGCTTAGCCAGTCTGCCTCCACATTGTCCTTCCCCGGTAGGTGAATTACCAGTAGATCTATCCTGAGAGGTATGGCCCATCTCCAAATCTCCTGTGCCAGAGAGGAGAGAGGGAACGACTGTTTCCCCCCCCTGCTTGTTGATGTAGAACATTGCCGTGGTGTTGTCTGTTTGAACCAACACCCTCTGGTTGTACAGGTGCCTCTGGAATGCCTTCAGGGCTAGCAGGATAGTTTTGAACTCGAGGTAATTGATATGGCGAACCGCATCTGCTAGAGCCCACAGACCCCTCACTCTGAGGTTGTCCATGTGCGCTCCCCATCCCTTTTGCGATGCGTCCGTGGTAATGGTCATTGTTGGGTTTGGTGGTGTCAGGCTTCTCCCTGCTGTCATGTTGTCTCTGTTCCACCAAGTCATCTCCTCCTGCACTGCGTGCGTAACAACCACTAGATCCTCCCAACTTCCGTTTGCTTGTGACCATTGCTGTTGTAGCCATTCTTGGAATGGTCTCATGTGCAGGCGTACATTCGGCACCAGCTGGATACACGACGCCATCATCCCCATCATCTTGCTCACTGACCTCACTGTCAGAGCTCGCCCCTTCAGGTAGAGCCGCGTCTCCTTCAGTAGGGCATCTGTCCTCCTGTCGCTGGGCACCACTGTGCTGTTCAGGGAGTTGATTTTTGCTCCCAGAAAAATCTTCACCTGCTCCGGTTCCAGCGATGACTTCCCCCAGTGAATCGAGAACCCCAGGTTCGTCAGAGTGTCTGTTACGCGTTTTGCGTGCCTCTCGCACTTCTCGCGTGAGTCTGCCTTGACCAGCCAGTCGTCTAAGTAGGGGTAGACATGGATCCCCTGCCTTCGTAGGTGGGCCGCGACCACCGACAGGCATTTTGTAAAAACCCTTGGCGCCGATTTTAATCCAAAGGCCAGGGTTGTGAACTGGTAGTGTTCCTGGTTGATGTTGAACCTTAGAAGGCCCTTGTGTCTTCTGTTTATTGGGATGTGCAGGTAGGCATCCTTGAGGTCCACGGTGACCATGAAGTCCCCGTCTCTTATTTGGGGCAGTACCTCCTGCAGCTTAGTCATTTTGAACTTCTGCGTTCTGATGAACTTGTTTAGGTAACGCAGGTCCAGGATGGGTCTGAGGTTTCCGTCTACTTTCGGGACCACGAAGTAGTTTGAGTAGACCCCTTTGTTGCGTTCTCTGAACGGCACTGCCTCTATGGCTCTTTTTTCTAGAAGTTTCCGTGTTTCTTCTCTGAGTAGGGCCAGTTCTTGATCCGATCTCTGCCTTCCCCTTGGTCTTCTGTTTGGAGGTCTTTTCTCCAAATCTACGCAGTATCCGTACTGCATGACGTTCAGTATCCACTTGTCTGTGGTTATACGCCGCCACTCCTGAAGGTAGAACCTCAGTCTTCCGCCTACTGGTGTTGTATGCTCGTAGGCCTTGGATTCTTCTCTCCCCCCTGATGTTACTGTACTGCGCCTCACCCTTGGGGGCATGTCGAGGGTAGGCGTCCTCTTGCGTGCTGAGTCACTTTGATGAGGGCTGGTCACACCCTCTCCTCCTCTGGCCACGTCCGTTCCCTCTCCCGCGAAAGGACTGGCCCCGAGGTTGGTACTGCCAGTTTTGCTTCGTTGGCCTTGTTGTCCGTGACTATCACCCTGCTGACCCTGCTGGAACGTCTGGTGCGACGCCCCCTGCTGGCTTCCTCCCCGACCGTAGGGTCTCCTCGAGGGATTGCCTCGCCTCATTCCCCTCAGCTGTAGGGCCCCCATGGACCTCGCCGTTTCGTTTTCTTTTTTCAGCTGGGTGAGTTTCTCGTCTACTGTTGCTCCGAACAGTGTCTCCCCGTTAAAGGGGGTGCTAAGGATGTTGTTCTGCACCTCCGGTTTGAATCCCGAGATTCTTAGCCATGCATGTCTTCTCTCGGTGACCCCTATGGCCATTAGTCTTGCCGAAGTCTCTGCCCCGTCCAACGCCGTCTTTATACAAGAGTTGGCGATGTTTTTACCTTCGTCCACCAGGTGCGATGCTCTCTGGCGGTATTCTTCGGGGAGGTGCTTTACTAGCTCCCCCATCTCGTCCCAGTGCTGGTACTGGTGCCTATTGAGAAGTGCATTTGAATTCGCCATGCGCCAGTGCATTGCGGCGTTCCTCTCGACCTTTCTTCCTGTGAGGTCTATCCTCCTGCTTTCTTTATCAGGTGGTAGGCCCGAAGTTGCTGGTACGTTGGCCCTTCTCCTGGCCGTGGAAGCTATGATGGAGTCGGCGGTGACGCTACCCTTGATGTAAGGGGGGTCCAGAGAAGAGTGCTTATACTTCTTCTCCGTCCTGGGCGTGATCGAACGGCAGGTCGCTGGTTCCTTGAAGGCTTTTCTCCCCTGATTCATCACACTTTGTAGCATGGGGAGGAATTGGCTCCTCGTCTGGATGGGGAGCAGGGTCTCGAGGAGGAAATCGGCTTTCGGCCTCTCTTCGTCGAGTTTGACGCCGAAGGCTGTCGCTGCGCTCCTGACCACCATATTGTACACCCCGATGTCGTCGGGTGGCGAAGGCCTCGAAGGGTACGTGTCCACGGGCTCCTCCGGGTTTTCGGTGTCGAGATCCTGCCATTCGATGTCGTGGCTGGTAGATGGCGCCGAGCTGTAGAACGACTGCTGGTCTTCTTCCTCGGCTTCGCCTTCATAATAGGTCTCGTCTTCCTCTTCGAGATCTCTCGTCAGCCCCTCGGTGTCGAATTCGTCCTCGACTTCGACGATGTCCGTCGGTGGAGCCGTTGGAATCTTGAATTCCTTCATCTTGGCGTCGAACTCCTTCCTTTGAAGGATGTTCTCCATTTCGGCCTCGAGCCGCCTCTTCTTTTTCTCCATCTCGGAGATGCTTTCGGCGTCGACCGCGGGTCTTTTCGACGGAACTTGCGTCGACGTCGACCGTTCTTTCTGTGTCGAGCGTCCCGTTTCATGGGTTGTCTTCGACGATCCTTGCCTTTCGGCGTTTTCGGCACCAGGGAGTCCTTTTCGAAGGATCCGCTCGGCCTCTTGTCCATGGTTTCCCCCTTGGTCGTTGAAGTTTTCGGCGCCGGGGCTCCCTTCGTGGACTTTGACTCTGATTTTCTCGAGTCACCCTCGGGTTTTCGAGCTATTTTTTGTTTTGAGCTCGACGATTCTCTTACCTCGTCTTCATTTTTCTTGTCGGTCTCTACGACCGTGAAGTTTTCGGGTCCCTCGGCGACGTTGTCCTCATCGTCCGTGGAGAGGCCCAGATCGTAGAGCGACGGGGCCTTACCCTTGCCATCCATGCTGGCGTTGGCTCTTCTCTGCCGATCTCTCACCCGGAGCGTCTTCGGCGCGAAGGCTGAGCAGGCGTTGCAGTCCTTACTCTGGTGGTCGACCGGTAGGCAGAGGTTGCAGACCGGATGCTGGTCCTTCTGCGCGAACTTGTGGTGGCAGTTAGGGCAGAACTTGAATGGCGTCTTGTCCGTTGCGCTCAGGGCCTCTGAGTGCGCATTCTCCAAGGGCGTCGAAGGAAAAGGCGCAAAACTTCCTTTCTTCGCGCTCCTGATGTAATCTCTTCCTTTCCTGTGATATCTTCGTAGTAGTTATCGACGAAACTCGCTTTTCTTTCTTCTTCCTTCGATTGTAATTCTGGAGCTTCCCGATGACGATCCAGACCCAACGGCGGAAAAAAGAATCTGAAGATGGCGCCCCAAAGGTGGGACTTCCGCAGGAAGCATGACGACGTCACGGGAGGTGCACCAAATGGTGGGTCGTCGCCGCCCACCTGGGCTACAAAAAAAAACAACAACAAAAAAAACAAAGAAAAGACTACGAATCCGGACCCAACCACAAGATCGTGGAATAATGCACAGCATAGTGAATCCAGAAAGATTCACGCTGCAAAACTGAATTATACAGTAAAGATCCTACCGTTCTTGAATACTTCAGCCACAACTTCTCCAATCAAAACAATCTTTCTGTTCCCAGCATAAGTCAAGTTTCACTATATGTCAATTACAAGTAGAGAACCAAGCATATTAAGAACCTTGTAAGTCGAAAACATGTGGCTGCTCCACTGCTCATATGACTGATTTAATTGGCTGCTGGTAAAACAAATTGTTGAAGCACACTGCTGCTGTTGTTCAGGAACCAACCCACTGTTCATGTGAGCAAGTTCAAAAAAGATCTAGCAGGAAGTCTTGGTGTATTAACAAGAACTTCAAATAAAATACTTGCAAGGCAACAGGGATCATAGTTCTCAAACAGCTACGTGGTATTGGTCATAGGTATATCAGCGCCGCAATAAAATTACACATTTGTTTCCTGTTTCTTACTTCTATGACGGTGCTGCAAGGTGTAGAGAACCACAAACTCTACAAGGGGAAGCAAAACCTTGGCACAAATTATTTCAAATCCCCAGCACACGTGAATATGAAATTTCTAACGTTTTTTATGTTTGTTAGTAACAAATATAATAGAAAAAACAATTTGAAGAGTCAGCATCAAGTCTTTTTCTTTTTCTTTTATTCAAGAAGTTTGCAAGAGGAACATCACAGCCACAGCCAACACTTGTTTCGTCGTTTATGGATAGTAGTCCCACGACTTCCTCAAGGCTAGTTTCTTGTTCAGTTATAACTTTTAAATGTGGTACAAATTCCAGACCACACAGGGATCTATTCTCGGACGGGGATAAATTGAAACTCCTCACTTAGGTTTCCACGTAACGCGTAAGTCCGCAGTAGTCCATCGGTATGGATGTGTGTTTCACTCCCCCGTCCTCATCAACAGATAAAAGGCGGCTCGGCCGAGTACAGCAGCCCAAGTTTCGAGTGTCTCCGTTGCAACAGGGATCATACATTAACATCTGAGGAGATGTGTACATTTGGTGAAAGTTGACCCCTAGACTGGGGTTACCTGTCGTCACTTGTCAATCAGTCAGAACAGAAGAAATACGCCTAGGGCAGACTGAAGTGTTTCTAAACTCACTCTCTCTCCACATTGCAACCCTACTCTCCCCTATCAGATGTAAGATATTCTGGGGAAATCATAACAAACCTTAACAAATAATGGAGTATTCAAATTACTTGGTTCAGTCTGAAGTAAAGAACGATTCTAGAAATGATAAATTCAGTAAGCATTGCAGAGACTAGCGAATACATGTCGGAGTTTAAGAAATGAGCTGATATCTCTGACAGATAAAACAACGTATATAAGGAAAGGGTTGCACACTTTTTTTAATATTCAATACTGTTTGTCCATAGTCATTTTTGCAGCAGGAAACAACTGGGGCACATGAGGCCAAGGGACTGGATACAATGTACACCGACTTGTCCTTTTGGCCAAATTCTGCTTTTAGTCTACTGAGGATTCTTGCAAGGCCTAGATACCACTTGTGTTCTTGTGAAATTAACTATTTTATCGCCAGGTACAGTAACAAATGCATACAATAAATCAACACACAAAACTTACACAGTCCTTACCGGACACCAGAGACCCCGGCCTAAGCAATTTCTATTTCATGGACCACAGGTTAGGAACCGCAGTTCAAAGCTATGTTTGAATTTAATGCATTGGCTTAAATTAAAGCCTGTAACATATCTAAATTTGACACCTGAGTGCAACAGGGACACAAAAGTTTACATATGTCAGGCACTCTCATTTAAATGGACTGTGCATGGCGGGGAACTGTAATCTAAATTCAAACATCGACTTCGTCCCAGACCCCCAACAAGCTCATTCATCGAGTTGGAATGCAATGGCTGGGAAGAGACCGGTTATATTAACCCCACCAACAGTTCTGAGCTGTCTAAGAACTATTGAGTAATTGACTGCCTAAGAGTTATTGATTGAATAACGTGTGCATTCTTCCATCAAGTCTCCGAAAACCACTGTTCATGATTTTAAAAAGAAAAAAATAGTGAGTGTAGTCTCCAGACAGGTCTATATGTAGACACTGCCATGAATGTGATCAAAATCCCAATAGAAAACTCCAGTTAAGTTTGCTTGACCCTCCAACAAGCTTGAGTGTCGTGAAGAAATGCACTGGAAGAGACAACACCTTTAAAGTATATTCTGAAATAGGACTCCTACCTCCGGTGACACATCGCCGAGACATCTCCCAGATGATCAGGCCAAAGCTGTAAATGTCTGCCATTATATAGGCCTGGAAGTGGTTCTTGTTCAGGGTCTCATCCAGGACCTCTGGAGCCATATAACGCTTTGTCCCAACTCGGGTGTTTTGAGGTATATCCACCTCATTGGTATCACTGCAAAGACGCATGTGAGAAGGCAATTAACAGTAAGTATGTCAACAGTGGCAATGCAATGTTTTCATGCAGGATAATTCAACTGAATTTAATATGTACATATTTTAACAATTTATAAGACAACTTTTATGCATATTTTCTTTTGTGTTTCAGATTTATTCTTCTATATTAATAGCAGTACTTGTATTACTTTAGTTATTTACACAACATTTGGGTGGGTGCTTGTGGGGAGACAACTATACAAGATATGGTTGAATATTATAGCAATTTCTGTACTTCTGTAGTAATGACTGCATTTATGCAGTCATTCTACATTTACCCAGTGCTATGCAAATATATAATAGTCACATTTGTAAATAGAATATCTGCATGGGTACAGCTGTAGTAAAAGCTGCACTTCTACTTTATTATGTACAAATTCAATACTATACAAAAAATACTTTAATTGTATATCAATTCTGGTACACAAATACCTATACAATTACAGGTGCCTTTAAATACATTTACTCTGCTTTTAGGGTAATAGCTGTTCTTCTACGATCTACATCTCCATTTAGAAAATTCTATTTTAATTATTTTGTAATCCTTGTATGGACAATAGCACATGTTGCTAATCAACTGATGTATTCATAGAGAGATATAAATAGAAAATGCTACTTAACCTGTAAGCATCTGTTCGTAGAGTGTAGTACTGTAAATTCACATGCTTGGAAGAGTCCTGTGTTGAGCTTAGACGTTTGCAAGTTGTTTTTCTTCAAACAGTGGGAGAGAGGATGTATGGAGTGTGATCGACAAGCATGTTGCGGCAGCACAATGTGAATATGTATAGTGATTATGAGATGATCCACAAGAGGTACACCATTCATGGACTGTGGGTGCATGTAAATCTACAGCACTGCACACTACAAATAGATGCTTAAAGGGTAAGCAGCATTTTTCGTTGCTTGCATGTGTGGCCGTATAGCAGTTCCCTCCAAGCCCGGGTGGCTAGCGTGTGGATGAAGCAGATGTATGAACTAATGTCCTTAAAACGGCTTGGCCAACACCTGAATCTTGAGGACAGGTTTAGGTGTCCACACAAAGTTTAGTAAAAGAGTGTAGGGTTGACTAGGTTGCTGCTTTGCAAATATTTGTCTATGGGGATGTTGCCTAGGAAGGCTGTAGTAGCCACCTTCTTGTGAGCTGAATGTGTAATCCACCAGACTATATCAGCTGTAGAGATAGGCTGCCACTTGTGAGGTTTAAAAAAGGAGATAAAGAGCTGGTTTAAATTGAGGAATGATTTTGTCCTATCAGTGTAGTGAAGGAGGGACCTCTTAACAGCTAACATATGCAGTGCTCTTTCTGCCACAGAATCGAACTGAGGGAAGAAGACTAGACTCTCCATGGTCTGGTTAAGATGGAAAGGCAACACTACCTTAGAGGGGAACTTGGGGATGTTTTTAAGAACATCCCTATCTCTGTTGATCTGCATGAAAGGTTCTTGAATGACTAGTGCCTGCAGGTCATTGATGCATCAAAGCAAGGTGATGGCCACAAGGAAGGCACTGCAGAGGCCATATTAGCGCATAGGCTCAAATGGTAACCCCATAAATCTGGAATGGACTATGTTGAGGTTCCAGTTGGGAGCAGGAGGAACTCTGGAGGTCAATCTTTTTGAGTCACTCTATAAATGCTTTAACCAATGGTATTCTGAACAAAGACATGTTGACTGTTTTGCATGCAATCGGCAACTGGGAAGTGGAGATGAATAGATCTGTAGGTCAGGCTTGCACTCTGCAGGTGCAAAAGGTAGGTGACAATCTCCTGCACTGTAAGATTTAAAGGGTCTGATTTGTTGTAAATGCAGTAAGAGTAAGAGACCGAAAGACCTCTTCCACTTGCTGAATAGTAGATGCATGTTGTGAACCACTAGGCATCCTTTATGGTGAACATGTATTCTTGGGGAGACAGAGGTACCCAAAGTATAGGACCTCAGGCAACAGATCACAAGTGAGTTGACCTGGGTCCGGATGTCATCCCCGGCCTTGTCTCAGTGTGAGAATGACTAGCGTGAGGGGAAACCTCTTGTGTGGGCTGACCGATAGCTCCAGGAGAATGGAAAATCAAGTCTGTCTGGCCTATGTTGGAGCTACCAAGATGAGAGTTAGAGAGGCTTGCTTGAGATTCCTGCCCAAAAAATGGAAGCAATGGGAGAGGTGAAAAAGCATAGGCAAATATCCCTGAGCAGTTCATCCATAGTCCATTGCCCAAGGACTGTGGGCGAGAGTATCTGGTCTTTAAAGCTTTGGCATTGTGCATGGTCTGGGGTGGATAATAGGTCTAGCTGTGAAGTGCCCATCCCATAAAATATCTGTGAAGGATTTAGGGTGAAGTTCCCACTTAAGGACTTGTTGAAAAATCCTGCTGAGCCTGTTCGCAAAGTTGATGGGTGTCCCCGCTAGATGCTCCACTAAATGTTAAATGTTGCAGTGGAGTGCCCAAATCCAGATGCTCTGAGCAGGGCGAGAGCGGAGGGGACAGTTTCTGGATATAATAGGCAGCTATTATGTTGGCAGTTCTGATCAGGATTACCTTGGTGTGAATGAGTGCAGAGTGCAGAATGCCTTTGGGGCATAGCTGAATGGCCAGTAGCTCCAAGTGACTTATGTGGCGCTCCTGGTATTGAGACAGCCACTGTCCTTGGATTGTGTACGGTGCAAGATGCACGACCCATCCTGTAAGAGAGGTGTCTGTGGTTATGGTCACATGCATGACTGGCCCGGCAAAAGACCTGTAGAAGGTTGGTGACTGACCATCACTGCATAAAGTGGTGCGCTTTTGTCTGAATAAACAACAGATCTTACCACTGGGCTGCCAGACACTCTTGAAAAGGGTGCACGAGCAAACTATCACGGGAGACGACTGGAAGGCTAAATGCAATAATACCCAAAAGACGCATGACTGCGAACTGTGATCTGACTGACTTTCTCGACCCTTATGAATCCCCTCATGTAATTCAAGTAAACGTATATTCCTAACAAGTAAAGCACTCGGATACCTTCGGGGATAGCTAGCGTTATATAAAACTCAAATTAATAAATGAATGAAAAAACAATCTGGCAGGTTGAAAAAGAGGCAGGGGTACTGAAAAGCTAAGAACCTTTGCTAATTGGGGTATCCTTTGCCTGTGAACGCATTTAGGATGCAGCCACGGGTAGATGAAATAGTACAATCACTGACCACTCCCCCCCCGAACAGGTAATGTGTGTGTGTGTGTGTGTGTGTGTGTGTGTGTGTGTGTGTGTGGGGGGGGGGGAGGGGGGTCTTGTTGGGCACGTCACTGCTTGGCAGAGGCAAGCACCTTGTTTGAAGCATCCTTTGGCACTACCCCCATTGTTACCCCTGTAGGATGTCCTGCTGTAGCTCCTGCTGCTGCTTGTGGTACAAATAGGGCTACTAAGAGAAGTGGTTTTGGCCCCTCTCTGGGTTGGTGCATCCAAAAAGAGCCCATAAAAGATGCAGCCTGGAGAGCACACATGGATTTGGGTGTCTCACTATCTTTTTTGATCTTTCAGAGCATCTCCTTAACCCGTGCCTGAAAAGATGCTTCCTGTCAAATGGGAGGTTGACGAGATGCTGCTGAGTTCAAACCCAGAGATACAGAGACAGACATGCTGACCTCAGATCTACATCCAGAGATAGGCAGTCAGGCGTGGCATCTAAGCAGGATGATGGTGTTGGCTTCCCTGGAGGCTGTGCCAGAGACGTCCAATGCATAACGGATGTTGGCAATGGAGATGATCTTGCCCTTCAATACAATCTCTAGCTCTTTCATTGGGAACTGTTCCAGGAGGCGTTTCAAGTGGTTCTTCGTGTTCCCTACTATATCTTGATAGACGATCGAATGAACTGGCTAAGCTCAAATGGGTAGCTGCTCCCTATGCCATAATCTTGACCACATCATCTGTCTTTCTACTCTTCTTTCCTGATGAAGGGGCATCACTAGTGACTTGGGTGGAGGGATGCCTGTTTGCAGTGAGGATCACAAGATCGTCTGATGGCATCTGTCCCCAAAGCTAAACGGGATCACTGGAGGAGGGACTGTGTTTCTTCTTCAACATGGAGGTGGCTACCCTGGCCCAGACAGTCTCTCTGAAGGCAGTCTTCAGTATCCCCTTCAGCATAGGTAAGAAAGGGACTCAGAGCTCCGATTTTACAGAGCGTCTCCAAAGGGAAATGGTTGTCTTTGTTTTACGCAGCTTATTTCCAACTATGTAGCATATGGCATCCAACTAAGAATTGTTGACTTTCGAAAGTTAAAATAAGATATCTAGGGGCACATGCATCAAGGTAGGCTTTTGTGATTCCTTAATTGCGATTATTAAGGAATCGCAATTAAGGAATCGCATGTAGAAATCTCTAAAAAGAAATAAAAAAAGGCGATTTCTAATCATTCCCTAATTGCGAGTCGCAAATTGCGAGTCGCAATTAAGGAATGTCTTCCCAATAGGTACTCGCAAATTGCGCATGCAATTTCAAGGGTTCCAAAAGGATACCCTGTTGCACCCCTGAAATCTGCATATGAATATATGTTGCACACACACATGCCCCAAGGGAATGTGTGTGTGTAAAATGGAACTTTGAAAAATGCACTTTAGTGCAATTTTCAAAGTTTTTGCAAATTACCATCAAGTACACATTGATGGTAATTTGCGACTCCTATTAGCGAAATCGCTATTTTTTTTACATTCATGCATTGCATTGCATTTAAGGAATCTCAATTTGCGATTCCTTAAATGGAAGCGCAATTTAAGTAATCGCAATTTAGAGATTACTTAAATTGCGATGTTTGCATTTGGGATGATGCATCCCAAATGCAAAAATACCGGTCGCAAAGGGGGAAGATTCTGATAATCTGCCCGTTTGACCGTTTTTCTTTTGATGGGCCATAGTGCATTAATTACATTTTTAAATACATGGAAATTGTAATTTTATTTTTGATAGAGGTGCCCTATAAATTGACTGGGAATTATGAAGCTTTAACCGGTAAATTTCCACCAATGGCACTAGCATTTTGCACTAACTCCATACAAAATATGTACTGTACTCTACTACTTCAGATTGTGAAAATTCTACCCCAAACA
This sequence comes from Triturus cristatus, assembly GCF_964204655.1. Taxonomy (NCBI): domain Eukaryota; kingdom Metazoa; phylum Chordata; class Amphibia; order Caudata; family Salamandridae; genus Triturus; species Triturus cristatus. Next base: position 637,179,026 of record NC_140580.1, on the reverse strand, counting down.
CTATCTCTCCTCCTTGCAAACAGACTCCATCACTACCTTTATTTATCTTCATCAACATCCCAGTCACTCCCGAGCTAGTGAAAGGCATCCTCAATTACAATATTATGCACATGCCTTTTAGCCATGGAATTAGTTACAGCATCAGTGGTAGGGGATACAACATCTAAACTGCTAGGTAAATCAGTACCATTTGCTCACAAATAGATGCAAGGACGCATGACCAGCCACGTTCAACATCAAACCCTGTGCTAGCTTTTCCCGTGCAAAAATATTTTAGCATCGTAGAGAAAGAAACATACTACCAATAAAGCATAAAGCTGAGAAGGCATAATAGAGAGGGTTTGAGTCAACAGTGTAGCAATGCAATCACATTAGGGAGTTACAATCAGTCAATGCCGCTGCTGTTATTCTCCAGCTTCTGACTGAGCCAAATGCTGCCCTCAAAAATATATATAGTTTCTCTACATGGTAAGAGCGACCCTTATCGAATCAGAATAAACGGGAAATGATACACCAATGGCTCAGGAAATAATCAGAGATGTGCATAACTGGAAAGGTTTGCTGTGCCATCTTCCACAAAATTCAATAGTTGGGGTTTTCACTACGAAGAACGTTAACTTCTTGTGGAACATGAGGTGTTTCTTTCAACATGAAAAAACATTGAAGGGTCAGCAGGGATTTCTTATGTGCTGTTCTCTCAAAAATTGGGTTGGGCCCTGTAATGATTAGCAAAATCATGGCCTTTTATACCGCCCGACCACTGTGCCACTGGATTCAAGCTAGCCTGGCTGATTAGGGGTAATGCCCCGAAACCGGTCCCAGGATGCTTTTTTCCGGTCCAGGGAGGACCTAGCTTGGCAGTTCGGGCTGGACTGTTCCCATGAGACACAGGGTCAAGACTGACTTGCATATGGCTGGGTCTAAACTGGGGTGGCATGGTGAGCAAAAGAACGATGGATTTAACCCAGATCTCTTGACTGGGGGTGAATGTTTGATTTGCTCTGCATTCCATCCATCATCTGTGCGTCTTTTGCTTCATCCCCAATACAGCAGGGTACCCGCCAGGATTGACCCCTTATCCCCTCTTTTTTTTTGCCTTGGTTATGGAACACCTGGCGATCGCCTTCGCCAGACTCCGGACATCACCACCATTCCCTTCAGTGGGCGGGACCATAAAGTTCTGCTCTATGCAGATGGCCTTTCGTTGACTCGGACTAACCTCATGTCGACCCTCCCTGCTATTGTACAGCAGCTGCAAGAGTCTGAACTCTCCTCAAGATATAAAATAAATATGTCCAAATCATAAGCCCTGACCCTCACTATACCAGTGAAGCTCCTTCCGGTTTTACGGCTACGCAGTCTATTGGCTACCTGGGGCTTAACATCACAAACTCCCATCAGACCTGGACTCACGCTAACTGGCCCCATTACCGTAAGGCCATTTTGGAAGATCTGCACAGATGGAAACAGTTACATATCTCTTGATGGGATGGATCAAAGTTGTAAAAATTATTATTCTGTGTTGTATACTCCATCTCTCCCACGCTCTCCCAACCTCTATTCAAGTAGAAGATATTCATTGGCTACACAACAACATTCGTGCCTTTATCTGGAATGGAAAACAGGCCAATAACATACTTATGCTGTCTAGAAACTGGGGTGGTCTATCTTGCCCCATCTTTCTTGATTACTACCCAGAGGCGCATCTCAGGTTTATTGCTGAATGGGTGTTAGAGAGAGCGAAAAACATTGGCTCCACATGGTTCGAGCGGTGGTGTGCAGGCCACTTTGGGACATGGCTTAGTTGCCAAAATCCCACCGCCCTCGTAGTGCCTTCCTTGCAACCCCACCTAGAACAGTGCTAGAAATATGGGGCAGAATTGTGCTTAACTATGGCCTTAACTCATTTCCCTTTCCAAATACTCCCAGCACACAACCCGGATTTCACACCAGGGTTGCCCCAGGAATCCCTCCCCGCCTAGGAAAACGCCGAATGTAGGGCACTGAGGGATTTATTCCAAGGCCCACAAATTAAATAATTTGAACAATGCAAGTCTGACTTCAATATACCCCAAAAAATTAGCCATCAACATTTCCAACTCCGCTGCCTGGCACTTCATCCGCCTAACGTGGATGGAGCAACACTCCCATTCACGATAGTGCCCTTCAACAACCTCGCCTGCTCGAGACATCCATATAAGGTGCCTAGTTTTTAGGTCTCGCTAGAGCCAGCGCATGCGCTGCTCTGGCAAGAAATTTAGTAGCTGGTTTTAAAAGTGCTACCCATGCCGGCCACCAGCTTGCTATTACGCGCACAAGCGCGCGCGACGTGCACAGCTGCCATCTGACTTGCTGTAATGGCTCATTAAGTCTTACAGTGCACGCGTGATTCCCCTCCCCTAGCCCCTCCCACTCCCTCCTCGTCAGCTCTTCAGTTTCCTTTCACTTTCGCGCCCCCCTCCCCTACCTCATCCCACTCCCTCCTCGTCACCTCTTCATTTTCCTTTCGCTTTCGTGCCCCCCTCTCCTACCCTCTCCAGCTCTTCACGCGGCCATTGCTTGTTTGTTTATTTACTAGTAAATATGACTCGCTCCACAGCATACTCATGGTCTAATTAGCCATTCAGTATTTGGGGGCCTGTGTTTTGAAATCAGTAAAGTACAATGTCTAAATGAAAGCTTTTAGAAGCTGTAATTATACAAGCATCCGAAAACACAAGCGGTGTTGTACAATGTTTAAATTAAAGCTTTTAGAAGCTGTAATGAAGCAAGCTCGAAAAACACAAGAACAGTAAGTACGGTTTAGTTGCCAAAGTGTTTGGTGGTAAAAATTATACTATTGGCTAGTGTCTGCTCCTGGAACTTCCTCCCTAGACCGCAACATATCTCTTTTGTAGATGACTGTGCCCTACTACAGCTGTGTTAAGTATGTCAAGTGTGGGTTTTCTACTACTGTGTGAGAAAATAATGTTTTATTGAAAATATTTTGTCATTTAGCCTTGATTGGAGCAGTTATATCTTACAAGTAGTTATCCTGTTAATTTGACTACTTCACCAACTACTAAAAAGATTTGCTAAACCTACGCTTGGGCTTAGACTCTTTGCAAAGAATGTAGCGTTTTCATCTCTTTCCAACTGCTTTTTGTTTAGTGTTTAAACCGTTATGGTTCATTGTATAATTGTTTTATGCGTAACTGTCGCACAGTGGTTTATAGTGAACAGTGACTCGTGTCTGTGGGTCTAACTGCAGTCTTAAATGTGTTCGTAACAGTTATAGGTATTCATTCCAGTGCGAAATGAGCCAGTGCCGTAACTTTACTTTCAAATGGCTGTGAAGATAAATCGTTTTCTGACAAGATCATTTGCAACGTAATACGTCTCGCAATTGCGAGATTTTGAGCTATTGGCACTGTAAATGACAATGCAATTTATTTATGTGTTTAAATATCCTGCAATAATAAAAGGCATTGTCATTTACAATACCAATAGGTCAAAATTTCTACAATGCGAGACTTATTGCATTGCAAATTTTTTTTTTTTTTTTTTTTTTTTAGAGTGACTGTACAGACACGTCCAATCCAACCATGTTGTGTCTCGCTACCGCACTGGCAGTTGCATTAGAGGGGTCCATAGGCATTAATACACGGAAAGCAAATTGCCCTCTTGTTCCACGTTTTGGTAGTAAAAGACAGACATATTGAAGTGCAGTGGGCCGTGACTTTGAGCCTGGTGCTGCATTAAGGCTGTCTATTCCGCTTCTCCAGGAGCCCACAAGGTTGGGGACACATCCAACCTTGCAGCACAGTTGTTTGCCAAAAACTCCACATCCCTGGGCCCTTTAGAAACAAGCATTGGCATAGCCAATAGGTCTCGCCTTTGGGACCTTATAAGTGTTTATCCATGCAACAGTTGATGTTGCACAAAGGATATTGTGCTAGATAACTAAACACTTATAAGGTCCCAAAGGCGAGATCTATTGGCTAGGACAATGCTTGTTTAACTTTCCTTGCAAATGTTTACGGCTTCTGCCACTACGTGGCCACAGATCCAAAAATTCAAGTCTAAGAAGCGTGAGAGCCGCAAAAACAGGTTTCGCATTTACTTGCAAAATACTACATTGTGCCCCCATCAGATTCCAATAGGTAGGTATCGGGACAGGCATTAATATGAACGACAAGTAATATGTAAATAAAAGTGTTCACTCATTTGCACTCTAACGTTACAGGTCCGTGATATGAGCCACAGACTACTACCACTATGGGCAAATGGGCACGCCGTGGAAGTACGAGCAGCCTCTCACTAAAAGACTGGATAAGAACAGGCTCCATTATCAAGCAGCTGCCAGACACATATGGCTACCTGGGCTCCTCGATTTGCCTTTGGAGCAAGGGAAACCCATTCAGCCAAAACAACTAAACAAAAGACACAAAATGCTTTTCAGCTTTCCTTTGGCAGAATGTGATTCCTTCTCGGCAGAGGCAGTTTGTGGAGCTTAAAGCCAGGCTGTGATCCGGTGTCTACTAGAGAAGAGGCTGAGGGAACGCCGCAGTAGAATGGATACGTTTCCCGACAAAATCAGGCTGCTCCTGCTAACGTGGCTCTCCCCATAATCGGTGGGCGTTGGGGAGGTGCTACTAATCTCCTTGCCCTTATGTGCCCTCTTAACAACCCCTGCCCTCCCTCCATTTGCTGTGCATCGTCACCTACAGGTCAAGCATTTAACTGCAAGGAGTGCAATTAACAGGTCTTACTGCCCAAAGGTGCGGGAAATAACACCGGATATGACCAATCTTTCTCGGTGATTGGCCATTGAGACGGTCTGGTAGATGGTCCTCAGTATGTATATTAATGCAGCACTTTATGTTTGAGATGATAGAGCAACATTGGGGCTGGCAATAAAGTGTTGTGGATTAGCCGCAGCTGACGATTTTAGTAAAGTTTATTTAATAACAGATGTTCTGATTACCAAACAGAAAGGTACTAACTGTATGAACCTTGGCTAAACGAAAGGTGGAGTTGACCAGCTAATTTTTTTACTTTTTCTGCAAACGATATTTCAAACGCCTGAGTTACCCATCTAGGCCAGGTTAGAAAAAGATCCCATCGTACCTGTTGAATTTGACAGCCAGTCCCATATCTGCAATGCAACAGGTCCCATTTCTCTTGATCAGGATGTTTTTGCTCTTCAGGTCCCGGTGTGCAATTGCCGGCTTGCCTTGGGTGCCATAGATTTCAGTGTGGAGGTGACAAAGGCCACAGGCTGCCGAAAAGGCCAGCCGAAGCAGAGATCTGGTGTCTAGCATGGCGCACTTCAGAAAATCATACAGAGAGCCGCTCTCGTGGTAATCGGTGATGAGATACAGGTGGGTCATTGAGCCTGTACCTTTGATGTCTGCAGCAATAAAGCCTGGTGAACGAATGAGAGAAAATATTAACGTTATTTATTAGAAAATGTTTTAACTGATATAGTAAAAATAATACATAAAAATAGTGCAGTCAAAACACTTGCCTCTTTGATAGTTATTCTTATAAATATGAAGGCAAATCTGTATACAATTATGCAATTTCTCTTACCGCTTGCATACAAGCTGCATTAACCAATTGAACAAGAAAAACTGATTAACTGTGCCGGAATAACAACTGGGACCGAACTAGTTGGTGATATGGTGACCACTTCTGTTAGAGTAGCGTTAATTTTTACAAACTGGGTAAGAGATGTGAATGAACGCCTCCAGGGCCAACCCTCATGCCTTCTTCGTCAGTGAGACCCAGTTGAATCTCACGGCACAGAGGGCAATCTCTGCAGAGGGCCATGTGCACATGATTAAACTGGGCAAAAATGAGATGTGCACACCAAACAAACATGGTACATTCAGTGAGTCATTTTTATGCCTCACATTAGCCAAGACTTTTTGATTTTACTAATATTAAATGTTTAATCTGCTTAATAAATGGGTCTTCAGACAACCCTCCTTGTCCATTGGTCTGATTTTGTGCCACTCACATTTTTTGCCACTCGAGCAAGGGGTATTAGGTCATCCCACTTCAGCCATTGGGTAACTTCACGCTGAGTGACAGCATTCTGCCTTTTTACAAAGAAGACTTTAACACACAAAGTCGTTTCCTTAAGTCGCAGGGACTGCTATGACAAGGAGTGCTTTTTGATTCCAAAAATATTTTTATTTTCAGCCAATGTATTTGATTTACATTCATGAATGATCGGCATCCTCTCTGACACTAAAGTTTTGGGGGGAAAAAACGTGACCTAGCCAAACCAAGACTTGACAAAGCCAAAAGACTGGTGACCAATGCCAGACTGATTGGCTTTGCCAATGCTTAGTTCTCAACATGTAGTTGGGAAGTACCAGGGCACATTCATGAATACGTGTGGCAAACAGTGCATCTTGCAGAACATTAGGTCAATACTGCACGATTTCAAGAAATATCTAACAGCTACCTGTGGATTCTCCTTGGGTAAAACGTTGGCAAGTTGTGCATTTCAATCTACACTGGCTCAGAGCCACTAGTCAAAACAGGATATAATATAGAAACCGTTCTAACATGTTCTTGGGGCTACATCCCCAAGGGAAGTTTGTGAACATGTACGCATATGATGAACTTTAAAAGCAACCTGATTTGTTTTTTCAAATAATTATGTCAATTAGTGCACATCAGAGACACTCCCAGTTGCACTGCCCATTACTGGTGCAAAGGACTACATGCAAATCATTCAAAAACCTCAGACAGTAATCAGTGCCGTCCTTAGGTGACGCTTAAACACGGAGCCAGTATCCATCGGTGATGGACAGCATTATCTAGCTGCATTAATTAGTCACAAATCTGCACATTGTTCCCTTGCACATCATATTCCTACTGCAACAGGACCAAGACTGATTTGCATATGGTTGAGTCCAATCTGAGGTGGCAGGATAGGCATCAGAACAAGTGGTTGGAATGTTACCCCACGTGATTGACAGTGGTTAGACTTATTGCAAGCATTCCTCCCATCACCTTTTGTGTATTTGGGTGAAAAGATCTAAGCTGGGTTCTCCCCGTTGTTGGAAGACACCCTATGCCACCTCATGGCACAGCCACCATTCATGATCCACTAGGTACCGCCGTCAGAACTGAGCTTGTTAGAACTGGAGATCAATGGTTCAACAAGCCTCCTAGCACAGTACCCACACTCCACCCCGATTGCCGCAGTTCCACATGGTGGTGGCATTGTCAGTGAGGACCTGTACCAGATACTCCTTTGTGGATGGCAGGAAGGCCTTCAACACCAGTCGATTGGCCCGCAACTCCAAAAGATTGATATGGAAGCGGTTTTGCACTACAGACCAGATGCTCAAAACTCCATCTCTCACAGGTGGCCCGTCCCCAACCCTGCAGTGATGCATTTGTTGCCACTATTAGCTCAGGGTGGGAAAGGGAAAGGGGGTCTGCTGCTGGTCAGGCTGCAGATGAGTAGCCACCACTGCAGCTCTTGTGCTATCTCCTCCAAAATATGGATGACATCCAACAGGTTTCCTTGGTGCTGGGCCCACAGACTTCAGAAACCCCTGCAGAGCCAGCATCACAGCCAGAATGTCTTGGATGTGTTGCAAAAGAGAAAAGGACCTGAACTGCTGAGTCCAAAAGAGCTCCTATAAAAGGAAGTCTCTGAAAAGAAGTCCGGTGCGACTTTGGCTCGATCGAGAACCCTAACGATGTCAGGAGTTTCGGCATCATCTGGAGGTGGTCTACGACCGACTGTGGCCAATCCACCTACAAAAGCCAGTCACTGAGATAGGGGAAAACTGAAATCCCCAACCTCTGTAGATGAGCAGTGATCACAACCATCACTTTAAAAAACACCAATGGGCGCTTATTAGACCAAAGGGGAGAATGGCTAATGGAAAATGCTCTTGGCCAACCTGGAACTACAGGTAAGACCTATAGGATGCAGGACAGACACATGAAAGTAGACATCCTGCAGGTCCAAGGCTATCCTTCAGTTGCCCGGATCCAGACAGACAGAATGTGGGCCAGTATGAGAATTTTCAATAGTCCATCTGCAAAAAGGAATTCAGAGGGCAAAGACCTAAAAACAGGAAGAAGCCTCCATCCTACTTCGGTACAAGGAAATAACTGGAGTAACAACCAGTCCCAACTTCAGAGTGCAGAACTCTCTTGATGGGCCCTTTGGACAGTGCAGTTCACACCTCTAAGTAAAGAGAATAGGTGCTCCTCTGAAAGCCACTCTGATGTGGGATGAAGCTGTGGTGGGTTCGAAAGGAAGGGCATAGCCCTGCTGGATGATCTGGAGGACCCACCTGTGACATGTGACGAATTGTTTCACTGTGAGAAAATGTCCTGCCTCCCACAGGGTGGTTGTGCACAGCTAAAGACACACAAAAGAAGCATGCAAGATGATGCCACAGGGGAAGCGAAGTGTGAAGATCGGTGCCCCTGCTGACCTGCACATTACCTGCCTGAACCCTAGCAACAAAAGGACTAAGGTGACTGCAGTGGCGGTGGGCTTGGCTTTGACCATAATTCAACTCTCTGGAGAAGCCTTGGAAGGTAAATCATCCTCCTCATCACCACTGTCATCTCATGATGGTGGCAAACTGGTCAGAATCGGAACCAAAAAAGATGATGGGGCATCGGACGATGACTCTGCTGTGGTATGAGGGTTTGTCTGGATCAGGCTGTATGAGAACTAAGTGCACTGCAGTGGAATCCGAATGTAGAAGACAGATTCTCCTGTGGTAACTAACTGGAGGCTGGTACGGCTCCTTGGGGCCCTAAAGCACTCAGCGGGGCCGGAAGAATGGCAAAAATACACAGCAAGGCTTCCTTAAAGTCCTTGAACTGCTGAGGCATCCCTAATGGCCTGGGAAACTCAGGGTGGGTCAAAACGTCGACAATTGCGTGGGGAATATTCACAGTATTTTGACATTTGGATCAGTATTCATACTGGACTGTTATGCTTTTAATAACGGAGACCCCCAGTGTAGATGTGTTTGGTATTTGAATCACTGCACTTTTTCAACTATGAGCACTGTGCCGTCTGCACCTGATTATTAATATATCATTTAGCGCATTTTGAATAGAACAATAAAGTTGTAATAGTGTGATAATCAAACATTGATATGCGTTTTTACCTCATGACGGTTTTTAAGTGAGACTCATGGAGTCGTTCGTTGTATCGGAAACTCCGGGAGCATTGGGATCAACTGCGGGTTGTGCTCCTCAATCGGGGAGCGAGATCAAGCAGCACCTTGATGCCCTCACCTCTTCTCTTTTGCTAGTGGAAGCACTGTGTCCAGTCCCACTTCGCCCTCATGGCCATGACTTGTAAATGGCACAGAACTTGTGAGGTCAGTTATCATTTTTTTTATATTCAGCAACATACTGCTTTGCCTCATGATATCAGATCACCTTTGGGTGCATGAGGGCTCTTTTATCACGAACTGGAGTGGTGGAGCTCAAAACCCAAAGGCACAACGTGTGCGGGTCCAGCACCGACATGTGTTTTCAACAGACAGAACAGTTCTTGAACCCTGTAGTTTTAGGTGGAGACATTTTTTCCCTTGCACATCGGAATTCAGTTTAAAGAAACTTGTCAAACAGATGAAAAAAATGAATGGAGCTCGAGATCCTCATTCGAAAGAACGGAAAGAAAGGAAATGACATCAGTGCACAGGAGTGGCTCTTCTATGCAGCTCCTCCCTGTCACTTCCATGGAGAAACAAGGTCAATGTGGAGCCACACGGCGTCACTTAGTTGCACGTGTGTGCACTGCTGTGAAACGCTGCATAGCCAATCTAATACCAGGGATAATTCTAAAGGTGAGCAACCTCCAGTTAGAAGTAGCCATCAAAAAAATCTACATAGCCTCATTGCCTCTCAGTACTTACCCAAGATATTCTCATGTCGCATAAGAACAGTCTGGTAGATTTCAGTTTCCCGGAACCAACTGGCTTCCTCGGTGGTAGAGAAAACTTTCACGGCCACTTTCTCGCCCCTCCACCTGCCCATCCAAACCTCACCATAGCGACCTTTCCCGATTTGCCGCACCATCTGGATCTGTTTACCAATGGTCCGCTGAACCTAGAAGGATGCAAGACCCATGTAATACAAATTAGAAACATTATAGCAAGTTTAGCCTCTGGCAACATGCCGTTCAAAGAAGAACCATCAAAAACAACAGGAGAGGAAGGGATCGACACGGCTAGTCCCCTCAGTAGAATATCAATAAACAATAAAGCCAGTGTACAAGAAGGGGCACTCTAATCAATGTGAAACATCGATCAATCGAGCAACGAGCCTCAGATTCCCTGTGAACCGTTATGTTCATAGGAAGTAAGCTTGGCAAATTTGGAACAATACCCAGTGGGTATGAAAAAAGCCCTCACTCACCAACCTGGTTGGTGACATGCTTCATCATTGGGCTTCCACTGGGACGACCGAATGTCATCCCAGTGTGCTGCGACGCCAGGTTACTGCGGAGCTGGGTTGGTTGTGTGGGGAAAGTGAATTTAAAATAACCAATCAAGTCAAAAAAGAAACTTTATTAATTTTGCTTAAAAGGCAAGGAATAAAAAGGAGTGAGGGTCAAAAAAATAAAAGACCTGGTTCACTCCGTGGCGGTCAACATGTTTCTGCCTCATAGATTGTTAATCGGGCATTCGTCAGGACCAGAGGGGGATGTGCGTAGCCCCGGTGGTGTGCACGCACTAAGGTACACCCAACCGTGGGCTGATGTGTGAAAAACTCAAAAAACACACTGAGTAGTGTGAACTCCGCCAGGAAAGTTAATTGTGGGGAGAGGAACGAGTTTACTCTGATGATATCAAGTGACAAACAAACACAAAGACAAAACATGAGAGAGATATCAATGTCTGTCACACAAAACGTGATCTACAGATCAGCAAATTGAAACTGATGTGCTCGAAGGACAAGTGAGTGCCTTTAGGTCTACCACAGGTGCAGTCATATGTGAGAAGCTGTGCACCTAGGTATAATAGAATATCGGTGTAGGGGCAACGAAACGTTGTCCTCTCAATGGTGACTAATAGTCAATGTTCGGATCGCAGGTGAAATGTGGCAGTGACACTCAATGCGAAGAAATCGCGCTAGGGATTAGGTTAACTGCACGCGATGCTCAGTGTGCAGAAAAAGAGGACGGGTCAAAGAAGAACTGCATCACTGTCCCACATCTGCATTGCATATTAAATACAAATAAAATAGTGTCTATAATGTATGAATTTAACGGACATCAATGCAAGCAAATTTCTCTACACACCCTCTAATAGTACTGCAATGCAAATTGGAAGGGGATTGAGGCAGAACAGATTGCACCCTTCAATAGTAAATGGGGATTGAGAAACGTTTTTAAATTTGCAAGAGCAAATACTGTGGTAAGAATTATAACAGGGGTTGAGAGGTGTCTGAATGTTATTTTCTGGACGGTAGTGTGAAACAAGGTACTTGAATTAAAAAACATGAAAGGCAGCAGTATCTGCTTCACAGCAACAACTTCTGAGTACCCGAATAGTTCCACGAAAAGTGTCAGCCTTGCACGATGTAAAGTACAACCGCCAATCTTAGCAGTTGCCAGTGCTAGCATATCAAAAGTTCAGCGTTCTGCCTGTTGGACAACACTACTCACTAGTATTGTAGCAGCTATACACTGGGGTGCTCGTACTGAAACCACTGAACTTATAACAAAATAAGCGCCTGTGCTGTCACGTAACAGCATTCCTGCCGAGAATGAATGGCATTATCACTTTGAAAGTATAGCAGCTCTGCTGAGAAGCGGCAATGCAAGTTTCAAACCTATGGTGTCCCTGCTCAGTAATATTATTTCCCCTTTATCCAGGAAGTGCATGTACTGTTCCATTAAACATATAAAGGTGTGTACTGTGCTGTACCCGTGTTCCTGCTTAAAAAAAAAAAAAGAGTATACAGATATTCCGAACATGATAGCAGTGATCCTCGATAGCACGTCTACCTTAAAAGTAACTAGGGAGGAAATTGGTCTGGTAGCCCAGTTGGTCACTTTAGAGCCCGAGGATAATCATTTATTCTTCCAGACTCTAAAAAATGAAATATATAATATGCAATCTGGCAGCAAATGTGTGAAATGTACTCTACTCATGTAAATCCCACTGGATGAGCACAATCTTGTAGCATGTGTACAGGGGCCTTCCAGCTGGCTTAGAAGGTTTTGTGACTTGCACATATTATTTGGTATCAGTTATAAAATAACTACGGTAAGGATGTTTGAAACTATGAACATTGTCTGAGACAAAACACCGAAAATACAAAAAGAATTAAGGATTGTCTTCAATAAAGGTATTCAAACGATCGGCAACTTTCATTACCACTTTGCACTCTTTCAGTAAAACGATTAAATCACATGTTCCCTTCTATCCCAGATCACGGACTCATTTTACCAATCAGTGCTCATGACAGGCGTTGGATCCTTCCCCTTCCAGAAGATAAACCATCTTCCTTTTGCAGCACATTAAACACAAAACCACAACCTCTTGACCAGAAGGATTTGTATACAGAACCAGTCATTAAATCAACTTTAGAGGAACCCTCATAGCAAGCTCCACTGAAAATTCTGCTTGACGCGCCTTATGTAAAATCTTGCATTTAGTGGGCACAAATAGCTATTTCAGTGACTGCTAGAACATTAGAAGATTAAACTGGAGGTCCCGAGCACTCGGAAGAAGGCATCCTCATAAATGAATTTTACTGAGATAGTTGGCCTTCAGTTATGTTCACATAAGGATATGTACAGAGGCACTACAAACCCCCTGAATATATACAAGCAAATAAATAGCTTATGAGCTATTGGCATCATTGAGGTTTAATCTTACTCAAAAATATTTCCAGTGAAAACAGTATAGAAAGACTACAGAGTTGTCCCTTTCATCCTTTATCCTCTTTTTCCTCACAGTGTAAATCCTTTGCTCATTTGGGGATCAAGTAAGTCATAGCTTCCCTTATCTCTGAATTGCTTTGTTTCATGGTTCCTCTCAAACGACTTTAAATAAACGCGGCCTCTAGTGCAGAGTCAAGATAGACCAAGAGGCTTCCAAGGAGCAATCATAAGGCTCAATTTCAATAAACTCGAATGTAGAATTAGCTGGCTGGCAAACACTCTTGAATTGCTAAGATTTGTAGTGTTAATGGCAATGGTGACTATACACAAAAGACAGCACACCTTGGCCGCATAGGAAAAATAGCTGGCCTGGATTTTGAAAATATGGCATTGGTAAAGATTTATTAAGGCAACGCAATCTTACAAAATCTTGCGGTGGCTAGTGTAATATCTGTAGCTAGACGTTTTTTCTCTTTTCAACAGTTCCCGGTGTAGTGCACTGGCCACCAAGTCAAGTCCTGACTGCTATTCAGATTCTATGTCTGGCTCTCCAAACTATTGATCTTCGGATTACTAGCCGCCTCTGCACATAAATTACGCATGTCTGTTGACAGAATTAGGAGTAGCATCATCTATAGCTAAGAGCTGTAGTGGATACTTCAGTGACCATTCATTAAACACCTAAAACAATTATGCTTGTCTGATATCTCTGTCAAAAAATGGGTCAAGATGTTCGAAAGGCAACTCTGTTGCAATGTCACTTTTAGCTATTATGTTTTATTTTTGGAAAACACTGCCAGAAAAGATTCATTAAAATGAAAATAGATCTATTTAAAAGGCCTGATCGGGGACCTTCTTGTTTTTTCTAAGTACAGAACGTCTTCATGATGTGGCAAGTGTACTATACATCTTGTGCCAACGTGTGAAATGATTCCTTTCCCTTTCATAGCATGATAGTTTTCTCAAAATGTTGTTTTATAGTTTCCATTTGGTTTCCTCTGGTGCCTCTAATCAATATTCTGACCTTCAAATGATTACATTACGTATCCCTCTGTTTTAAGGAACAGATGGTACAGACCAACACTGAAAAACAGAAGGCAGTAAAAACCTACGGGCTTGAGGAGGGAGGGATACCTAGATTACCCTTCTACAAGCACATTATATTATAAAAGGAAGGTAATCTGCAAAACGTTAAAAAAAACAGACATCACTAGATATGCCACTTACCGGAGAAACGTAGAAAGCAGCAACAGCCTCAAACTAACCACAGATGAATTTTATGGAGCAAAAACCACGTCCAAGAAATAAACATATCTCAGTGCCCCCTCCTCCCCGAGAGCATGGGGCAGTCTGAGTACCACAGGCGCACTTAACAGCAGGGTAGAACCCACAAGAGGATGACTCACCAGCAAAGGCAGCCCTAACCCGCTGCCAGAACTCTGCGATTGGTCGATAAGGTCCTTCAATGACTCCCCAGGTGGGAACAGAGACTCATCTTGCTCCAGGTCCCGCATGTAATGGCGTCTGTCTGCCTGTAGTTTATTCCTGCACAAAAAAAACAAGAGAGCGTTTGCAACCCTTTGCATGCAGCATTTGTATTTTTCAACCTAACCCCTTAAAAGACAATGGTGAGCCTAATTCCGCGGATTGGAAGCTAAGGACTTTTTTCAGAGACGTTTTTCAGCTGGCTGGACAAATGTAAGCATAACAAAGACATGGACCACCACCCCCCAATACGGCAATCTACAGCTAATGTAAACAACAGAATTCTAAATTTATATACCTCAATCAATCAATCAGGCATCTATTAAGCGCGACTACTCACCCGTGAGGGTCTCAAGGCGCTGGGGGTGGGAGGTAGCAGACTCCAGTGCCTGGGGGGGAGGGGGGGCAGGTTTTGTGGTTCCTTACGAAGGGGGGGAGCGCTGCTGTCTAAGTTGGAGCGGAAGGGCGTTCCAGGCCTTGGCTGGGAGGAAGGAGAAGGAGCAGCCTCTCCCGATCTGGTTTTCCTGGTGCGTGGGACCACGGCGTAGTGGAGCTGGGCTGATTGCAGGGCTCTTTGGGGTGCGTGGAATTGGAGTCTGTTGTTCAGGTATGCTGGTCCGGTGTCGTGGAGGGCCCTGTGTGCGCGGTTGAGCATCTTGAAGGTGACGCTTGCTTCAATGGGGAGCCAGTGCAGAGTGTGAAGGTGATGGGAGATGTGGCTGTGTTTTGGCAGTTTGAGGACCAGTCTTGTGGCGGCATTCTGGATGTTCTGTAGCTTGCGGGTGAGGTTTTTGTTTATTCCGGCGTAGAGTGCGTTGCCATAGTCTAGTCTTCTGGTGACCAAGGCGTACGTGACGGTTTTCCTGTGTCCAGGGGGGATCCATTTGAAAGTCTTACGTAGGAGGCAGAGGGTGTGGAAGCAGGAGGACGTGACTAAATTGATCTGGCGGTCCGTTTTGAGATCTGGAGACCACACCGTCTTTAAATAATGCCCCAAAATATAAATAAATGTACAAAATAATGTACTTCAGAAGGAGCGCCCTCTGTGCATGGACCCATCACTTGATATTGACCAGTGATCTACAGAGCATAATGTTTATGGGTAGGTGGCTGGTGAGACTTCACCTTTCCAGCTGGTGAACTGCCCTTCCTCAAGCATCAAATGCAGAAAGAAGTGGTAGATGGTGAGGGGAGGAGGGGCATTTTCTGAAATGTTAAAGGAAATTCATCGAAATCTAAAATATCTCCGTTTTAACACATTGGAAAGATTCAAGGCTTTTAAATGATAATTTTAATGGCAACGTCAGTGCTACTCCTGTGACAAGTCGTTCTAGGTAGGGTGATGGGAGCAGTGTACCCAGACCGTTCTAAGAGTTACTGGATCTAGGTGAACCGGAGGATCCAAGATTTCAGCCCTTTACATAACATGGCTACAAACTCTGTTCAGTAAGACTTAATCCTTTCAGCTTCCTTTGCTAGTTCATATCTATCACCTTGTTCATCATCAGACATCAACATGCAGCGCACACTAGTTCTGTTAAACTTTGCTGTACGTAGAGTTCAATCCAGGTGCACCTGCCCAGATTTCAAGGCCGCCTCGTGATTTCAAAGCTGGATAAGTGAATCGGCAAGGGAGATTTAAAAAGCAACTCACATTTTCTTAACATAAAATAATACTCGGTGCAAAAAAGCTTGGTTGATCCTTGAAGATGCGTAAAACCAGTGGACAGGAAATGATTGTTCTATGGCCAGCAGATGTCTCTTTAGAGACAAAACTGTTTGAAAGGGACCACCATTGGGCAGTAGTGAGAGTCGACATGTATGATTCCATGCTAGAAAATAAGAGGTGTATTAGGAGGTAAAATGCCCTTTTTACCGACCTAATGGTATAAGATTCTATCCTTCAAGAAAACAAGTCTTATCAATCAATATAAAAACCTTAAACATGACCTTTATCCTCACGTCAAAATGGACTTAAAACAGGAGTTGGCCGAAGAAGCCTGGTTAGTCTTGGAGGAAATAAAGAATTATGGCCGACTGGCTTTCTGAGCAAAAATCTGACCATCATTTGCAGCGACATAGTCCTAAAAAAAAATTCAGCTGACTTATATAAACAAAAAGTGCATTTATGGTCTTACTTGTAAAAGAAGACGGTGATGAAGATGCCCAAAACCAACAAGCAGATTGAGACAGACACAACAAGCGCTATCCAGTGTGCAGTGCCATCCAACAGCCCCACTGTACGGAAACAAAGAAAAGCACAGGAATCTGATGTTATTAAAATACAGACTTGAAACACAAACACGTACAATTCGAAATATGGAAATGCAGAAATTGAAATATGGAAATGAATACATTGAAATATAGAAATGTATTATGGCCTCATCGACCTGCTCTCCAGCACCACCTATTATCTAGGACTGTTCCCAAGGTGCACAAAGTCTACATGGTTTTCAGAGTTGCCCTACTTTTTCACAAGTCAATGTGTCATTCTAACCTGCCGTGCACAAAGTACTTAGTGCCTCTGGTGCTCTTATAAAGGGGACATACTTTGTTAAATGTCAATGTACACGGGAACTCGAACTGCCCAGTACATCCTTCCTGCCTAAGCTGTTGACATGGCCATGTTCCACTGAAGACATGCTCCTGAGGAAAGAGGTGGGGAATTAGTCTGAGCTTCGCTACAGAGTGGTCCCCTCACAGACGTTCCTCAAAATAACCAAGGAACTGCTTCCATCACTTAAATTAACAGGTGGATAACTATCAAATTCTATGTTGTAACACAACCAAGTTCATTATCTGCACCACTTGAAGAGAACATTAAAACCGACACATTCAATTTACAACCTGCGTTTCTCTACTCAGATCGTTTTTGGGTAATATTCGAAGGATTCAGAAAGCACTACACACCCAAATCAATCATTTCCATTGCCTCTGAATCTACAAAAAACATTTTAAATACTTGCTAGTCCAGAAATACATGAAATCTTCAAGCCCAGAGATTATGCTTTGGTCTCCTATACAGCATTAATCACTTGCCAAATAATCAATATTATGCATTAAGCTATATAAACTAATTCTATATTTCCTACATTTGTCTATATATAAATGAACCTACACCACGCTACAAGTCTTAACACACCCACAACAAAATCCCTATTTACAACCTCAAGCTGCATTAGAACACTGCAAAGTTGAGAACTCCATTTCCTAACTGAAACCACTAACCTTTGAATACCGCCTTGGTCCTGGAACCGACCGGCCTCTGGTCAGCGGTCCCGACCTCCTCATTAGGATTTGACCTAACACTGTTCGGTCGCATTGCTGCATTTTCCAATGGGAGCATGCATTACGGCCGTCAACCGGACGTAATGCATGCTCCCATAGGGAAATGGGAGGTGCTGGTCATCCCTGCATCCCGTGGCAGGCACCTCAAGGTGCAGGGATCCCTGCAGGGATCAACAGGGGGCACCATAAGTGCCCCCTCGGCGTCCAACTGGAGATTGCACACCCAAGGGGGCCCTGCTGTGGGGCCCCAAATTCGCTTTCCAACATGGTTTCTATGTCGGACGGGCCAACATAGAAACCATATCAGCAACTGTGCATCGTAATCCCAAGGGCAGAAAGGTCCGCCCTTTGGGATTACGAGCCGGTTCCGACTGGCCAAGGAACCCGTCGGAAGCCAGGTGGAATAACCATGGCCAATTACAATGAGGCCCGGAAGGCTCCGTCTTTACGGGCCGCATTGTAATCGGCCCCCAAGTGTGTGTGAGTGAGTGAATGAGTGTTGCAGTGGGTATACGAGTGTCTGAGTAGGTTTGTAAGTGGGTGTGAGAGAGTATGAGTGGGTATATGAATGTCTGAGTGGGTCTGTGAGTGGGTGTGCAAATCTCTGATGAGGGTGGGTGGTAAACTCCACTCCACCAGCGGAGTTTGCAGAGTTTAGCCACTCGCGCCTCACATGGAATGTGAGGTTCGGCAAAAACTCCGCCAACCGCTGGTGGAGCAGTTTGCCGGCGCTCTCACCCCTAGACTTCATCCCCCAACCAGTAGAGCGCCAGGAGATTCCTTTCAAAAGTGGTTGTGAAAGGGGTCCGGGCCTCCGATGAGGTCCGAACAATCCCACTGTGGGTGACTTACTTGTGGCAACAATAGGGGTTCTTTGCCCCCAACGACCCTCATCAGCCAAGGGGAGCAGAGAACTGTGGTTGGGTTTGAACGAGTGCTTATAAACAAAACAAGGATTCCTCATATGTATTTGAATAAACATTGCGAGATGAGAAGAACTTCAATTGAGACTCATCGGTTTGAATGGTCGGGGTACTGGTTATGGTTTGCTCAGCTAACCATTACTGCTCAATTTTACGGGGCTTCCAGCTTTCTTTTAGTAAACATAAGATCACAGACAATTTTTTAAAAAGAAATTTCGAAGGTTAGTTAAATATACCATAAAGCATGAAAGCCAAAAAAGACTAACTTACCATTAGCAAAGTATATTTTTTGGTGCATTTAGTTTTTTAATGATATTCTCCTCCTCCACTCTCTGTGTGACAGCCACTAGATCTTTCCAGTTCCCCATCGCCTATAACCATTGGCATTGGACCAATTCCTGGATCGGTCTCATGTGTAGCCTCTAATGTGGTATTAGTGGTATTCAGGAAGTCATAATTTCTAGTAATTTCCCCACCGTCCTCACTGTCAGACAATGACCCTTCTGGTAACAGCAATCTTCTTGTATTATAGCTAGGACTATTTTCTCATATGGAAATGTCTTTGCTTGCAGTGTGTTTATTTTTCCTACCAAGAACAGCTTCTCCTGTTCTGGAGTTGGTAAAGACAAGGCTTCTCCATGTTTATAATGAACCCCAATCAGTGGAGTGTTGTTATCACTGCACTTATGCTGTCTCTGCATCTGTGTGCAGAACTTGCTCTCACCAGCCAGTCATCTAAGTAGTGGTATACATGTATTCCCTTGCTTCTCAGTTGCGCAACTTTGTCTGCCAGACACTTTGTGAATACTCTGGGGGTTGATTTTAAGCAAAAAGGCAGCACTCTAAATTAGTAGTGTATTTTGTCTATGATGTGGCGCAGGAACTTTTTGTGTCTGTGATTCACTTGAATGTGCAGGTAGGCATCCTAGAAGTCTATAGTTGCCATGTAATCCCCTTGCTGGAGTTGAGGAATAACCTCCTGGAGAGTTGTCATTTTGAAACTTTGTGTTCTTATGAACTTGTTTAGGATGCAGAAGTCTAGTATGGGTCACAGTGACTTGTCTGGCAGCAGTTCTTTTGAATCCTTCTGAAGATACGTCTTTTCTACCTTTGTGTGGATTTTGTGCGCAAAGCCCCTAGTTGGTAGATGTTTTTCAGTTCTATGCAATAGTCGTGTTTGATGATGTGAGAATCCATTTGTCCGATGTGATCTCGCTCACCTCCTGGAGGAAGTCTCCTATTCTTGCCCCCAACAGGTGTTGTGTGTGTGGCTGAAAGTCCAAATTTAATGAGTCACTTGTTTGGTGTTGCTGCCCCTCTTGACAGATGTCCTTTGCCTCTCGCTTGCCAGTGAAAGGGCTGTCTCGGTGGTGCTTGAAATTGCTACTGTTGTGCCGGTGTTTGACCTGTGTGTTTGATGTGTTGCAATGGTTTGAAACCCTCCTCTTTCCGTCAGTCTTCTAATGGCAGTGATTCACCTTTTCTGTTGCACTCCAAACGGTAGGGCCCCCATTGACTCTGCTGTGTCATTATCTTTTTCAGTTGTTGCAGTGTCTCATTTGCTGCACTACTGAACAGGTGTTCTCTGCTAAAATGAGTGTTGATAATGCTGGCCTGCACCTTGTTTTTGAACCCCGAAATTCATAGCTAAACGTGTCTTCTTAGGGTCGTTCCTGTCACCAGTTGTATTGCTGCTGTGTCCACGGCATCCATTGCTGATTTTAAGCACATGCTAGCTATGTTTTTCCCCCTTCTGCAAGGGCACATGCCCTCTTCTGGTATTGTTATTTAAGGTGTTTCATTAGTTACGCTATCTCGTCCCAGTACTTATGGCATACCTGTTAGGTAGGGCTTTGGAGTTTGCTATACACTACTGTGTAGCCACTCCTGTCTTGAATTTTCTTCTTACCATTTCTATTCTTTCACTTTCTCTATCCAGAGGTGGGTGGTACATTAGCTCTTTTCCTACGACTGAGCCCGCCACCACATTGACCCGAATGTATCCTGGGTCCTAAGTGGAATGTTGGTATTTTTTCTCGACCTGGCGTATCACTAACTTACAAGTTGCTGGCTCTTCAAATGCCTCTCTACCCTGGTCCAGGATGCTCAGGAGCATCAGAAGGAATTTACTTTTATTCTGTGATGGTAGTAGTGTCTACAGTTGGAAGCATGTCTGTGACTTCTCCTCATCCAGTTGGACCCCGTACTGCTCCATTGCCTTCTTAACCAACTGGTTGTTAATGGTAATGTCATCCAGGGGAGATGGTCTCGACATACAAGTGTCTACAGTTTCCTCGGGTGAATCTGCCTCAAGGTGTTGCCACTGTTTTTCAACACTTTCTGACCCCAAAGTGTCCTGGTACAGGCCCTGTACCACTGGGTCCTCCCACTCATAGAAGACCGAGGGGATCCTTGTGACTTGACAGCCTTCAGTGGGCAAGATTTTCAGCGCAGAGTAATCTTATGTGGTCTAGAGTCCAAATCGTTCTGATCAACCGCTCCAATCTTTTTTCGACTTTACCTGCCTTCACTTCTCCTTCAGTCACTTGTGTTCTTTTTTGATGTCAATGATTACTTTTTCGACGTTAGAGCCCTCTCCTTCCGGATGTTAGGCAGTGCTATCCTTTTCTTCCCTAGATAGCCCAAGATCTCAAAGTGAAGTTGTTCCCTTCTGCCCCTACATGGCGTAGTGGGCTTGCCTTTGCGTTTCTCATGCTTTCGGCTTTCTTGGTTTAAACTCTACGCACGCTCCAGAGGTGTCAGTCTTGTGGTCTCTTGGCCCTCTGGGCTAACTTATTGTGACACTCAGGGGAGAAATGGAAAGGCGTGTTCTCCATCTCATGCAGAGCAGGGGCCCCTTGTCTGCGCATACTCCATACTTCACTTGACGGAAGTTCCACTTACTTCGATGTTTTTTCCAGTGTAGTCTGGTGGAATTTCTGGGTAACGTTACCTTACTTCGTTATGGCGATTATCTTCTCCGTTTTCCTTAACGAAATCCTGATTTTCTTACTCTTCTTCCCCTTGGTGATTGGATAGCTTCAACGATGCTTCTAGACCCAACGGCGGAAAAAAAGAAACTGCAGATGGGAACCACATGTGGGGAGTTCCAGTAAAGGCATCAGACGTCCTGGTACTGGAACAAGCACCAAATGGTGGCGGCAGTCGATACCAAACAACAACAACAAAAAAGAGAAATGGAAAATAAAAGACTACTATACAAGAAGAGAGGTCTGGACCCAACTACTAGATGGCGGAATTATGAACAGCATGTGAATCCAGAGAAGATACATGCTGCAAAACTATTTATCTAAGCACAGAGACTTTCAGTGATTTAATGACTCATGAGCGGGAAACTTTTGGCAGCCTTGCAAATGCCTATGCTGGAACTTTAAAAGACAAGACTTTACTAACTTCCAATCCAGTTGTTTAACCAACAAGGTTTCACTTCATTCTCTGCAACACAGAAACCTCTTTCTCAAGTTGCAATTTTGAACCTTTTTACATATATGCTAAGCCATCTCTTATGGAAGGCATTTTTTTGTGATATTCGAGTGTTTAGTATCCCTCTTCCAATTTTAAACCCATATTTGCAAACTTTTAGTGTTTCTATTTTTAATATTGTTGTTTTACAAATCTAAATTCACAGACAAAAAAATGCTGCAAATAGCTTAATGGTATGATACAGCAATGCCATCCATCGAAATACCTGGCTTTCCGTAATGGGACAAACTCATTTTGTTGGCAACATGTACAGTAGTGGATAAAACACGCCCATGTGCTACAGCAAGAGACTTATAAACAGACAAAATGAGGGGGTCTGAAAAGGTGCAGTTTATAGCTCCACAATGAACACATGCCTCAAATGCCAAGGTTTTTAGTAGAACACTTACCTGCCGGATCCGGAGGGGGCAGTGTGGGCATCAAGTCCTTGTTGCAATGGTTCGTCCTGCAGCACTCAATGGTGCGTCGCACCTGAGCATGCGGGGAATCCTATTGGCAAGAAGGTATGTAAGAGAGTTGTGGATTCAGAGACCTTATGGACTGTTAGAAACTGAAACAGATTCAATAATGACAGCTTTCCAGAGCAGAAATGTCACCCATATCATTGAAACGTGGCTTGTACATATCAGAGGAAGCTTCAGGGGAAAAACAACTGAACTGCTATTTACAGAGTATCTTTAAGTGATATGTAATGTAATCAATGCTAGACACATTGAATGTTTAATTCAATAACACTGGTATCGCCCTGCACACTATGCTAAACCCAATATTGGGTTATGGCTAAACAGACTTGCTGTAAACTCATGAGGGCTCTGGTCACTGCATTCCTGCTACTCCCATTTTCAAGAATACTTAGAAGTTAATTACTTGTAACAACAGTTTTGCATCTTCAACATCATAGGGGAAACTCCTGCCACAGAAGAACGCGCTTACAAATTAAAACTTTGAGTATAGTAAGAGAACGTTTGATACAAGCACTGGATGGTATGATCATGCCCATCACTGTAATCTATAACAAACTAATGCAGCTAAATAGTGCACATCAAAAAACACTATAAAGCATGTTAATGTTCAAGTATCCGCCAAGTGGACCAAAGAATGATTGACAGTGGTGGGGCAGAGATAAATGTATCAATCATGCAGAAAAATGTAGTTCCGACCAATACTGCATACTACTAAGTACTTGTTTAACAAGTAATTTCAACAGAATTTGCATCAATTGAAATAATAATGCATGGAAGTTGGTTACTGCACCTTGGTACTGCAGTGTAAACAGAAAATAATTGTGAACAACAATAGTATTATGTAGTAACTAAAAAAGCAGTATGGACTGTAAAAAGGGTATTGGCTACAGTCCTCGAATTGCCCTTTATCTGGAAATCTAATTGATCCTTTGTGAAATTAGGCCAACTCTGCAAACCAGTTAATATATTAACATGTGTACAATGCAAGGATGGACAGACCCTGTACGATGCAGCTTCATTTAGAAACATGAAAAATAGGAAGAATCACAAGCAGGTTACTTTTTGACCTACCCAGTAACAATCAGCAGATCACTTGAGGGATCCTAATGTCTCCAGGAAGGGTTGGAGATGAAGAAAATTACCGATGGGAATGTTGGGAATAGATAAGTTTGGTCACTGGATGGGGGCTAGTTCGTAGCTATTTTGGTCACAACTGCCTGAGAGAAAGCAGTTAAGAATCTTCTGGGATAAGATACGGATTTTAATAGAGACATACTGACTGTAAGAGTCTGGACAGCCAATAAAGAAATTAACATCCAGGTGCACATGCAATGGGGCGCGTGGTCTAAAGGAACAGCACTTCAACAAGGAGGTTCTACGTACTAGATGTGCATAAACATATTCGTTTTTGGGGCTGACCCAAAATCTTTGGCAAGGATGTACTCCACTTTCCCAATTTTGCTATTGAATGCTGCATCCTCCTTTGCATCTCATTTGCTCATCTCATCACAGGATGCGTGTGACGGGGGCTTTAGCGTGGCACCTGCTACCTGCTCTAAAGCACCAATGACTGTTACAACTTTCACATACGCTTGTTTCTGCCACCTTAGTACTTTATGCTGCGAATTCTAAATGAGTCTGATTTCCCTCCATAAAGAAATGTATCCTGGGACAGATAATTTATGTAGTAGTGCAGAAATAGAAATATGCAAATGTATGCTTTTCAAAGAGAGATTTGAGGCTTCACACCATAGAGGCACTGTAGGTAAACATCCACTGTGCAAACAAGAAACCTAAACTCAAACCATGCTTTTCTCCTGTTGCTTTGTGACTTGGTGTAAATATACATTCTGCAACTTCCCAGAATCTTCCCATACCTTTGCTTCCTGCTAAAGTACTTTAAGATCCAAGAAGGGATATGTTTAGCCTTACCTTACACTGGAAGTCTGATCCTTCATACTTCATGCAACCCTTAGAGTAAGAGATATCTCCATGCTCATCTTCTTCAATGACTGCAAAACAATGACCGTTTGTCCTGGAATAAAAATAGCAATTTGACCATGATTTTCTCAGGCATAAATTTTCCATCTTCACAAACTCTAGCAACTGGAATTCTCTTAGTTAAAGATTCTTTGAAGTGAACAGAAAGGTAACAAAGGTAACAAAGGTCATAGCAAAGGTCATAGCAAACAATCAATTGCATAAATCGGAAATTCACAAATCGCAATCGCAGTACACATTGCTTGGGGGAGGAACAAACTAGCCCTGTATGTAATGACTGCTTCAAACACAACACACCTGTCAAACTCCTCCCAACATAACAGGATACAGGTTTCAAAAAAAGGTGATAAATAATAAAAATGCTGTTGTATGTAGCTACGACTACAGCTCGAAGCACTGGACGGCATAACACAAACTTTGGCAGAAAGGTAGCTCTTGGTCCACAAAGCGACTTTTTTGTTTTTTAGCGTAAATCCGTTCAGTAGTTTTAGATTTATTAAAAGAAATCCAAATTTGTATATCTAGGGACGCAAACTTTCTGCGTCTCATGCAGAGATCTGATAGGCTGCCAACACTTCAACCAGAAAGTGTTGGCAGCCATCTTGGGAATCAGCTCACCAGAGCCCAAAACAAAAGCTTAAAAAACAGACAGATGGGGTCAGGGTAGGCATAACCTGACCCCCTATCCTTGGTGGTCAGGTCCCAGAGGGACCCCACCAGGGCTAAAAAGCATTTATTTGTACTTTTTGCAGCGTTAATTGCAGGCAGATTCACAAATTATGCAGCAATTTTTTTTTAAAACAAACAAACTTGAGCTCTTGCACTTGTTTTCAATAAAGCCCCCGGGTGGGCCAGGTTTCAGGGGCATGCATATAGATAAAAAAAATATAGGAGGGTCACACGGGGCTCCTCTCCTGAGGCTCTTATGAGCCCCGGGGACCACCATCTCCCCGAGGTTTTACTGAAATTAAGGAGGAAGGCCGCGCAGATCACTCTCCATTGGGCTCTAACAGCCCCTGGGACCACCATCTCCCTGGGACTTCAATTAAAATTAAGTAGAGGGGTCACACGGAACCCCCAGCCCCCAAGGATTATATATGCCCCAGGGATCACCCCCTCTCTAGGGCAAAATACATTTTACAGAATGGAGGGGTGGCCACGTTGTCCCCCCTCCCAGGCCATATACGGCCCGGGGGACCACCACCTCTCTGTGGCTGGCCCATGCATAGTAAAGAAGGGGGGAGATAATTTTTCTTTGCTTTTGCTTGGCAGGAGCTGTCACAGATCCTACAGACAAAACCAAACACTAACTCCGTTCCAATCAAGCAGGAGTTGTCAAATTGCTACCACTTGCTGGGAGCGGAGTTTTCATCTGTTTCCCTGCCTGTTGTCACGCGGACAGGGAAACATGAAATGTGATAACATTAACATGAGAAGACAATGAGACAACAAAGAGGTAAATATCCACTAAGCAAGTGTTTTTCTTCTTAAATATATAAATTAAGTGCTTCTTTGTTTGGAGGAGATGTTCTCATATTCCTCGGAATCAAGAACTGTCAGCACCGTTGGGGACCGTGGGGAAAGCTTGAATGCCCCCGTGGTCCCTGCTGGCTGCCTGTCTCCAGCGGGAACCAGCATTGCTATCACACACAGTGAGCTGCTAAATATGCAGCTCCCTCTGTGTGAGAACAACAGTTTTGTCTGTTTCCCTGCCCCAGATGAAAACTTCACTCCCTGTAAGCTGGAGTCCTTTGCCAGGTCCCGCTTGATGGGAGAGGAGTTAGTGTTAGCTCTGACTTGGCTAGAGCTGTCAAAACTTTCGGCAAATCAGAGCAAACAGCTATATCCGGGGGTGGACTGCCCGGTACATAGCAGGAACTGGCCCTAGGGAGGTGGCGGTCCCCAGGCCCATTAACGGCTCTAGGAGGGGGTCACGAGGGAAACTTATAAAGTAAAAAAAATTGGGAGTATGGTTAGATGCTAAACTGAGTTGCAGGGACCAGGTAAATAAAGTTGTCTCTACTACCACCTACATCCTCAAATCTTGTAAAAAAATCATGTCATTACTCCCAAAAGCAGTGCAACAAACAGTTGTTACCACTCTTATTATGCCAAGAATGGATTATTGCAATAGTCTGTATTTGAAAATACATAAAGGATCTTTAAATAAATTACAGATTTTGCAGAATGTGTCCACCAGATTACTTACAGGTATAACTAGGACTGATTCCATCTCTGTTCAAATTAAAGCTCTGCATTGGTTGCCAGTGAGGAAACGCATTCAATTCAAGGCCTTGACTCTGGTTTTTAAAGCCCTTCATGGATTTGGGCCTGAATTTCTAAAACAGCGACTCTACTGGTACACCCCCAATAGAACCATACGATCTTCTGACGCCAAATTGGCAACAGTACCCAGGGTGAAGAAGGCCAATTGGGGTGGCAGAAGCTTCATAGTCAATGCAGCAAGAGCATGGAATGCTCTTCCTTTATCTCTAAGTAGTACGACCAATCTTCTTGTATTTAGAAAGACATTAAAAACATTTTTCTTCACTAATTGATCCTCTGTGTTCCCCCCTTTGACTCGGTGCCTCCTTAGGCTTCTCTAAGCGCCAGGACACCTTTTGGTAACAGTTGCGCTCTATAAATGGCCATAACATAACATGTTAAAATAATTGTATAATGCGCACAGCTACCCAACAAGGGTTTCCCTTCCCAGTCCTGGTGAGGTGGCGGTCCCGGGGCCGTATATGGTCCAGGAGGGGGCTGTATATGGCCCCTGCCCCTCATCTATTTCAATTGCTGGACCCGGGGAGCTGGTGGTCCCCGGGGAACGGGGGTCCACGTGGCACACCACTAATTATTGGTTTTAAGCCCTGGGGAGGTGGTGGTCCCCAGAACTCTAAAGGGCCTATGGGGGGGGGGGGTTGCGGTGCCCCCACCAATATTTTAAATAAAGCCCCGGGGAGGGTGGTGGTCTTCGGGGGCTCAATAGAGTCCGTGGAGGGGGGGCGGGGGGTCCGCACTCGCTTCCCCCCATTTTATAATAAAGACCCTGGGAGGTGGTGGTCCCCAGGCTAAAAAGAGCCTAGGGGAGGTCAATGTACACCCCCTTTTCTTTTTCCATGCCTATATACCCCCAGGGACCTGGCCTCACCCGGGGGCTGAAACAAAAACAAGCGCCGGAGATGGCCCTTTTTTTTGCTGCAAATTCACAGATCCACCCATGATTTTGTGGCAAAATCGCAAAACAAAATCAACCTTTTTTAATGTTTTAAACCCTCTACTACACCTAGCATGTCAGCGTATTCCTGCCCTGCTCTATTTCCTTACTTTTTTACGTTTTATATGTCTATGGGAAGCAGAATCCTAAGATGGCTGCTAACACTTCCCGGTTGAAGTGTTGGCAGCCAATCACATGGAGACTGTCAGATATGCAAATTTGTTTTTCGCTTAATATCACAAACTACTGAATGGATTTACATCAAATCACAAAAAGGACTCTTTCTGGACTAAGAGCTAGCTTTCTACCAAATTCAGTGCAATTCTGTCCAGCAGTTCGCGCTGTAGTTGTGTTGAAAATCCCTATGGGAATAAACATGGAGAAAACGCTTTTGGGTACTCCCCTATTTGCTCGACCCCTGCTTAACTGATCACCCCAAAACTTTCCAGACAGCAGCTTTAGTGAGCATTACATATGTTTAGAAAATTTCGTTAAGATTTGTCTAATGGCGATAGAGATATAGGCAAGTCAAAAAACACTATCTATAGAAACAAGGTCCTAACTAGAACTAATTAATGGCGACTGCCAGTAAGGGGGGGGGGGGCGTGTGTGTACATACATACACACTCACACAGACATATATTGTTTTTAATTTACATCTTATATGAGTCTTTTTAAAACATTCATTCTCAGGGTACTTAAAATGCAAGTGTTGTCTTTTCAATCCAAGTGTTTTTTTCGAGATATCTAATGTTGGAAAATGTGTATTCTAAACCTCACATCAAGTGTCAACAAAGAAAACATTACCAATACGTTAAGCTTTAGTTACAAAATTAGAAGCAGGTGTTGGGATTTAAATAATTAATGAAAACACACTCCAATCGAAGTGAAATTGCTATACACATAAACGCCACCAGAGGGCACTCCTTACCAATGAAACACATTCATCACCTTGAAAACATTCAGAACATTTGCTCTTCGAGCGCAGCCGCCGATTTCAAATACGAGTCTTCCTCTATTTGAACATTGTTGGTTTCTTAATGTGATATTACCTAGCAGATATCGGATACTCTCCTCGGCACATTTTTCAAGGTGGGGTAACTTGGTTTATCGGGTTAAGCTTGCAGCGCGTATGATAACACACAACAGATTCCTGCTCTGGGGCACCCATAAACAGGACATAGAAGCCATGTTCCGGATCCCTGTCAGTGCTTAATTTGTAAATAAATAGGGCCCCGAGCCTACCTTAGGAGACCACAGCACCTTGCACCACCCATTTCCCCACACAAAGACACTGCTCTATGCCAAACACAATAATTCGTCCACATTTCACTGTAAAGCACTGTTTGCTTGAAAAGTGAACGAGTGAGAGCATGTGTTTTTTTCACAAAAAAACAACATTTTCAGGGACGTTATAGTTAGATTTACATTTTCCACACAAAACACCATACAAATTCAGAAGTTTAGAGTAATCTCAAGTAACTATAACTCACTTGTGCCCACTCCATGCACGGCTTCCTCATCAATAATTGTAGAGCAAATGTTGCAGTAATATTATCAATAATGTCATAGAAGATGTCATCGGTGATGTAATATGTGGGGAACGACCAGTGCATGGCAAGGGCGAGAGTTACAGTTACCTTAGGGCACGAGTTTTAAATACTTGACATAACTAACTATAAATGCTTAATTTGTATGGTTTTGTGCATGTGAACAGCGGACCTACCTATAACGCCCCTGTAATCTTTTGTTTTTTCAGTGAAATTCAATTTTTTTCTTTTTTAAAGTAGTATTTAATTACATACGTTAATCCAACCTCCGCTGCGCTCAACCAGGCCCCCTCACTGCACATGGGCTTTGGCAGTGCGGGGTTGGACGCAGGGCCTAGCGACCAGGCCTTGTGGCCAACCCCCCGAAAGCAGTCAACCTGGGTGAAGGGGCACGCAGCCCCCTCCTCTGGCAGGACCCCATCCCCAGTGGCCTGCCCCCCTTTTTTTTTTTAAGCAAATAGTGGTTTTTCTGCCCACACTAGTGCAGGCCGGCAAACCACTATGTCCCAGGGTGGGCACCCTGGGACATAGCAGAAGCCTGGCCCTGGGGGATGTTATGTTATGTTATGTTAGATAGATTTATAACGCGCGATAGTTACTCCAAGGAGTGTCCCAGCGCGAAGCCAAAGGAGGAGAAATAAAGTGAGAGGCTATGGAAACAGATAGGTTTTAAGGAGACGTTTAAAACAAAGTGGGTCCTTAGTGTTGCGCAAGAAAAAAGGGAGAGCATTCCAGGCCGCGGCAGCTTTGACCGCGAGCGAGCTGCCCCCGATCCTGGACCGGGAGAAACGTGGAACCTTGGCCAGCAGAAGGGCTGAAGAGCGGAGAGCTCTGGTCGGGACATAAAAGGCAAACCGCCTCTGCAGATAGATGGGACCCAAGTTGTGGAGGGCTTTGTGGGCAATGACCAATGCTTTAAACTTAACCCTTTCAGCCATGGGCAGCCAATGCAGGGCACGGAGATGAGCGCGGACACTGCTACTTCTGGCGATTCCAAGGAGGAGCCTTGCGGCTGCAGTTTGGATCACTTGTAGTTTGTACATGGAGTAGCCAGGTAATCCCACATTCAGGGCATTGGCATAATCCAGGCGGGAGAGTAGCAGTGCTCGAACAACCGTTTCCTTGGCAGTTCTAGGGAGAAGAGGAAGAAAACCCCTAAGAACCTTAAGAAGGCCAAAGCAGCCACCCGAGACCTTCTTCACCTGGGCCGAGAACGACAGGTTATCCTCAAACCAGACTCCAAGATTTTTAACGGAGTTACCATTAGAGGGAGGAGGAGGAAGATCCGGGGGCCAGATCTCACGTCTGAAGTCCAAGGGGAAGTTACCATAGAGAAGGATCTCTGATTTGTCTTCGTTGCACTTGAGTTGGGCTCTAGCAAGCCAACCAAATACCGAAGACAGACACTTCTGCACAGGCAAGACGGAGTCTTCCCCCTTGGCCCAGGTAAAAAGAAGCTGTGTGTCATCCGCATAGGCTATCACCTTAGCCCCCAACTTCTCGGCCAGAAAGACCAGAGGAGTAACATAGATGTTAAAGAGGAGGGGGCTAAGGGACGAACCTTGGGGGACACCTGTGGGGACCTCCTGCCGAGAAGAGGCGGCCGGTGGCACCCAAACCTGTTGGGTACGACCCTCCAGAAAAGACCTCAGCCAGGCAAGGGCCAAGCCAGAAACCCCAAACTCAGAGAGGCGGGAGAGCAGTCTGGCATGAGGCACCGTGTCAAATGCTGCTGACAGATCAAGCATTACCAGAGCTGCTCTGCCACCAGCATCTAAGCAGTCCCTAATAGCTTCTGAGATCTCCACTAGCGCTGACTCTGTGCTATAGGATGCCCGAAACCCAGACTGGGCTGGGTGCAAGGCCTCAGATCTTTCCACGAATTCGGAAAGTTGTCGGGTCACTACCTTCTCACAAACCTTAGCAAGGCAAGGGAGAAGGGAGATGGGGCGATAATTGCCAGGCAGCGTGGGGTCAAGGGACGGTTTCTTCAGTAATGGAAGAATTTTTGCCTGTTTCCACTCCGGCGGAACACAAGCTTCCCCAAGGGAAAGGTTAATAATAGCATTCACCTCAGGGTTGATGATCTCCGCGACCGCGGCCAGCAGTCTGGCAGGGCATAAATCCGAAGGTGAACCGGACTTAAGGCCCTTAAGTAATTTCAGAGTACTAGCCATGTCGACAGGAGAGAAGACCGACAGAGCGTGTATTAGAGCGCCCTGAGAGGGTGCAATCAATCCATCTTCCGCCTGGAAAGCTGAACACACAGGCAAGGACTGCTGTATCAGACGGATTTTATCCGAGAAAAAGCAGGAAAGGGTATTGCACCAGTCAATCGTGGCCGGGCCCGAACAGTTGAGAGCGACAGGGGATGTAAAACTCTGGACTATATGAAAGATCTCCTTCGAGTTATTACAGGCCTGTTCAATACGCTCGGTGAAATATTGCTTTTTAGCCTGAGAAATGGCAGCGTAATAGATCTTTTGCTTAATCCTCAGAGCGGCCTTAGCCAGAGGACAGTAGTCCTGACGGCGCCAGGTCCGTTCCAGTTTTTTGCAACTTTGTTTAAGCGTGCGCAACTCAGCTGAAAACCATGGTTTTGAAGGCGCAGCTCTCGAGGGCCGAGAGGAGGTAGGAATAGTCAGCAAGGTCATGGACTTGTCCAGCCACTTGGAGAAGCCAGCAAGACTCCCCTCGAGATTATTAATGAGGTTAGGCCTGGAGGCCGCCAGGGCCCCAGCCAAAGAAACGGGGTCAACCTTCTTAAAGGCTGGTTTCCGTGCAGTAGAATCAGCAGCATGGGGCTGGCCAGCCTTCCAGGAAAAAAAAAGTGATGAAGTGGTCTGACCACACAAGGGGAAGAGGATCCTCAACTAGGATGTTAAAATTAGAACAGATCGGGTCAAGGATGTGGCCACCCTGATGCGTAGGGTGGATAACCCATTGAGACAGTTGAGTCAGCTTAAGAATCTCTTTAAAGGCACAAGCCTCGGTAGATGACCCTTGATCCAGGTGTAAATTCAAGTCACCGAGGAACAGGAACTGGGAGAAGCGAAGCGCCCTTGCAGTAAGCTCATCACACCACTTCTGAATGGTAGCATGGGCAGAGCCAGGGGGACGATAGACCAACGCCCCACCAAGTAGAAAATGGGGGGAGAACCTAATACTGAAATCCAGCGCTGCACCAGTGCCCCAAGCATGGGTTTCGCCCCTAATAAATTCCCATTTGTCTCTGAAAACAACCGCTACCCCGCCACCCCTGCCTTCAGAACGGTCAGCCCTAGCCACTTTAAAGCCCGCCGGGATAGCCAGAGTCACATAAGGGTCCGAGTTGGAATCGAGCCAGGTTTCCGTAAGGAACAGAAGGTCAACAGGGTGGTCGGAGAGCAGGTCGAAGATGTCGGCGTGATGTTTTTTTAGAGACCGTACATTAATTAGGGCGGCAGAGATGGATGGAACATTATCCCGTTTATGCCGTTGACCTAACGGACATGAGGCATCAGGAGAGATAGCCGGGAGACAGAAGCCACAAACAGCACAAACATGCTTCTGAGCATTCAACATATCAAACTGAGGGTGTAAAAGACCTAAGGTCACATTAAGACTCAGTAGCTTGTCCCTACCATAAGTCAGCGCAGCACGAACGCCCCCCATTGGATGAGCAGAGTAACGGGCGCAGGGCGCATCCGAGGCGCAGACGGGCGCAGACGGGCTCGCCTTCGGCGCGCCAGCGGCGCGCCCGCTGCGCTCGTCCGCTGTGCGTCCGCCCCGCGTGCATCTTTGTAGGCCGGCAGCCAGAAAGACTAGAGAGCGCACTACAAAAATGGCGCCTCTCTATGGCTGACCGGCAAGACCAGGAAGTGAGTGAAGTCCCCCCTGAAGCAGATAGCAAATCACCCCACAGATTCCCTCGCAAAGAATAAAGCGTTAACAAGCTTTAAAAATACCACCCTTTCACCCAGCAATAAAAACAAGCAGGATACGATCCGAAAAGAAAGGTTTTACATTAAATTTTACATTTGGTTAAAAGCATAGTCAAAAAAATGAAACGAAGTTTTGTTTAACAGATCGCACAGCACAGAGGTTGCAAGCGAGTGTAAAGCAGTAAAACCCCTCAAGGGATGCCAGGGCCATGATTGGCTTCGAGAAGGGGGCCGCGTGTCCCCCTATATGTCTATGGGTAGGCACCAGGGGTGGCGGTCCCGGTGCCAAAATCAGCCCGGGAGGACTAGTCATGAGGCCCTTCTCCATGATTAGCTGGGGGATGGAGTTCTCGGAGCAGAGAATGGCCTGGGGAGGGGAGCTACGCACGCCTCCATTATAATTATTAATTCAACCACCTTGACCTAGCCCACCCGGGGAGGCATATATAAAACAAGCACGAGAGCCAGCGCTTTTTCAATTTTACCACAGATTCGCAAATCCTCTGCAACAATTTTTTTTAACGTTTTTGGCCCCCGACGGTGTCCATGTGGGACCGCACCACCTTTATGAGGATTTTTGCACTTTTTTTTTTTTTTTAGACTGTAGCTCAGTCTTGAGTGGTAAGATGGCTGCTAACAATTCTTAGTTTAAGTGTAGGCAGCCAATCAGGTCTCACTAAGAGATATGTAGGATCCGCAGGGGGTTTGCGTCCCTAGTCATTTATATTTCTTTTTCCTTTAGTAACTCCCAAATTTCTGAACGGATTTGCACCAAATTACAAAAAGAGTACTTTCTGGACCAACAACTTGCTTTCTGCCATATTTGGTGCAATTCCGTTCCGCGATTCAGGCGGTAGTTGTGTTCAAAATCCCTATTGGAAATTGCATGGGGAAAACTGGTTTTGGGAACCCACCTTTTTCTCAACCCCATCTGACAAATCACCGCAAAACTTTCCAGCGAGCAGCTGAAGTGATAGGTGGACTAGTTTTGAAAATGTTGTGAAGATTCGTCAAACAGCGCCAAAGTTATTCACAAAACAAAAAACTCTCCAGTGGGGGAGGAGCCAAGATGGCGACCGAGATGGCAGCGTAGGCTCCCGGCTCTGTGAATCTCCGCATCCCGCACAGATATCCTGCATGAGATCCTCAGCCTGCGCTACATGCCCGTGTTGGTGATTGAGAGCGGCAACCGATCGTGTGATCCTGAAGCTTCTAGCGGCGGTACCGCCCGAGAAATGCTCGTTTGAAGTTTGCGGCCTGGGCAGCCCTGGGGCCGGGACCTCGAGTGGACAACATGGCCGGGCGGCAGTTCAACAACAGCGGCCATTGGTGACCGAGTGGAGTCGGAATACCGAAGCGGCGCGAATATCGGCCTACATCTCGCTGTGGTTACTCCTATCACCGAGAATAGCGTGACGGGTGCATACCCGGGGTGACGATTCCGGGGGTTATCGGCGATCGCCTGGACCCTCGCCAATGATTTGATCGGTCGCGGCCTGTGGCTCGTCCCGATCTGCACGGGCTGCTCCCGGTCTTCGCAGACGCTGGCCCAGGGGGAGAACGACTGTCACCTGTGACCACACACTGGATACACATCTCGCCTGCCTCCGGACCCTTGTTTGCAGCGACATGGAACTTGATGTGCTTGTGACTGAGACCCGGTCCCCATCTGGGGTGGCCCTGCCCTGCGGCCATCTTGATGGGATGGACTCTACCATCCTGTACGCTGGGTCGCAGCAAGATTGGGAGTGTGTGGTGCAGAGGAGCGTGGCGGAGCGAGTGCGAGGGGCCGTGCTGGGGTACGGTGACCTCCTCGATGCTCTCGGAGCCCTTCATTCCACCCTGGTTCATGGCGCTGGGTATTGGGGAGGAAGCTTGATGGTATTGTGTTGGCGTCGGAACAATTGCGGTCTTCCTGTCCCCAGGTACATAAGGCACTGTCTCACCTTTCACAGGAGGAAAGTGCCGTGACCGCCTCTGTGAATAAGGGACGGATGGAAACTTTGGACACTGTGGCAGCGTGTGGTCGGCTGGCTGTGGGGTCGGTCTGTTCTGGAGATTTTGGACTTGAGCGGAGGGTGGTGACTTTGTCCCATGCGTGGCATCCGGCGACCCAGGCAATCTTCACGCAACGGTCGCCTGCTCTGGCTGATTCCTCCTTCCTGGACCTCGTGTGTGGCGCAGGCCTTGGGGCAGTTCTGGGAAAGGTGATCTCCCATGATGATGACTGTGTTGGTGTTCCGAAACGTCCTCCCCACATGTGTGTGTCCCTTCCTGGTCAACTCTGGACGCTCATCTTCCTTGTAATCTCGGACATGATAGTGGATCGCTGGGTATGCACTGGTGGTTTCGCAAAGAGTGGCCAAGGATAAGGCTGATCCTTTAGAGGTTGTCATTTCATAGGCGGGCGGGCTTGGGGGTTGTGTGCTTTCACGATGTAACTAATAGTGTAGTCGGTGAATACTGCTCCCCATTTCCCTCAGACATGGCCGAACTTTTGCTGTTTAATGTTCGTTGGGGAGGAAGATATTGTGCGGGAGGGAGAAGCCGGGGGCCTGGTTGAAGGCCCTCCTCCAGTTTATTATTACTCTCTCCCCTTTTCTGTTAGGGGGGATTTCCTCTCTTTTCCCTTTTTCTCTGTTTCTTCTATATTTCGGGTCTGGTTCTGGGGCGACAGGCACGCTGCGGGGGGGGGGGGGCCGTAGTCATCTGCAGAGGTGCAGGGTGGGGGGTTGGGGGAGGGGCTTCTATAGTCCTTTATCGTGTTTCTATGGCCTTCTTTTTCTTCTCTTATTCTTCTTTGTCTTTCTTTTCTGGGGTCAGTGCGGTAGGTTTCCTTCGTGGCCAATCATTGTTTTTCATTTGTGCCTCATTTCCGTGGGGTTTTCTGGGTCCTAGGGCAGGAGACTGCAGGCGCAAACGACTCGTGATATCCCTCCACATCCTGAACTTCCTGTTTCAGCGCCATTGATTTGATAGATTGCTATTTATTGTTTGACGTTCACTATTCTGCCTGCCAATTTTCGCTGTTGAGAACTTGATTGCCACCTGATCCTTCTCTCCTTTATTGTAAAATGAAAACCTTTTATATCCTGGTTTCCCTCTTGGGCTGTTCAGTGGATAAGAGAATACTGGCATTGAGAATCGACTTCCCGAGGTGCTGCATGTGATTATAATCTGCTCGCTGTTACCTTCACTGTTTGGCGGCCGGCCCCGAGGGTTGTAGGCCCATACTTGTCTTTATTTGCAATGTCAATAAAGGTTTTTCAAAAAAAAAAAAAAAAAACTCTCCAGTACTCTGAGTGAGTACTGGCGGTCAGTATGGGGTACACGTAACAAATCTATAAATTAACCACTTAAAGTACCTAAAAGACTGGCCATAAGGCATGATACAGTCGTCATACCAATGATATCACCAACAGTTAGACAACGTCTGACAATGTCACTAGTTTCCATATAAATATGCATCCTAGGACACGATAGAACACCTCAACACCAATGCATGGAGAGTGGTTTATAGAAATGTACATACTAGCATCCTACAAATTGATAATACAGAAACTGCAGACCAGGATGTCCAATTTGTACATATGTGGCTCCCTTTCCTGGGGGAAGGCAGAGCTCACCAAAGAGTAACCTATCGTAGCAGACTTGGAATGCCGCACTCAGAGAAAACATATTGGTTGGTTAAGGGATGAACAAAACACCTGGAATTAAGTCATCTATTCCAGAACTATCCTCAGAATCACCTACCAAGGGAAAGATTCAACAAACCTCCGTGGCAGTTTTCTCTAGCCTTCTCTTCTTCCCTCCTGCAATGTCTCCCTAGATCGGCTCTCTGCCGACAGTCAGCCATGTTCAAATTTCACTTATCCTCCTTAAGGAGCTTGCGGATTGACACAATTAAATTTTTTGGTCTCTCCTTTGGAGATATATATAATACTAACATTTTCTTGATATCTGTCCTTCGAGAGCAATAACGCCTTTATTGTTTGAACTGCGTTGAGAAACAGGGTCTATCCAAGAGAATGGGCAGTAAAAACTGCGTCCAAGTGGAACCTAATTTGTGAAATCATTTTATGGTATTTAACAAATATTTTGAAACTGTGATAGGTTTGTGCCTAAAGTATATATGTAGGTTCCTGGGTAAAGGAAATCCCAAAATCCAATGTTATGTTTTAGGTATTGTATTCTGTATTTAATCGTCATCATAAATTCAAGTGTTCTTTTGGCCAGTTTTATTTATGATAACGAATAAATACAGAATACAATACCTAAAACAAAACATTGGATTTGGGGATTTATTTTCCCCAGGAACCTACATATATACTTAAGGCACAAACCTATCATAGTTTCAAAATATTTGGCTTTAATTTGGTGGTCCCTGGGTGAAATCACCTGATAGGAACGTGCCACACGAAGAATTGGGTCCTGTCCCATTGTGTGTGAATCCCGCCCGGCAGCACCCACCCCCCAAGAGTGTAAACAGGTTAATTAACAAACAAGAATTGCAGTGAACAGTGGTGTTTTCTTTGCTGTCATACAAACATTTTAATAAAGCTATATTTATTACCTCTACTACAAAAAAAAACAGAATAGTCATAAGGGAGGAGTAGGTGAATTTGCAGGTCTATTGTAATGAAAAACAGCCTCCTAAATGGACTCAAACAATAGAGGGATGCTGTGCAAAATGTGTGGATTCGAGACCTACATACCCGCTGTTTTCAGTTGGTGTGGTGGGCATGCCTGATGGGCATTAATGATTGATCTTGTAGGTTTGTGAATGGCTTTGTATGTACTGCTCTTGTACCTTCAAAGTGCCATTTGACAACATTAACACATTAAGTGTTATTTGTCAACTACGTTACTCAAATATACAGTATATGGGAATAAAAAATATATAACGTGCTACTGGTCTATTATGCTGCCAATGCTTACTTGCAGGTGCCATTGATGGCATTGTCAGGGCAGTAGACAGAACAGTGGCACAGGAGGAAGGGTTCACGGTCTTCGGGTGCCACCGTCACTCCGTCCGCTTGCTTCTTCGGGTCAGAGTTCGATTTCATCCCTGTGCCGTGAAGAAGGCTGTCCAGATACTGCCCTGCAGGTGACAGACAACAAGGAAAGCAATATTAGGGTGTGATGTGTATATCGATCATCTTCCATGTAGGGCACAACACAAAATGGACTGTCTCTTGGCCTGTAAATAATGTATTATTTCCAAACTAGGTGGCACTTACTTGATCCACCTTTGAAGGATTAAATCTCAGATTCCCATAATGTTACAGGCAGACGCAGATACACCGGCGTGGCTCAAGAGCCATGCAATGCTGCCATCATAAGTCCTGTCCCATAGAAATCCGATTTCCAGTGGTGGAAAGCTGCTTACGCTTGGCTGCTGAGTGGCAGTGGTTGAGGTGTTGGTGCTCAAAGTAGCAGGCATCTTGCCCCTCACTCAGTAGTCAACCTTGTCCTGTCTGTGCACAGTTCTAGACTGACTCTCCATTCAGATATCCTGCCATTCCTGGGTGGGACATCAGGTAGCAGGCAAACGTGCCATGCAGCAGAGTCTAGGTGTTAAGCTTTGCTTCAGGCTAAGACCAGAATCTTCATTGCTTCCATCAAGTTTCACAACATCGCTAGCAAAGTTTAAATACAAAATAAATCTTATGTGATAGCTAGCTGGCCATGCAGCTCTCCACAACCATTATATACATGTTGGCAAAGATGGAGATTTACAGTGCTAAGTGTCTACAAAAGCACTAAAGATGGATGCTACGATTATACGCATCATAGCTACATTAATATGCTACCTCCTCCATGCATTAATTACCAGAACAATTTGAAACATGCCATTAAATCGGATATTACTTTAAAAAAAAAAAAAACATTTCAGACCATCTGCTCAGGTCATAAACATGTGAACAAGAGCAGTTTGATCCCATCGCCTATATCAACTCTGCCGGCACCTACGACAAAGTGTTTGAACTTGGATCAGATACATCTGAGAACAAATCCAACCAGTTCAAACGATAGTCTCTGACACTGGGACAACTGAGAAGGGGAGTGTGGTGGTGGCAAAGCGTAAGGTGGGATGGAGGAGACACAAATTTAAGAGTCCCTCCTACTCCTGAAAATGCAAGGGATCTACCAAGAAACGTTTTAGGGTTTCAAATTCTAGACTTAAAAATTAATTTTCTCCCGGTACCTACATTATACATTGATGCAGAATTCTTAAATTCTTATTAGTTATATAAGCTGAGAACAGTGCATAACAGTTACTCACAAGATAAGCAGTAGTGATCCGTGGAGTGCACTGGCCACAGTTCCACCTTTTTCTTTGATCTTGTGCCCATATTCCTAGAGTTCTGACTGCTTGCAGAACTAAATCTTTACACAAGAGATTTCAAAAACAGGAGGGCAACGTGTGTCCTAATTTTTATTCACTTGTTCCTTAATTCCTTTATAGCTGTAATCACTCAATTCACTTTCTTGTCAAACAATTCCTTTTTCCTCCTCCTTTTTTTTCTTAAGGATGAGCCCTCAAGTTGCAATTTTATTTATAGATCCTTTACTCAATCCAAAAAATCTCAAGTAATTGGAGATATGAGAAATGCTCATGAGTGAGGAAACAAACTGGTTTATGAAAAACAACAGTGCATAACAGCCCTTAATCCACTTTTTGGTTTTCGTCTTCGAATACGGTGCCGTAATATGCCCTTAGTTCTAAAACACGAAGGTGTAATGAATAGAGCAACCATCTGGTGTTCAGCAATTTGGACACAAACACGCACTAACATTCCTTTCAATAATGGTCATATCTTATCCAGCTGATTAGAACAATCATAGAGCAGGTTCAAAATCTGGATCATGCTTTGTTTCTGGTCCTGGACTGTGGCCACTTGGCGAACGGAAATTCAATCATGCTGTGTATGCATAAAGAGTTCTCTGAGTCACTTAATGCAAATCACAAGTCCTACCTTTGAAGACACAAATGTGGCACGATATAAAAATAACCTAAAACAGATTCATACTCTGCTTTTAGTAGACCTTTACAGAGTGGACTGAGGAGGGGTAAATAAATGGGGGATTGAAGATGGTAGTGTGTAACTCAAACTCTCTAGCCTCACTTTTAGCACTGTGTGAACACATGTTTATGGATGAAACACAGCCGGGATGCAGGGCTCAGTGGGCATGGCCATTTTAATCAACTTATGTTATTTAAAGACATGAGTCTGGCTGGCTTCTGTAGCCTTTCCAAGGTATTAAATACCTGGACTAATTAATGGTACTATTCATTACTCCAAAACCACTCTTTCTTCCCGGTCCTTGAAATGCAAGTGCTAGTCATTACCATGCAGAAAGTGAAAAAGAGGCTTCTCCAAAAAACGAACCTCTGGAAAAACACAGCACCTATATTTTTTATGAGCTACGTTTGAATTCAGCTACACGAGCCCAAGTCACCTTCTAGCTCTCTCTTTACTATTCTAGCATAAGCACATAGTCCTCGGCTGTGTTCTTGCTCTATGAAGATACAGGAGGGAGTCCGGCAACAACTCTCTTGTCTCTTGCAGGCTCAAGAGATTACCTGATACCGAATGACTGAACTTCAAGGGATGGAATTCGAGATGCTTGTGCCATAAACATCCTACAAACAACTGAGAGAGGTGTGCAAACCTGCATGGAGGAGTCGATGTAGCAGCACTGAAAATGTCAATCAACCAGGGAGATTCCTTCTAAAAACCTGACACAGGAAGCTAGTCATCCCCCAACAGAATGACCTTGGCTTAAAACTTCCACATTACACGAATACTGCTCAACCTACACCAACGGCTTATACTGGTAGAAGGATTGTACCCCTTTCCAGAAGGACAAAACACCATTGTCTACTCAGAAAAGACCTAAAGAGAACACACAGGAAGCTGAAATCAAAAAACAATGAAGGTATTGCATGGTAAGTATTTCAACAACCGAGAAAACTCTATAAAAAGAAGTTATGGGAATCTAAAAGAATGAAAACTGAGAGCTTCTGGTCCAAATTAACATACAGTGTAAGGCACCGGAATTCAAATAAATGTTGGCAAACGATAAACCACCTGAATAGGCAAGAAAACATCTTAATGTCAAATGTGCAGGAGCAGGAATGGGCCAATTATCTCACTCAGAAATTTAAAATGAAGACATATAGCCTTCCATAGATACAGATACCAACAGACACTGTAAGTGGGCTACATCTACTGGAAACAGGCGACTGTCAACTACCCTCAAAGGGCATGACCCAGTCACCAGTGCAACAAGGGAACCCCCTAATAAGCAACTCCCTTTACACGACAAATGATATAACAAATTCAACAAACAAAGGTAAAGGTGACGGGGCGCCAGGACCCGATGGCATCCCACAAGCCACCTTTAAACAGGACACTGAATACTGGAGCATTTTCTTAGGGAAGGTGTATGCTGAAGTTGAGTTTAAAAACCAAATCCCCGACAGTTGGCAAGGATCAATTATTGCGCCCATATATATGGGAGGAGATGGAACCAATCCTTCAAACTACAGGTGAATTGCACTACTGGAAAAAGAAGCAAAATATTTTGCCTCGTTGATCATCGAAGATCTGGTCAACTGGTCAGGAGAACTGAACTTGATCCCCAAAAGTCAAACAGGCTTCAAACAGGGGATTGGAGCCATCTCAAACATTCTATTAATCTCTCCAATAGCAGAGAAATGCAAGAAAATAAAACAGGATCTGCATCTCTGTTTTATTGACCATACGCTGCCTTTGACAGTGTGGACAGCAAACTTTTGTGAACCAAATTAAAAGCCTGGAATATACATGAAAGAATTCTAAGGAGATTATATGCTATTTTATACAAATACTTGGATAAGAGTAAAACTCGGAGACGGCTCCAGACTCTCAAGAAAACTGTATACGATCATGAGCCTGAAGCAGGGCTGTGTGTTGGCATCGCACCTGTTCAACCTATTCATATCAGATCTGTCAGAAAAACTCAACAAAACTAATTCCCACTCTCCGCATTTAGCTCAACTAGCTCTCTCTCACCTTGCCTACGCAAACGACATCTTCCTTTTAAATTTAACTAAAGTTGGTCTGACCAGATTATTAACCGAACTCTCCGAATTTTTGTCAGTGAACAAATTGGAAATCAACATATATAAAACAAAATCAATGCTCATTAGCAACCGGCTAGCCCCATACCACAACATATGGATAGAAGGCTAACTTTTTGAGAACGTATCCAGCTTCACTTTTGATCTCTTGAACAAAAATATGCCTTCTCCAACATTTAAGCTAGCACTAAATAAAGCTGCAAAATTTCACTTGTTAATATTGGATAAGAGCATATTCACCCAAAGATCTCATGCATGGACGGTGATCAATAGCTGCGAAGTCCTGAAACCGGCAGCCTACCTAGATTGCACATTTTCTATTCAACCAAAAAGAGAACTAATGGCACTGCGGTTTGGAAAGTACCTTTCATTGACCGAGGTGCCACACTGGAAAAATATGGACTCAAACGTGTGGCGTCTTTGCGGCAGTCATAAGAAATATTTTTTTTTTCTAATATGTCATTGTAAGAAGCTACAATCAGCACAAACCACTTTATTAAGGAGAGCCTTCCTGGACAGAGGAAAAAGAACCTGTAGGTCTGCCGTCATTAGAGGACTAGATCCATTCGACCCCCAAATGAACTGTAAATTGATAAAGTTCCTCCGTGCACACGATCAAGCTGTGAAAGCTAGGGTCATTTTATAAGGTTACCTCAGTGGGGAGTAACGTCATTACCACCTCTATTTGTTAAATCATCATTGTATGGAAATGAAGACTTATAAATGTTTAAAAGACAGCCGGATATAATGTAAATAATCAGCTGGTATTGTAAATGTTGAGTTTTAACATAAATGCACTTTATTAGTATTTTTTTAATATGCAGAGCTTGCAAAATTGAGGAAGTCAAAACAACGATTTATGCAAGTCACAAGTATGATAGATTGATTTTAAAACAGAATTAATTTCCATTTAATGTTTTTACACTGCTAGTACTAAATTGATTTAAAATATTTGAGTGTAAGGTATTTGAGCTATGCAAAATTGTTACGGTTTTAACTAACTAAACAATAAAATTCTTCTTCCATTAACTACCTCTGTCTATGAAAATGTTTTTCTCCTGCTCCAATAAATGAGAAGACCCTGGCGACCATCAAACAGCAGACAGTGACCATCTGGGGAATGCTGGTTTGTGCGAAACTGATGTAAAAAAACAGTTATGAAGATAACACAGAAAAGTTATTCTCTGCTGAAAATCAGAATCGGGCATTAACACCTGGATTTAACAACAAAAGTTAAGGTACTTAAGCATTTATTGCACTCAACCAATCAATCCGTAGATTTGTAGAGCGCTACTTGTCACCCATGAGGGTAACCGAGTGCTGGCAGTGACCAGTCTATTAGCTGAATAGCCAGGTCTTCAGGAACTTCCGGAACTCTGGAAGAGATGCGGAGGTCTGTAGATGAAAGGGTAGCTTATTCAATGTCTTTCCTGCTACGTAAGGAGAAGGAGCGACCTCTGCATCTGCTACGTCGGATGCGGGGGTGAGGGTTAGAGAAAGGGACACGGAGGTGTCAAGTGGGCTGATGCAGGTTCAGGCTGTAGTTCACAATTGTGTAGGGCCTTGTATGCATGGGTCATGAGCTTCAGCTGGCATCTTTTCTGTACAGGGAGCCAGTTAGTTACTTGAAGTGGGGGGTGACGTGAGTTTGAGTATGGCCAGCCAGGACAAGTTTGTCTGCAAAGTTCTGTCTGGTTTGTAGTAGTTGCAGGAAGTGAACTGTGATCCCTGCATATTGACCAGTCGGCTGAAGATGAAGGCCTGGGAGATGGGGTATCTTGAGCTTTGGGGTAGCCATTTGAATATCTGACAATGCATGCAAAGAATGAAGAAGCAGGTGGAGGAAACGGAGTTGACCTGAATCGTCATGGTTAGCTATTTGTCCAGAATGATGCCTAGGCTCCTAGCATGTTCAG
This sequence comes from Triturus cristatus, assembly GCF_964204655.1. Lineage (NCBI taxonomy): Eukaryota > Metazoa > Chordata > Amphibia > Caudata > Salamandridae > Triturus > Triturus cristatus. The sequence goes on along the minus strand of NC_140580.1, from coordinate 637,134,739 downwards.
TGGGAGTAGAAGTAGGTCAGATTTCCGAGGACCACCAGGATGCATCCCATGGGGAGCTTTTATTTCTAAAAACCAATACCTCTATCTTGTCCGTTTTTCACTTAAGGCTGTTGTCCTTCATCCAAGAACAAGTCTAAGAACAATTTTACGAGGAAATATTTACACACACCAAGTATCACAGTAGAACACTGCAAGAATGAATGGGTATATTTAGTGGTATTATTATCAATGATGAATGAGTGATAAAGACATTTCAATCAATCATCTGTAGTATGCCCCATATCTGTTACTATAGGGGCCAGAACAATGCTTAATTTATAAAAGAATAATTGCTGGGGTCCACATTTTTGTTCAGAAGCCTGCAGATGGTACTATTTAATGCGGGGTTCAGAATGTTCAGGCTGCATAGCCTTCATTCCACCTCATGCCTTTTCATCCATCAAAAGACACTGCCTGCCCCTTTATCTCAAATTTTCAGATGCTCTTTCCTCTATGTTTTCTTTATTTGTCACTATGTTCAGTCTATATTCCTACTTCTTTCCACCTATTGTGTTTTTCTCATCTTGCTGTGGGTCAAGGTCTGTTGAAATAAAATACGTGCTGCTTCCCTAAAATAAAGGCCGGTGCTCCCGCCTGCAACCAACCACCGGCTCAAATTAAGCACTGGGTTAGGATAAAATGAGTAAGCGTTAATCCTTAGTACTTGCATTAACGACCCCCCCGCCTAGGAAGCCTGACGATACTGCAGCTGGAAACAGAGAATGGTGAAACACGCAGGAAAAAGTGGTTGGAAAGGCAAACTTCACAATCCCTTTACAATAAAGTGAGGATTCCAGAAAGGCACATGGGAATGACAAAAATGTACAATGGGTAGCTTTAACTGCACACACTTCTTTTCGAAGTTCACAGAAAGTTAGAGTTCTCACCCAATGAATATACAAAGTGGTAGAGAAGAGACCATTCACAACTCAATCCCTTAAAGAAAAGTTATCAAAGGGACAGGGGCGGTGAAGGCCTTTACTTGCACACCATTTTGCAAAATTACTTCTGTGGTGATTTTTGGCAGCTTTTGCAGAAGGATGTCACAACTCCTTACTGGCTGTGAAACCTCCCAAGAGCAATGCAGCTTTTGTAGACCTATCAGTTCAAGCATCATACCATCAGGAAAAGATGTTGCAACAATAGTGGCGGGTCCCATGGAGACCCAAGGGGAAGGGGGGGGGGGGGGGGGGGGGGGGGGGGGAGAGCTCTCAAGAAAGGATCAGGGAAGAGCTCTCAAGAAAGGACCGGGTTTAACAAAGCCCTACAGGGCTGAAAGGAGCAATCAGAATCACCTGTGCCCTGTTATAGCATCTTATGCAATGATCTCAGAAGAAGAAAGTTCATGGAAGCCATTACAAAAGGCATATGGGCCATTTGAAGATAAGTCATGTTGATTGTTATCTTTGGGCAAAATATTTACAGACATTACCCCTCGTTACAAAAGTAGGATATTATGACAACACATGAATAAAAGCCTTTGAATGAGCCTGAGCAATCACTGAGTTTGGAAAGAATCAATATTGACTCTTGCACATGCCTGTTCTCACCTAGCAGACTGGAAACAGAAGATGGTCTTTCGCACAACTGCAAAGGCTTGCACCACATATGAAAATCCTAGATACCCCACTCCCCCTTAGCAGAGTAGGTTCCTTTTGCCTCATTTACTGTTGATGCACATTAACAGAGCCAGGTCCACGGATTAATAAGAAAACAGACACCAGACCACAGTCCACTGTTGTTAAACCTCCCAGTTAGAGCATTAGGTGGCCTTCTGAAAGAACCACTCTTCCTAGTCTGACTGGGCCCCTAATGCTGTCCTCCAAACTCTTCAAGCAGGCATTATTTTATAAACTCAAAGGTGAGCGGAGTAGTGGCAGAAAGACACCACCAATATATAACTATACTCTTGACTCTTGCTTAGTGACAGCTGGATCTCTTTTGTCACTAGATGACAGGCTGAGGGTTTCAGGTCATGTCTGGGAATGAACAATCGCTTTGGAAAAGGAGAAAAAAGTTGGAATCTGTCCCTCTCATCAGTGTAAGATCTTTGCAAGCAAAATGGACAGATGAGATTGATTTTCTCCTTCGTTCTTAGATCATAAAACATGCCCCAGATTGATGCAGACAAACACCTATAAATGTCTTGACTTGTGATGGCAAAAGTTGCAACCCTTCCTAGTTGACTGGAAGCCCGCAGAAATGACAGGAACTATATCCCCCATCTGGTGTCATTCTCTCTTTGGGTGAAAAGGAGCAGAAATGTGGCAATCCTCCACATAGACAAGTGCTCATTCTTTGCTTGCGTAAAATAACCGTTAGCCAAGCATACACTTTATGACTATTATTTTAAGCAGTAGGACGGTATCAGGTACAGGAAACGGTGGGTGGACACTAAAAACCAAAAAAGTGCTGTCCCTCCAGAAAAACAGCCATAGAAAATATGGGCGTTTGCAGATTTAGAGAAACTCGGCAGTAATTCAAATCCATTAACAGGATGACTTATGTGCAAATGGATTTCAACAGGACGAGGCGCTGGGTGGGCACGGCTCGAACAATCAAACAAAGGGTCTTACAAAAAGGTATAGATTAAAAAAACTGAGATCTACAAAAGTGAACTTGGTATCGACTTGGAACGAACTCTCAGGGTGATGACTTTCTCACAGATTAATAACTGATGAAATGAAGGAGGGACAGTTAGTGAATGGGGCTAGGAGGGACAGTTAGTGAATGGGGCTAGGAGGGACAGTTAGCGAATGGGGCTGGGAGGGACAGTTTCACAACATATGCATTTTAAACAGTACATGACGCACTCCCCAGCTCAAACTATCAGCTCCGCAATGAATATGGTGGAAGCGACAATTTCTTTCCTCTCTAAGTAATAAAAATAGTGGCGGAGCTAGGAGTTCATCAAGGCATCCTGTGTGTGCTTCATCTGCACACCGTAAGTCCATGCAGTGGGCGAACATATCGTTTCACAAAAAGGGGTACGAGGGGAAAAGAGTGAATTGGCCTAATGTGAGAAATAGAGCCAACGCTACACCTTTCCAACAACGCCTTAGAGGTTCATATTTAGAAATGCGTTTTTAAATGGAGGTGTTCGGTTCCTAAACCGTCAACGCAAAAAGCGCTCCCACACAGAGGTGCCACTGTTCCAACGGCGAGGCACTGCCAGCCGCGCTCGGTCAGAGTGAAGTCAGGCAGCAGCTGTGTAAATTCCCGTTAACAAAGGCCCTTCACTCCGACATACCAAACGCGTGAACACAGGAGGTGCAGCTGAGGAGTGACCTCAGTGGAGGGGAATGTTCCAGCAATCAATAAATAGCGACCTACAGCAAAACACTCGGATCTTTCCATGCCTCAGTCTGGCCTTTCCGTGCGGTCCAATTTACGTCCCAGACCCGTTCGTCCAAGGACCGTCACATTCTGGATGTGGCACCCTTTGAATAAGGCTATTGATACCCCTGGCTCCCAAAATGGTAATGTCCTATGTTAAACGGAATTCTCTTGTTGGGAAGAACTCCCTTCTGAAGCTGCAACTAGAAGGAAGTATTTCGGGAATGGGGGAGCAGACACGAATCCTTAAATAATAAAATATATTTTAATTATTGAAGGGGAGTGTGCGAGTTACTGAAAGATTTACAAACAAGACCCATTTAAGGCAGTGCAGCATCAGTAAAAAAAGACGTGATTGAATAAACTAGCAGGTCGTGATGCTGCTAGTGGCCACATAATTCTGTGTGCACATGCATGTGTGATGACGTATGCGAGCAGGGGTCACCAGGTATGTGTGCAACTACAGAACGACAAGAGTGGCCTTTCAATTATTGTTTTTTATTTACCATTTCACGATGGTGGATGCCACTTGGCGAGGCAAATTAAAATTTTTATTTTTGCTTACTCGCAATCGCTATTTTGTTTTTAATTAAACAAAAACAAAGTGGTCCGGCAGCAAATGGCAGCTCATGGACCCTCCAAAAAGACTGAAAAAAACATTATTTTAATGACCACGAGGAGCAATGGAAAACAGGGTGGTGGGTACAAAAAGGGATTCAGCATGGAAAGCAAGGGATGAGCTTGAAGCTAGTGCAAGTGACGGAAGCCTAGTTCTTGGTGGAGGTGGCGGAAGCAGCACACAAGGACAATAACTTAAATTAATCTCAGCCACTGGTAATTACTTATGGTCGCATCCCAGGACATAATTTTTTATTGCCCACCATGCCACCTCAGATTAGACCCAGTTATATGCGAATCAGTCTTGTACCAGCTCCAACATTAACAGACCAGCCCAAACTGCCAAGCCAGATCTTCATTAAACCAGAATACAAGCAACCCAAAACTGGTTGGTACAAGGAGTTTATTAGATTAGTCAACAGTAACAACTGCCATTTACAGAGCTTACAAATAGCAAGACGGGCTATATAAAATACATTAGATTATATTTGATTTGATAGCAAAATATATAGATATAAGCAGCTTGATACACAAAATAAAAAGCCCTTCTCACTTAAAACCCATAACACCTAGAAACCAAACTTTAATGCAGGAAGAAACCAGGCTCTGTTAAGCTCCAACTCTCTTCTTCTCATTCCTCCTAATCTTAAAACATCGACCCAGGCACGTTCTCTCTCAGGAAATGCTCTTAGGATCTGGAGTTTGCTCCCCAAAGATCGCCGTTGGAACCCCTCCTTCTTCTGCCTCAAACAGGACCTCAAATCTCTACAGCTCAACAAATACTTCAACACATACACTAACTGATCTACAGTTCTCAAAGACTCTACCCTCATCAACTAGATCAATTGAGACGGTCGTCGGTCGCATCGCCATTACCTGAAAGCTGTACTGTTATAAACTTCTATTTACTTTTTTGCTAATACTTAAATGATGTATGGTTTTCTACACTTTCTATGACTTTCTCGACCCTTACGAATCCTCATGTAATTCACGTAAACTTATACTCATAACATGTAAAGTGCTCCAATACCTATGGGTCTTGCTAGCGCTATATACAACACAAATAAATAAATAAATAGAGGCAGTCTCCAAACGTACACCTGCTTATTCAGTACTCGGCATTCATTACATCCAGTCTAGGGTGTGCTGCTTTAGAACCCCTCTTTATTAATTTCAAAATTCCCCTCATTGCCAAGCGGAGGACGGAAATTCCATCTCTTCAACATTTCAACTTTATGAAAATTAACTATTATTATTTTTAGGTATCACGAACACTTTCTTGAATTAAAAAAAAATACATAACGAGGCTTTCAATACGAATTGCCAAATGTGTGACTGCGACAGAACGTCACTTTTCAAAAGGTCTTCAGTCTAGACCAGATCCTTGTGAAACCTGACCTCTTATTTTTTCACCACTCTTAGTCAACACAGACTTGCAGACTCCCCTGGCTAGATTTGCCTCATATGCTCGTTATTCCCCTCCTCATTCCTGCAAGCAGTTTCCTTTTGAGCCAGCAAGGAAAACAAAGTCCCTCAAGTGGGGTATGAACGTAGGGAAAAGAACCACTTGCCTTACTATTTTTTTTTTTTAACGTGTGGCTTTAAATTTTTTCCGATGCCACTTTAGTCGACTCAAGCTTGTTCTTGTTAAGGCGGATAATCAAGGGTAATGAGAGTACGACGGTAGACTGAGCAGCCTCGGTATCTGATCTCATAATCCCACATCACACTAGTGAATACACAGGTCATTCATTATATATCCACTGTATAAGGAGAAAAATCAAACACACTACGCAGGTCCACACTAAAGCAATACTACATCCACCAGCCAAGCCGCCCACTTACACCACATCACCCAATCTCTAGTAGTCCTGCAAGGGATCCTCTTAAAAACCACGTCTTACCATGAAGGAAGCCTCCTAGATTTACCAAGCGAACCTGTTAGACCACATCACAGTGCCTTTTTGAGGTCGAGCCTGGGCAAAGCATGTGCTGCTCTGTGAGGCATGCTGTATTCGAGAATGGACTTGAAGCCCTGCCCACATTTTCCATTGGCTTGTGTCATTGACCTTCGTAAATGCTGGCTTCCGATTGTTAATAGGCTGGTTAGTTCCTCCTTAGTACAGCCTTTTCTTCATTTGTAACCTACCCGGAGGGACTGCCCTTTTACTTCTGTTAGACGGTATGCCTTATTTAGTCTGTAAGCACTATTTTCTATAACGAGTTTCTACTACTGCAGGCACAACATGCTTTCCTGCAACATTCAGCACGACACGTGCGTTTTCACTTTCCAAGAAGACCGAAACAATGGCGGCCACTTCTTTTAAGTAAATTAGTCTCGCATTTACATGAGTTCGGGCTACTGGCATCGTAAATGAAATGCCTTTTATTTATGTGTTAATTATCAAAACAGATAAATAAAAGGCATTGTCATTCACAATGCCAATAGCAGAAGCTCTCGCAAATGCGATACCTATTGCATTGCAAATGCTTGTTTTCCTTAGCCATGCTGCACAGTATTTCAGACATGGCTAAAAACGATGGCAAAGCCAAAAGGTCCTAAAGAGACCCATTAGCTTTGCCAATGCTTGTTTACTTTGTTAATAATTTCTGTGACATTAAAAAAATTGGCATGAATCTTTCCCCAAAACATATTTATCCAAATCAAATCAAATAAACGTTATTCGGTTTTACAGGTATAAAACCATAAAAGTTGAAAAACATATACATTAAAACAGGGTGGATGATTCCATATAGTAACAAATCACATTAAATATAATTAAAATTCATAGCACACTCTCCCAGAACAATCTCAATCAATAGAAAAGCAAGGTTCAAGTTCAGATAATATCCCCCTTTAATCAACACTCTCCACTAAAAGTTAACCCCACCCTCAGCCCGAATATACCGTCATTATAGTCTAAAATCATTGTCCTAAAAAACTACTAGTCAAGACAAGCCCTGGACTTCACCGTGGATTTCAGATAGCCAACAATAAAAAAAAAATACAACCATCCTTCAACAGTTGGAGATACAGTAGAGCTGGACGAGCCTACTTAAAATTCATCTTCTTTAAAATAGGAACTAAAAAGTACTTCTGGGGCACATCATAAAAATTACAAAAAAACAAAGTGTAGCAAATCTTGTGGAGACTCTCCGTCGCAGCCACAGGGTGCTAACAACTGGCATCTACTGCTTCCTCTGGGGATTGCAAGCAGGAGGTGAAAAATATCCAAACGGAACCTAGTTAATAGGAACCGCTCATAAATAGATAAAAACCCCAGAAGATAAGGCTCGGCAGATTAAGTTGGCTTTAGCAATAAAAATTTGCAGACACTAGGTTTCCGCAATTCCACCTCTTCCCATTCCAATTTCCTTCGACTGTTGAAGGATTCCCTGATTAACCCCACATCCTTTTTAGTTATTAATTTGGGATTAGAGAAAAGGTCAGCCCGCCCCAGCTTATCGAAGCTGCTCTTAATATATTTGAGCCTCGGTATGCGGAGCGTGTTGTCAAGGGTCATACAATCTTTTAAAATCAACTGGGTTAAAATTAATGCCTTGTTTAACCAGAACGTGAGGGGGCGAAGTACCAGAGTATCACATAAATAGGGCACCCCCAGTTCTTCGTGTACCACCATATTGGACAGGCCACGTGGAACACCCAACAGCCTTTTCTAGAAAGTGTTCTCCACCACCTGTAAAACGTCTGGAGACATGCCCCCATATTTCGCTCCCATAGGCGGCTAAAGCTCCACTCTTTGCTTGGTAAACTTTCAACAGGGCTGCGACTGGTCTGTTTCCTAGTTTATAGGCAAAATTAAAAATGGCCGCATTCACCCGAGCCAAATGCCTCTTTTTTCTTTGTTTTAGGTGCCCCCACTTTAATTGATCATCCAATATGACACCCAAGTATGAAAAAACGTCTGTGCGGGGTACTTTAGCAGGGCCTACCCTAAATTGGAAACTTTTTTTCGGGCGTGTTCCCACCTGCATTATGTAGGATTTTGAGTTTATCCAATATTTATAAGCTTTGGGGTCACCGTGGCAAGTTTTGTGCAGATCCATAAAGCAAGGGCCAAAAAAAGGGGGTGCATTCAATCTTTGCATTTTAATGCGCATTGTACTCTTTGCTATTCAATACTGGAAAAACAGTTGAACTAATTAATGCCAAAATTGGTATGCAAGAAGAATTTTATTCAAAATATTGCCTTGGTTTGGAACAAATCAGTTCAATAATTTTCATGTTGCTTTTTAGGATTGGGCATCAAGATTTAACATTTTTGAGATGTTTAGACCATAAATCTACAGATCTGCAGAATCCGAAATCCAATAAAAAAAAAATTAAGGCATAAAAAAATTTAGGCACACAATTGGGCTAGGGAGCTTTTTATCCCTTCATCCACGGAGATTTTCTAATCAGTCTGCTGTAGCTGCCATAAATACCACAGTACACTAAACATTGTGTTGAGAAAAATAAAAAGTGCATCAGAGGGCAGGGTGAGGCTACCCTGTCCCTTAGTCCCAGTTGGGGGCTGTAGCATTAACAGGAATATTTAAATCATGATTTTCCTAATGTGGAATTCGCAATATCAAACCCTCGCTGGGTCCCAGGGACCTTCCTAGTGTGGAATTTATTTTGTTCAAAGTATTTGGTGTACTACATCTGTGCTTGGCTTAACTCAGCCCTCCCTTACACCCCCATCCCACCAATCATGCATGGCCTTCAGGTGTGAGCAGGGAGATTTGGACACCTACAGTAGGCTAGGATCATGTCCCAGCCATAGGCCAGACTGTGTGGCCAAAATCCACTGCTGGATGCTGTGCACTGTGGGGGTTGGCTGCCTGTAGCTGGTTGGGCACAGTACATGGCCAAAAGCAACACAGAGTGGGAGTTGCCGTTCATGGTGGGAAGGCCACATGCAGCAGGGTTGATCGCCTGGGGCAGGATGGGCAAGGAACAGTTGGATGTGATACATTATCAAAATACTTAACTAATTAATTCACGGGGGAACAAAATTTAAAGTTATATTAAGGTTAGTTTCTGTTGTAAGACATTAAAATAAAAAAATTTTAACTCCTAAATTTACTGAAAGAAATCACAGTTAAAGGGCAGTTATGGCTACAAAACAAAACTTAAAAGCCACTGAAGGGCTTGTTGTTAAAGGACATAATTGATGAGATCACTGATGGCATCACCTATGATAGTGTTGACATACCTGTGTAAGGCCAAACAATGTTTTTAAAAAATAGGAAAAAAGGGGCCTATGGCAGTATGCAGCAGGGGTTGATTTTCCGCGGACGCATGACAATCCGTTGAAAGGAAGACCTTAAACTAAGTCTGGCTGCAGGCCATGGAAGGTCAGACCCCTGCAGCAAATCACAACTGCATAAAAACACAAGCATTGACAAACCCAATAGGTCTGGCCTATGCAAGAGCTATTGGTTTTGCCAATGTGTTTCAGCCATGTTGTACATTAGTGTGGCTGCTGTCCGGCATGGTTAAAAGTTAGTTGCACAGAGGAGAGTGGCATGGAGTGGAGTGCCGTGAAATGGAGTGGTGAAGAGTGTTGTAGAGTGTCGTGGAGTAGCATAGAATGGAGTAAAGTTGCATAGAGAGTGGCAAAGAGTGGCAGTGTGGAGTAGTGTCATGGAGAGGCACAGAGTGGTGCAGAGTAGAGAGCAGTGGCGTGAAGTGCTGTAGAGTAGACTGGCAGAGTGTAGATGCTTAGAGTGTAGTGATGCAGAGTACAATGGCATAGAGTGCATTGGCAAAGAGTGACGTAAACTGGCTTAGAGTGGTGCACAGTAGACTGCAGTAGTATAGAGTGCAGTGTTGGCGAGTAAATTCGTGTAGAGTTCAGTGGTAGAGAGTGCAGTGGTAGAGAGTGCAGTGGTAGAGAGTGGCATAGAGTGCATTGGGGTAGAGCAGTGGTGCATAGTAGAGTGTTGTAGAGAGCTGTAGCATAGATTACAGTGGTGCAGAGTAGATTAGAGTGGCATAGAGTGCAATGGTGTAGAGTAGAATGACATACAGTGCTGTGACGTGGAGCATAGTGTTGCAGAATATAGTGGGGTAGAGTAAATTGGTGTAGAGTATGATGGCGTAGCGTGCAGTGATTTAAAGTAGTGTGGCATAGAGTACAGCATCATGGAGTAGAGTGGTGCATAGTAGAGTGGTGCATAGTAGAGTGGAATGGCGCAGAGTGGCACTGTGGAGTGGCAGAGTGGTGCAGGGTAGAGTGCAGTGGCATAGAGTAGAGTGGCAGAGTGGAGTGGTGCAAGGTAGAGTGCAGTGGCAGAGTAGAGTGGCATACAGTGGAGTAGTGCAGGGTAGAGTGCAGTGGCATAGAGTAGAGAGGCACAGAAGGCAGTGGTGCAGAGTAGATTAGAGTTGATTGGTGTAGAGTGGAGTAGTACAGAGTAGAGTGTATTTGAATAGCGTGCAGTGGTGTAGAGTGAAGTGCTGCAGAGTAGAGTAGAGTGCAGTGACGCAGAGTGCAGCGATGCATAGTAGAGTGGCATAGAGTGCAGTAGAGTGGTGCAGAATAAACTGTAGTGGCATAGAGTGCAGGGGTGACAAGTAAAACGGTGTAAAATTCAGTTACAGAGTGCAGTGTCAAGAGTACAGTGGCGTAGAGTGCAGTGGCGCAATGTAGTGGTGCAGAGTGACGAGTAAAATGGTGTAAAATTCAGTTGCAGAGTGCAGTGTCAAGAGAGCGGTGACAGGGTGAAGTGGCGTAGAGTGCAATGGTGAAATGTAGTGGTGTAGAGTAGAGTGGCAGAGTGCATTGGTGCAGAGTAGACTAGAGTGAAACAATGCAGTGGCGTAGAGTGCAATGGAGTAGAGTGACATAGGGGGTTGTGGGATACAGCACAGTGTTTCAGAATACAGTGGCGTAGAGTGCGGCTGTGCAGAGTATATTGGAGTAGAGTACAGTGATTTAAAGTAGAGTGGCACAGAGTGAAGAGCGGAGTAACGCAGACAGAGCGGAGTGGCAGAGCGGAGTGATGATGAGTAGAGTGGTGTAGAATGCATTGGTATATAGTAGATAGACGCAAAGTAGAGTAGAGAGGCATAGAGTGAAGTGACGTAGAGTGGAGTGGTGTGGTGTGGTGCAGAGTAGAGTGCCGAGTAGAGGGCAATGGCTTTAACTGGTGCATGCATGGTATGGTAGCACACTGCCATTCATGACAACACATTTTCAATTGGAAATTACCATTACATTTGCACAGACAATCAGTTTTACTGATAAAAGTACACAGTGCACACATGATAATGTGAGCAAATGTCATCACCTAATCCAACGATTTGCTTCCACCACACTTCAGAATTATAAACAAATGTGCTTCATTTGTGCTATCGTAATTCTGATATATTCTGAAATATCTGCACAACTCATTTACATTTTGAAGTGTGCTAGAATTTGTTTTTTATATCCACAGCAAGATTGACACATTTCCTTTCACAGCAAGGTTGTCACATAAATCCTCTCACTTTGAAGTCAGAGAAAGAAAAGAAAACACCAAGTTTGATAGATGAGTCTGACATTTGACCTCTGTCTCTGAATGCACAGCAAATGTTACAAGATAAGTAAAAGATTTAAAGGCTTGTTTAGAGAAAGTGAGCACTCGTGGAAGAATACACAGATCGGTAGTAAACAGGAGATGCTCAACGGGAGGGGAGCCTAAAACAAATAAAGCCAGCAAATCGATAGCAATCAAATGTGAGTTACAAACCACAAAGCCAACAGTAAGCAATGGGCAGGGTGCATTGCTAGGAAGCTTTCCGAATGTCCCCAAGATGTCTTCAGTAAACCAAACAGCTGAGCTGTGCTGTCCTTCGACCTACAAACATAGTGCACAGTGTGGACTGGCCGCATGGCATAAGGCGAGACTCCACAGTTAACCAGGCTGCCCTTGGCTAAATGCTTTTTTCAGCATTGGTTTAACCATCCATGGAGGAGATGGGCTTGTGCCCTGGCAGTAGGCCAGACAATGCAACCAGCCCTCGTTGCACACAGTTGAATACCATGCACAATGGGGGCTGGTCACATGCGGAGAGTTGGCTTTAGAGCCTGGGTGCAGCTAAACAAAGCTGCACACAGCCAAATGTAGTTGGTTGCTCACAAAGAGTTGTGCACAGGGTCGTGCAGCTCACACCTGCTGCACATGTGCAATGGCAGAATACCGTTACCTCCCAGATGGTATCATCAATAACGTAAGGTCATCAGTAATATCATCAATCATGTCATTTAACAAGTCCTGAATGATGCCCAGTGAGAGGTCATAAAAAGTGTATGATGGGGTTGCGACTTACGGTTAGTTAACCTAAGCATAACTTATTCAGTGGTTTTTATGTCTCATTTTGTTACTATGACTGATTGTGTTCTTTCCAATGAATTCCTGCATTTTTTTAAAACATATGTCAAGGTTATATAACCAAAGCTAACAATACCTTCACTTTAACCTTTGGTTTTTTTCATTGAATGTACATCTATATTCTTAACACTGGAAGCATCACTCAATAGTGATGCAGGTCTATGGAGAAGCCACAACCTAGACCAACGCTCTTCTTTAATTGGGGTTACAATACCCAAGCCAGAGATTCTAGTCAGGAGACTACATAGATTGAAAATGGACACCACAATTTTCCCACCTTTCACTCTGTACGTTATTTACATGCATCAACAGTACCATCCATCGTATATTACATATCACATGGGTTCATGCAACATAGCTTCCTTGGGTTCCATGATCCAGAGTGTATCTGGTTTGACGGGGATGGCGCATCAGCAAAGGGACCTGGAGACCACACCGCCTTCATGACAACCAATACCAACGCCTCCTGAAAGAAACAAAGCACACCCTAGCAGACCGCATAGAAGCCAGCACAAACTGCAGCAAGGACCTCTTTGCAATCGTAAATGAGTTCTCCAACCCAGCAGCCACTGAGAACGACATCACCTACTCCCATGAACTATGTGACACCCTGACAGACTAATTCCACGACAAGATCTCAGTCATCTACGAAAACTTGAAATCGCAACCCCCGCCTTAGACAGCTTCAACCTGCTCACTAACCCCAAACTCCTGCTCACTCATTGGGACCCTCTCACTACTCAACCCACGATCTCCATCATGAACTCTGTTCACTCCAGAGCACCCACGGACCCCTTTTCTCCACAGACCCATGTCCCCAGCACGTCATTAACCTCGGAACCAAGATAATTGGTGACGAGCTCAAGAAAGTCCTGAACACCACTATCACCTCGGCCTCCTTCCCAGAGGACTGGAAACACGCAGAGGTAAAGCCAATAAGCAGATCCGAAGAAGTACCGGTCCATCTCCCTGCTTCCCTTTCCAGGGAAGGTTCTCGGGAAGGCAATTAACCAGCAACTCACTGAACACCTCGAACACAACTGCTTCCTGGACCCCTATCAATCCGGATTTCAAGCCAACCACAGCACCTAGACAGCCCTGACCGCAGCCACCAATGACATCAGGGCCCTCATGGGCCAAGGTGAAACAGCAGCTCTAATTCTTCAGCAACTGTCAACTGCCTTCGATACAGTCTCACATCAGAATTCAGGGAGACGTCCTCGAATGGATTGCCTCGTACCTCACCGGTAGAACCCAGAGAATCAGTCTCCCACCATTCACCTCAGAACCCAAGAAGATCATCTGTGGCGTTCCCCAAGGATCATCCCTCAGCCCCACCCTCTTCAACACTTACATGATCCCCTTGGCCAACACCGTCAGACCGCATGGACTCAACATCATCTCCTACGCTGATAACACACAGCTCATCCTCTCGCTGTCAGAAGACCCCTCCACCACCAGAGCCAACTTCCACAGTTGCATGATGAACTTAGACGACTGGATGAAGGACAACTGTCTCGATCTCTACTCTGAAAATATAGAAGACCTCATCTTTGGGCACACCACCTCACCATGGAATGATGCATGGTGGCCTACTGAGCTTTGCCAGTCCCCCACCCGACAGAACACACTCGCAACCTTAGCATCATCTTGGAAAACAAGTTATCTATGAAAAAAACAGTAAAAGCAGTCTCATCCGCTTGCTTCAAAACCCCACACAAGTTCCACAAGATTGTCAGATGGCATCCAGTCAACACCAGACGGACTGTCCAGCAGGCACACGTCATCAACAGGATGGACTACTGGAACACACACTACGTATCAATCACAGCATGCCTCCTGAAGAGACTACAGGCAATACAAAACATATCCGCACAACTCATCCTCGACCTCCCCAGATGGGGCCCACATCACACCCCAGCTCAAGAAGCTATACTGGTGCTCGATCAAGAAGAGATGCCAGTTCAAGATGTTGACTCACACATACAAAACAATGCACAACGAAGGACCAGCATACACAAACAAACGCCTGATAATCCTGGCCCCTGATATACCCCGTAAAAAATTGTTGTCCAGAAATTTTCATTTTGATTTGTGTTTTTGGATCATTAGAGGAGTGATTTAGCTTGGTTAGACATTGCTGATCCGGGACGAAGTTTTCTGGACATTTTAAACAAGAATTGCATAGATAATAGGTCTCGCCTTTGGGACCTTATAAGTCTTTAGCCATGCAACTGTTGATGTTGTTGCACCAAGGATATTATACTGCATAACTAAATACTTATAAGGTCCCAAAAGCGAGACCTATTGGCTATGCCAATGCTTGTTAGAGCCTTGCAGAAGACTTTCCATCCCAACAACTTGTGGCAACAGGCAGCTAGCCAGTGGAGTAATTTTAAGGCTGGTTTTATATGATCCTGTGTTTGAAGTCTTCGCCACATTCCATGCCCCTGGTTTTGTAGCCTTTTCAGCCGCTCTACAAGTTTGTTAAGCAGCCCAGCCTATTCCTGTCATTACCCAGTGTTCTTGTCAACTCCACCGATTATCCTTGAAGTGATAGCAGGATTTCATGAAATGCGGAAAGATATTTATTTTGATGCCTTTGACCATCGCTTTGGCTTGTGGAGTAAATAACAGGAATGAAAATTGACTCCGGCACGCTTGTCTTTCATTGAGGCACATGGACCAGCTATAGCTAGGCTCTGAGGCCAGTCTGACTGTGTTCCTCGAAGCCCCCGAATCTCGGTCTTAACTAAGTTCATAAATGGGGGCTTCTCCCCGATTAAAAAAAAATTTATGAGGCGAGAAACATTGAAGATGATTGTAAGGGAGGTAGATGTCTGGTGCAAGGAATGTTTGTCCAATTTTGAGGTAAAATAAAGGGTGGAATACAGAGATATGAATTGGAAGATGATGAAGGAGCATTTGGGAAAGGTCTTGGGATTGGCAGGAGTATGACGTTTTGTCCGCCTGTAATACTGGACATTTGGCTTAACCACCCATTACAGACCGTCCTCGTAAAAAATTGTATTCCCAAGGAGCTGCATTTATCATCTAAACGTGTTTAGGGGCAAAATCAGCGATCAAACTAGAAAATCCTACACTGGGAACAGCGGTACGCAAGCGTAAAAACGGATAATGGGGCACACGACGGGGAGACATTATTTGTCTTCAAAATCTGCCTACTTTTGGCACTTTGCATCTAAGCAAATTGTGGGCTATGTAATTCAAAATAAACCTTGTTTTGTTTGAAGCGTTTCTGTAATCCGGATTCGTCCCCTAGAGTTGACAGCCTGCCTCTGGCACTTTCGTCCCCCGTCCCACCCCCTCTCCCCACCAGGGGAGCAGTCTGGGGTTCCTGAGCAGTGCTCACAGAGGGCGTGCCCGCGGCGTCTGTGGGAATGTGAGCTGCAGAAGGCTGTAAACAGCCGGTGACTCATCGCATAGCTGTCACATGGAGTGGCTGTGGGGCATCGCTGCTGTGTGGGTGGGTGCGCGCGTGCACCTAGAGGGGGCGGTGACCGCTTCCATCTGAGTGGTTAACATACAGCCAGTGACACCTGACGGGCGCAGACCCGAGGTGCGGGGCTCAGGAGAATGGACAGACCGGAGCCGAGCTCGGCGCCAGGGTTCTGTGGTCTGAGGAAGGTAACCGTGGAACAAGCCCCCTAGGAGACGGAGGAATGGGGATCCTTGGTGACGGTAGTGCAGAGTCTAGAAAAATGGGGGCTGGGTCGGCTACGACAGACGGCAGCTGGAAACACGCTGTTTAATCACATTACAACTCGGCGTTTCTTTCCCAGAATTAAAATGCTTTACAGCTCCTTCCTGTAGACACTTGTGTGTGTAATAATACACTATTTATTGTAGCTTCAGAATCTGGGAAGAGTGCCTCACTTCTGTTCTTAAAAGGCGACCTGTTTTTGCTGGGAAAACATCAAAAGCATGTGAAACTACAGAGGATAACAAACCTTTCACAAGCGTTGTAGTCTCACTCTCAACAGTTGCTTGCTTCCGAGTTAAATCCTCTTACCAGGGGCGTAAAGCAGACCCCTGCTGCTGACGTCGGAAAGTGGAGACTCCCACCCTTTACGGTGTCCCCTATTAAATAAACAAGCGTGGCCCGCAGCCGCAAAAGTTAAAGCGATGCTGAGGGCACCAGTCAAAGGGGTTTCAGTGGGGCGTTTCTCCTGCGGGAGCGAGCAGGGGCACCATCTGTTTGCAAGATAATTACAAACAGATGTCGCCAAAGCTCTCTTCCGCAAGGGAAACGCCAAACGTGCACACGTTGCAATAGAAAGCAATGCAAAGCGTGCACGTTTTGGCCAAAAAAGCTGATCGATTCCAAGAAGTCCCCTCCTATGCAGCGCATGCGCGCTGCGTAGGCGAGACCTAATAATGGTGTATGTGTTACAGTGATGATGTAATATTTCAGGAACCATGAAACCTTTATACTTCATTTTGGTGTCAACACATAGGTTTTGGAGTTCAAATAGTCTTATAGAGACAGAAAATAACTCCTTGGAACAACCCTTCTGTCATTTTTCAAAATGGAGACTATAATAGAGGAAGAAGAGACATATAGAAAGGAAACAAATAAGAATGGTTTTGGATCCTATTATGTATACACCAAACAATATTTTTAATCTGAATAAGAAAAAAAAAAAGTTTATCACTCCTGTTTCAGACACACTTCATAGATCACTTTATTTGTTTCAGCAATCACTCATGGTACAATTGCAGAATGTTGAACATTTGAGAAGAGTATATCGTCAGGGACATTTTTTTGTAGCAAAGGTTTTGTAAGTACATGTATGTGTAAGTTCTGTGGGTAGAGGCTTTAGAAAATTAATAGGTTTTAGCACACCATCAATATTTTCCCAACCAAATTCACACTGATCTTTCTCTATGTATGCATGATGCAAAATATTTACACATCTTCTGATCAAGTAGAACGCTTTTTAATGTGTCCACGCACAAAATATATCAATGGAAGGTCACTTAGCCGGACTGATCGCTTGAAATCACTGCACCCAAGATCGTCAAATGTGTGACCGTCAGAACTCATTTTCCACACATGCACAAGATATTTTTCTATATCTTTAAAGTCACATTCTTTTTCTGTCTCAGCAAATCCTTTTTGAAACTTACCAGGTTCAGCAGGCAAAGCTCCAAGCTTTGTTCCAGTTTTTGCTCATAGTGTCATCACCTGTAAGAATATGTGCCTTGATAAGAATACTGGGCATCTCTAGGTCAATTTTCTTGTACAGAATATGAGCAATGTTAAAAGTCTTATCTCGCCTGTTCCATAACGTATCCATAACTCTGACAATTCTTGACTTATGAACAAATCTAAGTAGCACAATAATAACACCTGTGTCATTTGACAATACAATGACTCGATTGGAACCATTTTGAACAGCCCACTCAACATGTGGCACAATCCGATGGTCAGCTTCCTCCAATTTGCTGTTAAATTCTTGAACAATATGGCCCGTACCTTTTGAACTTATCTCTGTAGGCACCAATTCCTCATTGACAATCATTCCACTTGCAATAATCGGAAATGTAATGTTAGCTGAAGCATCAGCAATGTTGTGGCAAGTTAACATCTCCAAGTTCGTCATGTTCGATGTTGATGACTAGAATTTATCAAGTTGCACAGGTATAGGTGCCAAATGTTTGATGCAGGCAAGGTCAATTGTTCCACCTGTAGACATTTGTCTGATTCTCTCACATTCTTTGATAGATAGTTGAAGAGAACGGTCAAAGACAATGTGCAGTTCTTGCAAGGTGCATACTGACTTTGATATCTGTAGAACGACCTTTCCCAAGTTTTGCATGGTTGAAATCTTCACCATTCGCAATTGTTCCATATAGTCCACGAATGCAGTTTTGAATGAAGACACCTTTTCGAATTGAATTTTTCAAGTGAAAATTTTTCCTCGAGCTCTTGTACGAGTTGAACTTCTCTGGTTTGGTTGCAGCATCTCCATCAAATATTGCGTTTGTTGGAAGAAGATCATGCAACAGTATGTCCTCGATAAATTCCCCAATGGCCTTGATAAATTCTCCCCTTTCCTTCGCAACATCCATCTCTAACTGTTTGCAAAAGTTTTTTTGTTTTTTTTAACCAAGTGGCTGGTTGGACAAAACTATTACAATGGCAATTAAAGTGTGGAAGTTTAGCTTTAGTGATGTCAAACATTTATTTCTATTTCAAGACAAATCTCTCCTGCTTCCGTTCTGCGTATACTTTCCATGCATGTTCAAGGACAATATAGTAGACGTGTCTTTATATCATTATCCACATATTGTTTGGTCAGGAATTTGTGTAGTCGCACAGGCTCAGTCATTACAAAGGGGTTTCCATGCTGCTGCATGAAAGGTAGAAGGATATCAAAATATTTAATAAAACATTCCCCTCTCTTTCCCACAAGTTCGTGGTGTGCAACAGTTTCACAATGGTCCATTAATTTTGAATTGGTCATCTCTCTGAAAACATTGCAAATAGAAAGGACACGTAAACACAAATTGCAAGATGCAGTCAAGGGATACGAAGTCGCACTGCCTATTGATACGTCACAATAAGTTACAAGAACATTTGTAAAGAACAATATTGCCCACCTCAATGGCCCGCTGCCAATAGACCATAAATTATAGACAATAAATTCATGATAGAGAGGCAACAAACATGTAAAAGTAATAAGATGTTCTTGAGTCTTCAGTGTAAAAGCAGATTTTTCTTTAATAAATATTTTCATACAAACACGTTGGCTGCATTGGTTTGAAAATATATATTAAAGAAAAAGTTTGGCTTTTACAGTGAAGACTCACGAACATCTTTTCGTATTACTTTTACATGTTTGTTGCCTCTCTATCATGAAAAGGACTTCATGGTAAACCAGCAGCCATCGAGCAACATATTCACTTTTACATGTCTGACCAACAATTCCCTTGGAGCTTTTCTGTGATCTCTGGATCGTCTGTTCCAGTTTCATATGTGGAGCCACAAAATTGAAATTTCACTCTCTGCTTTGGATGAATTTTCTGTAGAGGTATGGTTTTTCAACCTCTAGATTCTTCGCTCTTTCCAACTCCTAGTACCCATATCTGAGGCATTTTATGCAATCGAAATCGCAAAACACAGTAATCTGACTCCACAGTCTTCATGTGTAACTCCCAATCACATCCTGATAAGCATGTCTAACTAGAGCCATCATGTGCAAAACATTTACCAAGTACTTGCAAAGTTCTGATTTTTCTTCACATTCTTTGACAAACTCTACTAACCTTGT